>NC_137083.1:5844720-6444720 GCF_951640355.1 Cnephaeus nilssonii
GTTGAGGTCAGATGCCTGTCGAACATGTCCCTCAGTACGGGGTAGGTTTCCTGTGTCTTGGTGCTTCTACTGTCAAAGCAGTCAGTTTCTTTACTCAGGCCTTCCAGCTCCTGCTCAGCTAGGGAGGTTTGTGCTGGTTTTCAAATTGTTCCTCCACTCTGAGATTCTGTTAGAAATAAAGAAAACAGGAATAGAACCAGCTGTGTAAGTTCTATTTCAGAACCAAATTGCCTATAATTGAGATGGACATCTGACTTTCATTATCAGTGAAAATAGCTTGTGTAATATAATTTGAGGTTATGTCTCTTAATTTTGTAATTCCCCATTATCTTATTTAGGCAGGTCATGTAAAAATATTATCTGCTTAACCACCTCCAAACTGATTCAAAGGGGCTGTAATCTATACATGTTAAAAAAAATTTATAAGACAATTATAAAATTTTAGTACATACATTTAAGAGGGTTTCATGTCACATAGTATAGTTCATATTTTTAAAAAATATTTTATTGATTTTAGAGAGGAAGGGAGAGGGAGAGAGAAATAGAAACATTAATGATGAGAGAAAATCATTGATCAGCTGCCTCCTGCACGTCCCCCACTGGGGATCAAGCCTGCAACCCAGGCATGTGCCCTTGGCTGGAATCAAACCTGGGACCCTTCAGTCCGCAGGCAGACGCTCTACCCATTGAGCAAAACCATCTAGGGCAATATAGTTCATATGTTTAAAACTTTATTAAATTGCATGTGAAGGCTGATGAAAAGTTAAGTTTTGAATGAATGTGGGTTAAAATTGGTTTTATGTAATTCCTTTGTAGCCTTTTCCTAATATCTTTTTGGGAAAAAATAACAGTACACGTTTGTTTAATCATGCATCAGTGCTTTTTAAAATAGGATTTTTCCAGAACTTCAGTTTATGTTTCTCTCCTTTACATAATAAATGCATACTAATTTTTAAAGGTTTTATTAAAAACATATTTTTAATTGATTTTTAGAGAGAGGGAAAGGGAGGGGGAAGAAAGAAACATCAGTGTGAGAGCAGAACAGAGATTGGCTGCCTCCTTCAAGCCCCTACTGGGGATCAAGCCCAAAACCTGGGCATGTACCCTGCCTGGATTCGAACTGCAACGTTTTGATGCAGGGGACAATGCTCAACCAACCGAGCCACACCGGCCAGGGCAATAAGTACTCATTTGATGGTCTCAGATGCTTTTATTTAACTATTATAGTTGTGTAACTAAATAATAGTTAACTAACTATGTTAACTGCCATTTACTAAGTGGTTACCATGTGTACCAGACATTCTGTGGAGCACTTTATCTGTTTTATCACATTTATTCCTTAGAGATACCTTATGATGTTAGGTTTTATTATTAGCTTTTTTTTTTTTTTGCCCAAGTTCATAGAATTCTATGTAGTAGAATTTGAGTTTTAGGGACTTGGCCACCTCAGTTGTATGCTTGCAAATTGAACTGTTAAAAGAGGTCTATGTGTTTAGCTGGCTTGTCATTTAACGGCTACAGATGAATGGGTTACATAACCTTAATACTGTTCTAATGCATCTCAACTCAGTGTATGGTTACTTCTGCTGATTTTGATAAATGATGGGGAAGATAGAGGGATATACTCTCTTAAGACCTCAAAGCACATTGCTTTGCCCTATCTTCTCCCATTCCTGCTTGTTCGTGTGAACCACAGCAGGCATGTACTCTGGCAGTCCTGTTGTATCTATACCTGGTTTGTGCATGGCCTGTGAGTGGAAACAGCTACGCAGGGAATGTCCCTGTGGAGTTCTAGAGGAAATTCTTCTGTAAGCTCTGTGTGCTGGTGTTGCTTATAGTTGTTGCAAGGAGATAAGGTTTGGAGACAGTTTGGGTAAACTGTGCTTCCATTTATAGTGTTTGTGAATTTCCTGGGGCTTTAGGTGGGCTGATCTAGTGGGAGTGGGAGATATGTTCCAGTACAGATTCGCAGAACTCATTCCCACAGAAATGATGTTTTGTGCATGTCTTGGGAACCAGCTCTTCAAAGCTATTTGGCACTTGTGACAGCTGTATGCAAGTACTGAAATGTTAACAGTTCCTACTTTCAGAGGACTCGGGACATTGTTCTTTGAACTAACATATAAGTTGTAGATTGCTTTTACTGAGCTATTGGATTATTTTGAAGTTGGACATACTAAGGACATGCTTTTTTAAAGCCATGCATAATTATGAGAGGCTCATTTAGTTCTTCACATGAAAACTTTAAACTTTTGATACCAACTAGGTGGCTTCTAGAAATATAAAGTATTGCTGGCTTTGTAAAACTCAACTACCAGACTCTTGTGAATATTTAATATGCATTAGGGATGCATAGTATTTTATCTGTTTTTGGTATCTGGTTAAATGTTGAAAAGTCAGACACTTTAGATAATAATGTGTAACTCTTTTAGAAAGAGAAAAATCTTTCCCCAGTTTAGTATTAATTTTGCATTTTTTACTAGCCGGTGAGCTTTCCTCACCTTGTTTTTTTAGAGTGTCTGTTTAGTGGGTGGCAGAGTTTTGGGGCCAGCTGGTTAAGCAGCTGTGTATTTGGAGTGGTGTAGTTCTCTCTCTGCCTATTCGGACCACCATCAGCTTGGTCATGTAGATGGCCATGCAAGAGCTGGGAAAGAATATGCAGGTGGGTGTCTGAGTCAGGAAGGAGCTTAGCATATTGGAGAGCTAAGTGCATGCTAGTTTGGCCAGTGAGTGAGGAGGAAAGAAGACCATCAGAGGAGGTCGGAGAGAGACAGAAACCAGATCTGCTGGGACTGTCTGGCGATGGTAGGAATTAGCTTTAAATCCAGTGTGGTGGGAATCCAGCCGAGAGACAGGGCTGATTTACACTTTTAAAAGATGTTTCTAACTGCACTCCTCTCCTTTTCTCTCATATTCATCCCAACTAAGTTTGTCCACCACGTTGCTCTTATGAAGACCACTAGGGATCTCCATGTTGCAGGATACTCTGAGGGAGTACAGAAATAAATAGAATAGTCTGAAAGAAGGACACTGTGAGTAATAACACAAGCCTGGAACTACTCACATATCCATTAGTAAATGGTAGCATCCTAATGTATAAAGAGCCAGGGTCCATAACGTCCAAAACTACTGAACGGACGACCGAACGCCAGGCTGAGCGCACAGCAGGCTCGGGTGGGTGAGGACTGGCGAGCTGGCTGAACTGCTGACCTCTCGGTCCCTCCTGGGTTGCGGGTGCCGCGGCGACCCAGCACTGACTGCCGCTGCCAAGGTGGGTGTGATGCAGTTGGTCGGGGGGTCCCACCATTGCCCCATGATTGCCCCAAAGAGGGAGGCCCAGGCTACCTAGCTGGCAGTGATGGGTAGGGCCTCCCTCTGCAGGGCGATCAATCGTGGGGCTCCCAGACTGCGAGAGAGCGCAGGCCGGGCTGAAGGACCCCCCGCCCCCCAAGTGCATGAATTTCATGTACCGGGCCTCTAGTTTCTATATAATGGAATATTACGGACTGTCAAGAAGAATGGGGAAGACATCCTAATACTGCTGAGGCATAATCTCCAGGTTATATTAAGTGGGAGGACAAGGCACAAAATATTAGGTAGAGTGTACTAGCTTTTATGTGAGAAAAGAAGGGAAATACTTGCTTATATTCAGATTTGTTGTGTTGTTAAAAAGAAATAGTGGAAGGGCAATTCAAAATGGATGTTTCTATCTCTCTCCCCTTTTCCCTTCCTCTCTCTGAAGTAAATAAAAGCATACTTTAAAAAATTAGGGAGGGAATAGGGACAGAAACTAAACCTCTCTGAACACATCTCATTCTATAATTTTTACTCTGTTGCCATATAATTTAAAAAATTAAATAGAAAAAAGTAATCCTTAAATGGCAACATAATAATTTTATAATTTAATGTCAGGATGTTGACATAACTGCAAGAGGAATTATACCAAGTCATTTTGAAATAGTATTTCATCTATGTATTTCTAGTGGGATACATGTAAGGACAGAAGAAAGCCACAAGACATGGTTAACTTAATCTGATACTGTTATTCTTGTTTTGAGGTTGTATATAGTAGGATAAAGCATATAAGTAAGTTTGCTAATGGCATATTTTGTTTGTTAATGTCATTAGGAAATTTGGTAATTGTATTTTATTATATCTACAATAAATATGCTACCATTTGCTGAGCTCTTAATGTCTTAAGTGGAATTTGAAGAAACAAAATTCTTAAAATATGTCAGTTTTCTGCTTATTTGTGCCTAAAGGGAGTTTACTTTACCCATATTTAGGCATGTTATTCCCAACCTTTATTTTGTGTAATTAGAAAAAGTTGAATTATTTTCTTTGTCCCATTTCTTAGTTGACGAAGGATCAGAGATTGGTGTATTCGGGCAGACTGCTTCCCGATCATCTGCAGCTGAAAGACATTCTCAGAAAAGTAAGCAGATTTCTACCACTACTCGATACCAGACACAATCAGAGTGTGAGAGGAGATTTGTTCTGAAATTTTATCGATATCCAACCAGTTCAGTTTTCAGATACTTAAAATCGGCCCTTTGGGTAGCATAACATGTAAACATGAGCTAGAAAATAAAAAACAATGATAGATTCCAGTTAGTTTAGGTAGCAGTTTTGTATATCTATCTGATAGCTGACTAGGATTACATATTGTGTTCAGGTGATTGGCATTTTGTGCAGGAAACTCTATAACTTACCAGTAGTGCAGGAGTGGAGAGTTCAAGGGGTGGTGCAGGGTTTTCACTGAGGACCGTCTCCTTGCCTGTCTCCCCTTTGACCAAACCGGAATGCATTTTAATGCAGGTTGCTTGGGTTAGGAGTTTAATTTCAGGGCAAGAAATAGAAGGAAGCCCAATTGGTCCATCAGTTAGCAACCTTGAAGGCTGGTGCTTAGAGCTAAAATATATTTCAGTATAGCTTTTTTTTTTTTTCAGTGTAGCTTTTTGATAATCAGCTGGAATACTGTGGTTTTTTGTGTTGTTTTTTTTTAATGGCAACTTTTAATTCATGTTTATTTGTTGAATTTATACTTTTATAACCTCTCTGCATTTGTGATGCTACATTTTGTTTGTGAATTTATAGCTTTGATATTTTGCCTTAGGTCTTTGACTTAACTCTTAATGTTGTTCGGGACCAATTTAGGAAATCTGCATCCTCTCCTTTTGTTTATGATCACCAGGGAAACTAAGAAATCTTTTACCAGTATATTCCTCCTGTTCAATAGTTGACATTCTCACTCTGCCAGTGTGAATTCTTGCTGTCATTTTCATTTTAACTAGGTAGTTTCAACTTGCCAAGGTGGTTTAATAACTTCTTTCTCTCTCAAAAATAGTGGAATTTGCAGCAGGTTTTTCTCTCTCTCTCTTTTTAATGGACTATTTTTTTTAGACAGTTTTAGGTTCATAGCAAAATTGAGTGGAAAGTACAGAGATTTCACTTTTACCCCCGTCCCTCCTCCACATGCACAGGCTCCCCCACTTAACAACATTCCATATTAGAGTGGAACATTGGTTACAGTTGATGAACCTACATTATTGACACATCATTATCACCCAAAGCCTATGTTTTACATTAGGGTTCCCTCTTGGTGTACATTCTGTGGGTTTGGACAAATGTATAATGACATGTATTCACCATTATAGTCCTGTACAGAATAGTTTCACTGCCTAAAAATCCTCTGTGCCTCACCTGTTCATTTTCTCTATGTTTTTATGCTTAAAAACATTGCTGCTGTGTACTCTTTAAAGTAGAGATTTATTTTATTATTTTAACCCAAAGATAGCTAGTTTGCATTGGAATGTTTTTTAAAAAGGTTCTTGTGCCAGAAATGGTTTCTGACCAGAACACTTAAAATAAAAATGTTTCAGTGGAAGGACGGATGGCCCCTTATATAAAACATTTTGAATAACATGTTTACATTATGAATAGATCTTTGAACTCTTTTTGTTAGTCGGTGAACCACTTCTTTTTTCAATTAAATGCTGCCATTAGCTTTACCTGCTTAGTTATAAAATGTTTTATAGGAACATTCCCAAAAGGTGAACAAATGCTATAGTTAATTCAGTTAGTATTACCTTTGAAACTAGGTTCCTAAGGGTAAACATCTTACACTTGAATGCTTTTTAATATTCTGTGTTCTGAGGGGACATTGTAGATCAGGAGTGCCTTCTGTCTACCGTACTAGGCACATCTCATGTCAGACTATTTCTGGAAGTTCCTCTTCTTAGCATTCTACTAGTAATCCCCATTAACTTCTTTCTTTAAACTCCTGAGAGCTTGTAGTTTGTGCTTCTCAGTTCTGTGCGAAAGACTGTTTTATATAGTTCTCTAACTGTGCTCTAATGCGCTAGTCTGATCTCTTAACAGTGTCATGAGCCTCTTCGGGGGAGGGGCTGACTCTTACCTTTCTGGTATTCCCCTCAGAATTAAGCACAATTCTAGATTTATGGTAGGCAGTGGATAAATGCTTAGTTTCCAGTAACTTTGTTTTTCTTTCTCACAACTGGGCATCTTCCTTGTCTTTCTGCCCCTTTCCTTTATCATACTTCGTTTTTTCTTTTCTTTTTATAAGTTGCTGAGCTATCCTGTGTTCTTCTCTGCCCTTCTTTATTCTCTTTCCTTTCTCCATCTTATTTACTTGCTTCATGCCTAAGTATAAATATACTCATGTAATCGCTAAGCTAAAATGTCATTCCTAATTATTTTTAGAATTTTTCTTCATAATTATAGGTTTATGGAAACACATGGAATATTTATAGAATATAGTTCAAACGTATGCTTTTACTTAAATATAAGTATTATAGATAAAACCAGTTTTTGACTAAATAAACAACTATACATCCCCTTGCTAAAATTAAGGCAAATGAGATTATGGTGAAATTATTTGAGTTTCTTTATTATAGCTGCAAAATCTAAGTAATGGAAATATTTTTATTTCTCAAAGTTTGCAGGGCTAAGCTTCAGCAACTATTGCCGTTCCGATATTAAGGTGCTAGATGTTTTTATATTGAAATAATAGGTTGCATGGCACAGCTTTACAGCACTGTTTGCTTCAAGACTCCTTTGTGTACAAAGTAATCATTTTTTCATATAGCAATTACTGAGTGTTTAGACCATTTTCCAGCCATGGAGAAAATGTAGAATTCAAAAGGGCTCCAAATTCTAAAATGGTAAATTTACCTTCAAATGACAACAATTTCTTACTAATAAATGGCTATGCCAGAAAGGAACTTAAGTTTTGAGTCAAGCATTTCAGCTTAGCTGCTATTGACATTTTGACTGTGCATTTCCAGTGCGACCCTTTCAGTGTGACCTTCTTTACTTTCAGCAAGACGAGTATCACATGGTCCACCTAGTGTGTACTTCCCGGACTCCTCCCAGCTCTCCACAGTCCAGCAGTCGTCGGGAAGGTCGCGAAGCGTTGGCATCTAGTAGCAATTCTGTGAGTCATTTGGGAGGAGTAAATGATGATTTCTCATTATATTTCTTTTGCCTCTAAAAATTAAGTGAAAAAAACAAAAAACAGATCAGTTGGAGCTTGTGGGTTGTGAGATGGTGTTTTGAGTTAGGGATTTAAACTTTGTTTTTAGGAGTCCATTATACAGTGTTATCCCTTGAAGGCTGTTCCCCTGTATGCAGATCAGTAATGTAATAGTCAGGAGTTTAACTACTAAAATACTAAGAAAACAGAATTATGATCTCTTACATAATATAAACTCTAAGGCCAGGAAAATTTCAGAAATAAGGTGTTGAATATAGTATATTTTATTCAAGGTGGTTTAAATTATTTCAGTTTTAAATATGCTAAGTCCTCTTGAAGTAGATTGCTTGGTCAAGAATTTTATTTAATTTTTAAATATTTATTTTTTGATTTTTAGAGGAAGGGGAAGAGAGAGAGAGAGAGAGAGAGAGAGAGAGAGAGAGAGAGAGAGAGAGAAAAACATCTATGTGTGAACAAAACATTGATCAGTTGCCTCCTGCACACCCCCTACTGGAGGTCGAGCTGCAACCTGGGCATGTGCCCTGACGGGGAATTGAACCAGCAACCTTTCGGTGCACAGGATAATGCCCCACCAACTGAGCCACACCGTCTGGGGCAAGAATTTTACTTTTTAAAAAAATGACTAGATTTGGGCATATATTCCAACTGTAGGAGGAAAAATTACTTAACCTACTCAGCTCTTTCAGACTTGGGTATTCATTTCTCCTACCTTAGTTTTTCATTTACCTAAAATTGTTTGGGAAATTTATCTTAAACATTTCAACTTAGGCATTCTCTATAAGTACTAAAGACACTGCCCCAAATCCTTTTACCTTAAGTTATTTTTGGTTTCCCATAAAAGCTTTGAAGGTGAGCGAAAAGGATTGGATGAGTGGAAGCTTGCTTTAAACTTTCTGGGCAGAGACTTTTATACTGCTAAGTATACTTTCCTTCTTGTCAAGAATTGAGCCGAAACTGTAAGGAAGGGGCTGAGTGGCAGAGGTGATAACTAGATGAAAGATCTTCCAGTAGATGCTAGTTAAATGCTCCTTTAAGATCTAGATCAGGCGTCCTCAAACTACAGCCCGCGGGCCACATGCGGGTGTTTTTGCTGTTTTGTTTTGTTTTACTTCAAAATAAGATATGTGCAGTGTGCATAGGAATTTGTTCATAGTTCTTTTTTTAAACTATAGTCCGGCCCTCCAACGGTCTGAGGGACAGTGAACTGGCCCCCTGTTTAAAAAGTTTGAGGACCTCTGATTCTAGATCCTCCAGTTGCTGTATTTAATTATATGTCCTCAATGGTAAGTATTCTCTAGTACCAGTTGTGGGAATTTAGCTTATATTAAACTGAAGTATGTTTTGCCAATAAACCTAAGGGCCTGGATCTGTTTCCCACCTTGCACCAGAAGGGACAGGCATCGGCAGTGGCGTGAAGTTCTGTGTTGTAGTCTTTGGGCACAGTTGTGTTGGTTTCGTTTAGTTTTAGAATCCTCTGACTTGTCCGGTGGTTCCTGAGCCATGATTTCCTGTCATTAGTATATATATATATATATGTTCAGTTTTCAAGGTGTAGTATGAAAATCTGAAATGTGTCAAAGGAAAATTAAGTTGAATTCCCCTTAATGTTTTATGACTAAGAAATTTCAGTAGGATTTGAAATTGTCTTAAAAATCTAATCATGAGAGAGTTATCTAATAAGGTCAGAAAGCCTGCGTTCTAAAGAAATAAGGCGGGGCTGCCAAATGGCTAGGCCTTTCTCCTATTAACTTTAATTAACCACCTTTTTATGGTTCATTTAATGAGAAATCTTGTCAAAAAAAGAAGCCTTTCCGAGTGATGTCCCTAAGAATCAGAGTCCCTAGTGAGATAGTTGGTATCTATTTTGTGTGGAATAACATCTTAAAGAAAGCTTGTGTTAGTTTTGCAAAAGACCAGTGTTCTTGGGACCTTTTACATGGCAGGACGTAGGACGGGAACATACGCTAAAAAGACATCCTGTCAATAGGAAGGCAGTGTTAGCAAACCTGGAAGGATGTTCAAATTATATTGTACCCAGGTATTTTAAATGGAAGAGCTATAATTTATATAAAATATAATTGTGTTTCACATTTACATAGGACATGATAAATTATTTTCAAATACTAAGAAATTGGGCAGTCTTCAAGGCGTTATATTGTTTAAGGCTGTAGAGTCTGGTGAGTTACTGACATCATTGGAGCATGAGAATTTTAAAACCCTGATTGATACCTCGTTCATATTTTTAAAAACAATATTTTTGGTATCTTTAACACAAGTTGAGAACTGAAAGGAATCTTGAAAATCTAGTTCAATCTTATTTTTGTAGGGAAGCTGAGACTCGGAGGCTAAGTAAAATGTTAAGGTCATGTTCCTTGCTAACGTCAGAGATAACACCAGATTCTAGATCTTCTGATTTCTAGCACGTTCCTCATAATTTTAAAACTGTGTGTTACTAACAGCACGTTATACAGTCCCTGGCACATAGGAAATGGACAGGAATTGGTACCATTATTGAGCACTTGCTATGTTTTAGGCATCATGAAAAGAACTTTTCATGTAATTTAATCCTCACAATTTTGTATGCTCTTTGTATACAATTACTTCACTACTTAGCCTTTTCTAGTTGATAAATGAACTGTTGTGTAATTAAGAAATTTTGATTTTTCTGAACTCTTTAGTCTCATCAGAATTAAAGTATCTTCTTCTTATGCTGGGCACAAGATTCAAATGAGTAAATTCCTAAAATTCACTGTTTGCAGAGGGATTTCATCAATACATTTTTAGCACTGTGTCTATAACCTCATGATTGTAATGAATTAAATCTTCCTGAAAAAATAGTTACATTTCTGTTTGTAGAGTTCAGATCAGTCAGGATCAACAACTCCATCATCCAGTCAAGAAACCTTGCCGTTAGCTGTCAGTTCTTCCTCAGAAGGACTGAGGCAGCGTTCCCTTCCCCAAGCACAGACCGACCCCGCACAGAGTCATCAGTTCCCATACGTAATGCAAGGGTGAGTGAATTCCTGGTAGCCGTGGGCCTCTTCGAAATCTGTTTCTCCTGACTTTCATGGTAGCCCTCTGCTGTAATCAGAGTGCATTTGAAGTTATTCCATTACCTAAGTGCATATTTTGAGAATTAGAGGGTGAAGTAGAGCAGTGCTGTTGAAAGCTGCTCATGTATCAGAATCATCTAGGGCTGTGTTTTGCAGTTTTTAAGGTTTGTGCTAATTACCTGGGGATCTTGTGTAGATGCAGGTTCTGATTCAGTAGGATGACTTGTAGTTCAGAAATGAAAATTTAGAGAAATGCTTTCAATTCCAGAGCATTCAAAGACATTTCTTTATCTCTTTATGGCAGAAATGTAGACCACCAGCTTCCCGGACAAGCTGCTCCAGCCGGATTCCCAGTGTACCCCGCCTTCAGCCCGCTGCAGGTGCTGTGGTGGCAGCAGATGTATGCTCATCAGTATTATATGCAATAGTAAGTGATTTCAGAATCTTCACTCACTGTGTTATTTGCTTTTATTTTCTGCTTTTATCCTAAGTAACTTAATTTGGGATTACATTTACTGATGTATTACATTAACTTGTAAAAATTATTATAAGGAGTTCACAGACATCTCAGCAGATACTTATTTAAAAAATCAATTGGCTGTATCCCTGATGAACATAGATGCTAAAATCCTCAAGAAAATATTAGCAAACCGAATCCAGCAATACATTAAAAATAATGATCAAGTTGGATTTATTCTACTAGAACTGATAAGTGAATTCAGTAAAATAGTAGGATACAAAATAAATATCCAGAAATCAGTTGCATTTTTATTTATTATTATTATTATTATTATTATTATTATTTTAAAATACATTTTATTGATTTTAGAGAGGAAGGGAGAAGGAGAGAGATAGAAACATCAATGATGAGAGAGAATCATTGATTGGCTGCCTCCTGCATACCCCCTACTGGGGATTGAGCCCGCAACCCAGGCATATGCCCTTGGCCGTAATCGAACCTGAGACACTTTAGTCCGCAGGCTGACACCCTATCCATTGAGCCAAACCAGCTAGCGCTCAGTTGCATTTTTATACACCAATAGTGAACTATCAGTAAGGGAAACTAAGGAAATAGTCCCATTCACAATTGCTTCAAAAAGGAATAAAATACCAAGGATGTAAAAGACCTGTACTCAGAAAATTACAAGACACTGAAGAAAGAAATTGAAGAAAATACAAGCAAGTGGAAGCATCTATATATATATACAAAAGCCCAGTGACTGAATGACAGAACGACTGGTTGACCAGGTGCTATGACACTCACTGACCACCAGGGCGCAGACGTTCAACACAGGATCTGTCCCCTGGTAGTCAGTGTGCTCCCATAGTGGGAGTGCCACTTGGCTGACCAGGATGAGCGGCGCTCCCACAGCAGACTGATCCCCGCAGGCCATGCCCCCCACCAGTGCACGAATCCGTGCACTGGGCCTCTAATACACCATGTTCATGGATAGGAAGAATTAACATCATTTAAATGTCCATACTACTCAAAGCAATCTAAAGATTCAATGCAGTTTCTATCAACATACCAATTTATTCTAGAACTAGAACAAATATTCCAAAAATCTACATGGAACCACAAAAGACCCTGAATAGTCTCAGCAATCTTGAGAAAGAACAAAATTGGAGATATCAAATTATACTAGAAGATCATATAAAAAGATAGAACATAAAATGAACACTATGTGTCTATCACCCAATTTTAGCATTTATCAATTCATGGCCATCTTCTACAACTTACCCCCTAGGCTTGATAATTTAAATTCTATATATATTATTTTACTCGGAGCATATTATAGGAAAATTTTCCTGATTTTCCAGCAATTAAATTATAAGCAAACTTGAGAACCACAATTCTTTACAAGTTAACAAAGGACCTCTACCAGTAGTCCCCAGATAGAGTTCCCAAAAGTCAGGATTGAGGTTGAAGGGTTAATATCTTAAAATGCTAATACAAATCATTTATCACTGACATTGGACACATTTATCATGACCAATGTGCATTTTTTAGACCAGTCCTTCAAAACCTGGGTCTGAGGGGGAGGTGGTGGGGTACTATGTAGAGTGACAAAAGGTCATTAGTGAAGAGATTGGAAAGAGATTTGGTTGTTACCTTATAAAGTATTTAGTGCAAAGGAGAAAAGAGTGATTCACGTGGCTGATCTTATCTCCCCTCCATCCCCCAAACCAGGCTGAGAGCATCCTTCCCTGAGCTACTCCACAATCTTGGTCCCACTTTCCACTAAAATGTGTGCTTACCTAAAAAATGGGGGGCAGGGCTAGTGATAGTCCATATCAGGTTTATGAAAAATACATATGGCTTATCCAGGACGCTTTGAAAAAATATATAGTGTGATCACGTTCTTCCCTTTTCAATATTTACTTTGGTGACTCTTCCAGTCAAGCTGCAGTTTCAGCTCAGGCCACATCAGATGCCACTCCCGCCCAGCCTGCGCCTTCACAGCCTCTAAATTTGGCACGACTTCCTGGAGAAGAACCCCCACCAGCTCCTAACTTAGTGGCCCGAGAAAATCGGCCCATGAATGAGAATGTTCAGATGAATGCCCAGGGCGGTCCGGTGCTAAACGAAGAAGACTTCAATCGAGACTGGCTAGACTGGATGTATACGTTCTCACGAGCCGCCATCCTGCTGAGCATTGTGTACTTCTATTCCTCTTTTAGTCGCTTTGTCATGGTCATGGGAGCCATGCTACTGGTTTATCTGTGAGTGACGTTCGCTACCTTTCTGTAGTTCCTTTTGACGACTTTCTGAACTGATCACACAATCTGGCATATGGTCGTCTGTTGGGAATGTCAGATGAGGAAATACGAATGTCGGGTTTCGTAGGTCGGGCATCAGAAGCAGACCAGGTTATGTTGAGTGAGAACATTTATCAGAATTGTCTAGAAGCAAATTTTTCCTTCATTGTCATTTATAAAAATTATTAATTTTGCTATTAACAATATTTAGAACTGGTGGAAGTATATGATTCATTCCTGTACAAGGATGTTCTTTTTAATTATAGTTACTAATAGTAAGTCCTTTAGGTACAGGTCAGATTTTTTCCTTCATAAGTAGACTAACTTTGCCTTGCCATAAGAGGCAAGCAAATTATCTAGTTGAATTTCATTTTAAAAAATAACAAAAAGGTTTTATGACTCCTGACATGTCTTAATATCTAGTATAGAGCCAATTAAGCTTATGATAGACTTTTTGCCTTAAATTGATTTCTGTTTTGCTCTCATTGCTTTGAGGGGTAGTTCTCAGCCTAAAGTAGGCGATATGGTCCTTTCATTTAATATAGTTCTAATCATTTTTCTCTTGTAGGACACTAATGTTTCATAGTTTTATAAATAAAAACAGCTGTGACTTATTTTCTTTATTTTACCAAACAGACACCAAGCTGGATGGTTTCCTTTTAGGCAAGAAGGAGGTCAGCAGCAGGCTCCCAACAATAATGCTGAAGTTAATCCTGGGCAGAATGCAGACAACCTAGAACTTGAAGAAATGGTATGCTAATGAGGTTTTGTATGCCCTCAGTGTGGATGTGTCCTCAGTGATGTATGAGGCAACATGATAAAATAGTCTTGGGTGTTCCATAAGTATTCGAGGAATAGCACATGAAGAAAAGTTAACGTATAAGCTGCGTGGTTTCATCTGGAAGAACTTAGTCATATTAGAATTAAGTGGGAAGAACTAATATTTTTCTTCCTTAAAATAGCCTAGAAAGAAAATTATGCACATGGTGAGAATTTATTGTATTAAATTGGCAGTTGTCCCTTTGAACTCAAACACCAAGGAATTTATCAATTTTGGATTTAACAAAGATTTCTAATGACCAGCTGTGTACCGTTTTCTATCTCACGTTCCTTCCTCCTGTAGGGGAGTACTTAACTCTCCTTTTTTGGCATGCGTGTGTGCTAGCTGCTCACTCACTTAGGAGTACATTTCTTGTTTTGTTTGGAAGGAGCGTCTCATGGATGATGGGCTTGAAGACGAGCATGGAGAAGAGGCAGGCGAAGACGGCAGTGCACTCCACAGGCCTGGACTCATGGCGTCCGCTTGGGCCTTCATCACCAGCTTCTTCACTTCACTAATACCAGAGGGGCCTCCCCAGGTCGCCAATTAAATCTGAAAACTCTGCCAGCTGCAAAGGAAGGTCTGGCTTTAGGAACGTGACTTAAATAACAGTGCAATTTCAAAAAAATTTATTACTTCCTTTTCATCATCATGTACAGAGGTGTTTTTTTCTTTAAGCTTTTCATGCATATGAATAGTTTAAGCACAAGTGAACTACTAAATGTGTGATTTAAAAAGAAAAATCCTAACAACATAGTGCAACAACATTTGTCTTCCAGGTTTTATTAATTACAATTATGTGTATTAAATCAGACAGGCCTATATGTGCATCTTATTTCTTTAAAGAGCTGCTTCACATATAAGTGTTATAATAGCCCAGCCCCAGTGTATAATTTGAATAAATATTACCTATTTTCTGAGTTATCCTAAAAGTTTTAAACAGAATGACTTCATAGTTTTAAAAAAGATTATTTACCTAAAATGTGCTAGTAGCATCTTGCCCAGCCATAAAGCAATAAACTTCTCAATGATCTTAATTTTGACATTTGAATAAATAATGGAAACTTTTCTATTTAAGGGTAAGTGTCCCATCAATTGGAATTAGTACCTTAAAAAAAAGGCAGCTCTTCAATGGAATTAATAGTGATAAAAAATGTTTGATATAAGCAGTACTTTTATAAAATAAGATATGCCTGAAATCATTCCCTGTAATTTTTTAAAATAAAAGGTCAATTATGTTAAACTGTCTTAGGGGATATTTGTTTAACCTCTTCAGTAATGTACACAGTAGGTGCAAAACTTGATATAAATGTAAGTAGTTGTTGGGAAGGGTTGCTGAAGTCTTCAAAGTCATTTTCGCCTGTTCCATTCCAGATGGATGTCTAGTTCTCAGGTGCCAAAACCTCAGTAGCTCTAAAAAAAACACAAACCCTGTGTGAGCCAATTTAGTATTTCAGATGAAAGGAGTAAGTTTCTTACAGGGAAGCTAATTAAAATTGAACAAATGAGGCTAGGAGGACTTTCATGGGCAAACTTTATCTCACAGGAAATGTATTACACAGTTAATGTTAGAACAAAATGGAAGGTTAAGAAACATCCATGAATTATTCTCTAGGTTGTTTACTCATAATGATAATGGTGACATTTCAAGGGATAACTGGTTTACTTTTTGAAAAGTAAAATTAGGTTTCTGTTCATAGATGTCAATCAAGACATCACGATTGAATATGAGCAGCTGAACCATAAAAATACAAATAGGAAATATAGACGATACCTATATAATACTGGGGTGAGAAAATAACTTTATTTCTAAAAAAAAGGTTGCTATGTATATATTCTTTTGACGGACATAATTAAAAGCCAAACAATTAGGAAAAGAAGATTAAAGAAAAGGTAATAGGTAATTCAGTAAGAAAAAACTTCTTTAAAAAGGATAGTACCCCAGTAAGAAATGGACAAGCATACTCTCTTAGTCAGTTTAGACTGCTGTAACAATTTATCATAGACTGGGCGGCTTAAACAGTAAACATTTATTTCTAACTAGAGGCCTGGTGCACGAAATTTGTGTACTGGGTGGGGGGTCCCTCAGCCCGGCCTGTGCCCTCTCACAGTCTGGAAGCCCTCGGGATGTCCGACTGAAGGCTTAGGCTGTGGGGAGTGGGCCTAAGCCTTCAGTTGGACATCCTTAGTGCTGCCGCAGAGGCGGGAGAGGCTCCCATCACTGCCAGCTGTGAGTCCAGCTTCTGGCTGAGCGGCACTTCCCCTGTGGGAGCGCACTGACCACCAGGGGGCAGCTCCTGCGTTGAGTGTCTGCCCCTGGTGGTCAGTGCACATCATAGCGACCCGTTCCACCGTTTGGTCGATTTGCATATTAGCCTTTTATTATATAGGATAGTATTTCTTGAGGCTGGAAGTCCAAGATCAAGGTGCAGACAGATTTGGTGTCTGGTGAAGGCCCTCTTCCTTGTTTGCACAGAGGTGAAGCAAGGTCTCTCCTGTCTCTTATAAGGGCACTATCCTATTCATGAGGGCTCCACCTCCTGCCCCACTAACTCCCAAAGAGCTCACCTCCTAATACTGTCACATTGGGGGTTAGATTTGGGGGGTGGGGGTCATAAACATTAAGTACATAACAGATAGCATGGCAATAACCCTGAAAAAAAGTAATGTTTACGAGTTAAAACTATCACATTGTAAGGTAATAGTGCTGGTGAAGCTATAGGAGGTGTAAAATCGTATATAGCCCATCCAGGACATATCAGGTTTTAAAGTTGCAGAGTCATTCAGTGTCATCCCGTTGTTCCTAGAGGCAAGATCAGGCTTACACAGCCCTGAGAGGCAGGGCCCTTGCCCCTTTCTGTCTGTGCTCCCCTTAACCCACCTGTTGCAGTGAGGCTGGTCTCCCGACCCAGCACTCTCCTTCCAGCCCCAGGACTTCACACTTTAGCTGTGCTTTTTGCTTCGAACTCCTTCACACTTACTGAGTCATTTATCAGCTCTCGGCTCATGGCCAGTGCCTTAGGGAAGCAAACCCCCCTCCCCCTGGAGTACTACTCTTTGCATTTAACATTGTTGCAGTTTAAGTTTATTTCCTTATTTGTCTCTTCCTGCAAGATAGCAGGGCTGTGAGGTTGGGGAGTGTGTTGATGCTCCTTATTGTATTTTCAGACTTAGAGGTAGTTCAAGACTGAATGAGTGATTGAATGTACTTTCTTTGGATCAGCAAACGTTTGAAGGGGGAGATTGAGCTTTTAGGATATTCATTGTATTGCTTGTAATAGGAAAACATTCAAACGGACTGATCCTCAGCATGATGAGCTCTGCACAGACGTTTGTACCGGTTTGGGTCCATGGTTAGGGATGGCTTCTTTCTAGGCTGGTGCAATCATCACATCCAGAGGGAGGGTCTGGGTTTTAACCTGGGAGCTAAATGCACTGTCGGAGCTGGAAGAAATACCGTGTAGGTCAGATCTGAAGCAGAGCAGTGGGCAGAGTAAGAAGGCAAAGATAATCACCAGATTAGTCTTCTGGGAGTCGGAGGCGGGGAATTGGAGCCCAGAATTCATAGTGGGGAGCAGCCCTTGGGGCACACCAGCTGGAGGAGCAGGTATCTGGTCGGAGCTGCAGGCTGGGGCCTCAGGAGAGGAAGCCGCTAGCCGTGGATGGTACGGCTGGTTCTAAGGACACGAATGCATTACTCAATTTTTTAAAAAAATATTTTCATTGATTTCAGAAGGGAGAGGGAGAGAGAAACATCAATGATGAGAGAATCATTGATCGGCTGCCTCCTGCATGGTCCCTACTGGGGATTGAGTCTGCAACCTGGGCATGCACCCTTGACCGGCATCCAACCTGGGACCCTTCAGTCCACAGGCTGATGCTCTTATCCACTGAGCCAAACTGTCTAGGGTGCATTACCCAGTTTTAAATTATTTTCCCTACGCTGCTAATTCCCTCATATTAGTCTCACTTGTGGTAATTTTTTTTTTTTTTTTTGGTCAAAAATAATTAAAGGAGGCCCAGCCAGCATGGCTCAGTGGTTGAGCGTCAACCTATGAACCAGGAGGTCATGGTTCGATTCTCAGTCAAGGCCCATGCCCGGGTTGCAGGATCAATTCCCAGTAAGGATCATGCAGGAGGTAGCCAATTGATGATTCCCTCTCATCACTGATGTTTCTCTCTCTCTCTTCCTCTCTGAAATCAATACAAATATATTTAAAAAATAATAATAATTAAAGGAGTGTCCATACTGGGGCCAGACGGTGCCTGGAGAGTGGGGGCAGCCTGGAGGGCAGTGGCGGCCTGGGTATGGTTTCCAGGAGGCAGAAGGTGATCACAGAAGCCCAGACACGCCCTCTGGGCCAAATGGCAATTAGCAACACCGGGAGGGGTTTGTGGGCTATAAACACTTCCCAGGACTGCTCGCCTTACAATCACAGGAAAGACTACGAGGCTTTCTACAGTCACGCAGTACTGGTGAGAGCCAGACATGTTAGGTGGGTGAAAGGAAAGGGGGTCCCGAGGGCTGGAGAATGGAGCCAGCTCACCACAGTGCGGTGGCTCAGTTCCACCACCTGTCATTATCCTCACTAGTCCCTCTGGCTCTGACTCCCGCGTACTGTGGAAATCTGGCTTTTCAAATTAGGGGGAAAGGCCTCGTTTGGAGCCTCATTTTTGCTGTCGCTTCACTGAAGACGAAGGTGTGCTGATTTAAGACGAGTTTCTGTAAGTCTGGGCAAGTCAGACCCGGGGGCCTGTTGTATCTGGAACTTGTTGCTGCTTTTGCAAAACTGCACTGGGCCCTGGAATGTGCCGTTCTTAAGTCCGAGAGTGCTGGGAGTCCGGGTGGCTGGTGTGTGGGGTCTGCGGTGTGGGGTCTGCGGGTGTGGGATCTGCGGGTGTGGAACCTGGGACCGGAAGGCCGGGATAGAGAGATGCAGGAAAGTTGAACCCCAAGAGATGGAAAAGACTTCTCGTGGGGGTGCATTTAGTATCTAGAGCAGACTCGAAGGTAAGAAGCATTGCTAGTGTACAGGGACCATCTTATGACAGAAGGGTTACTTTACTGGGAACGTGCGTCGCTGAGATGCTGAGCTGTCCATCATGCTCAGAGGCTGCCCAGGTTTGGCTCCTCTGGGTGATGGCCCAGGGGGCTACCAGCTCCGAGGCACAGACTCAGTAGGTACCTGAAGATAGAGGGTGTGCCTGGGCGGGTTTAGGGAAAGCACAGGATTCAAAAAGAAAGAAATGTAACCTTGGCCCTGGCCGGGTTGCTTAGTTAGAGTGTCGTCCCCATAAGCCAAGGTTTCAGGTTCGATCCTGGTCAGGAAACAACCAATGAATGCGTACATAGTGGAGCAACAAATCAAAGTTTCTCTCTCTCATCAATATAATTAAAAAATTAAAAATGTTGTTAATAATAGGCCGCACTCAGTAAATGCTTACTGGGCTAAGTGCTTTGCAGGCATTCATTGACTCAGTCCTCCCGACCGCCCTAGGCTGAGGGCTCTTCACTACGTTTCTGTCCTACAGATGGGAGACCAGCCGCCGCCAGAGCTGGTGCTCAGCACGAGGCAGGCCGTCCACGGCCAGAGCCCCCTGCTCCACACGCCGCAGCTTGGCCTCTGGTTTTACAGCCTGTCCCACTTTCCAGGTCAACGTTAGCATACCTCTCATGACTCTAGGTTGTCATGGAAATTCCTGTGCACAGGGTTGGAGAAGAGCATGGGAGGGTGGGGTAGGGCGGGGCGTGTTCATTGGGGGCCGCTGTGAACCCAGGACTCATTTAGGTACATGATAACAACCTTCAATATAGCCATTTTATTTATTTATTTATTTATTTATTTATTATTGATTAATTTGAGGGAGAGAGGAAGAGAGATAGATTTGTTGTTTTTCTTATTCATGCATTCATTGGCTGATTCTTATATGTACCCTGACCAGGGGTCCCACCTGCAATCTTGGCGTATCTGGACGATGCTCTAACCAACTGACCTATCCGGGCAGGGCCTGTGTTTTAATATGAGGAAAAGAAGGTTCGGGGATGTGCAGGGACTGAACAAGTCACGTTGGGTAGGCGAGGAGGAGGAGTCTCTCCTGGTCTGCCTGACTCCAGTGGCTTGTCACACTGCGAAGGTAGGGGACACTGATGAGATCTTGGCATGTGGCTCCGTCAAGGTTGTCTACGTTCTCCTTACAATACCTGTGACTGGAGGCAGGGGCAGACTTGTTGCACTTCCTTCTCTGCAGCACTAGATGGCGCTGTAACACCACCTAGCTCCACTGCTGTGGGTCCCGGGGTTCCTTCCCAGCTTGTTGCTGCCCTCCAGTGCCCCCGCTGGCCCTGGGATTCTGGTCCTTGGAGGCTGGAGGCAGTCACCCCGGTCCCTTCCAGGATGGACGGTCCTGACAGCCTGGGCTTCTCAGACAGGCGCGGGGTGAAGGGTCTCCACCGCGTCCTGGAGGCTGCACTTGGCACAGCAGACGTTCCTGCGAGTGGGGTGAGGCGTGTGGGCAGCGAGGGGCGTGGCACTGAGGTTAGGTGCCCAGGAGGCCTTAGCTTTAACAACTCGGTTTGTCTTTGAATCCGGAAGTGAAGTCCTGGTCCTGCTAACCCGCTTTTCTGCCCTCCTCGGGCCCCTGCTGGGGACTTGCTGGGGTAATGGAGTCGACTGTGGTTGGAATTCATCATGGCTCTTCCCCATGTGCTGGCAGCTGTCTGATGAGCTGCCTTTAATAAAACTGTTAAAAATTAATAAAACTACTTGGGGAGCCTGGCTGGTGTGGCTCAGTGGTTGAGCTTTGATTCCTGGTCAGGGCACATGCCCAGTGGGGGGTGTTGATATTTCTCTCTGTCCTTCCCTCTCCCTCTCTCTCTCTCTCTCTAAAAAATCAATGCAAATCTGAGGAGAAAAAAACAACAGATACCACGTCTTTGAACCTGTGACAGATGGTGTTCCATGTTGCAACAGAGAAAACAGGCTCAGTGCATGGCATGAAGTAATCAAATGCAAACCAAACACCTGGGCTCCTGGTGGCCCAGCACTGCGACAGGTCACGTTCAGAGAAAACCCAGTCCGAATCCTCTTCCTTACCACCCCCGTCCCCCATTCCTTTCCCTTTCTAGACGTCATCATCCTAAGGCACTGCTGGTCCCTGGCCACCCTCACATGGCCTTGGGCGCCCCTTCACTCCTCGGGGCAGCAGCCCGCGGCGTGGGGGGTTCAGTCACCTTCACTGATGTCCGTGTGAGAAAGCGCCAGCGAGTGACACTGTCCCCTCCTTCAGTCAGCTGGTACCTGGCAGGTTTATAATGGGAACGTTACCTCCTGCCTCCTGGCCGGCTGAGGGGCAGGGCTCAGGCGGAATGAGGATGACCAGCTCGGGTCTCTATGTGCCGGGTTTGAGGCGGGAGGGGAAGCAGGAGACAGACTTCCAGGTGCAGGGGCCCCAGACAGCTTTGGACGCTCGATAGGAATTTGAGAGGCGGGTTGTCTGGATGTGGGTGTTTGAGAGGCGGGTTGCACGGGTGTGGGTGTTTGAGAGGCGGGTTGTCTGGATGTGGGTGTTTGAGAGGCGGGTTGCACGGGTGTGGGTGTTTGAGAGGCGGGTTGCACAGGTGCGGGTGTTTGAGAGGCTTGTTGCACGGGTGTGGGTGTTTGAGAGATGGGTTGTCTGGATGTGGGTGTTTGAGAGGCAGGTTGCACGGATGTGGGCGTTTGAGAGGCGGGTTGCACGGGTGTGGAGGTATTCACAGAGCAGGAGGGCCAGATGAGGTCGTTTACCAGTGTAACTTAAGAGATTGTTACTTATGTCAAAACCATCAAACGTAATTATGTATTAAAATGCAAAATTGCATGTGTAATTAAGTTAGAATAAAGACCTCCGAGAGGGGGGAAACTTTCAACAATAGAGAATTACTAAAAAAAAAAAAATTGTTAAAAAAAAAAAGACCTCCGAGAAAGGCCGTTTTGTACCTCAGACTCTTAGGGAAACAAACGCTGGTTTCTCTGCTGAACAGACTCACATCCCCTCCCCTTTGCTGCCCCCTGCTGGTGTGTGCCCACCAGACACCTGGTCCCCAGTGGGCAGCGGCGCAGAAGGATGCTCGTTGCGCAGTGCTCAGTGGGCGGGTGGGAACAACACAGATGTCTAACAGAAGGGCTGGCGTGGTGAATGAGGTGTGTCCGCTCCATGGAATGTCATACCGCCTCTCTAAGTGATGGTTGTGAAGACTACGTTGTAACCTCAAAAATGCATATTTTTTCCTGAAAAAATGGACCTCTCATGCATCTTTTCTTAAGAAGCTGCTAAAGGATGTGTTTCCAGCAAAAAAAACAAAACATACACAAAACAGACAATACAAAAACCTCAGGACTCCAGACATTAATAACTATGCTTACTGCGTTTGGGGGATAAAAAATAAAAGGAAACCAAAAGGAGGAAGAGAAGGCACTGGGGGGTACTGGAATCCGGACGTTCAGTAGCAGAGAGCGGGGAGTCGGTAGGACGTGCTGAGGAAGATGGCAGGAGGGCCACTGGACGTGGGGGCTGTGAATTCCAGACCGCTGCTGCCTTAGCACCTGTGACGTGGGGCCACATCAGGACTGGCCCCGATTCTTCTCAGCACTCAGCTGGTGTTGACTACGTACCGTGAACGTCTTTACGTGTTCTCTCTGCCTTGATGCTTGGGTTAGCTTAAAACCACTCCTGAGGGTTATGGTGGATTTAGGAGGAAAGCCACAGAGCAGCTTCCTGCCTCTGAAGCCTTTAAAAAATTTTTTTAATAATCCTCACCCAAGGATATTTTTCCATTGATTTTTTTTTTTTTTTTTTTTTTTTTTTTTTTTTAGACAGAGTAGAAGGGATGGGGAGATACACAGAAAGAGAAACATGGATGTGAGAGACACACATCAACTGATTGCCTCCTGCCCAGGGCGAGAGATGGAGCCTGCAATGGAGGTACATGCCCTTGACTGGAATTGAACCTGGGACCCTTCAGCATGTGGGCTGATGCTCTAACCAATGAGAAAACTGGCCAGGGCTGCAGACATGTCTGATGGATGTCCAGTGCATGGCCCAAACTGTAATTATGTCACACGCTCCAACATGGTTGATCCCTATGATGCCTAAGACTCACTTGTGACCTTGCACGTTGACATCCCCAGAAAGGTCAATTGCAAATTCTCAGGAAAGCCGAAGCCAGACTGTGGCTCAGACACTTACCTTCTCCTGGGAGCCTTTATAGAATAGTGTCCATGTTCTCCTCTCACCCAGCCAGGTTTGTGTTGCCTGTTCACAGTTTTTGAAGCTAAAAAAGAAAAGCAAGGGAGTGGTTAGCACAGGAGTCAGGAAGGGGTGGCCTTGGGGAGGGGCGCTGTGCACAGCGGGTGTGCGACGGCAGCTCTGTTCGTGGGTGAGAAGGCCACGGCTGCCGACCTGTGTAGTAAAGTTGAGGCCACGTGGCAGTTCTCATCAAAGAAAGCAGACAGGTGTCACTTCTTGAGCTGAAAGCAGATGACAGTTAAAAGCAGACAGGAGTCCCCACGCCTTCTCTCTCTCGCTTGTTACACTTGACTAGAAGCAAAAAACTCCAAGGTGGTGCAATTATAAGATGGACGGGACCTAAAGTCTTAAATTACTGTTGGAAGTGTCATGGGAGTTATGGGCTGTGATGCATACGAGATGTATGTGTGCGTGTGTGTTTTAATGAGGTTATGAGATCTGTCTGTAGCTGCTACTAGAGTCTAAGGCAGCAGTCGGCAAACTCATTAGTCAACAGAGCGGCAAACCGCGACTCGCGAGCCGCATGCGGCTCTCGAGCCACAGTTTGCCGACCACTGGTCTCAGGCGACAGCTAAAGTATTTTCGATATTCTAGTTCTTAAACTAGGTGGTGGGTTACATGAGCGTTAATTTTATTTTTCTTTTATTTTTTTTTATTTTTCTTTTAAACTGTATGTCTTTTATATGCTTTTCTGTATGTATGATCCATTTCGCAGCAAATATTTAAAGTCACTCTTTTCTGTACAGTATGGCCACTTTATTTTATGATTATTATTTTTTCATTATGACCACGTTAGATGAAAGGCTACTTAAATTAAAGGTTAATTGAGCCTGTTGATTGAACACGAGCTGTAGGCGTTTCAGTGGGAGCAGTGTTTTGGGAAAGTTTTCACAATATGCCTCAGCAACCCAAACACGACCCTCTGAGGCAGTCTTTGCACTTCTAAGAGGGGAGCCTGTGGGAACAACCCCACCTGTTGGGAAGGTTGTATGCAGAAAGGTCACTAGCAGCGACAGATGGAAAGGTAAGAGCTACCGTACTTTCCGGCGTATAAGACGACCTTTTAACCCAGGAAAATCTTCTCAAAAATCAGGGGTCTTATACGCTGGAAAATACGGTATTTACAATTTAGAATTAAAGTGAGTTATTGCCAAATGATGGGTGGGTTACTGTATTTTCCGGCGTATAAGACCCTTGACTTTTGAGAAGATTTTCCTGGGTTAAAAGGTCGTCTTATACGCCAGAAAATACGGGTACGTCCACAGAGAGCGTGTCCACTGAATGGAAAGCCACAGGCTTTGCTAAGTGGTGGCGTGAGGCCTATCCCGGAACCTCAGCAGTGCGTCTGATAGGCCGGGAGGGAAAGGACAGAGCACACCATTCATGTACGGGGAGAGCAGAGCCCTGTGCCCAGCATCTGCCACGTTCATCCTACGCCCAGTGTCCGTTAGACTGTTACTTTGAAAAACAATGGTAACTCAGGCACAACCCAACCTTACGTTTAGGAGGAAAATAGAAACCATGTTTGAAATGATAGAAGAGGTGCTTTTCTTCTAGATTAGCTTTAAACATTTGAACACAGAATGAATGACTCCGATACAGTTCAGCAGCTCCGTTAGAAGCCCGGAGCACATTTGTGAGGCTGGAGGAGGGGAGAATGAGGAGGTGGGCTGGGGAGGGGACCGGGACAAGGGTCAGGACGGTCCAGCGGCTGGCACTGAATGGAGAGCAGCGCTCAGCTCTTTGCCAGTGAGTGGGCGATGACCTCCGGAGATGCTCGCCTCGTGTCTACTAGGAAGACCTTGCGTCTCATCATCTGAAGAGAAATGACAAGATGCCCTTTTGTTGTCATGTCCCTTCCTTCCCAAGGCTTTCTCGTGAAGACGGAGACTCCTGGGTGCAAAGTCGGGTGGTGAAGCGTACAGACCCTCCATGCTGTCCCCCTTTCCCACTGACAGACCCAGCCCCGTCCATCCCAGGTGAGTGCTGTCCTCCACCAGCTGCTGTTGACTCTCCCAGGTAAGCCACCGTGTTTGGAAGCAGTAAGACATGCGGCCACTTCTCAAAGGCCTCTAACGGCCTTCCCACTGTTCCTCTCTGGAAGGCTGCCAGCGTGATGGGATCCCAGATCACTGAGAAGATGGACGAAGGAAGACACAGGAAGGAGGTAAAAATGTCCATAATGAACTCGAATATCTCGAGGAAACCCCTAATCTAATGAGAATGGATTTTGTTGAGAAGACTGTACGTGAGCAATTAATTATTCATGGCAGAGACATCATTAGGGTTTCATGTTGGTGAAAGGCCTCTAAGTGACTCCGGCAATTGGGTTAAGCTGGAGAAAGAATTTCAAGAAAGAGACAAGGGAAAGCTTTTCACTGTATTGACTTTTTCTAATATTTTCAAGATCGTCATTTTGACTTGGCGCATCAATTACACTCCGACTGGAGACCTCCCATGGTTTGCCGGAACGAGATCTCCACTTGGGTGGGTTGTGGACCAGTGTGGTCAGAAGGAAGCAGAGTGACAGGGATTTCTGATTGATTCCCGAATTCTATAATGGTTCCGTTGGTGTTTGGGTGACTTTGGGAGTGTGAGGAGTCTCCTTGAAATGACAATGGGGTTTGTGCACCTTGTGACGTGTGCACTCCAGGATCCCTTTCCCAGGGCCTTCTGGGAGGTGAGCCCCTGCGCATTTACAGGAAACGTGAAGTCGGCGCTCTGATAAAAACCCTGGCGATGTGGAATCTGACAGCCCCTCCTGCCTGCTTATCTTAAAGACGAACATCAGAAATGGGTGCAGGTTGAGATTTCAATGTGGGATTGATTCTAAAAACATAGGGTTAGAGATATGGGGTAGATTTATGGCGAGGCGTCGCCCACAGGACCAGTTTCAACGGGCCCTTGAGAAATGTTAGTTGAATTAAGGAGTTTTTTCTGGGGGGTCTATTTTGTCTATGTTTGTATCCCAAGCAACCAGGGCAGCGTGTGGCTCATAGTAGGTGTTCAAGTAAGTATTAGTTGTTGAAAAATTTTAAGGTTGAAATGGTAAGTCAGGGCATGTGTCGGCAACATCACGCCAACCAGGGATGGAGGAGTTGGGTGGAGGGGTTGGTAAAAGGGAGAAGCTTTCCCCTGTTTGGGGACTAGATAGCCTGTAACACCTTTAGGATAATCATGTGTTCTCATTAGCGCCCAGGCCTGCAGAGTGGAAGGTAGAGAGGAAGGGCTGCAGATGAGGAGTAGGAAGCGCTGGGGAGGAGCTGTTAGCTGGGTCCTGGGCCAACAGCCCCAGCTGCAGCAGCGGCCTCCATATGCAAAGAGTCAATAAACAGTAAATGCAACAGTAGACGTCAATTCTACACCATGGTAGAGGGGGTAAGTGCTATAGAAAACATTTTTTAAAATAGTGGTATGCCTAATGTGATTTCATTTACAGAAACCTACCTGTTTCAGGAAAATGGAAAGAAGATATTCCCTTATCTTTGTACATTTCTATCAACAGAATTCTATAGCTGCTGCTTAACTGATGGCCATATCGAGGCAAAATTTACACGGCTTTTCCACAGCGGTGGCCCTGCTTTTTCAGCAACAAAGAAAGCCTCCCAGTAGCCCTTCAGAGTAGCCCTTCATGTGTGTGTTGATCTAGCTCAGCTCGCTGTAGCTCTGTGCTACATACAGGAGTGAGAGGGCGTGATGTTTTCTTAGCTCGACACGTGACCGTAGCCAAGGATTCCATGGCACGACACGGTTTACACAGTTTACAGCTAACTGTTTAGGCCTTGGGAACAGGCCTTCCTGTCTTGAAATGAAACACTTGGCTTTCAACACCGCTTCCTTCGCGAGGGGTGAGGAGGAGTCACGGCTCTGATGTTGGCTCCAGGGCCCTGGCCCCGAGGGAGAGAAACACAGGCCCTGGGATGAAGCCCAGACGGGGGCAGAGGAAATAAATGTTTCTTCTGTTGGCTTAGCTGGCGGCCAAACGGAGAGCATTTGTTTTCATGCCAAGCAGACACTTTCGAGGGTAGGGGAAGGCGACTACTGTTTGTGATGGAATCTCAAGATAGTTTCACCCTGATCTGGTTTCTTTTAGCTCATTGGTGACTTGCGGTTCTTGTCTCAGGAGCCCACAGATTTTTAGGATTCTGGCGCTCGGTGATACTTCACAGTAAAGGTCTGGGCTCTTGTTTTATTGACCCTATTTGGGGAAAAATAGAATTAGCTGAGGTGCATCTTCCTTCATCTCTATTCCGTACAATCCTTCACACCTTCCACGTTGGGTGGTATGAAGTGAGCTACAATATTTCTTTTCTCTGTTACTCATTCAAACCTATGAGGCACACTAGTCAGAAGGCTGAGCACGGAAGCTCCTTTCTCTGAGCACAGCAGAGCCAACTGAGTTTTGTGCATCGCTCCGATGGTGTTCTGTTCCCTTCACCAGTGTAATTCCACTACTGCAAGAAGGAAAAGGGTGATGGTCCCCGGATGGACTAGTGAATGCATGTTCTTCAGGAACGTGAGTGGTGTGCATCTAGATGCCTGGTTTCCATCCTGCCTGCCGTCGGGCTGTGTGCATTACAGGGAAGGAACCTGCAAGGGTGCTGGGAGGAGACCCCAGCCAGTGGTTCTCACTGCTAACTGCTGCATTGGGGTTACTATTAGGTCTCTTCTGAGAAAAATGATGTCAGCCAAACCTGTACCTTTAAGCCAGGCTGACCGGCCAAAACACCAGGAGAGCAAGTGTCTTACAGGCACGCAGTGGGTGCTTCAGTGCAATGGGCTCCATTTTTGGATGCGCACTCCAGTTCCATCCAGTTATACTTGGCTTCTGCCACTGGCTTGGTCCCACAGCATCAGCCCAACGTCTGCTGCATGGATTTTGTGTTTGAACCTGGTTTCCCCAGCTTGGACTCTTCGATGGCTTGAGAACTCAAGTTCTGGCATTTTCCCTCAGGTTGCTTTAAGGAGACTCAGCCTCGGGTCTGAGGATCAGTTATCTATCTGGGCTCTGGTCAGGCTGCTTTGGTTGCCTGAATATTTGGATTTCAAACAATCAGAGCAATGCTGATTCCCAAAGAGCTTCACTCTGGTCGTCATGTGGCACTCGGAATATGCTGAGAAGCTTTCTCCGTATTTGCAGCCTGAGCCACAGTCTCCAGCCTGAAGTTTGAAGACCCACGTGTAGGTTGGAAGGGGCCTCATTTGCTTAGGAATGAGACCAAAACTCTCATGCCTGGCATGGTAGGCAGAATAGGGGCACTTCAAAAATGTCCCATCCGAACCCCAAGAACCTCTCACTATGTTGTGTTACAGGCAAGGTGGATTGCAGAAGGAGGTAAGCTGCTAATCAGATGACCTGAAAATGGGAGAGTGTTCTGGGTTATTGAAGTGAACCTAATGCAATGATAAGGGTCCTTCACGTGGACGAGGGAGGCAGAATCGGAGGTCAGAATCAGAGAGAGGCATGGAGATGACATGCTACCGGCTTTGACGATGGAGGAAGGGACCGCGAGCCAAGAAATGCAGGCACCCGGTCTGTAAGAGGCCTCTGGGAGCTGGAGAGGCAGGAAACGGACTCCCCTAGAGTCTCCAGAAGGAGCAAGCCCTGGGACGCCTCCAGTTTGGCTCAGGGAGGCCCAATTCTGACTGCTGTCCTCCAGAACCGTAAGACTATAAGTGGGTGTTGTTTAAGCCATCAGTTTGTGGTGAATGTTACAGCAGCCACGGGGAATAAAAGCACCCCTTGGCAACAAAAAAAAGCCCCTTTCTATTCAGAATGAATTTTTATAACAACAGAAAGAAATCCATTCTTAAACATGTAAGGTTAAACTGCTCCTTAAAATGCCCGGACTATTTAAATATAAGTACAGCTTCTTGCACATCCCTAATTAAATCCTTAAATCAAACATTGATATATGAAAGTGCTTGCTCAAAGTATATGGCCGTTTCAGAGACCTTTGAGACAAATTTCCTGATAGAACGTACGCGCTCTCCAGAGGTGTCTAGAGTGCCATTCCTGGGAGCCCTTGCCAATACCGTGAATTAATATTTCAAACTCTTTGCCAATTGTCGGATGAAAAACTGTTTTTCATGTACACAATGAACGTTCACTGAGTACTTCCTTTTGTGCCAAGCGCTATATGGAGCAATGTGTTACTTTAATTTGAAAACGTTTAGTTGCTTGTTGAGATTGAACATCTTTTCATAAACTCAATATTCCATAGACATATATATTTCCTATTTGTAAAGCTCACACTGGCTGTAATGAGACAAATGGACCATGGGAGGGGGATGGGAGCCAGAAATGAGGTCGAGAGATCCTTCCAGAAGCTATGGCACCAGCATATATGTGTGTGTGTGTGTGTGTGTGTGTGTGTGTGTGACACATTTATTTAAACTTATGGTAGGGGATTTGCAGTTCCTTTTAAAATAAATTTACTTAAAAGGAAAAAGAATCAATTCCCAAGAGAAAACACCCAGTTCATTTGCTGTATAGTAATACAGCAACAATTACAGCCCAGATGGTGAATTTGACATGTGAATTCCTGAAGTTTCAGGCACTCTTAGCCATGCGGCTTCCCACTGGGCAGGTCCCTCCCTCTGAGAAACTCTGTTTTCTCCACAGCCTCCGTGAATGAGGGCCGCTAAAATATTAACGAGCTGAGCATTCTTAGGCATAACTGAATCAGCTTCCATTTGCCTGGACAGATAGACATTTTAGTGCTTCATAGCAAAATGCAATAAACTGAGTAACGGTGGGCTTTAATGTAATCTCACACAATCCTATTACATCCCAATTACTTTTTTGACCTTTTTAGGGTATTTCTTGCCTTAAAACACACACAATCTGCAGTTCTGAATGTCTTCTTCCCAGCTCTGCCAAGGAAATCAATAGAGCAGAGAGCATGACTCTCTCGCCATGTCTTCCATTTGTAGCGATGCTGTCCCTGGAAAGGCACAATGCTTGCCCCCCGGGCGTAATCGAGGTTTACGGAGCATCGTGTGTGAGGAGCCCCTTGTTTTTCCTTCCCGTGAGTTTTGAGAACTCAATGACATCTTTCATTTTGCTCAAAGGCATAAACAAATTCGGGATCAATATTATGGCTGCATCAGAGAAGGTGGGAGAGCAGCCAACTTAGACAAAGATTTGACGCTGGAAGGAAACTCCTCTTGAAAGGAAGTTTGTAAGTTTATATTGTGTTTATTATTATTTTTTAAACCTTTTTTTTTATTGATTTCAGAGAGGAAGGGAGAGGGAGATAGAAATGTCAATGATGAGAGAGAATCGTTGATCAGCTAACCTCCTCCATGCCCCCCACTGGGGATTGAGTCCACAACCCAAGCAGGGGCCTTGACTGGGAATCGAACTGGGACCTCCTGGTCTATAGGTTGATTGATGCTTGTACTGTGTTTAGAGGCAAATGACAGGGTCACTTCTACTGTCCAGATAGAACTATCAGACTTACACAGTCTCCCTACCGGATAGACAGCATGCAGTCCCCACCCACTCCCACAGAGCGGCGAGCTGGCCAAATAATTATGATGTCAATAAATTAAAACGCTCATTCAAAATTAAATAGCCAAGTATCATTTATTGTACACCTATTATGTACCAGGTTCAAAGCAACACCGGGGATAGACCAAGCCGAGTAAGATGTGCAGACTGTCCCCTGGAGACTTCCGTTTAGCAGGAGGAAGGCTGAGAAAGGGAGTCCCAGTACAAGGAGACGGGACAGAAACAGAGGAGGCGCCAGGCTTGGTGGTGGCACAGAGGAGGCTGCGATGGGCTCTACCGGAAAGAGTTGGGAGGGCTTCATGGAGGAGGAGGGGAGGGGCAGGTGCGTGGTCGCTGAGGAGGTAGAGAAGCTTGAAACAAAGGCGAAGGGAAGTCATCCCAGAGTGGGAACACTCCTGGGAAGAGGGTTAATTCTGAAGTCACTGACGTATGTTCTGGGAGCATTACTGTTTGAGAAAGGTCATTCGTGAGGCTTAGTAGCTGCGTTCATTCCCAGCTGATGGGAAGGCTGATGGGCAGTGCTTTAGACGGGCAAGGATGCCTCTGTTTCAGGCGACAAGAGCGTGGTGTGGGCCACGAGGTCTGGGATGGTAGCCCAGGGATGCATTTGTCCACCAGGCTCTTCTCGTCTTCCTCCGGCACTAGCGTCGCCTGTGGCCTTGGTCCTTATCTTTGTGCTTCGTGGTCACATGCCGCAGCGTCAGGCTCGTGGCCACCTCCACGCAGGAAGACAGAGGCGGGGATGAAAGGGCGAAGGGATGTTACAGCTGAGCTGTTCTTTTAACAATCTGTCCTGGAAGTCTCTCTTAGATGTGCCTCGCCAGCACGGCCAAGGGTGAACCCGAGTGGGGGCAGTGAAGGATTGAGAAAAGACAGACAAGAGAATGAAAGCTGGGTCTCGGTGGGATGCTGCTTCTCTCATGGAGAGTCAGAGCCACGGACTGCAACCCGTGTCTTTATTGTACAGATGCCACAAGGCAAAGTAAGGGCGTGGTCAAGATGTTTACAACATTCTCATGGGTTTCCATCCTACTCAATTACATGCACCTGATCAAGCTTTGTTTACTTGCAGCCTATATGGGGCCACGTGTTCGGACCATAGGTTCAAGCTTACAACTCCAGCTGTTGGCTATCATTGTGCTGGGAGGGCTCTGCCCTCCAAGCTGGGACTTGCACGTGTCCATGAGAGGACTGTGCCCTCTCACTAGTCCGAGGCTTGAACCTGTCCAAACACTGTAGCCGTGCTCCACACTTAGATACTTCAACTAGCGTCCTTGGCCAGAACTTGCTTCCACAGCCGTCCTTTCCAAGTGCCAGGGAGTCTGGGAATTAAGAGCGTTGGCTCTGCAGCCCAGGGCCGAGGAGGACAAGAGGGAGGGGCTGTGGGCATTTTGTGAATGGCCAACACCAAGTCCAGCACCAACGGCTTGCAGGGGAGACAGTTTTAAGCCCAAGTCATATAATTTTAGCACTAAAAACATCTAAAGGGGGGAAAACGTGTTTCCTTGAAGCTCTTCATGTTGTAGATGAGACATCTCGGTCCAGAGAGGCTAAAGGACTTGCTCTGGGACTCCAGGCCACCTGGTGTCCAGTCCTGGGCCCGCTCTCACGCACGCGGAACGATGTACCGAACTTGAATGTAGTTTACCATGATTTTGAATCGAACTGTAATTACAAAATATCGTAAAATTTCATAATTATTAAAGTCAAAATGAGACTGACATTATGAAAAGGGGTAGCAAATTTTGAATGTTGCCTTGAGATGGATCATTCTCCAAATTCTTTTAAAATGTTTATTTAACCATTCCAAAGTCGCACGCGTTAGCGCACACACAGCTGGATCACTTATTTGGCAATGAGAATGGAGTCCTAAGGCAGTGGTTCTCAGAACTGGCTGAACACTGGACTCACATGGGGTGCTTTTGAAAAGTCCCCCGACCTCATGCTGAGCCCAGATCAATTACATTGGCATCTTTGGGATGGAGGCCAGGCCCCCATGGCTGGGAGCCCCTGTACCAAGAAGAGAAAACAGTCGATGTTAGAGAATAAATGGTCACTAGAGAATAAATGACATTACTGGGAAGTAGGATGCACAGTTATGGTGGCGTTCTGGAATTTGGAGGATCTCCCAAAAATTAGAACAAATGAGACTTTCTAAAGCATTTTTCTTCTTGGAGAACGTATGTGAGAAGCATTTATTATTACAAATCCTGTTTTACAGAGGGTACAAGAGGTGACTCACAAAGTTAGGTTTCCGGAGTAACCCAAACCTACCATACCTGCGAGGTGTTTCTATATAGGTATGGCATGGCCAGGGGTGGCATAAATTTCTACCGGCACCAGATCATTGGGGGTGGCTTCCTCGCGCAGGCTGTGAGAGAGGTCCTAAGACCAAGTCCAGTGCCAGCAGGACGCGTGCTCAGGATGCTTATGCCGTCTGCTGCGGATGTGGCCGCGAACTGCGGCAGCATCGATGCCACGTGTCCCTACCTCGAGTCTCCGGGAAAGAGCAGGAGCTGTAACGTTAGGAAGGGATAAGTGAGAATTCCAGTTCTGCCTCTGGGGTGGTTTTAGAATATGACTAAATTCTCTGACGCACTTCCCCTAAAAAAAAGCAGAGTCTGTTTCTCGCTCATTCTGAGGGGAGTGAGCCACCATGTCGGGAGGACGCTCAAGCAGCCTGTGGAGAGGCCCTGGAGGCAGGTCTTTACCCCCGTCAAGCCCCTCACTGACCGGAGTCCCAGCTGACGGCTGGACAGACACCTCATGACAAACCCTAAGCAAGACCTTTCTGAGCCATTTCCTAGCACCTGACCCACAAGAACTTTGGGAGAGAAGAAATGTTCATTCTTGGGTGAAGCTACTAACTTTTGGGGGTAATTTATTATTCAGCAATCAATACAGAGATTCAGTGGCTTTATTCTTTTTAAAAAATATATATATTTTATTGATTTTTTTACAGAGAGGAAGGGAGAGGGATAGAGAGTTAGAAACATCAATGAGAGAGAAACATCGATCAGCCGCCTCCTGCACACCCCCCACTGGGGATATGCCCACAACCAAGGTACATGCCCTTGACCGGAACCGAACCCGGGACCCCTCAGTCTGCAGGCGGACGCTCCATCCACTGAGCCAAACCAGTCAGGGCAGTGGCTTTATTCTTTATTTAGCAGCTTTGGTTTCACTGTCTGTAAAATGGAGACAAAAAAATATCTCATAATATTGTTTGGCAGATAGAATGAGTTAATAGGAAAATCTGTCTTGCACTGAGCGTGTTTACGTATGATTCCATGGCCTTGTGTATTGGCCTGTGAGTTATTTCAGGGTGTGGGATGCAGGCTGACCCCTACAAGCAATCTCTACGCATTGTGAAGGGAAAGATGCTTAGTGCTATCTGTGCTCTTCTCGCATTGTGCAACACCTGCTTTTACCAGCGTGGGCTTTCTCAGTGTCCTAAGTGGAGAGAAGTCAGACCTGGGCTTGAGGTTTGCGTGTTATCTTCCCCGCGTGTAGCAGTTCCTGTGTGTGACAGTTCGGGGAGGGGTAGCAGAGCATTGAGGGAAGGCCGATCCCCCATCACTAGGAGAAAAAGGAGCCACTGGGATGACTGGGGGTCTGGGGAGCAGCCTTGTCTATGGCTTTGAGGCTTTGCTGGATTCAGATACCAGCCTTCTGACTGTTGTGTGGGTAGACCAGATAGCCTCTCCTCCCTCTTCTGTAATATTGGCGGCGGGGGGGGGGGGGGGGGGGGGCGGGGAGGAGAGGTCATTCCTTCATGGGCTGCTGTGAGGAGTACAGAGGACCGTGCACATGCCCGGCTCTGTGTCTGATACACAGTCGGGCTCCACTGTGAGTTCCTGCTCCCCAGACCTAATCTGCGCCTGCATCTCTTCTCTCCAGACCCCGTGGCAGCATATCTTCAGGAAGCAAAATCATTGGCTTGACCCTCCCAAAAATATTTACTCTTTGTAAGCTCAGTCCGGCTCGCCAAGGGAGAGAGCTTAGCTAAACCGGGGGAATTAAGAGCATGATTCTCATTCTTGCTCAGAGTGGCTCTGGGCCTGCTCTTCTCCTTGGAGGACTTCTGGGTGAAATCAAAACACAGCAGCTCCCTGTGAGCCGCGGAGAGGGCCTCGCTATTTCTGGAATGAAAGAAATGGAAGGCAGGGCCAGTTCTGTTTCTGCGGGGCCAGTGCTCCGCCCTCCTCATCGCTCAGCCGGGCTCTGGGGGTGCAGTCAGCCCTGTGCCCCAGGCTGCATGGCAAGACTAGAAGCCAATGTTACTCATTCCCACTTGGTGTGTTTTAGGACCAAGATGAGTTCTAACCCCTCACGTTTGACATTGCCTTTGAATTTCCAGGAGATCTCAGCCTGCACTAGTCCATGATCATCGCGCCAAACCCTCACAATTTTCAGGGCGAGGGAAATGCTAGCGCCGTTTTACAGATAAGGGAACAGAGTCAGGGTAGTTGGGAGATTGGCCTGGAATTCATTTCCAGAGCAGGCGATCCTTCGGTGCTCCTGGCATGTCCCCGGTGGGAGCTCAGGGGTGAGAGCAGATGGGGCCCTGGACAGACCTTCTCAGTGGCCAGCGGGTCCTGGGCATGGTTTTCAGGCCACATGGCTATCTTGGTTGTCATCAGGAGCACTGTGATTGTCTACATGGTAAATGGGTGGTAGAGGCCCGCGGTTAGGCCTCCCTTTAAGCACGAGCCCTCTAGGAACTCGGGCTGCGTCTCTGGAAAACTCGGTTACGACCAATAAATGCATCAGGCTGCCGCTCCGGGGTGACATGTTTCCTGCCTAGATTTTTCCATCCTCAGATAAAAGGTTGCAGGAGGGAGAGATTTATGGGTGCGCATTGACGGTCCTTCCTTATCGTCCCCTTGACGGAATTGAGCTAGCGACTGGCCCGCCGCCCCGGGCGGCCTCCCCTGTGGGGGAGCTTGACCTTCTAGCATCCGGCCGCCGCCGCTCCCCGGGTTCAGGCTAGCACGGGACCGAACACGTCCCGGAAGCCCGTTAGTGCCCTTGGGGGTCTCTGTGTCCTGGGGGAGGAGCTCATCTCCCCACGGCTGTGTGATCGCCACTGTGTGCCCTCCGTTTCCCTCAGGTGGTTTTCCTTGTGTTTGATGGCATCAGGAGTGGGATTGTTTCTTTGATTTCTCTTTCCGACAGTTTGTTTTCAGTGTATTCTGGGCCAGGGGACCTTTGGGGCTTGGTAGATGGGAGAAGAGGCTGGAAAGGAAAGCCGGTGGGGTGCAGTGCAGGGAGCCCCGAGGCCCCGGGGGGACGCACACCAGGGATGGGCTGCTCTCCTGCGGGGGGGGCGGATCAGAGTTTCTTTCGGACAGTAACTCTGCAACCAGGGGACAGACGGATGTGGGAACAGGGTGACCGAAGGAAGCCGCCCACGTCCCAGAGAAAAAATCTGACGGTGTGGCCTTGGTGAGGCCCAGGAGGAGGAAGAGGAGGGGCCTCGTCCGGCTGCGGATTGAGAGGCCTTGGTGAAGGACCGGGTGTGAGAGAAGGGGGAGCGGACGTAGGTGGGGGTGACTCCTGGGCATCTAGTGGGGCACTGAGCTGATGGCAGTCCACTGACAGCAACAGGGAATATGGGGCACAACAGAGAAGGCGAGTATCGTTTGTAAAGACTATGGGGTGAGCCCTAGCTGGTGTGGCTCAGTGGATAGAGCGTCAGACTGTGGACTGAAGGGTCCCGGGTTCGATTCTGGTCAAGGGCACACACCTCGGTCGCAGGCTCAATCCCAGGCCCTGGTCGGGCGCTTGCAGGAGGCAGCCAATCCATATGTCACTCTCACACCAATGTTTCTCTCTCTGTCTATCCCCCTCCCTTCCACTCTCTCTAAGAAGCAATGGAAAAGGATCCTCCGGTGAGGATTAACAAATAGACACAAAGAGATGACGGGGTGGTTTGAGTGTGACTGTATTTCCCACACCTGCAGCCTGGTTTTCTGTTTGTGTGCCTGATGCTTCCCCAGGCGGTGCTGCTGTGGGCGGGCGGGCGGGCAGGTGCCTCTGGGCGCTGTTCATGGCCCCCAAAGGCAGAGCCCGAGAGCGGCGCTGTCCCATCTCCTGGATTCGGATGTGAACCTGAGGAGCCTTGCCAGGGTGACTAACTTCTGAGTCTGTCCTGTCCGCAGGTGGTCTGGAAGCCTCGCTTGGTGGGTCTTCCAAAATGTAACCAGATGTTTACATTAGAACCAGTTCTCGTTTTTGGATGTTGGGTTTCCTTCCCTCTGGTCTGCAAATGGCCTTTAAGTGGAGACACTCGGTAACTGCAGTCAGTTGAGCTAAAAGGTGCCTTGGCATTGGGGGACCTTGGCATTGGGAGGCCTTGGCATTGGGAGCTCCAGACTCTGTGTCTGTCCAAATCTTTCCCCAAAGACTAGAATGTCCCCCAACTCCTCAAACCCAACCCGCCTAAAGCGACATTAATTCCCTCCTCCACCCGACCCAAACCCCTCTCTCGATTTCCCTAGGTGTTTGGCGACAACACCATGCCCCCAGATTCCAAAACCAGACCCCCACCCTCACCCCCGGCCCGGCATTCCTTCTTGATTTTTCCCTCCTCCAGATGCCCGCATCCTATCCATCAATGCGTCCTAAAGGTTTTGCCTCCTATGTGCCTCCTTCATGTGTCCCCTCCCGCCTCACCTCAGTTACAGCCCTGGCCTGGACCCTCGTCTCTTCTTACCCGGCCAGTGCTTTCGTTATCTTTCTGGTCTTCCTGCCTCCTCTCCGGTGCCTTCTGTCCTATTCCTTAGCCACTAGATGGTCCCTATAAGATGGCCAGACCTGATCATGACACACTTTTCTTTCCTCATAGCTGTCACGATATCACCAACTCCTTGTCACCATCTACACACAGACCTCGCGCTCTGGCCTGCCCACCTGCCCCGCCTGCCCCCACCCCCGTGCGACCCCTCACCCTCTACACCAGCACCTCTTCCTATGTCATGTGAGTTGATATGTAGCAACCTTTACACCTGTTGCTCCTTTGGCCAGCAATGCTCTTGACTCCTCATGTGGGCTGGGCGAAGGCCTATTCGTTACCAAACACTCTGCTCGGGTATCACCCCACTGAAACCTTCCCTGAACTCCACCCCCCCCCCCCCCCGCCCCCCGAGTCAGTCCTGGCCCCTCCGTGCACTTTCTCCTGAAGCAATGGCCTTGTGCTGTCCTGTCTGTTTGTTTGTTTCACTCCCCCCCAGGACTGGCAGGTGCTGTGTCCTCAACGGTGTCTTATAAGAGGTTTACGCCCAATAACATCAACTTCAGGGGCAGGCCTTCTTCCATTCCTACAGGACCTCTCACACACAAAATAATACAGTTTGCAAATTTTCCTTTTTTTTACCTTTACAAAGGCTTATTCATATGAAAAGGGCAAAGAGTACTTGTAACAATAACTCATTATATTATTTGAAATAAAAACATCTGAGCAGTTCTTTTCAAAGTTCTTTCCAACAAAATCCACCCAAAGGAAAGAAAGGTAAAATTGGCTGTCCCGTGTCGGGGTCCGTGGTAGTCAGATATCAGTCATGTGACTGCTTCACGGCGGGCAGTCTGGGGCTCAGATCGGGCCCGGAGGGAAGCCAGAGCCCCGAGTTCTGCGGTTCTATCCAGCGCGGTTCGGACTCTTGGCAAATCCTTGTCAAATGAATGAACCTCTTGGGCCTTCGCTTCCCCCAGAACGAAGGAGGGATAAGAGCAGACTGCATCTAAGTCTTCTTTCTGCCCCCATCTTATGATTCTGATTTAATGACAGGAGCAGAGCAACTCAGAAGGAATGGTGCAACTGCTTGTCATCGGAGAGACACTCTTCCCATGGCTTCTCTCATGGGCTTTCTATTTTTTTTTTTTTAATTGTCTAAAGTTTTACATATGTCTTCTTTTTCCCCAATTGACCCCCCGCCTCTGCCCAGCCATTCCCACCCCGGGCAAGCCCCCACCGCCCCAGTGTCTGTGTCCGTTGGATATGCTAATATGCATGCATACAAGTCCTTTGGTTGCTCTCTAACCCCCCCTCCTCCCCTACCATTTGTCTCTGGATCTATTCTTCTTCATTAAATTATGTTGATGATTATATCCCACATATGAGTGAGATCATGTGATATTGATCTTTCTCTGACTGGCTTATTTCGCTTAGCATAATGTTCTCCAGTTCCATCCATGCTATTGCAAATGGTAAAAGTTCCTTCTTTTTTATAGTGGCATAGTATTCCATTGTGTAGATGTACCACAGGTTTTTAATCCACTCATCTGCTGATGGGCACTTAGGCTGTTTCCAAATCTTAGCTATTGTAAATGGTGCTGCTATGAACATAGGGGTACATATATCCCTTCTGATTGGTGTTTCTAGTTTAGTCCTAGAAGTAGGATTACTGGGTCAAATGGGAGTTCCATTTTTAACTTTTTTGAGGAAACTCCATACTGTCTTCCACAGTGGCTGCACCAGTCTGCATTCCCACCAGCAGTGCACGAGGGTTCCTTTTTCTCCGCATCCTCACCAGCACTTGTTGTTTGTTGATTTGTTCATGATAGCCATTCTGACAGGTGTGAGATGGCATCTCATTGTTGTTTTGATTTGCATCTCTCGAATGATTAGTGACTTTGAGCATGTTTTCACATGTCTCTGGGCCTTCTGTATGTCCTCTTTTGAAAAGTGTCTATTTAGATCCTTTGCCCATTTTTTGATTGGATCGTTTATCTTTCTTTTGTTAAGTTGTATGAGTTCTCTGTAAAATTTGGAGATTAAATCCTTATCAAAAATATCATTGGCAAATATGTTCTCCCAGGCAGTGGGCTTTCTTGTTGTTTTGCTGATTGTTTCTTTTGTTGTGCAGAAGCTTTTTATTTTGATGTAGTCCCATTTGTTTATTTTCTCCTTCGTCTCCATTGCCCTAGGAGCTGTGTCTATAAAAATATTGCTACGACATATGTCTGTTATTTTGCTGCCTATGGAGTCTTGTAGGATTTAAGTCCTTTATGGTTTTTCTATATTTAAAAACGTCTGTCATTTTTAATTTTGCTTACAAAGTAATGCATGCCCATTACGTACCCTTGGTAGTTTGGTGTGTACTCTTTCAGATGATGTCCTATGCACATGCCTACCCACAGTGCATAGCTGGTAGTCTTTAGCTCGGCATATTATGACCATCTTTCCGAGGCTGTGTTCTTTATGGAAAATGCAGTGAAATTCCTTGGTGGCCGATGTCAGTGGCTTCTGTTAAAAGTAGAAATAATACTCTCCTGTTTCTATCACACTCTTGACCAAAAAGGTGGTCTAGTCCTCTGAGGGAGGGGCGCCCCTCACCTGGAATTTTGTGGAAAATACAGATTTCCGTTGCACACTCCACGCAGGTCCTGTCTGTCCCCCGAAGGAATGCTCACCCGCAGGGCCGGGGATCCCTCCAGTGGCACCTTCGGCGGCTGTCAGGGCACAAACACACTGGCTTTGGGCACCGAGGAGCCCATGTCCCTAAGACTCACAAATGCCCCCTCTGCCCTCCCGGCTCTGAGGCTGCAGCTCTTCCAGGGGCAGCTCCGCTAAGTAGCCCGAACCCCCCCTCCTCTCTGCACCCCCAAGTCCCACTCAGGGGCTGCTTGATATGCAGCCAGCATCCACTCAACATAATGCGCCCTTACCTGCCAATGTGCTTTGAGGGATATTGTTAGCATTAAATTTGCCATTTACATTTTCATGTCTGACATAATTGAGGAATGAATGCTCTTATGAAAATTAAACTTGTGGTTCTCCAGGGCTGCTGTAACCCTGTTAAAATGTAATGTGATTTTTGATGCTTCTCCTTGAGGTTTTTATTAAATAGAATATCAGGATGACTAATTCCCCGGGCCTAAATGCAGGCCGGGAAGCGCATTATTGATAGGGCCGCGTCCAAATGCTCCCGCGCCCAGCCTCTAATGGCCTAATAATGCATTACACGCGCATCAGGGAGCCTCCGAGTGGTAGTGCTTATTGCCGTTATTGAAAACACCTGGATGCTCCATTCATCACGGGCACCTCCGAGGGCCATTTGTTTATTGGGCTGTCAGTAAACATCTCCATTGGTCTGGCTGAGCCACATTCGGCCACGTCCGCGGGGGCTCGGGTCCAGGCGGGGACCTCTCGTGGTTTCTCCTGATCAGCCTTCTCGTTAGGAGAAAGCCGGCTGCGACCAGCTGGGAGTGGCTTCCTAGAGAACACGCTTTACCCCGCAGAGCCGGTGGGTGGCACGGAGGCAGGGAGGCGGGCTCCTGCCCGGGCCCCCGCGGGTGGCCCTCTGCCAGCGTGGCCCCCCTGCCTGTCCTCTGAGCTGTGCCAACTCTCACCAGCCCCCGATGCCCAAGCGGGCGCCTCGGGCCCTCCTGGAGGCCGCCTGCAGCCTGCCTCCCTCTGGGCAGGGAGGCACAGCCCTCGGACCCGGACCCGAGCTCCCCTGTCTGCGCCTCCCACCGAGCACCGTCACATTCCTCTCCTCTGGTCCGGGAGGGCCGTCCTTTCTCAGCCCTTTCCAGACTCTGTCCGCGTCCGCGTCTCCCCAGGAGGCCTCGGTAGCCACTATTGCGATTGAACTGGAAGTAGGTGAGGGCGCCTTTTGTAAAGCTAGGCTTCAGAAACCAAACAAGCACGGCTATGGTTTTTAGATCTGTGTTTCAAAAACTGTTTCCCAAAATGAATTCAACAGACATCTGACTGTATAAAACGTAAATATACAGCAAACTGGATTTTTGTGAAGTAAAAGAACCCCAGATCTAAAACTGTGGGCGCCCAGGAGCCCTTCCCTGTGCACGGCCCACCCCGCCCCTCACCTCCAGCTCATGCAGGGGCCCTGGGGTAGGCGTCTGGAGAGGCTCAGGACCAGCCGCCGGACCCACCCAACCTCCTCCTGTAAAAGCATCTTTGAAGGAGGCCCGAGCCTTTGCTTTCCGTGGGATTCGGATGCCCTGAGGGCTGAGGGGTGGGGGATGGGCAAGGCCAGGAGCTCAGTGCCTGCAGAGAAAACCTACACGGTCTGGCAGGTAACAGTCTGGTGCGGGCGTCCCTGCAAGCCCCGGTCGGTTTGTGATGGTGACCACCATGCAGACGTGCCCACAGCTGCCACTGCTCTGTCATGAGGCAGGGAAGGCGGAAGGCGCATCAGTTAAAACCTGCGTACTCGGGGGTCACCGTCACCCCAAAGGTGGACCAGTCTGTCAAAGACTGCCGTGTGCGGGTCCTCAAAAAGCACGTGCCCTCGGCGTTACTGCCTTTTTGGGGACCGCGCCGTGCCCTTGTCGGGCTTCCCTGGCTGTGGGTGGAACAGGTGGCCTGAGGAGCAGGGGGTGCGGGGGGGGTGGGGGGGGCTCACTGGCTGCCTAGGCTGCCTGGGCAGAGGAGACCGCTCAGAGGGAGGTCAGGGTTTGTCTTTCCGGCTCAGGGCCAGGAGGGAGAGGAGGGAAGGCGGGGAGGAGGGAAGGAGGGGAGGAGGGAAGGAGGGGAGGAGGGAAGGAGGGGAGGAGGGAAGGAGGGGAGGACAAGGCTTCTCTCCCGAGAGTGGGAGTGGCCCGAGCCCCAGCAGCTCTTCTGTTCTCAGCTCTACCGCCTGGAGGGTGAGGGCTGGGGGAGGCCAAGGCCTCTCACCTTCTTGCTTTGCAGGCTGGGAGTGCGCCCTGACCCCGCCCCCCCCCCCCCCGCGTTTATCAGGGCTCCCCATCTTCATGCCCCACAAAGACCAGACCTCACTCCAAATAAGAGCTGGCCCTGTCCGTCCCTCCTCCATGCACTGGTTTCAGGATTCCAGCTCTTTCCAGGGAATCTGCTGTCACGGTTCCATAGGTGAACATAGTGGGCAGGACAAGGTCGGAGGTGGCCTGGGGGTGGGGGGGCGCGGGGGGGGACACACGCACACCTGGGTCTGCATTCCGACCTGCCCTTTACTCGCTTGGTGACCTGAGCAGCTGGCGAAGGCCCCCTGGCCCGCAGACTCCTCCTCTGTACGACGGGTGGATGTGGGGGCGTGGCTGCCCCTCGCTGATGGGACTGTGCGAGCCTTGGTTTCCCTCTCGAATGAAGTCGGGGCTCATCGGGCTGTTGGGGGGCTTTGAAGCCGGGACCCTGCAGATTCTCTGTAGATGCCCCCGCCTTGCCCTGCACAGGTGACTAACTCGAGCCTAGGAGGCTGAGAACACAGTATTTCCTCCCAAGTGTGGGGTTCTGGGATATTAAGCAAACTCATTTAAGGCGTCTCACTGTGCATGACCTGAAGGCCTGTTAAAGCACAGACTGCTGCCCACCTCAGAGTTCCTGGCTCCGTGGATCTGGGCTGGGGCCCGGGGATCTTTGTGTTTCTAACAAGCTCCCCGCTGGTGGGGGTCCTGGGACTTCGGAAGATGGACCATCATTGCTTTAAAGGCCAAGATGCCAGGACCCTGGGTGCCCAGGGAGCGGAAAGGTAACAGCCACGTTAAACTAGGACCCCCTGTCTTCAGGATGCAGGGGTTAAACTAGGACCCCTGGTCTTCAGGATGCAGGGGTTAAACTAGGACCCCTGGTCTTCAGGATGCAGGGGTTAAACTAGGACCCCTGGTCTTCAGGATGCAGGGGTTAAACTAGGACCCCTGGTCTTCAGAATGCAGGGGTTAAACTAGGACCCCTGGTCTTCAGGATGCAGGGGTTAAACTAGGACCCCTGGTCTTCAGGATGCAGGGGTTAAACTAGGACCCCTGGTCTTCAGGATGCAGGGGTTAAATTAGGACACCTGGTCTTCAGGATGCAGGGGTTAAATTAGGACACCTGGTCTTCAGGATGCAGGGGTTAAACTAGGACCCCTGGTCTTCAGGATGCAGGGGTTAAATTAGGACCCCTGGTCTTCAGGATGCAGGGGTTAAATTAGGACACCTGGTCTTCAGGGTGCAGGGGTTAAACTAGGACACCTTGTCTTCAGGATGCAGGGTTTAAACTAGGACACCTTGTCTTCAGGATGCAGGGTCTCCTGTCGTCGCCGAGCAAGCAGAAGCCGGCAGATGCTTGGTAAGAGAATCGGCCGCTCTGAGCGGGAGCTGGAAGGAGTGAGGGGCAGGAACGCCCGTCTATTTAGGAGATAAATGCAGGGCGGCCTCTGAAAGGGACGGATGGCGAGGAGCCATCACCATTCATCCCGCTCCTGGCTCCTGACGGCGAGTCTGGGGAGTCCTGGGAGAGAAGCCACCTCTGCCCAATGGCCCGGGCTCCAGGGGGGGCGGAAGGGGGCGGCCCCTCCCTCTTCCCATCCGGGCCTTGTCAGAACCGCAGCTTGCTGAGGCCAGAGCTGCCGAAGACGAGCTTTGCTTCAAGAAACCTGAAGCTGTTGAGGGGGGGGGGGGGGGGATGTCTTCTTGGCTGCTGCGTGTGAGGACACCTGGCCTGGCATGTGCCCACCTGGGCGGCTCCCCCCCCCCCCCCCCCGCCTGCCCGGGCTCGAGCTGTCTGCCCCCAGAGGGAGCCGGTGCCGAGCCGTGGGGAATCTGTCAGACCCCGCGTCTGAGTCACGTCCTCTGAGGCGGTCCCCGAGGCTCCTCCTTAAGGGGGACCCCCCCCCGATCACCGCTGGCTGTGAGCACCGGGGCCTCGGTCACGGCTCCAGCCCACAGTCCGTGGAAGCTTTCCTGCCTTACAAATCGGCACACGTGCAAAGAGGACGGTGTGGTAGCTGCTCCCTGACAAACGTGTTCCCCGCCATCCTTCCAGAGCAAGAGGCAAAGGGAGGGAAGGGCCGGGGGTGCAGCACCCGCACTTTCAGGCCTGCTGGGTCCCCAAGAGCCACCTCGCTCCGGAACCCTCTTTAGCCCTGCCCACTGCCATGAGGGTTTCCGAGTCCTGAGGTTATATTTCCTTTGAAGTTCTATTTTACTACGAAGTGTAACCTGTGGCTCAGTTTTTAGCAAGGAGGAAGTCAGCGTCCCAGCGTTACCTTGTCCGGGAGGCGGCTGTCTTTTGCGTCACCGGCCGCATAGAATTGGGGACCAAGTGGCTCCAGGTGGGACCCAGGACTCCAGGTGGCACCTCCTGCCCTGCTCTTGGGCAAATCTCTGCTCTCCAGGGCGCAGGGACTCCTCGGTGAAAGTTGCTGATCACAGGTACAAGTTTGGTGAAATAATAGAATTCTGCCAACACTAGGTGGCGCCCGTGCCCAGCTGATCTGCGCTCACACACCCCATCCCGCTGCTCACAGGTGCGGGGGCTGAATCTGTGCTGGAGTGGGAAAACATGGACCGCTGAGTGCAGGGAGAGGCCATCTCAGCCTGCTCTCTGCTTGACAAGCCCCCCCACACAGTCCCCTGTGCCACAGCCCCCAACCCCCAACACGCTCCTCCTCGACCACATATGCCCTGACACTCCTCCCCAGGAGCCCAGCCTCCCTCAGCTCCCCAAGCCCTCCCCTTCCACCCCTCCCGCCCCTCCCCTACTGCCCTTCTCACACTCCTGACGCCCCCACGTGCTGCCAGGGTCGCTGCGCACTGGGAGTGAGCTTCTCCACGGCTCCAGGTCGGACCCACTGAGGAATTCCGGGCTCTGGTGCCTGTGTGCGCGTTAGGGCGACTCCTGTACACCCACGTGTTTATTATCCATGCAACACCGTCTCCTCCCTGACACGTGACTCCGGTGGGTGTCTGCCTGCAGCTCCAGCCCTCCCTCTGACCAGCACATTTTTCATCTTGGAATTCTCCCCTCTCTGGCAATGCCTGGCACATAGTAGGTACTCAGGTCATATTTCCCGAATGGACTCTCCATCCCTGGTCATGAACAAGGTGACCCGAGTCATTGATTCAAGGGGCAGAGAATAGCTCCTGGAGAGAATAGAAAATTGCCCGCGTCGATGTAATGGTGTCTTCCCCACGAACTGCCTGTGTGTTCCATGTCTAAGGGCAATCCCCGCCTCCCTTCCCAGCAGGTGCAGTCGCCATGGCAACATCAAAGGCAAGTGGAGGTCTAGTGCTTGGAAACTGGGCTCGCAGGGGCAGGACACGCCTCCTTCTCCCAGAGCTGGTCTCCTGTTCGTCGTTTATTAGGGGGGAGTGCAGAGTGAGGGGTCCTGTGAGGGACCCTCCTCCACATGCCCCCCTTCTTGCCCCTCCTCCTGCCCAGCAGGGGAGAGAGGATGGGCCGTGGGTGTTCTGAGCGCTGACCTTGGCCGAAGGGTTCCCCTCTGCCCTCCGCTGTGTGAGGTCCTTTTCATCACGGCAGGTGTCACCTCCCCGAACTTTCCTTCCCACCCGCGCCTCCCCCAGCCCAGTCACTCCCTCAGCCTTCCCACCTGCAGGGACGAGCGAACCTCGCTGTCTGTGCTTCCTCTTCTAATCCCAGCTTCTCGAGCCTCTTCTCTCCGAGTTTGGGAAGGGCCAGGGGGTGCTCCCACCCGTCCACGTTCCTTCACTGTCCGGTGCCCTTTCTCCTCAACTCTCTGAGTCCCAGGCACCTCGGAGCCCTAGAGAGAGAACTTGCTGGAAGACCGCCCCTCCCCCAGGCAGCGCCCACAGCTCATCTGTCCCTTCCTCAAGCCCATTGTCCAGCCTGCCCATCTCCTTGAGCGTTTGCTCATTTCACACAAACCAGCGCACAGAAATCTTGTATGGACCCCGAGTCAGCGTCCATTGCACGGGGACAAAAGCCCGTGGGATCCAGCTTAGGGGAGGACACGCCCCTCTCCCCACGCGGAGCACCGAGGCCAACCACTGCCCCTCGGCTCCATGTGATAGTCAGATGTGGCTGGATAACGTGGACATACATTTCCTGGCACGGGCATCAGGCTCCTCTGCTTATTTTATTACATACATATCTTTCGGTGAATTAGAGACATGCACTTCCTCTGTCTCGGTGCTCCAGGGTGGATTAAGAGGATCGCGAATCAGCCAGATAGACCCGCGCAGCAGGCTGGAGGCTGAGAATGGGAAGGAGTGACTGGCTCTCTGGCCGCTGTGGACACAGCTGTGTAACCGGTAGGAAGAGGCTGCAGTCAGGGCTGCAAATGGGGGGCTGGCCAGACACCCTCAGAGAGCTGACTTGGCATTCTTAAACATTTTTTTTTTTTAAATTGAGAGAGGATTGGCACATAACATTCTATTCGTTTCAGGTGTACCACATGGAAATGTTTTTCCTTGTGATGAGAACTTTCAAGAGCTACTCTCTTAGCAACTTGCAAATATACAGATACAGAGGATTGTTAACTGCAGTCATCATCCCAGGCTTAATTATCCTATGCCTCTGGAAGTTTGTACTTTTGACCACCTTCACCCAATTCTTCCATGCACACCCCCTCTGGTAACTACAGATCTGATCTCTTTTCCTGTGAGTTTTGCTGTAGATCTCACATGTGAGGTCATATAGTACTTACCTTTCTCTGCCTGACTTATTTCACTTCAGGTAATGCCTTCAGGGTCCATCTATGTTGTCATGAATGACAGGAGTTCCTTCTTTTTTTATGGCCGAATAATATTCCATTGTAGATATGTCCGACATCTTTATCCATGTACTCACCACAGACACCTAGGTTGCTTCCATGCCTTGACTACCTATCCTATGTAATAAAAGGCCAGTGACCATAAGCATAACGACTAGAATGACTGCTCGACCAGTCGCTATGAGGTGCATTGACCACCTCTCGGTCCCTCCCCTCTGGTCTACAGGCTCCGATTGCAGCTTGACGAACAGGGAACCATGGTGAACCAGGGTGGGTGGCGGCAGGCGGGACTGGGGACTGGCAAGAGGGCGGAATGGCCAACCTCTTGGTCCCTCCCCTGGCACGCAGGCTCTGATTGCAGCATGGCGAATGGGGCGGGACTGGGGACTGGTGAGCGGGCAGAAGATGGCCCTGATCGCAGGCTAGGCCTAGGGACCCTATCCGCACACGATTTCATGCGTTGGGCCTCTAGTATATATATATAAAAGCCTAATATGCCAAGTGTCCCCTTGGGAGTTCAACTGACCGGGAGTTTGATTGCTTGCTGTGACATGCACTGACCACCAGGGGGCGGCACGGAACGAAGGAATGCCCTAGCCAGCAGCGGGCAACTGGGGAAGGGAGGCCCTGGCAGCTGCTAGGGACCCTACCCACGCACGAATTTCGTGCACTGGGCCTCTAGTTGTAAATAACGCCATTCTGAACATGGTGCTACAGATACATTTTCAAATTAGTGTTTTTTTCCCCTTCAGATAAATTCCAGAAGTGGAATTGCAGGTCACATGTTCCTTCTCTTGTTAATTTTTGAGGAACAATGTTCCATTTTCTATGGAGGCTGCATGAGTTTGATTCCCATGATTTGCATTCTTTTTTTCAACGACATTCGATATTATTTTGTGTCAGTTTCAGGGGTGCAGCGTACTGGTTAGACAAGCACACACATTACAGAGTGTTCCCCCGATGACTTGGCATCCTAGATCCCGCTTCCTGGTCCATAAAGCCTCTGGATGACCCTCAATTATAAGGGGGTTCCAGGAAGGCCCAGTGAAGAGAACAGCACAGTGAGGCGGGGCTGGAGGGCCGGCGGCCGGTGCTAGGGCAGGTGCTGAGGGTCAGTGACGAGCAGGGAAGAGGTGGAGGACAGGAGGGTCTATTGGTAGTGTGTAAGCCGGCCGGCCTGTCCTGTAGACCTCTGGTCTATAGAAGGGGGCTCAGAGGGAATCCGGGGAAGACCATCCTGCTGCAGGGCTCTGGCTGGGAGTGGGGCCGTCAGCCCTGGGGTGGGGTGTATGAGGTCTGCCTGTGCTGGTGCTGCCTGGTCTGGTCCCTGGCCAGGGTTTGGGGGAGCAGAGGGCCAACAATGCTTGTTTTATTATCTCCCTGTATTTTCTCATTTTCCTTCCTCCTGGTCCAGCCAGTCGCTGTCTCTGTGTTCATTGTCTCGGGGAGATTTGTGGCTGCCAGCAGGAACCTTCTAGAACAGAAAACAGACTTGTGACTTTCATGCTTGTGAATCCTAGAGACACGTCAGTCCCTCAGGCTGAGTCCAAACTTCTCAGCAAAGCACCCAGGGGACCCCACCCAGCTCCACTTCCTGCCTTATCACCCTGCTGCCCTGCCCATCCCCGGTGGCCTGGGCCTGCAGCTGGGGCTGGGAGGGGGCCATCCTCCGAGGGAGTTAGGGGCCAGGCCTCCACCGTCAGACAGACCGGAGGTGAGCCCTGCCACGTACCAGCGGGGCCGCCTGGGCAGGTTACCTCTCTTCCTTAAACCTCCCAAGTCCTCACCTGTAACCCGGGTGGACATTCACGCTCATCCCCAAATCAACTCTGCCCCCTCTGGGCCAACCTGCCTGCGGGTGTGCCGGGCGGATCAAAGGAGATTGTGGGAGAGCCTTGGCAAAGCGCCAGGCAAGGCGGCAACCACTGGCTGGGCCCAGAGATCAGGAAGGGGGTTGGCAAGAGGCTGACAGGGACTCCCCAGGGCGGGCTCTGGAGACTTCTTACTTTCTCCTGCACGTCTTCGCACGGCAGGGGAGGGGCCTCAGGCTGCCACCTTCCCCACGGCCCAGCACCCTGAATCTTGCTGTGGTGGGTCTCAGTGTCTCCGAGACTCTGCCCAGCACGAGGCATCGAGTGTGTGCCCCATCACTACTGGTTCATTTGGTTAATCCTCAGGATATTTTCCAGTGATTTTTAGAGAGAGTAGAAGGGAGGGGAGAGGCAGAGAGAAACATTGATGTGAGAGAGACACTTGATTGGTTGCATCCTGCATGTACCCCGACCAGGGCTGGGGATTCAGCTTGCAACTGAAGTGCATGCCCTTGACCAGAACTGAACCCGGGACCCTTTAGTCCGCAGGGTGATGCTCCATCCACTGAGCCAAACCGGCCAGGGCTGCTGCTGGTTCGTTTGACTTAGTGGAAGCCTCTCTCATTGGGATCACCGAGCACCGCCTCTCCAGGCTTTGCAAGTCTTCTGTTGAATGTCCATAGCACTTTAGGAAATGCACATTTTCAGGAGATGTCTCCCCTAAATGCACAGAAAGTCAAGCTGTCATTGTGGTGACAATGTCAGGAGGGCAGGACAGCAGCGAGAACCCACAGCCGCGGAGCCTCCTGATGAGCGTGCAGGCGGCTGCTCTCCCGCAGCTCCCTGACCCTCCCTGGAGGGCATTGGTCCCGCCTCCCAGCGAATAGTTGGAAGACAAGTTGGCATCTGCGTTGGGTACCACTACCCTGCCGCACCATGCAACAGGCCCGCCTTACTCCTTGTTGGCAAATTCTACTTGAAGTCTGGAAACCTCTCTTAGTGAGAATTTCTCATAGGATGGTCTCTGAGATTCTTCCCACCTGGAAATGTGGCTCTCGCTCCTGCTGGTTGGGGGAACAGGTGTCACCAGGACATGGGGCTTCACCCAACATGGAGGGAGGACCCTCATTCCTTGCTCGCACAGGATCTGGGAATGACCTGTCTGGGTACGTGGGCTCCTCCCTCGCCCGCCCTGAGAGGTCTGAGTAAAGCTCACCCATCAGCCCGCACACACCTGTGCACACCTGTGACTAAGTGTGTTAACTTGCTGCTCCTTTTGTTTTTATCACAAAACGCCGTCAATCCGACAGAGTTCTTATGACATACATGCTACTGCCTGACTTCTTGGGAGGAAAGTCTACTTTCCAAAACACTGGACTAAAGACCCATCTAGGAAACCATGGTGAGGTTTTAGTTGCTCATGAAGAGCCCTCAGACTTTTGTGGAACATCCTGGAAGCCATAGGGCACCCTGCTGTCAGGGTAAAAACAAGTTTGCAGGTAAACTAAGTTGTGGTTGATATGAAGACACTAAAAGCGGGTCCCCTTTGTGTTATAATGACCATTCGCCCTGCCAAGGAAACATCTTCAAGTCTCCCCCTTCCCCAACACGTACATTTTATTACAGCATAAAAGGTGGTCAGGATCATGTTTTTCCACGCACCCCCAGCTAGCAAAAATGAAAGGTCCACCTGTGAGACCATGTTCCAATAGTTAACTCGCCAGTTTAAGTAGAGAGAAGATAGAGCAGATTCTACTGGGCTGTTGACGTGAAATCAACCTGAGTTACCGCCTTAGGAATAAAAGGCATCCTCCAGCCCCTATGTTCCTGAACTAGCTGCTCTCGCGGTGCAGTAGCACAAGTCTCCTGTAGGTGGCGCTACCTCCCAATTATCTCCTTCTCCCCCATCAATCTGCAAGCTTGAGCCAGGGGCTACAAAGTGGCAGTCCAGACCCAGGGCCTGGGAGTTAGTGGGCGCTGCTTATGCGGAAGAGAAGACCATTAGGCATTCACACGAGGGGGCATTGGAAAGGTCCACGTGCCGTCTCAGCAGAGCAGCAGCCATGGCTTCAGGCTGGTGATGGGAGGGGACCAGACCCAGGTCCCGAGCGGCACACCAGTATTTCCCAGCATGTGTTTTTAAAGATTACTGGCAAGATTCTCAGTAAAAACAAAACTCAAGGCACTGTAGTGAAATATATTTGGCTAAGTCTGTATTCTGTTGTCGTTGGAGTATCATAAAGCATCTTAGTATTTTAAAAACTGAAAAGTTCCCCTGGAGAAAAAAAAAATAAATCCGTTCAACTTTGCTTAACTTGGGACTTTCCGAACTCAGGACCTACCACAAGGCAGAGCCGTGCTGTGGCGTGCATGTATGGAGGGGTGGTCAGTGTTCCTGAGGGGGGGGGGGGCAAGGAGCTGGGGTCTGCGTTTTTCCGGGGTGGGAGGAGGGTGCAGAGGAGGCTCCCACCTTTGGCAACTCTGCCAAGTGGCCAGGTATCACGCATGTGCATGTGCATGTGCATGTGTGTGTGTCTGTGTGTGTGTGTGTGTCTGTGTCCAACACATACTATGGAAACGGGCCAATCGTTCCAAGACCTGGCAAAGGGAAAGTGCCACTTGGCGGTGTGTCCTGGGCCAGGCCTGGCCAGGCCCTTCCTAGGCATGGCTGCTGTATTCTTCGGGCGCTTCCGGGGCAGACAGACTCTCCGTGTCACAGGTGAGTGGGCTGGGAAGCAGAGAGGCAGGGCGCTTGCTTGAGTGTGCAGGTTAGCTAGTGGCAGAGCCAAGACTCAGACTGTCGTCCTCGAATGCCCTTACTCTGTACTTTTTAAAAAATATATATTTTTATTGATTTCAGAGTGGAAGGGAGAGGGAGAGAGAGAAACATCAATGATGAGAGAGAATCATTGATCGGCCGCCTCCTGCACGCCTCAGCCGGGAATCGAACCACAACCTCCTGGTTCGTAGGTCCATGCTCCACCACTGAGCCACACCGGCCAGGCTGTTTTGTCTTTAACAAAATTCCCTAGGCCAGGGAATTACTGAGAACATTTCAGGAAGGTGGCCGTTTGCATTGCTTTAACTTCAACAGCCCATTGGGATGCAGAGGGAAGAAGAGTGGACGTAATGTCAGGGACCCAGGTAGAAACCACAGCGTCACCTCTTCCTGGCCCTGTGGCCTGGGGCCAGTTCTCTAACCTCTTTGAGCTCCAGTGGCCTGCCCAGGGGCACAGGCGAGGGTGGCTGCTGCCTTCTGGGCAGGGCTCTGAAGCCTTAGGCCTGGAGGCCAGTCCTGGGGAGACAGCTCAGGTCTGTCTCCTCCAAACCTCCCCAGGGTGTCGGCGCCTTGGATGCTGGCCAGGCCCAGGTCAGAGAATAGCCGTGGCAGGTTCCCGGTTATCAGAAGTCGGAGCTAAATTTAGGACGCGGCTGTGAAAATGAATCCTCGCAGGCTCTGGGAGGTGAGGAGGTGAGCAATTATCGGGCAAATTTGATTAATGTGGACAGGCTGTGCTGATAATTTGTCGGGTTCTCAGCCAAACAGCCGCTCCTTCTCCCCAATATTTTTCTTCCCCAAACCACCTGGGTCCTCACCCCCAGTGTCCCTTTCACAGGTTTCGCCCTTGGTTGTAGGCAGTTTTCTTTTGTGGAGTTCACATCTTTGCTTTGACTGTGTTCTTCCCTTAGAAGATTGCAAACTGGCGACCTTGGGGTGCCATTCAGTCTCCGAATGTCCCATTGGGCCTGCACAGGCTAAAAAAAAAAAGGAGCTTTCATTAGAAAATTGGGAGATTTCACACAAAAATTTAGATTTCTGTCTCATCTTGAAAAACTGGGGAGCTAGAGTCATGCGGGGCGCCTCGGTGTCCCTGGTTTCTTCCTGTCCTGCCACGCCTCCCCCAAAGTTTGGCATCAACTGGAACTTGTTGGAAATGCAAGTTCCCAGCGCCCCCCCCCCCCCACCCGGGACCTGCTAATGCAGAACCTCGGAGCAGGTGGAGGCCTGGGGACTCGTGACTCTGGTCCAGGCTCACGCTTGAGATTCTGAAGGAGACTCGGCAGTCAGGGTTCTGCTTCGGTTCCCATTCGTCCACGCGGCCAGGCATCCAATGGCCAGGCCTCTGGAGCACTCCTATGTGGCGAGCGCTGTGCCAGCTGCTGATGACATCGAGGCGACCCGACAGGCAGTGTCTTGCTCTCACAGAGCACGTAGTCCAGTGAGGAGTGGAGACAGACACCTCTGCTTGTCACCTGCAGTTGCTCCTGAGGTTGGCCCAGACGGGCGGTGTTCAAGCTGATTTCTGCAGAGTCCCGGGCTCTGGGGAGGGCGGGGGGGGGGGGGACCTCTAGCTGGATAGCGCCAAGGGACCGAGAAGGAGGCTAAGGGAGGGGCCCCGCCCCCTCTCCCTCTGATTCCCCAGAACCGCTCCACTTGGATCTCTTTTATATTTTAGTTTCCAATAACACTGAGTGTGTGTGTGTGTGTGGGGGGGGGGGGGGGGGAGGGCGGGGAGACAAAGGGTTCGGCTGTGAACACAGTTTCCGCCCTGCTAGGCTCAGCAGTCTCACATGCCATCAGCTCTAAAATGCTATTAGACGGGGCACTAGCAAACAATTTTTTTCTTTTTGGTGATGAAGGGTGGGTAGCAACATCTTAAAAAAACTCATCCTACATCACACCCACTAGGTTGGCTGTTATAAGAAAATCAGACAAATGTAAGTGCCGGCGAGGGCGTGCAGAGCTGGAGCGCTGGTGTGTCCCCGGAGAGCGTGTTCCATGGAGCAGCCGCTGTGGACACAGCATGATGGCTCCTCCCGAATGAGACACTGAGCTACCGCGGGACGGGCAGTTCCACTTCTGGGTAGGTAGGTGCTCCAAAGAATTGAAAGCAGGGGCTCACACAGGTATTTGGACACCCCACTAGCAGCATTATTCACAATAGCCCGAAGGTGGGAGCAGCCCAATATCCACTGATGGGTGAATGGGTCAACCACATGTGGACATACACACAGGGAACGCTCCGTCAGCCTTAACACGGCAGGAGATCCTGACACGTGCTACCATGTGGAGGAACCCAAAGGGCATTGTGCTAAGTGAAATAAGCCAGACACAAAAGGAAAAATATCGTGCGATTCCACTTAGATGAGGTTCCTCTAAGCCAGTGGTTCTCAACCTTTCTAATGCCGCGACCCTTTAATACAGTTCCTCATGTTGTGGTGACCCCCAACCATAAAATTATTTTCGTTGCTACTTCATAACTGTAATTTTGCTACTGTTATGAATCGTAATGTAAATATCTGTGTTTTCCGATGGTCTTAGGCGACCCTGCTAGCGACCCACAGGTTGAGAACCGCTGCTATAAAGCCTAAGACCATCGGAAAACACAGATATTTACATTACGATTCATTAACAGTAGCAAAATTACAGTTATGAAGTAGCAACGAAAATAATTTTATGGTTGGGGGTCTCCACAACATGAGGAACTGTATTAAAGGGTCTCGGCATTAGGAAGGTTGCGAACCACTGGTTTAAAGGGACAGAGTATCCATTTGGGATGGTGACACAGTTCTGGGGATGGAGGGTGGTGATGGTTGCACAACAGTGTGAATGGACTTCATGCCACTGACCCGTACACTTAGAAATGGTTAAGATGGCAAAATTTATGCATGCTTTTCCACTATCCAAAGAAACCCTCCTACAGTTTGCCTATTAAAACTGGTCTTCCCTTGTCCCCTCCCCCTCTCCTACCTCCCCCCCTCCCCTGTCACTTGGTCTCCATTCAAGCTTTTTGGTGTTGTTTTGAATAACTCACCCCTGAGAAAGTCAAAGCAAACGAAGTAAGCTCACCCCCTGGCGATGTGACCACCCCCTTCAGGCGGCTGTGCGGGGAGCTGGAAAGGCCTGTGTGGCTGCCCAGGCGGGTGCTGCTGGACTGGAGGGGAGGAAAGAGCTGCCCGCAGCCCCGGCAGCCCCAGACAATCGCCGTCTTTGGAGCCTCGGGTGTTTCTCAAACAGGAGCAAAGAGCTGCTTCGTGGCCTGGTCACCTCAGCCAGACTGTGGTTTGACCACTTGAGCCCAGTGGTCTCCTCCGGGTTATCCGAGGGCTTCGTTCTAGCACAGACCGCTGCGCCCCCGTCCCGTGTTTCTGGTGCAGTAGGTCCAAGGTGGGGTCTGAGAATTTGTCTTCCAGGTGATGCTGGTGTCCGCCTGGGACCACCCCTTGAGAAGGAACGGGACAGGTGGGAGGGAAAAGCCGAGGGGAAGGGGGCAGATGTGCCCAGTGTGTGTGTGTGTGGCGGGGGGCAGAGGGGATGATGGAATCCATTCAACCTGGGTTCCAACATCATCGCTGTTGCATTGCTCTGGTTTTGGGGCGTGTAGCTTAATTCCCTCATCTTTCAAATGCAGACCTTTCGGAGGATTAGAGACTGTGTGACTCCTGGCACCGTGCTCACGTAAAGGTGTCCACCCGTGTCTGTGTCCGGTGGGGAGCACTGAGGACACAAGAGCATATGGAGGGTCTGAGGGCGGGCGCCCAGGAGCAAGGGGGTGTTGGAGGAGTCAGGGAGAGGGGAGCAGAAGCCAGACGCACAGGCTTGCAGGGCCGGCTTTGTTCCGCGCTCCACAGCCTGGGAGGCCTGCAAAGCCGCCGCTGGGCCTGGAAGAGCCCGCCCGCCCCGCTGCCTCTGCATCGCCCGGACCGCAGCTGGCCCGGCGCACCGTTGGCGAGGGGGCTGGGATGGCAGGCTCCCGCCAGGCCCAGGTACGGCGCTCAGACCCCAGGCTCTGTCTGTGTCACAGGATGTCACCGCGTCCCCTGTCACTCCCCCAGCCACGTCGCCTCAGTCACACGGGCCGGGTGGTGTCACTGTCAGGGAGGCTTGGCATGTCGCACGGGCCGAGTGGGGTCTGTTCCCGGGCTGGCTTCCGGAGGAAAGCGGGCGCCGCCTGGGGCTGTGTAGACGCGGGTGCGGACCTGCATTTCACCGGGGCGTGGGCAGGCTGTGCCGCTGGGGGCCACCGGGCTGGCGGGGCCGTCTACTCCAGGCCACGGCGGTGGGCCATGCTGACAGGTGACATTGAGCTCTGGTGAGTGACGCAGGGCGCCCGTCACCAGCCGCTCTCCTAGAGAAGTGCTCACAGGGACTAGATCCGGGTCGGCCATTGCATTGAGACCTGCTTGTTTCGAGCACTTTCTCTAGGGGCGGGAGGAGTGGATGGTAAGAACCACGGTAGCAGCACAGGACCCGCCCTGGGGAGTGGGGAAGGCCGGCCACGGTCAGCGTGACTGGGAGGGGCCGCACCTGCCCCAGGCTCCCGGCTCCCGCTCCTCCTGGGCCATCAGCCTGTTGGGCCCGAGAACCCAGGAGCTGGCCTGGGGGCGGGAGCGGGGAGCAGGCTGAGAGGCTCCCCAGGACTGGGCTGGGACCCTCTGCTCCCCTCCTCCTGGCGCAGGGCCCTTGTGGCCAGGCGCCTGCAGAAGGCAGGCAGGCGGGCAGAGGGGGCCCAGGCTGGGGTGTACGGGAAGGCAGGTTGTTTCTGTGGGGGCCACGTAACGTTTGGGAGACATTTTTCGCTCCACCTGCCACACCTGTGGCCAGCAAACCTGTGGCACGAGATCAGCTCAGGAAAGAAAAAAATCCAGACTCGGTTTAAAAAAAGGAAACATTTCAATCGGGGGGCACAACATCGGCAATTGTGCTAGAACCTTCCTTTGTTGCTCCCTGCCCAGAGGGGAGAGGAGCCTTTCTTTTTTTGGGGGGGGGGGGGGGCGGGGAGAGGGGAGACCTCCTTGCCCTGTGGTCCGTTTTGTGCCAGATGCCCAGCCTTTGAAGCCCTGCAGGGGCCTCCCCAGGGGTGCCCTCGCCCCTCCTCTTCCCCCTCCCTCCTCCTCCTTTCCTTCCTTCTTCCCCCTCCCTCCTCCCCCCTCCCCCGGTTCAGGACTCAGCCCGGGACAGCTACGCGGCCTCAGCGGGAGGTGACCAAGAGGAGGCGGCGGCTCTGGCCAGCATGTGGAGGGGAGGCCTTTGAGGGCACGGAGCCAAGGTCACCATGGACTCAACCTCATTTAGTTTAGTTTCTCGTTCCTGAAATTTCGTCAGGGGACAGGCCACCAAGCCTGGTGACCAAGGGTGGCTTAGCTCTCTGCTGGACTAAATGCCATGGGTGGGGCCAGTGCCCTGGTCAGAGGGGCCTCAGAGAGCTCTCTGCCATGTGAGGCCACATGTCCACAGTGTGCCACCGAGGCGATGACTGTCACCCAAACCCAACCACGTTGGCACCCGGTCTCAGACCTCCAGCCTCCGGAACTGTGGGCAGAGTTCCTGTGGTTTCTGGGCCGCCCAGTCCATGGTGCTGTGCATGGCAGCCTGGGCTGGGACAGCGATGCCATTCCTCCAGGCAGCGGAGCGGGCAGCGAGGCCGAGGGAGGGCACGCCTGGCTGGAGGTGGCGCAGCAAGTAAATGGCAGGGCTGGCGTCTGAACCAAGGTGTCCCGCCCCCGGGGGCCGCGCTCCGTACTCAGTAGGTCCGGGTCGGGTACGTGGGGATGGGCGTACACACTCCTATACACGTTCCTGATGGCCGGTGACAGCATTCATGAAAAGGGCCAGCTGAGCTCTGTTGTAGAGGCGGATTTAAACAGATCTATATGTCATCCACGGACATTTTAACATCTTCGAAGTTAGGATGCGCTGAATAATCAATAGCATGTCTTAGGTTAATGATGTGTCTTTTATTCAGTAGTGTCTTAGATGTAATGCAATTCAATAGAAATTGTGAGGTTCTTCCCGTTTGGATAAAATGAGTGTGAGTCAGTGTGTGTGAGTGTGTGTGAGTGTGTGTCCACCATAGACGGGTGGCTTAGAAACAACAGAATTATTCCCACAGTTCTGGAGGAACAATTCCAGAACGCTGTATTTACTTGTGACAAATGTAACGGTTTAGCACTGACCTCGGGTGCACGGGGGCAGAAAAACGCATGCAATGTTCTGGGCCTCTGAGATTCTCCACGGACACAGAGGAGGCACTTTTGGAAGAGAAGAAAGAGTAATACTCCACACTCTCCATTTCCCGCGTGTCTGCCACTGCTGGGAAGCCCTGTGCACGGCCCCGGCCTGGGTGTCCGTGGGGTCGGTGAGGAACGCAGGCGCCTGTCCCTGGAACAGCCCCTCTGCCTCCTCCGGGGGCCTTGCTCCTGGTGCACTTGCTACCCCCACACCTGACCTGCCTCCCGGGGCTGCTCCAGGCCCTTTCACAGCCCCCCAGCCCTGCAGCTGTGACTCACCCCAGCCTCTCAGGGCAGCCCACGGCTCCCTGTGGACGCCGCTCCGGGGCTTGCAGGTTGCTGTCGGGTTCATGTTTCACTGTGAGCGTTCTCAGCAGGGAGCCGTGGGGGGCCGTGCAGGTGGCCGGGTTAGGAGAGGTGGCCTGTCTCCTCCCAGCGGGGCCCCTAACTGGCTGTGAACCGAAGGAGGTCCCCGGGGCCCCTCTGCTCTCACCTCCGTCCTCATCAGAGCATCTTCATCAGAGCGCAGCGAGCTCAGCAAGCAGGGCGGGTTCGAGCCTGTACTGGACAGTCCCTGCAGCGGCTGCACTGAGTGACCGTCTCCCTAGCGGGCGGTGACCCTCTCAGGCTTGTTCTGCATAATCAGAATAAATTGGAGGCTAACATATGTGTCTGGACACTTCAGATCAAACACGCCCCTTGCTTTGATCTTTCAGTCAAAACAAGGTCCTCCCTGAATTCTGACGATGTGGACCCTGAGCCACAGCTCAGCTGGGCAGGCAGGGGGCTCAGACTCCGTAGGGCCCTTTCTCAGCCGCCCAGCCCCGACCAGGCCCGGGCTGTGTGCTTTGCCTCTGGAATGTAGAGAGTTATTGGCAAGTGGGGAGCTGGACTGGAAAGCCAGCCTTCCGTGGTGCCAACTGCTGCCGCCTTTTGCCTGCAGACTCAGCATTTGGGTTGAGCACCCCCAAAGGGACAGGGGGACATTGAGGGTGCCAAGGGGGGGCAGGCACAGCAGGAACCCACTCTTTGAGAGAGATCATGGCGGCCAAGCAATCTTTCTGTCTTCCCGCAGAGGATTGGTTCGGGAGGCTGAGCAATTGGGCTTTAGTTCGGGGAGGTAATGGTTTGTCTCAGCTGATGGCGCTACCATCCTCCCGGTCCTGTTCCTCGGCCCGAGTAGCACATCCTTCCAAACTGTGGTTGTCCAATGGGGGCATGGACAGATGCTAAATAGCATTTCCTGCTTCAACCACAGGGCAGTGAAGAGCATTGAGGACGAATAACTTGATTTTGAGTGTTATTTTTAGACAACAACCTCTCTCGTTGTCTCAGGTGGTTGCGGGGAACATGTATTGTATTTTGTCTGCCAAGGGTCCTGTGATCCATGGGACTGCTCGTTACTGCAACCGCCTCCACCCGATCCTTATTCCATCTATGAGGTGGCACATGGCCCAGGCAGGCCAACTGCAGTTATCCCACCCCCCCCCGGGCCCGTGATTGGTGCGGAGCTGGGCGCCGACGCCATCCTGGCCTGAGGCTCCCGGTTTCCCTGGGCTGCGGAGATGATGGAGAGGATTTGATAGGAACTCGAGCTGCCTGCGGCCATGCCCCTTTCCCATCGCTGTCAGCACAGGGGGCCTGCCCTCTGCAGCAGGAGACCCGGGGACTCAGAGAGGAGCTGGCCCGTGTGTGGGATTGTGTCACGGAGGCTGGCTTTCCCAGGGAACTCCCCACTCACATGCGTGGGGTTTGTTGAGTTTCTATCACTTGAGAACAAGTGAGTTTCGACTCAGACTGGGATTAAAAATCCAGGCCTGGATTCACATTGCAGTGAAGCTGGGCAACTTGCTTAGCTTCTCTGAAGCTATTTCCTTGTCTGCGCGTGGGAAACGATATCTCCCTCGCAGGACTGTCCCCAGGTTGAATGAGCTTAGTATAGAGATTGAAGGGCTCGGCTCAGCAGCTGGCACACAGCAGGCACTAAAGAAATGTTCATGGGCACATAGAGTGATACTGGTTGAATTAACCTAGGGAATGTGTTCATTCTGAGGTTGACATTTGTTTCTCAAAGTTGGTCGTGGGTACTGTTGCAAGTACATAGTGGTGGGCTGGGGGCACCGGCAGCCACAGAATAAATAAGCATGCAGCTCTTCTTAGATGATCAATTAAAGGAATTAATTCAGTACATTTTTATATTGAAAGAAAATGGATGTGTTATGGAGAATATCAAAGACATGACTAAGAAGACAGGGAATCAAAGGAGTCCTTGCATGTGGAATGAGGCTGTCTTTGCCACCGACTGGGCTCTGAGGACACGGTTTGTGACACATCGAAGGAGAAACATGTGGGAGCCGGGGAGCCAGGGTGGGGGCCCCAGCCTGCCTCTGTGAGCCCCTCATTCTGTTTTCTCATCCAAACAGCAACTTTATTTGTCCTCAAAGTTTCTCTAAGCGACTAACACCCCATCTTGGCCATGTGAGTTAGTGAATTCCTTGTCAGTAGAAGTGTTAAAAAAGGGACTAAATGGATTAATTTATTAGTTATAGGGTTTAACTAGTTCATGATGCTACTCTGAGCCTTAGCCATGTGGATAGTACAATAACTTATCATTGGGATGGACATTTTCTAGAAATAAGGTATATCTAGATTTTTATAGTAGTTGATTTTAAGTATTGATTTTAATACTATGTCATATCTATCATAATACCACCACAATGCATATACTGTATATAATAAGACTATATCATTAATATGATATCAAAAACCAATAATCAAGTAATGCTTTTAGTATTTTAATGATAATCACATGAGTATCTACTAATGTGTTTAAAGCCAAAAGTAAATTGGGTACAAACCCATGCAGGACAGCCCTCTGGGCACATATAAGAAGAAGATGAAGGTTTTCTGCAACATACAAGGTCAATAGGAAGCTTCATTTTAGCACGTGGCAGCGTTGGAAGGGGAGAAGAGGGCAGTGACAGAGACATTTAATGCTTGCCAAATATCCATGGGCTCCCCATCCTTCCCAGCCTCCCTTGAGGTTGGCCAAGGCCACGCGGCCAGTCTAGCCAACTGACTGAGCAAAAGTGGCATGTGTCACTTCCCAGCTGTAGGATAAAGCTCCCGAGAGACCCCCAAGTTCTCTTCTCCCCTTGCCCTTGAGACTGTGGAGGCTGTGTTCTGAGATGATGGACCCACAAGATGGGAACCCTCAGGATCTTTGAGTCACTGCTCAGAGGGAAAGACCAGACCCATGGGCCACGCTGACTTTGAGATGGGCTATTCTGTGAAGTCATTGAGATTTTGGGTTTGGTTCTCACCAAAGCATAACAGCCTATCTTGTCTGATTCTTGTGCTGTTGACTTGCTAGCTGCAAATGAAGTTTTAAGAGTACAGCACCGTGTTGTGAACCATAGGTACAATGTCCTACAGGATGGAGAGAGGACCAGCCTTCCCGAGGCCCCAGAGCACCCAGGACCACGTGGGATGCTCAGTTAGAACAGCTTGGAAGGAGCTCGGGGCTTCACCTTTGCCGTGTCATTTGCGGTGTGTGAGACGGACTTCGAAGGCATCCAAGAGGATTTTTCATTATAAAGATTGTCTTTGGTGACTTGGAAAAAGGTTTAGTCTAGCACCGAACATGATTTTTCTTTTCTCCTAATTGATTTATTTTCTGCCAAAGAAATTGACTGTGTCCCTTTAAGCAGCACCAACCTCAATGCAAGGTGCCCCTGGGGGCCACCATAGGATCAATTTTCCAGCCAGGGACTATGCAGCTTGGCTGAACGGGCTTAAGGCTTTTAATTTGCTTATACATAGAGTGGCTTGAGCTCTATACATCACCAAATCAATGCAAATCAGCTTACTTGAAGCTGGTTCAATTTTAAAAGAATTTCATTAACCAGCAATAAAAGGCCTGGTTTAATGCAATTACTACAGGATCCCAAGCTCATCAGGAAGAATTCCTTTTCTATAATGATCTTAACATTTATATTATGGCATTTTCTAAGAAAAAAAAAAGGGAAACAATAAAGCATCGTACAGGGAGATGCCCAATATCATACTTTTATTCTTGCACAACTCAGTGTTGGAGCCGCCATGAAACAAACTTCCCTTCCCACATGGCAGGCGCCTTGGGAGGAAACATACAAACGTTGATGGGTGGATGCGTGAGACACTCGTGCCTAGACACGTGTTGGATGCATTATCTAATCCACCCAGGACTGTGGTCACTCCAAGGCAGGAGAGGTCTTAGTGGCATGTAATACCATCACTTCATTTTACAGAAGGAGGAACTGACGCCCAGAGACCTTAAGTGGCGATCAAGGTCAGCCATCTGGTTGGCAGAGGCAAGGGCCTGGAGGTCAGGTCTGGGTTCCCTCTCCCTTATCCCCCACTTCGGGGAACCTTCGGAGCCCCAACACTTCAGCAGGTGATGAGAGGCACCGTGGGAAATCACCTCCCTGGGAGTGCTTTTAACCAAAAAAGAAGGAAATCCTGCAATTTGTGACAACCTGGATGAACCTCGAGGACATGATGCCAAGTGAAATAAGCCAGTCGCAGAAGGACAGACACTGCATGGTTCTGCTTGCATGAGGTCTCTAAAGCAGTCCAATTCATGGAACCAAGGAGTGGAGCGATTGTCAGGGGCTGGGAGGCGGGAGGCATGAGTCGTTGCTCAGCAACAGGCATGCAGTTGCAGGTAAGCAAGATGAACACATTCTTGAGGTCTGCTTAGAGCACTGTGCCTACAGTTAACAGTATTCTGTCGTACACTTAAAAACTTGTTAAGAGGAGAGACCTCATGCCATGTTCTTGCCACAATGAAAGAATATTAAAAATAAATTTAAAGGGCCATTGGAGGTAAGGCATTTATATTTCTATGTGGAGACGCTGGCCATCCCTTTGGGCGACTTGGAAAAAGGTTTCACCCAGCACTGAACGTGGCTTTCCTTTTTTCCTAATTAATTTATTTTCTGCCAAAGAAGTGGAATGTGCCCTTTACGCAGCACAATTCCCAAAGCAAGGTTCCCCGGAGGGAAGTTTAAAAGGGGAGCTTTGGTCTATCTCACCAAGATCTCACTCCTGGGCCCACCCCACATCCCCACTCCATCTCTTCTTAGAAGAGGGTTCATTTGATTTGTCCAACCTAATTGCCTCTGGGTGAGGTTGGTGAGCATCAACGATCAGCACCCTGAACCATGCTCCCCCTCTGGTCCTGGGTCCGGGCGGTGAGCCCTCTGTGCTCCCGGGAGCAGCCCAGCCTCCTCTCCTTCTGTTTCTCCTCCTCCACTGACCATGTACCTTGGTGGGCAGGGAACCCCGGGGTCCACTGTGCAGCCCGTTCCCCTTGGAGTCAGAGGACAGAGCATGGGGACCCCAGGAAGGCTCTCTACCTGAGCATCAAGCTCTCATCAGCTTTCACCAAAGAGCCTCCATCAGGGGAGGTCAGACATCGCCCAGGTTCTCCTAAAGCCGCTCTTGTTTCTCATCGGGGTGGAAACTCTGAGAGGAGAAGGAGTGAGAAGCAAGGCAGCGTCCAACTATTCCTAGGTTTTCTGACTGAATCTAAGTGCACAAGCCCTTATCTAAATGCTGGGACCAGAAGTGTTAGAGAATTCAGAATTATTCTGTGGTCACGAGGCTAGGAAATGGGTCCTAACATCTGGTCAAGGCCTCAAAAGTCAGTGTGGCCTGAGTAGGAACATATTTATATCGGGACGATGTAGAATTTAATGAGGTGGATAGATTTTCTCTGTTCTAATACTTCAGTGGAAAGAGCTAGATGGCTGAAGGGTTGACCGCTGATGAGCTGACGGGATTTGGGTTGGGCGCCTCCCAGGGAGCCTGGACCACCTGCGAAGGTTGCCCTTCCACGTTACAGGGTGATGTTACAGCCAGGAGCGTGGGAGGCATTGAGTAGCTCGAATCCCTGCTCAGCGCTTCCTGGAGCTGGGGCCTCAGAGTCGTCCAGTGGTCTAATGCTTGGCACTCGCCTTGTGGAGTGCAGGGCCACCAAGAGACATGGAAGGGAATGGCTCTCTCTGCCGGAGCACCTGGGGGTGGTCTTGGGAGGCCAGCAGCGTAGGAGAGGGGGGAGATGCTGGTGTTGGAGGGCTGATTCAGAGCAGATGTGGAGGCGGGTGGGGCGGGGAGGTGGGGGCGTCTGTCTCCAGCTCACAGCCCTTCTGTTGAGTCTGCCTCTGTTTCGCTGCCTCAACCCCAGGGGCCTGGGCTGGCGCGACTCTATTTTTACCTCACATTTCACCTTTCTGTCTGTGAGGTGCTTTCCCAGCCCAGGAAAACAGACCGCCGCCCCACGCCCGGTGACCTCTGTGGAGGGAGAGGGTCTTACTTGGGGCTCAGTGGGCTCTGTGGTGTGGGGAGAGGGGGGGGGGTCTCAGAGGAAGGCTCTCCTGGTCTGTGAATTCTTCAAGGTGCTTAGTGGGGCTGGTTGCCGAGAGAGCCCAGGACCTTGTCCTGACCACAAAGGAGAGCACAGGGCGAGGGACCCCGAGGTTAGATAAGTGACAGCCAGACTGGGTGGAGGAAGGCAGCCTGGGGGTCCCTGCTCCCCTGCAGGATCCTGGAAGGTGCAGCTCCCACATCTTCATTCTCCACGTGCTCAACCAGGAGAAGGGAGGGGAAAATACGGGTCCATTTCTGTCACTATAAATATATATGCCAATGAGGGAAATTTTTAAAAATATAGACATGTAGGAGGAAGAAAAAGAATTCCACCCGTTTGCTACCACCTGGAGACAATTGCTATTAAACGGATTCGGGTACTTAGTTCTAATCCTTGTGAGTTACATATATTTTTAACATATTACAACCATATATTAGATACAGAATTGCTCATAGCAGTTATTAAAAGTCTGTTTTTTATTTCATGGTGATGAAGGTTCACGCATACTGCATATACAACATAGAAAACGTATTAAAAGTAAAAAAGACAGATTTCCAATATCTTACCACCTATGGATAATCTCTGTTAAGTTACGGGCATCTGTCCTGACAGCTTCTTTTCTGTGTACTTCAAAATATAAATCAAGATTTTTTAAAAAAAAGCCTATTTGACTTTCAAGCACACTCAATAAAGGAAGATGCTATGGAGAGGGACTCGATGATAGATATGTGCTCTTGGTCTTTATCAATTATTCCAATGAGTCCGTTAATTAAGCAAACAACTTTTAAAGATGCAGAATGACTTCAGTTCTTGGGAAATAAGCATTGATCGCTGATCACAGAGATACGTTTCAGCATGTATTGGAACAGTCCTGCCGACGTGATCCAACTGCGAGAACTGTGTTAGTGTCCTTAGCGATGGAGGGAACGGCGCGGTGGCCACCAAATGCACTGTCTGCTTCTGAACGGACTGAGGGATGTGGTGGCAGCAGCACAGTCTATGCCGATGAAACAGAGGCCCTTTGGCAGGGCCAAGTCCATGTGGGTTTCAGAATCTACCTACAGCGCAACCCACACCGAGGAAGAGAAAACAGTGAGTTGTGAGTTCAGTGCATCTCCTTGGCAGCTTGTGTCTTCAGTCATTTTTTTCAGTAAGGATACGCTGATGCTTTTAAAAATATACACTGAGTGGCCAGATTATTATGATCTCTGAACGCATAATAATCTGGCCACTCAGTGTATATCCTATAGAATAAAAGGCTAATATGCAAATTGTCCCCTCAAACAGGAGTTCGACCAGCAGGCAGGCCGGCCAACCACCCATGTCCCTTCCCCCTGGCCAGGCTGGCCGGACCCCACCCATGCACGAATTCATGCACCAGGCCTCTAATATATATACATATATATGAATACACTGAGTGGCCATATTATTATGTGTTCAGAGATCATAATAATCTGGCCACTCAGTGTATATTTTTATTGATTTCAGAGAGGGAGAGGGAGAGAGAGCTAGAAACATCAATGACGAGAGAGAATCATTGGTTGGCTGCCTCCTGCACACTGGGGATCGAGCCCACAACCTGGGCATGTGTTCTTGACCGGAATCAAACCCAGGACATTTCAGTATGCAGGCCAATGCTCTAACTACTGAGCAAAACTGGCTAGGGCTAATTGCTGCGTTTGTCTTTTGGCTGCCTTCTCACCTGAAAGAAAGCTGCTCTGTGTTTTACCTCCCTGAGTCATCACCTTTCCCTCAGAATTTTGCAGGGACATTTTATATTCTGACCTTCAGCACTGCAGAACTGCCTGAGGCCCGCCCGACCTTTGCTCCTTTGAGTGTAACTGATGTTTATAGGACTCTCTAATTTATTTATTTTTAAAAATTATTATTAAGATTGAGATATTTTTTCCAAAACTATGTGGGTGTGGTCCTACTTCCATTCATTTTAGAATAGAATGTGAGGACCCTTTCAATAATCTGGCTTCCTATTTACTCCAGGGAGTCTTTAAAAATTGTGTCTTAATTAAAATACTGTAATCTTTTCTACCTCAACGACACTTCTCATGTTGGTTATCTATTTTCTGTCCTCTATATTTTTCATCTCCTTTTTTCATTTTCATCTCTTTGTCCTGGTCCCCTGAATCCTGGGAGGGAGGGGTTCCTCAAATTCACCCTTCATACAGGCTGGGGCAAAAGTACGTCTACAGCTGGAAAGTAGGTTTTCGTATGGAAAGTCCTACTCTAATTAATAAGCAATAATACAAAATAAATTCTGTGTTTCACACACTCACAACTGTAAACCTACCTTTACCCCACCCGGTACATTGGTCTGTTTTTTTGGGGTACCAATTACACTCTCTGTTGCCTACAATGAGGACTTTTATTTGTCATTTTGATTTCCATTGTTTCCATCTTTCTCTACTGCCTTTTTAGTTCTCATCTCATCTTTTGAGCTCAGTCTGCCTTTTTCTGATTTATTTTGTCCAGTTCATACAGATGGAGACTGTTTTCTTACATTCAATTGCAGAGACCAGTCCCTGAAAAATTGCCCCTTGTTCAGATAGTCGATTCTTTTCAGAGGTACGCTTTTCCTCTTGGAGTTCCATAGGATGCGTCCTTTCCCTTAGCCACAGATATTTTTTCATAGTTTCCTATTATAATCTACTAGAAGCCCAGTGCACGAAATTCGTGCACGGTGGGGGGGTTGTCCCTCAGCCCAGCCTGTACCCTCTCCAATCTGGGACTCCTGGAGGGATGTCCGACTGCCCATTTAGGCCCGATCCTGGTGGGATCGGGCCTAAACGGGCAGTCGGACATCCCTCTCACAATCCAGGACTGCTGGCTCCCAACTGCTTGCCTGCCTGCCTTCCTGATTGCCCCTAACCGCTTCTGCCTGCCAGCCTGATCACCCCCTAACCACTCTGCTGCCAGCCTGGTTGATGCTTAACTGGCTCCCCTGCCAGCCTGTTTGCCCCCAACTTCCCTCCTCTGCCAGCCTGGTCACCCCTAACTGCCCTCTCCTGCAGGGTTGATCACCTTCAACTGCCCTCCCTTGCAAGCCTGGTCCCTCTCAACTGCCCTCCCTTGCAGGCCTGGTCCCTCACAACTGCCCTCCCTTGCAGGCTGGGTGCCTCCCAACTGCCCTCTCCTGCTGGCCATCTTGTGGTGGCCATCTTGTGTCCACATGGGGGCAGGATCTTTGACCACATGGGGGCAGCTATATTGTGTGTTGCAGTGATGATCAATCTGCATATTATTCTTTTATTAGATAGGATAGAGGCCTGGTGCACGGGTAGGGGCCAGCTGGTTTGCCCTGAAGGGTGTTCCAGATCAGGGTGGGGTTCCCTTGGGGCGTGGGGCGGCCTGAGCGAGGGGCCTGTGGTGGTTTGCAGGCCGGCCACACCCCCTGGCAACCCAAGCAGAGGCCCTGGTATCTGGAATTTATTTTCCTTCTACAATTGAAACTTTGTAGCCTGGAGCGGAGCCAAGCCTGCTGCTCCCTCTGGGGTGGCAGCCATTTGTGTGGCAGTTAATTCACCTTCTACAATTGAAACTTTGTTGCCTTAAGCGGGTGGGCCTGGCCAGGGTGTGCGGAAAGCTTTGCTTCCCCTGTTGCCACCGGCAACCCTGGCCTGCTCTCTCAAACTCCATTCTGCCGCCATTTGTTTCAATTTGTTTACCTTCTATAATTGAAACTTTGTAGCTTGAGTGGAGGCTTAGGCCTGCAGCGGCTATCGGAAAGCTTGGCTTGCTCTGTTACCTGGGAAACCTTGCTTTCTGTGGCTGTAGCCATCTTGGATGGGGTTAATTTGCATATTCGCCCTGATTGGCTGGTGGCCGTGGCTTATGTAGCGGAGTGATGGTTAATTTGCATATTACCATTTTATTAGAGAGGATTTTTAAATGCACTCTCCATTAATCATGGGGAAGCCTGTCAGGCTCCGTGTTTCACATCCAACATGTGGAATGTGTTTTCCTTGAGTTGGATTTCTGTTCCTCTAGGTCAGGGGTGGGGAACGTCTGGCCCGTGGGCCATATAAGGCCCGCAAAGTCATTTGGTCTGGTCCTGCCAAGGCATGAGGGATGAGTTAATTAAATGTTTGACCAAATAGAGCAGGCTAGTTTTCAAGTTGCTAATTTTGTATGGCCCGAGAACGATGTTGTAAATATCCAAGTGGCCCTTGGAAGGAAAAAGGTTCCCCACCCCTGACGTAGACCATTCAGGGACTGAAACTACCCACTGCAGTGTCCGGACATGGACACTTCTGGCCTCTGTGTTTTGAGCATTCCAGTCTTTGGAAGAAGGTTCCTGCCTGATCCCCATTCTCTCTTGGAAGTCTCTCTTACTTGCAAGAATTTGAGAATCAATACTTGGCCTGACCATGGGATGTTGATGGAACTGACACAGGGTCCCCAGCCCTGGGGGATGAGACTGGATGGGACGTGAGAAGAATCCTGATGTCGCGGCTAAAAATCTAGACTGCCTGTGTGTGAATCCCGGCCCCCTCACGTACTGGCTGTGTGGCCTTTGGCAAGTGGCTTTGCCTTTCTGGGCCTCTTTCTTCATCTACAAAAGTGGGACGATGCTAGTGTCTACTTTATGGGGCTATTGTGATGACTAAGCGACTTCTTACGCGGAAAGCCCTGGGCCTGCCATAGTGTGCACATTCTTGCTATTATTACTGAGTTTTGAAGTCATCAGACACATCCAAGCTCTTTTCATATGAAGTCACCCAGGCTGGGCGGAGCCAGCACCTGCAGGAGTGGCCCACAGAGGGCGCCAGGGTTTCTGCCATCCTATGCCCCGCAGCGCTGACCCACAGCGTTCCTTCTGCTGCGAACCAGGGTTCCGCCCAGGCCCCAGACATCTCTCTTGGACCACTGTTTTCACTACCTGCACGATGGGGCCTCAAAAACTGCTCCCACCCAGAAACCGAGACGCCATGTCCTGGTGGGAAAAGACCAAATCGGCCAACTGGCATTTGGAGCATTCGACCTCCTGACTCTCATTACTTCTCTTGTCATTGATGCAGCTGAGTCAGAGGTCCCAGGAGAGAGAGGCTGGTCCAAGGGCTGGGGAGGGAGAGAGAAGGGAATGAGAGGAGGTGATAGAAGGAGAGTCAGAGAGCATGTTTTCACGGGGAGTAATCAATCGATTCAGCCGTGTTGGCACAGAAATTTCAATTTACTGGACATCTTGTGTGGACTTTCCGGTACCTTTATAAAAGAGCGTCTTGTCTATAGCTTTTTGGCATCTTTTACTCCTGGTTTAGCCCAACCTGGAAAGTTTAAAGACACTGGAAAGTCATTAGGGAGATCACAAAGTGTCGAGTCTGGAACTACAAGCCCTGGATTCCAATTTGCTCCTACTTTTTATTAACGTCATCGTCCGAGAGTCAGAAAAATACCTGGAGGCAACGTTTGCTCATCTGGACCAAGATGAGCGTGGGCAGCAGCCACCCCCCCCCTCCACGCCACCCCCCGCCATGAAAAATGGGGCCTCACTTTTTTACGTGTTTCTTCTCCCAATAAGGCCTCCTGTGCTATTGCTCTGAAGACATTTTAATTATTAACGAAAGCTTGCCCGGCAGTTTCAGGTCTTGGTCCTCATTTTCGTACAATATTAGAGGACATTTCTTACCTTCTCGTGTTTTAAAGCCGCAGAGTTTTAAGTGGTTATTGATCGCCCCACCAATTATTTTCAATTTCCCTTCACGCCCCCTTTTGGGAGAACTGGTCCTTATGAAGCATCTACTATGTTTTCAACCCTCTCTCTGGCAATTGATGCGAGTCATGCTACCGAAAAGAACATTGCCATGTCGGTTCAGTCTCCCTTACTCTGTTCTCAAGGCCACGGAGGCTCAGTGAGGTTTAGGTAATTTGCTCAAGGCCACACAGCAAGTGGAAGAGGCAGGATTCCAGACTATGCCATCTGCATCCCTGCTCAAAACTGATGCCCAATTGTCCTCTAATTGCCCTTCCCAACAAACTTACTGCCACTCATTAATTTCTAGGGTTCTCCCTCAGCTGCTGGCCCAGGGCTCCATCCCCCACAGCCGGGGCCCAGGGCTCCATCCCCCACAGCCAGGGCGCGGGGCTCTCTCCCCACCCCCGCCAGCCAGGGTTCTGGCAAGGGGCCCCTCGCTTGTCTCCCAGTTGCCTCTCTGCCTCCCTCCAGGATCTCCCCAAACAGCAGAATGAGTCTCTTTTCAGCATTTTATTATGAAACATCACATGTGTGAGAAATGATGAATTTGACAGTGAACTCCCGTATACCCATCCCTAGATTGGGCCATGAGCGTTTACTATACTTACTTTATCACAGCTCTATCCATTTTATTTGTCCCTCTACCCATCCTTCAATCACTGACCAGACTTTCTGAAAGAAGGTGTACATCCTGGCTGTCAGCTACATCTCTCCCCTTCCTCTCTCTAGAACTCCAAGAGGGCAGATAGAGATTCTAGAAGCCCTCAACATTCTAGAAAATGCACATGCGTGCAGAAATCCCGCTCCCTCCCCGCGCCTCTATTCACGGGTGTCCTCCTCTTGCCCTCCGTGTTTCTACTAAAGCCTGTGGAGTTGGTTCCCCGTCATCCTGGGGAGGAAGCTGAGCTCTGCTCCCCACTCCAGGTCAGAATCATGAGCTCCAGGTCACCCCACATTCCCGCACCCCCCCCCGGGGTGGGCAGCAGAGCCCGTGACCTTGGTGCTGACCACCACGTTACTGTCAGGGCCCCAAGGGCTGCAGCCCAGATGGGGCCCGAGGGCCTCTGTCTTTCAGTGGCAGTTTTTATTTTCTTCTGGAGACAGAAGAGCCTCCACTGTCCTCGGTGCCAGTCTCTGCTCGTCCAGAGGTGAAAGAACATGGGTTTGCCTCTCGCCACCGACGCACACTCCGTGTTTGACCTTGAGCAAGCTGGGCAGCCCATTCAGTGATTCAACCAAGTCCCCACGCCGCCTCGTGTTCGCCGCATAATCTTGTGCAAGGCACTTGACCTCTTGTGTGTCAGTCTCCTTATCTAGAACACGGAGATCATCGCTTTTCATCTGCTTTATGGGGTTGTTGTGGAGATTAAATAAAGTAAAATATGTGAAGTGCTTGGAGCAGTGCCTGGCACGCTGCGAGTCCTGCCTCCGGCGCAGCACAGTTGTGAATTCCTCCAGTCTTACAACCGCCTCGCCGGGTCCTGCTCCGACACACGCTCCCGGAGGAGGCCACTAGGCACAGAGGAAACCGGTAACTTGTCCCAGGTTCTGAAGACCTTTCTGCCAGGATGGAAACGTTCTAAAATCTGGCTGTCCAGTGTGCGTGGCGACCGAGAACTTGAGAGTGTGTGGTAGGCAGCGTCTGCCCCAGAATGACCCCGCCACCCCCACAGATGTCCACATCCTGCTTCCGGGAGCCTATGGCTGTGCTTCCGTGTATGGCAAAGGGATTTATAAACGTCATTAAGTTAAGGGTCTTTGGGTATCTGGATGGGTCCCTATGAAAAGGAGCCAGAGGAGTCGGAGCTGAGCATGAGCCGTGAAGGCGTCACACTGCTGGAGAGCGGGGAGGACACAGGAGCCAAGGCGTGGAGGTGACCTCTATAAACTGGGAAAGTCAAGGGATGGATGCTCCCCCAGAGCCTCCAGAAGGGGTGCAGCCCAATGACACCCCTTCCAAGTTTCTGTCCCCAGAACTGAGATAATAATTTGTGTGACTTTAAGCCACTAAGTTTGTGATCATTTGTAACAGTAACAATAGGAAGGTAATATACTGAGGAACTGAATGTTTAATTTTATTTAAGTTTATTAATTTAAAAATATTTTTATTGATTTCAGAGAGGAAGGGAGAGGGAGAGAGAGATAGAAACATCAACGATGAGAGAGAATCATTGATCAGCCACCTCCTGCACGCTCCCTACTGGGGATCGGGCCCGCAACCTGGGCATGTGCCCTGACTGGGAATCGAACCATGACCTCCTGGTTCAAAGGTCGATGCTCAACCACTGAGCTATACTGGCTGGGCTAAGTTTATTAGTTTAGGGTAAGATGTCATTAGCTACTTTGGGACAAGTGGCTACCATGTTGGAGTGTGCAGTTCTGGGGAGCAAATGGTAACCAGGAGAGTTTCAAAATACGTGGCTGATTGAGGTAGGAGAAAAAGCAGTTCAGTGCACAAGACTCCATTTTTGCTCCTATCTGTCCATTCATACATCTGTCTGGTTCTGTAGACATCAGGGTGATAATGAGTGGTGGGATTACGAATGCTTCCTTTCTTCATGGTTCATTCTTGGTAGGTTTTGTGTTTCTGGGAATTTGCCCATGTCATTTGGGTTATCCAATTTGTTGGCATACAATTGTTCATATTTTATTCCTCATCCCTTTTCTCTAAATTGGTAGGATTTACCCCTCTTTCATTTCTGATTTTAGTAATTTGAGTCTTCTCTCTTTTTTTCTCAGTCAATGTAGCTAAATGGTTGGTCAATTTTATTGATCTTTTCAAAGATCATCTTTTTGGTTTTGCTGATTTTCTCTATTGTTTTCCTATTCTCTACCATGGCTCTAATCTTTACTATTCTTTTTCTTCTGCTAGCTTTTCATTTAGTTTGTTCTTTTTTTGGTTTAGTTAGTTTCTTATGTTGTAAGGTGAGGTTGTTGATTTGAGATCTTTCTTGATGTAAATGTTTCAGTTATAAATTTCTCTCTGAGCACTGCTTTTGCTGCATTCCATCAGTTTCAGATTGTTGTGTTTTCATTTTCATTTGTCTCTATCTATTTTCTAATTTCACCTGTGATTTCTTCTTTCATCCATTGGTTGTTTGGGAGTATATTTGTAATTTCCATGTATTTTTGAATTTTCCAGTTTTCCTTCTGGTATTGACTTTTACATTTTATTCATGTATCATTTTTTTCTGATTTCCTTTGGTCCTTTCTGTTTTCCTTTAGCTTTTTTGAGCATACTAAAAGGCGATTTTAAAAAATGTTTTTGTTTATTAAGTCAGATGTCTGTGTTTCCTAAGGGATGAATTCTGGAGATTCATTTTGTGTTATTTTTCCAATGGACCACGTTTTTCTGTTTCTTTGTACATTTTATTTTATTTTCAGTTGAAGATTGGACATTTGGAAAATAGTCACCTCTCTCAGTGTTTCCAGACTGGCTCTGTGCTGAGGGATCCCTCTGCCTATAAGCTGGACATACTTGAGTCTGGGAATCAACCTAAGGAGGATGCTCCAAATGTTCATTTTTATTTTCTGAACACCTGTCTTGCCTGGACCTGAACTGGCTTTTCCAATTCCCCTGTGTACACGGGTCGGCAGGCCTACCCTTTCTTCCTGGGTTCCCTCTACTGCTTCACTCAGTCTTCTCTCTGCTGGGTCACCTGTTCATGCCCCAGGCAAATGGCAGCTGGTTGGCATTCTCTTGGCAGGCATAAGTGGGTGCTAATGAATGGGAGAATATGCTGTCCTTACACCGGATAAGGACCTAATTGACCCCACCTCCTCTCTCTCCACCGTATTTCTTTTTAAGTGCAACAACCTGCTTAGGCAAGACAGAGACACCAGTTTAGGCCCTCGTTTAGAAGGTGCACTTGACCAAGACCTCACAAAATGCTTAGATGTTATTGCAAGGTGCAAAGTTTGCACGCAGTGTCCTGATTGAAAACATGTATTTAAGCAATGCTTTGAGGCATTTGACACGGGTACTACACAAGCGGATTAGACCAAAGGGCTGAGATGTCCATCTGTCTGCCTGTCCATGTGTCCTTCCATCCATCCTCCCTTCCAGTCGGTATTTATTTAATGCCTACTCTTTGCCAGGTCCCATGATGGACCATTGTCCTCACAGTGCTAGAAGGTGAGCCCTATTTTATGGATGAGCAAATGGGCTCAAGGGATTAAAATAATGTGCTCAAGGTTCTAGAACTCAGAGATGAAAAGCAAACTCTTAACTTCAAGACCATTCAGTTAACAGTGCTGCCCTGAAGAAGTCCACTGTCTAGTACAGTGATTCTTACAAATTTGTGAAAAATGTCGACAGTTTCTGTTAGCTGGATGCTTTTGCCAGAAGCCCTTGGGGGACGAAGTGATGTGGGTAATTACTTCAGTAGACATGGCCGCAGAAGGTGGTGTGTCCTACTTAGTAGCAATTACCCAAGGCCTTCGCCTTGTGCACGGTGGGCTAATTCCTGGGCATCCTCATTGTGTTTGCTCTCTCTGATTTCCCCACATTTCAAGATAGTCCTCACGCCCTCAGCATTTTCTTGCTTCGGAGAATTTTTGCAGGAGAGTAACAAACCCAAACTGCTGGAAGTCTGTGGTTCCTCCTGTATTTTGTAAACAGGCTGTGTGTGTGCAGGAGGAGGGAGACGGGAAGAGAAAGATTCTAAGGGTCAAAAGAGGACAAGAGAGAGAGTTGACTCCCAGCCTGGGGAGTGGTCTCAGGTCAGTGAGTTGCCCGAAAGATGTGGGATCCACTCCTGCTTCATGGCAGTCCTGCGAGATGGACAGACCTTAGGGGTGGCCTCGAGGGGCCCCCTGGGGTTGGTTTTAGTGCGACTCTCTGGGACAGGGCACCATCCTGGGTGGCAGCCAGGGAGGGGATGTCTCAGAGGTGGCCAACCCAGAGGAATGCTGTCAGAAGTTAGTCGATCACAAACAACGCACATGAAGTTCATACCAGAGTTTTCTTTGCAAAATGCTTAGAATGAAGAATGTTCCCACTTCTCCTTTGCTTCCTAAATCGAAACCACTGTTCTCAGGTTGGTTTCCAGGTCCTCCCTGCTTCTGAGCCAGTCTTCATGTCCAGTGGAGCCGCTGTCCTCAGCACTTCCGACCCCCTGCTCCAGCCACTGGGGGCTGTTGGCAGATCCCCCGCAGGCTCTCCTGTCTCCACACCTTCACACATGCTGTTCCCTAGGCCTGCAAGCTCTTCTGTATTCTCTGGGAGGCTCATCTTACAAGGTTATAGAGGAGTCTTCCCAGACCCTCCTCCCCTAACACACACACACACACACACACACACACACACACACACACTTCCATGTGTGCTTGGTGGCATTTGATCAAAGGTAGGGACCTGTCCCCCAGTTGGTGGTGCGCATCCTGAGAGAGGTCTGGTGCTGGCTCTGATTCATCTCTGATTCCCCAGGACCTAGCACAGCTCCGGGCACAGAAGGTAACAGGCAAAGGTGTGTGGAATGAATGTCCGAGCATGAATGAAGCCCTGAAGAATTCGAGGAGCCCCGGGGAGGTGGAGAGGACATCCATGCCTCACTCCCAGTGCCGGCCGCCCACATCAGCTCTGATCCAAGCTCTCCTGCGACCACACAGAGGAATAATCCCATTCAGACAGCGCCACCTGGCTGGAGTCACGCCGCAGGAAAAGTATCTGACCATCTTGGGTTTGATAACTATGTATGTGTTCCTTGTATTCTTTTATGCCATGCCCCTTACTGATTTTTGTGGTTCTCCTAACCTTGAGACTTTTATAAGCGAAGAAATGGGCACCAGCAAAGCAACCACTAGGTGTGGGTTCGGGTCATTTCACAGCGCTGTGGGTTGGTACCATTGCCCCCATTTTACAGACGTGTAGCCCGGGCTCAGAGAGTTAAGTTAACTTTCTCATGTTCTCACATGAGAACGAGGTCAGATGCAAACTCTGGGCTGCCTTATCCATCAGGCACCGGTGTCAGCGTCCCAGCGGGAACAGGGCCCTCCATTGAGATAATGGGTGGGTGTTTATTTACAAAGACATTAATCACAGAGCTGTGGCTGGGTATAGCTGGGAGCACACAGCGGTGGGCAGGGGAGAGAGGCGCAGACACCCGGAAGGAGGGGTTGTTGTGAGACCAGGCCTCCCTCTCTGGGACTCAGCCAGCCCCAGGCAACCTCCTGCAGTCCCCCTCCGACAGGGGCTCCTGGCAGCCGGGCCTGGGGTCCACGGGAGTCTGCCTCCGGGGCAGAGGGCAGTGGGGCAGGAGGAAGTGGACCTGGAAGGGCAAACAAGACACATGCCCACCAGGAGCATCTCACACGGGTGGGCAAGGACAACGGGCCATGTGCCAACCAGGCCCCGGGCACCCAGGGGGCATTCTTTAAAAACATTACATTTATTGGGGTGACATTGGTTAAGGAGATTATATAGGTTTCAGGTGTACAATTCTATTACCCATCATCTGTATATTGGTGGTGCGTTCACTACCCCAAGTCAAATCGCCTTCTGTCCCCCTGTGGTTGACCCCATTTTTCCTCTTCATCCTCCCCCACCCCCCTCTGGTAACCACCACGCTGTTGTCTGGTTTCGGAGCTTTTGTTTGTTTGTCTTGTTTGTTCATGGTTTGCTCTCTGTTTTCTATCCCACTTAGGAGTGGAATCATATGTTCTTGACTCTTTCCACCTGACCACTTCATTGAGCTGGATACGCTCAGGATCCATCCGCCTCGTCGCAGATGGCAGTCTTTTGTCTCTTCTATGGCTGAGGAGGTCCTATTGCATGCGTGTGCCACGCCTTCTTTATCCAGCCCCCCGTCGAAGGACACTTGCGTTTTCCCATGTCTTGGCTATAGTGAATAATGCAGCAGTGAACATTCTTACAAAAGTCCCATGACCTTGGGCCTTTAACTGGAGGTCACACTCCCACCCTGCAGGGCATCCCCTCTGCCCACACCTCCACAGCTCCTCCTAGTGGCAGAGTCGGTCCCAGACTGAGAGGTGGAGACCAAGGGTCCTTGTTTAAAACAGTCACCACGGGAGGATATCCGAAGGCCCTTGTGGGTTCCAACTTCCCGCAGCATCCGATTTCCCTTTGAGTGAGAGCAGCGGGCAGCCGGCCAAGCGTGGCCTTTTCTGCTCCTGCTGTGTCCCCCCACCCATCCCATTTGAGAAGAGAAAGACAGCTCTGTCTTTCCATCAATTTCTCTCCCACTTGCTTCCCTCACCTTTTCTCCTTCTTGATCTCCCCGTGGCTCCTAAAAGGATTAATTAGAAAGATGTGAGCAGGGGTTGGAACGTTAGAAAACAATCGTCACTTTCCTATCTGACCTCTCTCACCAGCTGCAGAATTAACAAATTGAATGTCCTCAGCAGACAGGAGTGGCACATGATACGAGTTCATTACCAGCCCGGCCAGGGCCTCTGCGAGAAGCCCGTTTAAACAACTCTTGCTGATTAAATTCCTCCCAGGCACTCCCGCCAGACACTGTTAGAAAATACTCACATCCAATAGCTTTTTAATTTTTTTTTAAACATGTGCCAATTCTTGGCCTGCTATCTGCAGGTGCTGGCAAGCCTCACGCTGGCCTCACTGTCTACGCTCTTATCCACTCGGCGCCTGCCTGGGGGCTCACGTCGGCAGGAATAGGGCCCTGGGCTCTGGTCTGGGCTGTCAAAAGCTCTCCAGCCACCCTCCAGGCTGGCCTTCCCTGCCCCCAGCCCCGGCCCGCACGTCTCACCTTCCGAAGCTCACAGCTCTCTCCAGTGTTTCAAGGTGACAACATGGCCCGGGTGACCTACGAGAAGTGGGACCCAGAGGGCGAGGCACACATTCGTGCCTGGGCTGGTGCCAGCTGCGTCCCAGCCAGGGTGTGCTTCAGCCCTGAGCCGGGCAGGGACATGTGATGGCCTCATTGGGACGGGGCAGGGGTGGGGGAGGGCAGTGAGACCCTGTGTGAGAAAGGGCTCGGTGTTTGCTTACCAGCCCCTTTAAAGGAAGTCGCAGAACACCCCTGTTCATACCCCTACTCGCGCTGTCCCCATTGCGCATGCCGTTCCTCCTTTGGTGCTTAATGAAAGCTGATGAGTTCTTAGCCTAAGAGAAGCCAAGGAACATCTAAAAGTGAGGGTGTGAGGTGGGCGGGAAGAGATCAACCAAAGATCTTGTATGCACATATGCATAACCCATGGACACAGACAATAGGGGGATCTACTTTCCATTTGAACACTTTCTGGGTTCATTGACCTCTTAGTTATAGAGAAAAATCACAAAATTCAAGCTTTTCATCTGGTATTTGGCAGTTCTGTCCGTCGGCCGGTGATTCTTGTGATAGAGGGGGTATAGAATGTTCTACAACTTTCATCTTGCACCTGGATCACTATCCTGATCAAGATCAAACATCTGCACTCAATTTATAGCGGGCTGCCTAGTCACTATCTTGATTCCCAGAACTGGAATATTAAGGACTGTTTGATTATCTAGCAATTAATCAATGAACATGTATTGACATCAGCGGGGCCAGCACTGGGCGAGGGACTCACGCTGCAGATCTCATCTATGTAGCACTTTCAACACACCTGGTCTCATCCCGTCCTTGCAACTGCCCCCACCTTCCTACAGCCTGTGCTCCCACCAGGGAACAGCACGGACTACTCAGAGCTGCCGCGCTCAGAAAGTCCTTAACAGGGACTTCTCCCAGGCGGTGGAAGATGTCACTCTGCCCAGAGAGAGTGTGACCCTGTCGCTCTCCCCCCCATGCGGAGGACACCCTGAAGGACAGCCCCTTCGCCAAGACCCAGCCTTAAGCTTTACAAGAACCACCTTGTGGGATTTCTCATCTTGCCAGTGTTGCCTTGGCCAGCAGTGCCCTGAGACCAGCCTTCCAGGCCTGTTTTAGCACGTCTGCCTCCAGCTTCTGCGGCAGCAATAATGGCTAGAGCGTGAGACGCTAATAGCGCTTTGCCCGCACACCTAGGCTTCTTGGGAATGGCCCGTGTTAGTGCTGTTTCAGTTGCACATGAAGACGAGGTGACAGTGCGTCTCCCAGTTTCTCCTTTTCTGCACGGAGGCCCTCAAGTCCACGTTTTGCTCTCACAAGAACGCCACGCACCTGGGAAATGAGGAAAAGAATCGGGAGATGCGGGCTTTCTCATTTATCCTTTGAAAACATCTTTTAATGTCAACTTTATTGTGTGAGAGAGACACTTTTGTGAGTTCCTTTAAGAAACTCCCAGCCTAGCCAAATAAACCGATACATTATAATGCCATGTCCTGCCATCAGTAGTTGCCTACATGCTTGACAAATGGCCATTCTCCCATCTTTCTTGCTAATAGAACTTCAATTTCGTCCCCATTTAGCTGACTCTACCACGGTGGACCAGTTAGTGAATGAGTCACTGGGAGTCTGATACCCTTTTTGAGGGACCAGCCCTAGGGACGGATATGTGACTCTGTTTTGGCTAGTGAGACGTCCGGGGAAGTCTCCGACCTCTACAAAGGGTCATTTCTCCCTGATGGAAGGTATTACAAGGTTAAAAACCTTTGTTTCCACATCCATTCTTCTCTCTTGGGATGTTGTTGTGTAATTATATGCTGCTTCAAATTGGAGGAGCCATGTCATGACTCAGAGGAGAGCTATAGACAATAACTGTGGGTGGCAAAGGAGAGACATTGGTGGTTGGGTCCTTGGTGGCGTCATGGAGACACCAAGGCAAACCTGGGATCATCTGTCACCTGACTTCCTTTAAGGAAATAAACCTCCTTCAGTTCAAGCCACAGTGAGTTGGATTTATTTTTGTTCCTAGCAGCCAAAAGCATTCCTAGATATTAAAATGAGGAAAGGGCTGTAACAAGAGATATGCGACTAAATCCCTGGGGAAGAAGGCTGCACAGAGAGAGTGACATTGAGCTGGGTCTTGATGGACGAGTGGAGTTCATCAGGTGGAGAAAATGGGGAAAAGCATTCCTGGCAGAGGCATGGGCTGGAACAATGGACCCGAGGTGTAGAAAGGCGTGCTGTACTTGGACATGGTGAGAAGTTCAGTGTGGTTGGTATAGACTTTGAGGGGGAAGTGATGAGAAAGTCAAGGCTAAAGAGTGTAAAAGCTTGCTTCACTCTCCTGTGACAGTCCTGAGCGGAGTGGTCCGGATGGTCAGGGTTGTCAGGCTCTGGGTGGTCTGTCAGGGACCAGGTTCCTTGCCTCTGTGGGCCTATCATCCCCCAGGTGTTGGTCTTGTGTGCAGGATCCTGGGACTCTCCACATTCCGGCCCCAGGAAGAGGATGAGGACCTGGGGAAATGCGTGCTGGATGTTTGAACGCCACACCTGGAAGTGGCCCCAGCACACTTCATTTCTGCTGTCCATGAGCAAGAATTTAGTCATGGGCCACAGCGAGCTGCAGAGAAGGCTGGGAAATGTAGTCACTAGCAGTGCAGGCCTCTATCCAGCGAATCTCTGTTGCTAGGGAGATACTACAGGCCTATTGCGAGGGGCCTAATGTGCTAAGATAAGGAGATGGGAATTTCTGTAGGCAAAGGGAAGCACCGAAGAAAGAGCGAGGAGTGACATGACTGAGGCAGATTTTAGTTTGATGTAAGGATGAAGCCTTCCATAATTAGAATTGACACAAAGTTAAATGACCTAATTAGTGGGGAAGTCTGTCTCTTCATCAGAGATATTTAAGCAGATGCTGGACAGCCACTCTCAGAGGCCTCGTAAAGACAAGATAGTGGGCTGGACTGACGGGCCCCTAAAGGACCCTTGGACTCCGCTCTTCCTAAATCTCTGTCTCCCAACAGAGGTGGACAGATTGGGCAGCCTGGCCTAGAGGCAAGAGACAGTTAAGAAGATGAGGCAAACAGAGGTGGCGCCAGTGGGACAAAGAGGAAGGAATGGTTGTGAGGGACATGGATGAGGAAGAATGACTAGGACCTAGTGTCTAATGGGCTTGGGGAGGGTTAGGAAACCAGAGGGTTAATGATCCCTAAGTTTCCCAGGCTGCATCTCTGTCAAGCTGTCACCTGACCATAAGCAGAGACAGAAAGAGGAGAGCCAGGTAGGAGGGGAGGATATGTTGGAGGTCCCTGTAGGATGTTCATCTGCTGAAAACACAGAATTAGTGAAGAGATCGAGACTGAATGATTAGATTTGGGAACTGTCCGAAAATATGATTTAAAAAATAAGATCATCAAGAAACAAAATAAAAAGCAGAAGTGGTTAACCTGGAGTTTACAGATGGGGCCCATGAGTGTGTGTGTGTGCATGCATGTGAGTGTGCATGTGTGTTTACTAGATTGCCAAAGGGACCCGTGACTTACAAAAATGTTAGGAATCACAGCTGTGGGAGGAGATGTTCTGTCGAAAGAAGAGAAGAATTTATAGAAAACGTCATTCACAGGTGCCAAAGGGAAAACTGGTTCCAGAAGGCAGATGCTTGGCAGTTTCCAACGCCACACAGATGCCCGGGGAGGGTGAGAACTGAGAAGGGCCTTAGGCTGGACAGCTGGTGACCGTGAAGAAACTGTCTCAGGCGACGGGAGAGGGTCGATTCAGATCTCGGGTTGCTGAGGAATGAGTGGGCAGTGAGGCTTGAGAGGGCAAGAGTGTGGCACCCCTCATGAGAAACTCATTCACGAGAGGGAGAGATGGGCCAGATGCTCAGGGGTAGCCGACTCTGTCTTACCCCAGGGAAGACAGGCAGCGTGTGGAGGAGAAGAAACCATGGGCAACAGGGAGTAAGAGCGGGCATTTCTGGCAGGGTCTTAGAGGGAGTGGGCATGGCCCAGGCTGAAGGTCCAGGGTGTGCGAGTGGGAGGTGGGTGGAGGGCTCAGCTTAGGCAAGGAGGAGGAAGGAGCGAGAATACACGGGCACATTGCAGGACAGAGGAGAGAAGCAAAGGAAGATCCAGAAAAACGGCCTTGACATCCATCACCTGGCTAAGAATGAGGGGTCATGCCCTGGCTGATGTGCTCAGTGGTTAGAGCACTGGCCGTCGTACTGAGGGGTCACGGGTTGATTCCCAGTCAAGGGCACGTACCTGAGTTACAGGTTCCATCCTCAGACAGGGCAAGTGCAGGAGGCAACCAACTGATGTGTCTCTCTCATATCAATGTTTTTCTCTCTCACCCCCCTCTCTCCCTCCCTCCCTTCCACTCTCTCTAGAAAGCAATGGAAAAAATATCCTCCGGTGAGGATTAAAAAAAAAAAAAAGAATGAGGGGTCAGAGGTGGACCTGGGGGCTGAGCCGATGCATTTGGAATCCCTGGTGTGAAGGGTTAAATGGGGCGAAAGCATCAAAGCCCACAGAGCTGCAGGAGGGGCCGTGGCCTTGACCCCCTCTGCCCCTACTCAGGCCACATGCTGATTGGCCAGTGCCATCGGCCCGTGTCCCCTTCCTGTCACCTTGCTGCTAAGGTGTCCTTCTGGCCCAAACCTTCCTGTGGCCCCCGCACCAGTTCTGGGCCTCTGCCCATGATGTGATTAAAGGAGACCTGTGCCTTTAAGGAGTGCCCCCTCCCTCAGCCCTTCCCCCTCCAATTACAGCACTAATTTCAGTAATGGAGCATTAATAGAGTAATGGGCGAGGGAGGCAGGCCTGAAGGAACTGTGGAGCTCAGCACAAATTGAGTAAATAAACCATATATTAGATTTCTAAACAATACTTTTAGTCTAGTCTCCAGGGAGAGAGTCGTCAAGACTTACTTAAGTCATCCCGCAAAGTGTATGTAAAAGACGCCTCTCTGGGGCCTGCTGGCTGAGGAGCCGGAAATCACCCCTCTTCCAGGGACCGAAAGAGGAGACACTGCTGGTCCCACACCTTCCCCTTTCTCCTTAGCTCCCAATTTCTCTGACTTTGACAGATGTATCAGAGGTGAGAACCCCCAAGGTGACTCCTCCTGGGGACCCTGACAGGTGTGGAGGGCACGGACATCTCTAGGGAAAAGGAGCCCACGGCAGGTGGTGCGAATGGGACGTGGGGGCGGGGCAGGGGCCAGAGAGGAGAGGACCTTGGGGGAAGGAGGAGACATTATTAGCAGATCACCTTAAGCTGGGAGAATGACCCTGTTGCTACCACTACTCGGCAATGTTTTAATAGGGGCCCCTTTTAGGAGACTGAGGAATAATAATGCGTTACCATGAGGAGTTGCATCTGTGTAGCCTTCATGGATAATGGAAAGAACAAGCTGAGTGTCCGAATACCAAGGAGACGGTCTCAGCTCTATTAACTACTAGCTGTTGGACCTGGACAGACAACCCCTCTCTGCCTCAGTTTCCTTGTCTGTAAAATGGGAAGAGCAGGGAATTGAGAGGGCAAAGGGAGGTTGTGTTAGCGGGTGCAGGCGCCATCCCTGCTCCTGCTGCCTGTGGCCCAGCTGCAGCCTCTGAGTGCAGGAGAGGTGCATCCTGGGGGGCGAGGGCGGGGCAGTGGTAGGAAATCCTTGGAAGGTGAGTTGAAGGTCATGATATGTTATCATATCAATCACCGGCTCCAAGGCCATGGTGGTGACACTCTGAAGCTGGTCAATGGGATGAGGGGGCTTCAGTATTGTTGCTAAAGTCTGTCCTGGCTTTGTGGGCTCCCATGGCCCAAGCAAGTCCGGAACGTGTGCTGAGAGCCGAGGGCGGAGAGCCTGGGAAGAGCTCGTCTCCACAAAGGGCCTGCTGGCTCAGAAGGGCTGGTTCTCAGAGGGCCTTTTGGGGGCTGTGGAGAGACCCCGGGAGGCATTGCCAGCCAATGGCTGTTCTACTCTGCCTGCCAGATTCCTGGATGGCCCACCTGCTAGCGGTCAACTCTGAAGGTAAGTTCCTCAAGAAGCTCTCGTCTGCGGGGAGCGGGGGTGAGGGAGGATGCAAGGTAGGTTCCAGGACCTTCTCTGTCTCGGTGGGTGAGAGCTTGGGTTCTGCCTTCAAAGCGGGGCTCAAATCCTTGTCCTGTGCTTACTGGCTATGTGACCTTGGGTGAATTTCCCGTGTCCTCTAAGCAGCAGTTTCCTAAGTGTCAGTGTGTGTGAACGCCTGTCTCAAAGGTCTGACAGTGAGTGACGTGTACAGGGCTGATATCTGACAAATTGCTGTCGTTTTACTCCTGTCTTTGAGCTCTAAGTTCAGTGTCATATTTTTCTCCCCTCCCCTCCAAAACCTAGCACCTACGTAAATAAGGCAGGAAGGTGGGAAGGAGGGAAGGAAGGAAGTGGTTTCTATCTGATTTCCTGGGGAGGGTCTGGGTTTCTTCTAATCCCTCATGGCCTTCAGTGGCCGTAGAGCTGGGTCCATAGGTGGCGAGGCTCAGGGCTCTTCCCTGGATTCTTGAGAGTAGTATCTGCTCCAGGGAACGTGGGGAAACCAGGATCCCCCCGCCCCCATCCCCACTCTCCACCCTCTCCACCTGTGCCTCCTTCTGAGCTAGCCATTCAAACAGACGCCCATCTTGTAAACAGTCAAGGGAGTTCAATGTCACTCAGCTAGAGTGACAGGCTGCTTCTGACCTGGGGCCCAGGTGGGGGTCACACAGACCCCAGAAGCACTGCACCCTGACAGCTGCTGGGTGGCGACCGCCTCCGGGCATCAGTGAGGGCAGAAGACCTGGCTTTGTCTGAGAGGCCACTCAAGTGAACTCAGCCTTGGGGACTTCAGGGTGCTTTAGATGTGCAAGCAAGGCACACAGAGACAGAAAAGGGCTGGAAAAACAGAGGGGGGAAGTGAACACACAATGAGGGCGGAGAGGCTGGGGGCTAGACGTTTAGCTGGCATCCTGACCTTGTTTCTAGTCTTGCCATTACCAACCGTGACCTTAGGAAGGTCACCTCGCCTTCCTGGGTCTCTTTTCTCACTGCACAGTTATACCGTTGGCTGTTTCGGATCGAACAATCAGGAGACGTGCAGGAAGGTCAGCCTTGGAGCACGAATGAGAAATGAACTTGAGTCAGAGGGTCTGCCTCTGACCTGGCCTTAGGGATCCCTGCCAACTCCAGTTGTTAGTGGGTGCACATCAAACCATCTCCCTTTTAGAGGCTGCTTTAGATGGGGCTCTCAGGAGGCCGGTGTCTCGAAGGATCTCAGGCATAAAAGTAATTATACCCTCTGGAAGAAGATGCTTTGCTACATATATCTCTTTCGAAAAAAATATCAAAATCTGTATGCTATTTTCATCCTATACAAAACAATGCAACCTGAAAGTATTTGCTCTAATTAGATTCCCACTGAGCAGCAAGCCCTATGAAATAGAAAATGCATCCAATAACTCACAAACAATACATCTCACAGAGCAGCTTTGCAGTTTTACTCTCACCCAAACGTGCCCTCGTCGAATCAGAACATCTAGTCCATCCAGCCTGGACAATGGTATGCTCTACACGTCAGTGCGTATAACATTGGCTTTGACAGTTCTCATAAGTTATTTTAGAATGTTTGGGAGGAGGCATTCTTTTAGAGACAACCTATATTCAAATTCTGAAAGGTATTTCCTTTAGGAGAGAGGGAGAACACATTTTCCGACATGATTTTTTGGCTGTTGATCTGAAATTCAACCTCACCTGGCTCAGAGGTTTGAACATAGGTAGACATTCAATAACTTGACTTGGAAGGGATCTAAAGGACGAGGGCATGCTAGGCAATGCTGGCATTAATGGGACAGAAAAGGAGAAGAGCAACTTTTGGGTTCATGACCCATGGGGTGATTTGAGAGGGCTGCCCGGGTGCTTTGGAACAGTTTGAAATCTATGACCTAGACCTGTGGTCCGCATACTGCGGCTCTCGAGCCACATGCGGCTCTTTGGCCCCTTGAGTGTGGCTCTTCCACAAAATACCACGGCCTGGGCGAGTCTATTTTGAAGAAGTGGCGTTAGAAGAAGTTTAAGTTTAAAAAATGTGGCTCTCAAAAGAAATTTCAATCGTTGTACTGTTGATATTTGGCTCTGTTGACTAATGAGTTTGCCGACCACTGACCTAGACAGTGTCTGAGGCTCTCCCAACACAGAAATGTATCCAGTTCTATGTGACTGAAGCACCGAATGGCCTGGAGAGAGGTTGTATTTCAGCCGAGTTGTGACACAAGGGGCACTCTATAAAGGGCGAAAGGTGGGTAGGTGACACCAGGGAAAACAGGGCTTCTCTGAGCAGGCCTCCATAGCCCCCAGGTCTGGACCCCAGAGGCACTTGTGGTCCCCTGCCTATCGGCTGTGGGGATCAGCTCCAACGCCTCCTCAGTTGTGCTCTTTGGGGGTCTCTTCTCCTGGCTGATGGCCCAGCTCCATCCTGCGGGCCCCACACCTGGTTCTGCTCAGCCCTTCAGAGAGGCCTCTTGTTTGGGAGGATGTCTGGTGTGTGGCTCCCGTTTGACCTTGGGTTATTGAGTTAGCTGTCCATGAACCTACTATTCAATCTGCTTCTCAGGTCAGTCCCAGACCCTGCTTCTCACCCCAGATATCCCCAACCCTCTGCACAGCAATCCAGCCTCCACCATATGACTGTGGACAGGAAGGAAGGAAGGAAGGAAGGAAGGAAGGAAGGAAGGAAGGAAGGAAGGAAGGAAGGAAGGAAGGGAGGAGGGAGGAAGGAAGGGAGGGAAGAGGGAAGGGAAGAAGGAAGGGAAGAGGGAGTGAGGAAGGAAGAGAGGGAGGAAGGAAGGGAGGAAGGAATGGAGGGAGGAAGCAAAGAAGGGAGGAAAGGAGGGAGGGAGGGAGGGAGGGAGGGAGGGAGGGAGGAGGGTAAGGAGGAAGGAAGGAAAGAAGGGAGGAAGAAGGGAGGAAGAAGGGAGGGAGGAAAGGAGGAAGGGAGGAAGGAAGGGAAGAAGGGAGGGAGGGAGGAAGGAAGAGAGGAAGGGAGGGAGGAGGGAAGGGAGGAAGGGAGGGAGGAAGGAGGGAAATTAGGTTTGATACCTAAAATCACCTTTTTACTTGTAGTGGTGAGTGCTGCTTTTTGCATTCGCTTCTTCAATGTCAGCAAACATGGGAGCGTAGATAATGAGCCTCATTTGATTCTTGTTGGGGCTGTGGAAAGATGTGCACCTGGGCATCCTAGGCTGCCTGGACATAGGCATCCTGATGTTCTGAGAGGCAGCCCCTGTCTTGGCCAGGAGAAGGGCCCTCTGCACAAATGTGTCAGTGTTTCTCAGGTGACTCCCAGTCATCTGGGTCTCCTTTGATCTTAATAGTCGGAGTGTCTTAACAATCATGGCACTCATCAGCTCTGTGTACCAGGCACTCAATGTGCATTTTTGATCCTCCCAGTGGCCCCATATGGTTGGTGTTATCATTAATTCTCCCTCTTTATAGATGAAGAATTCAAGATAGAGAGATTGAGTATCTTACTCCAGATTACAGATAATGACGTGGCAGGGTGGGCTCAAGTTTGGGTGGAAATAGTTATGGCTCTGTACTCAGCAGCAACACTGACTTGCTTGGCAAGATATGACTACAGGAAAGCTGTGGTTAAGAGATTTCAAGTGGAAGATGCGTAGGTAAGACGTAGTGGTGGTGGGAAGAGAACCGTAATTCCAAAAGCTGGTTCATTGTCTCTGCTTCTCTCTGAATCCTCAGTGGCAGGCTGTCCTGGGTAGGTCTTTGATCCAGGAGCTTTCCCGGCCTTGACTCTCGGCTAGGCTAGCTTTAGACCTCCAAAGGGGGTGGGGGGTGAGGGGGAGAGGCTAGAAAAGGAGAAAACAGGCATTGGGGGGAGAGATTCCACCATGCTGCTCTGGATGATGAGTTAATGTTTTAATTTAATTAATGGCTGCTGTCCCGTGAGAGTCCACTGCAGTGTCAGAATGGCATTTGTTAGCTTGGCAAAGAAACAGACCCTGCCTGTGTCCTGTGTGTGCTGGTCTCTGAGACCAGCACTTTCTTCTTCACTGTCCCTTTGGTGTGCTAATTAGAGCAGTTCAATAAATCAGGCCCTTGGGCATTGACACTTCAACACAGGCCTAATTTGCTAAGCACTGGTGGACATTAACCAGTGGTTGGAAATTTGCTGTGACATTCCTCATATAGGGATGGAGTCCCACCAGAGGCCCCAGACCCGGTTCTGGTCCTGAGTGTATGTTCCCCAAAGTCATCTCAGATAGCCCATGACTAATAATACCTCCCCAGGCCTCTAGTGGATTAGGCTATTGTTTGCCTAAGCTCCAGGAGAGCCAGATATATGCAAGTGTTAAGTGGTGGCCTCATGGCTCCAGGTTTCCTGTGGTCGCTGCCCAGCCTTCAGGATTGATTTGGGAACTATCTCTGCAGAGTCAACTGTCCTGTGCAATCCTCATTCATAACTTCCTGCTACATGTGGCCAGACGCCAGATCACTCAGTCTTTGTCTACTAGGCTGAAGGGGGGGAAGAGGTGGCGGAGAATTACAGAGGAAGGAAGGGAATTAGGGATGCCTTATCTTCAGAGTTCCTCCATCCCTCCTCTGCAGAGGATACAAATAGCGAGGCGTCCTAGTACCCAGCCTGGGATAGAGCAGGAAGGGTGTGATAGGCTGGGGAAGGGACACCCCCACCTGACTTTGGAATTCGCACCTGGAGAAGTCGGAGGACACACCAGCATTTTTCTGAGGCTCTCCTAAAGCCAGGCCCTGTGCTCGCGTTGAGGTTGAAACTCATGATTTAGATGTTAGAGGACGAAATTGAGGCCAGAGATTCAGCTCCATGCCTATCGTGTAGCTAGCAAGAAGCCGATGTGGTCTGACCTTGGCCACCATGTATGTGGGAGGGGCAGTTTCCAGCCTGTCCTGGGCAGCTGGGAATGTGGTGGTTCTCTCGTCGATCCCACTCCTGTGGTGGGTACTGGTCCGTGCACAGGCCCCAGAGGGCCAGTTATGGAACTGGCTTCAAAGTCCAGTGAAATCAAGTGGGGTGGAATGACGCTATTATTACAGGGGATAAGCCTGGCCCTGCTCGAATGGATGATTAAGAAGCAGGTGATTTGCAAACTTTGGAATTCTTCACTCCTATGAGCCAGATATTTCTTGCATTCCATCTCATGGGTGATCACGGCATTCCTGTGGGCCCATCTCTTCATTGTGCCTCATGCTTCCTTCTGTGACGTTACGTGTTGCTTTGGCCCTGGTCCCTGCCACTCTTTCTTCCATACACACCTCTGAGGTCCTTGCACATCTGTCAGGTGCTGTGCTGGCGGACTAGGCTACAGAGAGAACAGACAATGATTCCTGCCACTGCCAGGATCCCAGGCTGGGATGTGGTCAGCATAGAGTACACAAGGGCCTGGGTCAGATTATTTAAATTCAGCACCCAGCTCCACCCAGTATCTAATCATGTTGAGTCTTGGTTTCCTCATATATAAAATGGGGACAATAATAGGACCTACTTCACTGGGAATAGCAAAGATTGATTCATAACAGAGATAATTCTTATGAAACCTTGACCCTGTCTGTGTTGTGTAATGAGCTCAAATAGATACCAGCACTTATTCTTTCCCGACTGTTTGGGTGTCATGGCTTAGTGGCCTTGGCTCTTGAATCTGTGTTTGGCTGCTGAATCCCTGACAGCACGGTCTCAGTTTTGAACTGGCCCAGGTTACAAGACTGTGTGGTGGCTCATGCCACCAGTGGGGCAGCTGGCCGGGATGCTCACTCCTGGGCTTGATTTGTATTGACATTTTGGTCAAGAAGATATGTGAATGGCTGATCAGCACATGAAAATATATTTAACATCATTAGCCATTAGAAAACTGCAAATCAGAACCACAATGTGATGCCATTCACACCCACTAGGATGGCTATAATTGAAAAGACAGGTAATAACAAGTGTTGACAAGGATATAGAGAAACTGGAACCCTCATGAAATGCTGGTGGGGATGTAAAATGGTATAACCACTTCGGGAAAGAGTTTGGCAGTTTCTTAAAAGTTAACCAGATGGCCCTAACCGGTTTGCTTCAGTGGATAGAGCGTCGGCCTGGGGACTGAAGGGTCCCAGGTTCGATTCCGGTCAAGGGCATGTACCTTGGTTGCGGGCACATCCCCAGTAGGGGGTGTGCAGGAGGCAGCTGATCAATGTTTCTCTCTCATCAATGTTTCTAACTCTCTATCCCTCTTCCTTCCTCTCTGTAAAAAAAAAAATCAATAAAATATATATTTTTTAAAAAGTTAAACAGATGCTTACCATACAACACCAAAATCTATTTGTAGGTATTTAACCAAGAGAAATTAAAACATCTATCAACACAATGATTTATATGTGAGTGTTCATAGGAGCATTATTTAGAATAGGCCCAAACTGAGACAATCCAGATATCCATCAGCTGGTGAATGGATAAACAAAATGTTATGTCCATAAAATGGAATACAATTCAGCAAGGAATGAATACACACTAATACATGATACAACATGGAAACATGGATGAAACTCCAAAACAGATGCTAAGTGAAAGAATCCATACACAAATGAGTACATATTATATGATTCCATTTATATGAAATTTCTAGAAAAGACAAATCGTTAGAAACAGGAAGCAGGGCAATGGTTGTCTGGGGCTGGGGTGAGAATGAGCATCAACAGCAGGTGGTTATAAGGGGCCTTTCGAGGTGATGGAAATGTTCTAAAATTGGATCAAAGAGACATTTGCACAACTGTATACATTTACAAAAAATAATTTCATTGAACTGTATGCTTACGCTGAGTAAGTTCTATGGTATATAAGTTACACTTCAGTAATGATGTTAAAACACACACACAAATACTTGTCCAAGATCACACAAGGGGCAGAGTAGGGATTTGGACTCAATAATCCTTCCGTGTTCTTGCTGGCCTCCGCCGTCTGCTCTCATGGATGGCTTGTCTCCCCAACAGACGGACAACTCTTGGAGGCCAAGGATCGTGCCTTTACCTCTTTGGGACTCACCTCACCGTGTTCTCCACAAATGCAGGGGCTGGAGTGGATAGGACATCATATTATAATGGGATTATTCTGTACCAGAGGGATCAGCGCAGGGCTGCTCTTTCTCCAAACGCTGCCTGGAGTGTTGAGACATGAGGGGCTGATAGTCCATCAAAGGCATGCCGCCTGAAGAACAATGTAGTGACAGGGCTGGCTGACAACGAGAGACAAAGAGCTGTGCTGTTGAACACTGCCCAGAGCGACCTGTCTCCTCCTGCTCAGCCCGGCCGGCTGTTAAAAGGACCACAAAGGCTGCTGGGGAGATGACAAGAGCTTAAGAATTTGCTGAATGTGTTGCCCGTGATAGCAAGAGTAAACCCGAATGACCTTCCCGGGACACACAGCGCGGATTATTAGCATGTGGCCAGCCCTGAATCCAGGCGGGGAGGCGGGATTACGTGTTAGGAGACTTCGAAGTGGCCCCACGCATTTTCGATCCACTCAGTTAATGACTGGGATGGAAACCAATATTAATTTTTTTTAACAATTAAAAAAGGTGTTATCAGAAAAAATTTGTCCCAAACTTGGAACATGGGTAAAAAGAGACTATTGGGTGTCCTTTCAGGGGCTCTCTGGACACTGTCTAGCATACTCTCTCTCTCTAAGGTGTGCACTTTTTGACCAGCTTCCTGTACATGAGGCTATTTTCCAACCTTGGGGGTAGCAGTTACTTTTAGAAAACTTGACAGTAATGCAAGGGATTCTTGTCCACAGCAAAGGAAATGAACTTCATCCAATAAATGTAGAAAAGATCACCCAAAACATTGCATTTTATTGACCTTTAAGATATTAACCAGTGTTGCACCTATTAGCAAATTTATTTCAGAATTCCTGATTGCCTGGAGATACCTCTGTTCAACTTCTTCATTGAAATAGTCTCAACATCTTGTGGGTTTTTTTCATGAATTTATGAGTCACATAAATGCAAATACTAATAAAAAAAATCTCGACCTACATTAGCTATTAAAGAAATGTGAATGAAAATGTTTTATTTTAATTTTTCATGACTTAAATCAGAGATTTAAAATTTATTATACTCAGTGTTGCCAAAGGTGTGGGAAACACTCTTTCTTATATGTTTCTGGGAGGAGTATAAATTGGTAGAAACTTCTGGAAGTTTATTTAGCTGTCTTAAGGTTGACTAGCAATTCCTCTTTTGGAACCTATATATCAAGTAAATAAACATATAATTGCAAAAACAATTTAACTACAAGAATATTTATTTCAGAGAGGAAAAAGATTAGAAACATCTAAATTTGTTATATACACACAATGGTGTTAACACATAAGAAATTATATCATACAGGAATATGTAAGGATACAGAAATATTAGTAAACAAAAATGCAGGTTATAGTATATACGGAATGGTTCCATTTTAAATGGTTCCATGGCTTTGAAGTGTCGAAAAGATAGATATCAAAATATTATGGTTCTTTCTTAGTGGTACAATTTTAAATGCTTTTAATTTTCTTTCTTGTGATTTAGGTAGTACAGATTTTTTTACATTTATTTTAAAAAAGAGTGTTGTTTTTCTTTAAAGCTAATGTATAGATTTAAGATATCCATATGGCCTTAGAGATTTTATACTTTGTTGACTCCTGTTGAATCATTGTGCATACATCTCCCAGGTCTTGAAGGAACCTGCCTTAAACACTGCACCCATTCTGTCAGCCTGAGAAAGACTGCAGGAAGGACAGGCTATGACGGGGCTGGGGGCAGGCTCAAGCAGGGAGGGACATTGTTCAAGGACAGGGTTGGGTCCCACTAACATTTTTTGGGGGGACATTTTGTTCATTGTGGAAATTTTGCATTAATTTTGCGTTTAAAAAAATCTTATGGAAGTGTTGCTTTTCTTGAATATCAGTTTTGACAGCTTCCTCAACTTTTGTACCCTACTCCCAGCCCTGCTCCCTGACAGCCCTCTGCACCCTCCACGCTCCCTAAACAGCATCTCTCCCTGTCCTCTCTGTCTCCTGCCAGCTGCTGCCGCGTCCTCCTGGCAACCTAGAAGCTGGGGGTTGAGGGTGGTGGGGGGTAGAGTGAGAGGTGGCAGCAGACCCTGCCATTCAGGGAGCACCGCCTTTGACCTGGCCTCTGTGCTAAGCATTACCTGAGTCCTAATGACAGCCTGAGAGGTCGGATAGCAGAGACCCCTATGCATCCCCCAGTCTCATTCTTTCCTCTCAGTAACAGACTTTCCTAATGGCAGCCAGGCCCGTGGCCATCCAGAATCAAGACCACATTTCCCAGGCTCTCCTGATGGCAGCCAGGTGTGGCCATGATTAAGTTCGGGACGAGAGAAAGTTGAGTAGGAGGGCTGTGCAATGTGCAGGACATGTCTATGAAGGGGAAGGCCATCCCCTTCTTTCTTTGCCTGCTTCTTCTGTGTGGAGTATGGTATGAGGGCTGGAGCGGCCGCATCCATTTTGGACCAAAATGTGAAAGCCATCATCGAAGATGGTAGAGACTGATACATAAATAGACTTTCAAAAGCACTGTTGTCTCAGGTTTCCTGGTACTTGCGCATCAATGTGATCCTAATTCATTCCTGTTGACATTACTGTTATGGCCCCTTTGTAGATTCAGAGAGGTTAGGCACTTTGTACAGTTTGCACAGCAACTGCGTGACAGGTCAGAGTCTAACACCAGGATGTCTGACTCCAATGCCCGGCTCTTAGTCCTGTGCTCTTAGAGTCCCTGCTCCAGGGCAACGTCCCAATCTGAGCGAGGGGCTCCGAGTCCTCGATTTCAGATGTTCATTGCTATGCTCTTCTCTTCTCCAGCCAAAGTCCTAAACCCTCCCGGGGTGTCAGCAGTTGAAAATGAACAGGAGGAGAGAACGAGAGAACAGGAGTTCTTTCTAAGTGTCTTCTTGGTTACTGCCGTACCTTGCTCTGTCCTCAGTGACTGTGTGGCACCAACGCTGTTTATCTGCCTCTGTCTTTGGGGGTCATCCATTGTTATTACTCAGGACAAAGGCTTATAAGCAGTTCCCCCGGATCTACAGGCAAAAAAGCTTTTACCGGGATCTCCCCCTCCTCCATGAGTGACCAGTGTCTCAGCATTAATGCATCTGATGGCACCGAGCCCTGGTGGCCTGAGCGAGGACAGTCGCCAAGCAGGGATTGAAATCACATTTTTATTAACATTATTACTTTTCCACAGCTTGGTTTCTCGCAGGCTTTCAATCTATTAGGCCACACTATTTAGTCTGGACGGAATCCTTGAATTACTATGTTTTTTTCTTCTTCTAAGACTCTCAAAGAACTTGATAAACTTATAATCAAACTATTCACCTATAGTGTCAATACATCAGGTCTAGACTTGAAACTGCTTGATGTGCACAGCATGGAAGACAATTTATACGTTTTCAAGTGTAGACATTGTGACTTTTCTGTGAAGACTCATCCTTGTCATTTTAGGAAGACCCTGGTTAGAATCGGATGAGTCTGGATCCTTACCTTAAAATGGGAGTGTGAAATCTACACCTTCTTGTAAAGCAAACACATATTATCCTTACAATGTCTAGTCAAGGCATTGATAAACACAGGTTGTCCTGGATAAAACACCTGGTTAGCCTTTACAACAGATGTGAAGGTAGGGTTATAGATCATTGCTCTTTAGTGTACACTTTTCCAACAGCTTCTAAGGAGTAAGTTGTTAAACGAATTGCAGTTGTTCTTAAAGTCCCAGCTGCCCCTTCTGTTTCATGGCGTTCGTTTTCCACACACCGGCGACAGATGGAGACACGAGCAATCACAGGAGAGGCGAAGGGATTTGTTGGGGCAGAATCCAGGCATTCATTTCTCTATCCTAACAAACATTTCCAGCTAGACCCTGAACGAGGCCCTTGCGTCATGTTCCGCAAAGACTTTGCTGTCCAATGGGATGAGACAAATAGGTAAGCAAAGCCATGCAATAATAGGTAGAGTTTCTAGGACAGAAGCCTGCAAGGCTGCCCAACCACACGTGCATTATGTATAACTACACAGCAAAAGTAAATATACCTCTCCACTCCTCAATGCAGAGTAACTACGAAAACGTCATGCATTAATGTCTTATCCCCAAGGCATAGCAGCTCCCCATTGAGAGTATTTTAAAGTCTCCTCTTCTGTTTAAAGACTTAAACAGGCAGGAAAATGGTAACCTGCTTCTAGAGCCCACGAGGTGGAAGCGTTCCCATGAATACCAAGGAAAGCGGTGTGATCGCATCAGCTTGTGCACAGGACAGACTTTTAATGAGAAGCGCTTAGCACAGTCCTTTCCGCGTCCTCTCGCAGGCATCTAATATTTGCAAGGACTTTTTCCAAGGGGGCCAACTTACACCCTAAAATCTTGTGTGGAATCTTTAAGAAAGACCTCTCCAATATTCCTCCCGAATTTTGTTCATCTCTCTATCCATCACCTTATTCGATGGTATAGTTTTCCTCTGTCTTGTCTGTTTCCTGCCCTGTGTTGTGTGTTCTCTGGCTCCCAGGCCCTGGGAGATGAGTAAATGCACAGGTAATGGCAGGTAATGGCATAGAGGAATGCACCCTTATCGACCAGCAAAGCGTCAAGAGCAGTTTCCTAGTTCGGACTATAAGTTTAGGAGTTAGACGGGCATCCTCGGCTTGGAATCGGCCTCTGCTATTTACAGGTTTTAGGAACTTGAGCCAATCACAGACTCTCTCTGGGCCTTGGTAGAGTCATCGTAAGATGGGCATCATGAAGAGAGCATGCCTCGAAGCTTGCTGTGTGAAAGACTGCTTGGGGCAACACGTGTCAAAGATGTAGCTCACGGTCCTGCCACGCCCATGGCTCACCCCAGGGAAGTGCTGGTCGGTCATTGTGCTGGGCGTGGCCATGGAGAGCGACGTGCTTCATTGTAGCAGGTGCCCTCACATTCTGGATCGAACAAATCGTACATCTGGCCATTGGCTGCTATTTGCCTCTGTCTCACATACTGTTTCATAATATGGAATCAGTGCCTCTACCTGTCCCAAGCTCGGTGCACTGTTAACCCTACTGCTGTAGTTCAAATGTTCTTTCTCTGCCTCCCACTGCCCTGGAAGGGTATTTGGTAAGACAATGCCCCAGCTTCATTTGAAAGCCCATCCCCCTAATTCATCATGAAACAGAATTCGGACAATCTGGCCTCATTAAATTAAGAGCCCAATATCACTGCAGTGGAGCGTGGGGAGTAGAGGAAGCATGGGCAGGTCGGGTGGGAGTGGGAATGGCAGAAAACTCCCCCATCCCACCCCAAACACAGGCACACGCTGTTAAAACAGCCGGCATTGTTTTTCCTGTTTCTCCTCCAGTGGAGGCTCGTTCTGAAATGGGACCAAGTGGAAAAGCACAAAGCCCTTCAGATTTGTCCTGCTTTGTAACATTACATTGGGATGGAGCACGTGATGGCGGTGGGGGCAGTTTCATAATATAAGTGGAACCTTTTAGCTGCAGTAAGTGAGTCTGACTCAGGAATGTAGGCGATTGTATCTCCAAAGAAATCAATATTAAGATGCACAATTGCTCCCCTGGTATCGAAGGAATTGGATGATCTACATGCTAAATGACAAGCCTCTTGATAACAGGGGTTATGGGACCTGCCTTTCGAGCCAGGCTGCTGGGGACCGTTCCCTGGGTCCCTAAGGCAGAGATAATCTAATTAGAACAACAAAGACCAGGTCCATTTGAGGAGAAGGCAACCATGGGGGTCAGCGGGGGCAGGAGGGCGGTCTGGAGGTGAGGGTGGGCATGTGGGGACTGTGTTGGGCCTTGTCTTGGCAGGGAGGGGCTCATCCAGAGGAAATCATCTAGGTGCTGACTTGCTGGGGAGTGAGGCCAGGAGGGGAGGGGATGCCTGAGAAGGGGTGGGCAGAGGTCACCTCTAAAACATGAGTTAATCTCCGCTTTGGCTCCACAAACACTGCCCCGCTGGCTCCCAGACTCCAGCCAGACTTGATGGAAGGAGAGAGCAAGTCTCCAGACAGTTGGACACTCAGAGGCCCTCCAACCAGTCACAGGAGAGAGGAAGTGAGGGAATGATGTTGGGGAAGGGGGTGAATGATGGGGAGGAAAGGGCTTTGATTATCTACCAGCCAGTTTGGCAAAAAACACTAAAAGTCCTACCTAGAAAGAAATTAGAAAAATATGTGAAGTGGCCTTAATAATGGCAAAAGATCCTGAATTTTTATGCTTCTTGTACCTCTCCCCCACCAACACAAATTCCTAGAGATGTGTTAGAGATGGCCATTGTATAAATAACACATTAATTTGGTCTTGTTTTTATTCAAAATTATATTACTGATAATTGTTGTGTTTTCTTTTTTGGTAAGAACAAGCTTTTTGCTAAGGGGAAGAGATTACGAACATTTTTGGATGGAGACCGAAAGCAAAATCTTTAGGGATATTGTCTATATCTGACTTCCTTGCTGAGTTCTGAGGACGGAATTCTACAATAGGTGACAGTTAACATCTGTTTAACTGAAGTTAATACTGTACTTGGAAGGCTTAACAATCTCTCCCCTTGACTTATTGAAGTGCCAAGAATTTATATTAAACTAGAGGCCCAGTGCACGAAATTTGAGCACGGGGGAGGGGGGGGTGTCCCTCAGCCCAGCCTGCACCCTCTCCAATCTGGGACATCCCTCTCACAATCCAGGACTGCTGGGTCCCAACTGCTCTCCTGCCTGCCTGCCTGAATGCCCCTAACCACTTCTGCCTGCTAGCCTGATCACCCCCTAACCACTCCCCTGCTAGGCTGGTCACCCATAACTGCCCTCCCTTGTCAGCCTGGTCACCCCTAACTACCCTCCCCTGCTGGCCTTATTGCCCCCAACTGCCCTCCCCTGCAGGCCTGGTCACCCCCAACTGCCCTCCCCTGCAGGCCTGATCGCCCACAACTGCCCTCCCCTGCTGGCCATCTTGTGGTGGCCATCTTGTTACAACATGGGGGTGGCCATCTTTGACCACATGGGGGCGGCCATCTTGTGTGTTGGAGTGATGGTCAATTTGCATATTACTCTTTTATTAGATAGGATTGATTTGCTTAAGAATACAGTTGGGTTGGGTTTTAGAAAATGCTGCTTTTGTCTGAACCTCACTATGATTGCGTTTGGAAGGAGGTCATGGCTGAATGAAGGAGAGGGGAGGAGGCAACAGAGATGGGATCCCCAAGTCCCACTTCTCTTCTAACTGTAAAACATACAGGTATATTCTAAAAATTAAAACTAAATTCGCTATTCACTTTGGCTTCTAATGTCAATTGTTGAAAACCTTTTATGTTTCCACTATTCTATTCAAGACACCTTTCCCAATTGGGGAGAAAAGATGAGCACAAAGGAAAATAGCACAGGCACCGAGCAAGACTGTAGTTAAATGCCAACTTGTGTGATCTGTCGCAACTCAGGGGGTATCTGTGTGGGCTGTCGTGAAGAAGGCCTTGTGGTTTGATCTGATGGATGGAGAACATCATGGAGAGTACACCAGGCAGGAAAACACAGAGGAAGAAAGCTCGAAAGCAGAAGTAAGGAAGGCGCAGATGTAGTTCAGTGGGAAGGTTGAGTCAGGCTCCAGCAGAGCACCCTTGTTTGGAAGATGGGAAAAATGAGGTTGGATGCGAAGGATGTGGCTAGACGATGGGTGGGTCTCCATGTGCAAGCCTGTGGCCCTTCTCCATTCCTTTTTCTGAGGAAGACATCACGCATCACTCATGGCACTGTGTCCTCCGTAGCGCTCTCCAGGCAGCCACTGACAATTGATCACTCTGGCCTCCAGGATGCAGTCTATTTTCTATTCCCACCCCAGGCCAGCATCTTTAGACTTGATGCATAGGAAATGGGCAGACACTGAGCAAGAATAGATGGATGAAGAAGGCATGAGGCCCCAAAATTCCCAGTTCCCTTTGGGTTCAGCCTTTCCTAGCCTAGTTATGTTTTGAACTGGAGCTAACTAGGCTTGGTGGAAGGAACACTGGACTAGAAATCCCGGGGCTTACATTTGAGGTCCAGTATGGCCACTAACTTCCCCAAATGTGTGCCTCATTTTCCTCATCTGTAGGATGAAAGATTGAAATGGATGGCTGGGTAAGGTCTGTCCTGACACTGACTTTTTAGAATCCTACAAATGCCAACAGAAAGGCAGCCAAGCTGAGCCTTGCTTGAGCTCCTCTAGGGAGGAGCTGGACAGTGGTACAAGCCAGGCCAGCCATGCAGGGGAAGAGGAAGCTGAGGTCTGGCTAACTCACACCCTAAATCAATAGCTCCTGGATAACTGTGCATCAGTGTCACTAGATGCTGTGTGTGTGTTAGATGATCCATATGGTACAGAACAGGGCCGAGGCGCCTTGAGGTCTCTCAGTAGGAAGCTGATGAAAGGCCTCATCTGGAAACAGCTTTCTCTAAGGATCAAGGCTGGTGGAAAATTTGTGTATATCATTGTTTGCTTCCCTCTGGATCACATGTCCATGTCCTCAGCTTCATGTGGCCAGTTGGCACATGTCCCCACCCAAAGGGACTTCACAACAAAGTGTCCTTTCTCCCTGACGATGTCCCCTGCTTCCCTGCTTGCCAGTTCCTTGGCCTCTGAAGGATGCATTTTGGAGACATGGGCTGTGGCAGGATGAAGTCACGGCTCCATGCAAGAGGAGCTGCACACCCTTTATCTGTGGACCAGACCTGCGCTTATTACCCCATTTGCCATCTCAGTATCAAGAGATCAGCCCTTGGGAGCCAGCTTGCCCGTAGCTTTGGTTAAATTTCAAGAATGCAGATAAGGCAGAGAGGCTTGGAGCCATGGCATTTGAATGTCTAGCTCGGCATTTTGCAGGCCTGAATTTGCTCAATTTATTAGTTTGTTAGTATTCAGGCAGGGCCACAATGAATCCTGTGCTTCCCTCATGAAATGTGCCATTTCTCAAGCTCCCTACATGCCCAGTTGGGGGCTCAGTATGTGAAGTCCCCGCTGAAGAATTCGATATGGCAGGAATGATGTCTGTCTTTTAATTCGCTCATTTTTAGAAAGTTTTTTGATTGATGCCTAATAAAACAAACATTCTTTGTCTATTGCCACTTTTAAAATACATCTTTGGAACATGTGGCTAGAGACAATGAGGAGGAAAACTATGTATTCCTTATGGACATTTTACATTTCACAGTTCTAGGATGTCCAGGAGTCCATGGACAGAAATCAGGAGTGTAATTTCAAAGGAGCTGAACTCGTTTCTCTCTCTTGAGTTGGGTTTTGTTATATCCATGCATCCATCCATTCATCCATTCATCCATGCATCATCCATTCATCCATTAATCTATTTGTCTTTTCTGTGCACACATCTTTCCATCCATCCATCCATCTTTCCTTCTGTCTACCTGACTGTCCATCCATCCATCCATCCATCCATCCATCCATCCATCCATCCATCCATATTCTGTTGGCAAGTCACAGGTTTTGTCACATTCAAAGGGAAGGGATTATTCAGGTGTGAATGAATACTAGGGGGTGAGGTCATGGGGCCATCTTTAAGTCTGTCCACCACGACGAACTCCATGTATTACATTTTTCTAAAGGTGTTCTAATGGCAAAGAACAATTGTAAGTTGTCACTCCCCAAGTCTCTACCTCAAACCAGCCACTTCTAGATGGAATCCTCACCTTTCTTGCCCTGTCTTCTGCAAGACCTGGTCCTCAGCCTCACTTCTCCTGTCTTATCCTCCACAGACAGCCTCGGCCACCTTTCTGGCACCATCTTCTTTCTAGTCACCGTGCACACAAGACCTCTCATGCCACCTTCAAGTCTCTCCCTTTCCCTCTCAGTCATTCGATTACTTCTATGAGCTGTCAATTGGTTCCTAATTGTCATTCCAATAAATCCGCTCTCCCTTCTTTTCATTGTCACTGAGACCAGTTCAGTCTCTTTATCTTTTGTTAAAACTATCACAGCAAAACCCCAACCAACTCCCTGCCTCCATGTTAATTCCCTCAAATCCATTCTCATGTTCCACCTCCCCCACCACCATCTCCCTTTTACCTCTTCATCCTAACAATTACAAAACAGTGTGTTCCTTCTGCCCCATGCTATTCCATACTCTGTGATTTCTCAAAAATCACACTTTTAGGAAGGGCCACAAACGGGCTCACACACAGGTCACTCAGACAGCAGTCAGTATTCCTGTGCAGTGGATTCCTAGAGCTGAAACAGAAGGCTTACAGATCCCACAGTTTGATGCAGAACACAGTCAAGCATAAGAACACACCTCCATGGTGATCCTCTTTCTGGAAGTCTTGGGACTGTCACTCTCACAGGCCACCAAGATAGTTTCCTGAGTACTGGGTCATTGTGAGTGGAGTTTTTTAAAAAATCTGTTAGACAATTTTTTTTTGCAGTAAATGCCTCTCAGCTAAAATGATTGGAGATAAGTGTGAACAGATGTCAGAATAGACCACCAAGGATCCGGGAAGCCTGAGGAAATATGGAAGGACTCTGAAGGGGCAGTGGGACAGAAAGACTCAGATTTAGGAACCACGAACAGTATCCACACCTGTCAGAGAGGTGGACTTGTTCCTGCGTCTAGTCCATTTGTTTAGAGTCAGAGACTCTCAAGATGTTGCATGAAAACAACTGCCCTGTAGAAGGGGAGACAACATTCTTCTTCAGTGGGTTGTCATTATTCTTCACCTTTAAACTGTGAAAGTAAGAAAGCAGGAGGGGCACCCTAACCTCACTCCTCATGGTGTGTGCTGCTTGGTCAAGAGCACGGGCCTATGTGATGACATGGCCGAGGGGGTGTGGGAACGTCCCCTGCGTGAGTTGCAAACAGATCGCACAGCAGCTTCTAGGGTAAAGGGAGCTCCCAGCTCCCTTCAGCACGGACAGAAGTCTTAGAGTCCAGAATTCCACCCTTACGTTTGAAAAGCCCATGACGTCAGTTTTAGCAAGTAGCTGACTTGAGATGATTTCTATTTTACGTGGCAGCTTCAAATCATGTGTACTTTCCACTGGCGTCTATAAACAGACCGAGGACACTGTGTGTCCAGCATGACCGAGAAGCTAACAGCGTATAGAAGTGTTGATATTTCTGCCCTCAAACTCACGAGTGAGCTACTTAGCTGCTTTATTTGGGGCTATTAGCGAAATGAAAGGGTGTTAAAAAGAATCCATCAATGAGTCCCAGGAAACAGGTTTGCCAGCAAACAAAATGTTGAAGTACTAACCACCCACAACTCAGATGACAATCATAAGTTCAACACGGATGGCGTTGTGAATGGACGTGCCAACAGAAACACAATCGATGCTGTAATCAGCTTGAGTCAACTAATGGACATGAGCTACAGCACCCAGCCATTCATTTAACATATACTTACTGAAATACTTAAAAATATTAAAAAAGTGTGAAAGTCCTCAACATACTTTGTTTCAAATCACATAAGCATTGAGACCAAGTATGAATTGTTGCTCTGAATTTTAAATATTTTCAATTTAATTTATGAAAAAAAACTGGGATAATTTCATGGGCAGTGTTTTGCCACCATGATATCACTGTCACCTATCACATCTTGGGTGTTCAATAATTGTGTTACATTAAATGGACTCTATTTCCACGTAAGCAGTATTCAGTTCAATATGTGTATGAATCTGTGTGCACAGATCTGAGAGGAAAGCCAGGAATTAACACTTCTAACTCTTGCGTAAATGCCTTAAAAGCCACATTTAATTTCCAATTAGTAGTATGGGACCACGGAAACCATTTGACTAATGAGACTCAGAGAACCCCAGCAGGTCTTTGATTGACCAGTGGATTGTGACTTTGATCCAATTGTCTCTGCTGCATTGTCCTGGAAAAGTCTATTATTTTGTGACTTGCACAGCCTAGAGCTTTGCTAAGCTGGACGATTGGATGGTGTGGACAGAACTAATAGGGAGAACATAAAATATTTGACCTCAAGCACATTTTAAAAATGTGATGGCATTGATAGTCCTTTTTGTTAAGTTTTGGCCCTGCACCTTCCCGTTATACTTTTTTTCTGAGGACAGGAATGGCCAAGTGATGATGACTCTTCATCAAAAACTCAGATTTTGCTGGCATTACACTCGAAGATTGCATTGTGAGCACTTTCATCTGATTCCAAATAACATCCATTAAGAGGTTTGTTGTCAAGTTTCCAAAGGGTGGTTGGCAATGGCAGGAAGCTCCTCTGTTTTAATCGGATTGATTGGTGACCTACATCCTAAGTGGTATACCTCTAACGACGCAGAAAATCTCCCCTTCTCGGGTTAGAGATGACCGAGAGAGCAGCCATGCTAAAAAGATGCGAATGGTTATTAATTAACTAGAGGCCCAATGCACGAAATTTGTGCAAGCTTCCCTCCGGTACCCAGGACCCAGGCTTCCCTCACGGCCCCAGCTTTGTCTGGAAGGTTGTCCAGAAGGACGTCTGGTCTAATTAGCATATTACGCTTTTATTATTATAGATTAACCATGTTAATGGAACTGTTATAACAATGTTCAGTGGGTCACCATGCATTTTACACATAAATCTCATTAGGCCCTCCCGGCTGTCTTCGGAGGCAGGCATTGTTCTGGTTACTGACTGCTGTGTAACATGTTACCCCAAACTCAGTGGCGTTGCCCCAAGGGGGGAACCAGGCCTGTGGGCTGCGGATGAGCCTGACTTGCATGTGGCCATTGGGGACTTGCTGCTCAGGGAAGGAGCAACCACGGATGGACAGGACCCAAGGGGGCGGGGCGAAGCATAGGCTTGGTGGCTAAGGGTCAGTGGGGTTTCTCGTATCTTTCTTATCCCTGAGGCTAAGGGGATAAACAGACCCCCTTCAGGTGAGCACCCAAATGCATAGTATTCACTTCCTGTTCTTTTATCTTCCTTCATGTTTGGAAAATAAATTTCTTTTCTTCCTCTGTCTTATTATCCTATCCTCTCCCCAGTCATTGCTATTCTCTCTCTCTCTCTCTCTCTCTCTCTCTCTCTCTCTCTCTCCCTCTCTCTCCTATTTTGTTATCTGATTTCTCTCCTTCTAGAGGAAAAAAAAACCTGATGGAACACCAAAGAATGTGACTCCCTCCCAACACGTGTCGTTCCCCCCCCCCCCTCCCCGCACCTTCCACTCCTAGTCCCTCCTCGCTCCTTGACCTGCCCTCCATGTGTATGTGGCTGCTTTGCTACAACATTAGTGGGTTTGAGAAGGGAAACGATGCTATTAAGGCCCGAGCTTACTCCCTGGGGCCCAGCACAGAGCCAGCCGGCCCCTCCTCCCCTGGTTCTCTAGTTTGTGAAACTACTCCCAGCTCTGGATTGAGAGGTTGACGCCAGTGTCCCCGGCTCACAAGTGGCCCTGTCACTTCCTACCACATGATCACTGCCAATTCACTGCAACCTCCGTGGGCCTCAGCTTTCTCATCTGTCAAATGCAGGCATTGGACTAAATTGGTGGTTTTCACATTCTCTTCTGTGACCCTACGAGTCTCTACCTCCAGGAAAGGGAGGAGAAAAACGGTGGGAGGGTCAGACTGTGGCCCCTCCCCCCTTCACCTGGGGCAGCCCAGGCTTTTGCACACATTTCCTTGGCACAGACTTCTGCTGCTAAGGAGAATTTACAAATCACTGGCCCACATCAGGGTTTGCCAAGCTTGCCTGGCGGTAAAAATCTTCCAGGGTTGGGTGGGGGTGGAGGCCTGGTTACAATACAGATTCTCAGGCCCTGCTCCTGGGGATTCTGAGGTGTGAGCACAGGGTGGACCCCTCTCCCAGGCCCTGACAAGTTCTCATGCAGCCTGAAGGCCCAGCACAGCCCAGGCCCCTGCAGAGAGGCTGAGGATGGAGGCCCTCCCGGGCCCAGGAGCCACAGGCCAGAGGACACTGCAGCTGCCCGACACTGCCTGCTGATGTGGTTGCCCCGCCCTGCCCTGTGGGCTTGCCAGCCCTCCCCCCTCAGCCTAGCAGCCAGCCCTGGCTCAGGTCCCCACCTCCTTTGCCTTGACGGTGACTGGTGACTCCGATGCAAAGACAACTCAGGCAGAGCCCTGCAGGGAAACACACAAAGTGCATGTCTCTCCAAGTGTTAGAGCCCCAGAGCACTGTGCCTGCACATAGGAAATGCCTCTGTTCTGAAAGCTCACTGGCATGTTCTCCCGTCGCCCTTAGGCAAGTTGGTGAGTGTCGGATTCCGACTGGTGACTTCCCATGGAGCACCAGTTAGGCCTCATGCTAGACACTGCATACGTTATTTCTTCCCAGCACGCAGAAGGAGAGCGATCACCATCCCATTTGCAGGGCACTAGACAGAGGCTTGCAGGACAAAGGGACCAGCCCAGGGCCACATGACATTAGTCTGTGGGTCAGACTCCCCTGCCCCTGCTGTCCCAGGTGCCCACACGCTTCCCCTTACCCCCATTCTCCTCCCCGGGGAGAAGTGGTTTGGGGTGCTGTCCTTCTATTTTTGCAGATTTGCTGCCATCTTATGAATCACCTTCCTCACAGGAGAGCTGCCCCCACTGTCTGGTGCACCAGGCTGGTTATCTTGGGCCCCTTTTCTCCTCCACACGCACCTCTAAACATTTCACAGGTCCCTCAGGCTCTCCAAACTCAGTGTCCTCATCAGTGAAATGGACAGAGCTGGCCTCGCTGTGAGAGGAAGAGTCCTCAGGCTCCCGTCAGAGCACAGATGCTTTGTACGTTGTGAACGATCTATGTCTGTTCCTGAAAACAACCAAAAACATCCTCCCAAGTATGGTTCCACCAGCCAGCCTAACATCGAGGCAGATGGGAAGGACCGATCTTTCTCTTTTGCACGTGTGTACACATGCACATGCACATACATGCACACCCACATACGCACACCAAGCTGAATGTTTCCCTTCTGATTGGAACATTTTTGCCTTTCAAAGTCACTCTGGATGCTCATTTAAGTCTGATCTTGCCCACATGGAATGTTGGGGAGACAAAGACACATTAATAAGTGCAATAAAGAGAAAGGCTAAGGGGGTGGAGAGGATGGGGATGCTAATTCATGTAGGGTGGCCCAGGAAGGAAGGCCTTTCTGAAGAGATGCCATTTGAGCCAAGACCTGCATGTCATTTTCTGGGGGGAACTCCCAGGAGGGGGAAGAGCAAATCCTGAAGCTGGGAGGATTAAACACGGCTGTGCGAACAAAACTCGACATGCAGCCAGCTCTTGAGAACAAGAGATAAAGTCTATCCCAACACAGAACGATGACGTATTTTTCAATAAAAATTTTTGTGTTGGGTCCATTAAAGAGTTTTTCTCCTTGTTATTTCCTCTTCCGACAGCACGTCTCCATATCTGTAGAGTTGGCCCAAGGTTACAGTTCATTCCTGTCCCTGGGCTGCTGCTGAGTTTGCCTGGTCGTCCCGGATGTACCTACTGTTTCAGGTCTGATCAGAACGTCTTGGAAACATTGGGGGCCACCTTTAGTCCTGGCCTTCACCCCTGGGCTAAGAGAGCAATGTTGTCAACCAAAGTTCCTCCCGAAGATGATCCATATATTTAGTTTTTAACCCGCCTCTCCATTGGTTCTATGTGGCCATTCTATTGTGAGTCCCAAATTGAATTTGTATGGATTGTTCATGCAAAAAGCCTTTTAGAGTGTGGTGGGCAGACTGTGGGGGTGGAATGGAGGTTTGGCCTGGGATGAGTCTGACTTTGAATAAGCTCTCTCATTCTCTCGCGTTCTCTCCCTTCTCTTCACCCCAGTCTGTGAATGGTTGAGGTGAAATGAGAGTGGAGTAGGATGGATAGCCAAGGACTCAAATCAATCAGAGAATCAAAAGGACACAACCCTTTGCTTTTGGTTCTTGAAGGCGATAGAAAATGGGAAAGTCCCAGGAACCTCTGTGCTTCCCCTTCTCTCCCTACCAACACATGCACTGGAGAAAATCATTTGTGTTTGCTCCCTCGCCAAATGTCCAGGGTTCGGGCAAATCATTTCATTGTGACGGCTGGGGGCTCTGGCGGAAGAGTGAGGCCCTGGGCTGAGTACCCTACTGGGAGGACGGGCCAGGGGTGTGTGGGAGAATAGATCCCCAGGGGGAGATGTTAACAGCCTCAACACAGCCCCAGAAGATGGAAGTTTTATTTCATTCCATCACTCCCCACAGGGAAATTCTAGTGCCTGGGGCAACACAGCATTCATCATTTTGACACCTTTCCATTGCTTGTCAAATCTTAAGGGCTCTCCTGGGCCTCTTCACGTGTCCTCCTCCTCTGAGGCACTGTTGTCTCTGGGGGAGGTCTCACTGCTGGAAGCTGTTAGGAAGTCCTGTTAGGAGCAGCTCAGGTCCAGTTTCAGGAAAATGCACATTCGTTCCTTATGGAGCGTCATGGGGAGAGCGCAGACCCTGTCCTTGGGGTTTAAATCCCAGCTCCTCACACTTCATGTTTGGGCCTCAGTTTATTGACTCAATCATGGACTCTAAAATGGAGAAAGTCATAGCTGATCCTAAGCATTGTCCCAAGGGTTGAAGCACAGGTCATGGCTCCACACACGGCAGCTGTCAGTCTTGTTGATCTTCCAGGTTCTCTGCTGGTCGGAGAGACAGTCATGTCTACCTCATCAGCTCAAACACTCCTTTAGAGAAGGCAGCAAACCCAGGTCATATGCAAGGGAGCAGCGCCTTCCTTCTCCAGAGATTGCTACTTGGGCCCCAACGGAGTGTATGGCAAAGGCCCCTGGAATGCAGTCTGGAACTTTTCAGTGGATCGGAGGAAGTCTGTTGCCAAATTTAGCCACAAAACACAAAACAAAAAAAGACAATATTTTGGACATATCAGAAATTCAAATGGAGCTGGGCATCCTGTGTTTGGTTAGTGCTCCTAACCCCAGGGCCTCTTATCTCCTCACATTTGGCCTTCTGTGGTTTGCACAGTATGTTGGCTCTGTTCCATCCTATCCCTTCCATTCCATCCTGTTGGCAGCAACAGCAGTCCATTCTGGAAGAACTCCATAACACGGCATCAGTCTCCAGCTGTGGGCCCTGGGCCTGGCACCTCCCCTCTCAGAATCTCCATCTGCTCATCGGTGAAACTCCTGGCCTGCCTGTTTAGCAGAGTGGTTAGAGGAGCAAAGGGGATGTGTGGCCTGACCCTTTCCATCCTGTGGGCTGATGCATTCTCTGGGCATGAGCATGCATGGTCTTTCTCCATTGGTGGAGGGTTATATGTGAGGGACAACCCCAAAGCTGGCAAAGTCAAGATCGACTGCCAGGGTGAATTCTAACCCAGACATCAAGCCTATCCTAGGAAGGTTAATTAGGTCCCTCTGACAGAAAGCTTACTTTATAAGGCTATGCTGGTTATCATCACCTTGAGGACAGAGTCTCACACCTAGTAGGGTCCTCAATAAATATTTGTCGAATGAATGACTACAGGAGTAAGAATGTTACACCATTCCCTGAACACCTCCGAGTGCTTACAAAGACATTGTTTTTGCCTTGCTGGTTGTAGGGTCTGAGTTTAACTAGTTTACTGCCACATGTCCAAAACGGAAACCATCCCGCATCTGTGGACGTTTATGGCGTACAGAGGGTTAAAGAAGGTTCCCTCAAATGCCTCACCATCACACCAGGGCTTGTTGCGCTTCCCACCTGGCAGGTCTCTGGGCGTTTCTCTTGGTGGCCTGGGTCACAATCAGGCCGTGGAGTCAAGCTCCATTCACAACCTGAGGCAAGCGTTGGCATCCGCCTGCTCATGCCTCCCTCTCTCTGGGTTACCTGCCTTCTTAATCTTTCTGTTGGCTTGTGAGGCGGCTCAAATAAGATGGCATGGAAGTACTTTGGGAAGTGTAGAACGTGGTGTTCTTCTAAGGAACGCTCATTCATAGTTCTCAGACGCCAGCATCTGAATAGGGGCGGTGGCCATCTCCTCCCTGACCCTTCCACCCAATAAAGGGACGGCACTTCCCTCGACGGTGCCCCGGGGAAGATCTCAGATACTGCCCCCCACTTCCTGGCTTCCTTAAACACATTTTTCTCATTTCTTTGCCGTCCTCCCTGGGGACGAGTCCATTTTACAGTTTCTCCGGCGGCTTCAATGTGTGTTGCCGTAAAGGGAAGTTGTCGAGGGCTTGCTGTCTTGCTTCCCTTCACCTCCCACCTCTTTTCCCGTGAGCCATAACCATGTGAGCGCTTTGCGCAGTTTTCTTCCTGCAGGAACACCTGGCCGCCTCGGGGCCCCTGTTTGACCCTTGATCTCCTTTCCGAGGAGGCTTTTCAAGGATCCCTTAAGCCTGCTGGAATCCCCTCTTAAAATCCATTTACTTAATTTGATCCCCTCCCCTGCTTTACTGCTTGCTCCAGCCCCGAGCAGTTGGGCAGCGTGGTCCCAGGACACCCTTTCGGTTTTATATTCTTGTTGCCCAAACCCCTACCCCCTATGGGAAAAGCCTCAACTTGGAAGAAACACAACCCTCTTTCCTTTCCACAGGCTTTCGGGTGGCTTCACTCTTGCGGCCTGGCAAGCACTAGTGCTAGAAAGCTCGCTCACTTGCTTTCTGTCTCATGCAACCTTCCCTTTGTCAGGGTCTGACATTTGAGTTCACAATCCATAGCATCTTTCCCCAAATGATGTAAGTTTATGCCTGAAAGTCGCAAGTAGCCCAAGAGCTGATGCCCCTGCGATTTACATTTTTGGATTTTAATAAGGGGAACATGCTTTCATCAGATTGCCTCCTTCCTTAAAGACAAGCAGAGGTGAGCACCAACCCACGTGGCCCCAGCCTGGTGCAAGGTTGCAATTTCATAATCCATCATCAGGTTCCGTCCTTGACCACAGAAGGAGCTGCCTGCCTGTGGCCTCCCTCATCCTCCCTGTCACCTTCTCACACACACTTACCACCACTTGTTCGCACGAGACGTCCGTAAGATGACAGTGACACTGGGCAGCTGAAGCGCACACCCCAACCTGCTCCTCCCACGTTCGGCACGTGGCTTTGTTGGGATGTGTCACTGCCTCGGGGATGCGAGGAGCCAGGGGACCCTGCAGGTGGAAGTCTTATTCTGCAGGCTGTGCACACGTCACACTGCGATACCTGGGAAGTTACAGAGGACTTGCGCTCTAGGAAGCAATCGATCTGGGAAGCGCAGAGCAGTGTGGCGCAGTGGGGAGCAAAGCCCACCTACATTTGCATAATGTTGCAAACTGATGCAACATTATGCAAATGGCGGCTGATGGCCAGGTTGGCCTGTGGAGGACAGTGAGTTAAGCTGGGATGATTGCCTAGGGTTTTCATAAGTACCAACAGCATCTCCAGGGTTTTAGTGCATTCTGTTTTTCCTATTTGGGTGAAGCAATCACACTTGGATTTAAGGGGATAGTGAGACTGTGTTCAATTTTTCTGCAGATGTTTTGAAATGAGCAACGTTGTCTATTTCTTTATCAGTCTCCCACTCTTCAGTTAGGGAAAATCATGATGACATTGAGGAAAGCTTTTCCCTACTTCATGTTCTTCCCCTCCCCCGGTCTCCCCTGTGCCCTTCCTTCCCTTCAATAAATTTCTCTTGCTTTACAAGTTAGCTTTTGGGGGCCACTTTATCACTTTCAGGACACAGGAGTACTGTTAAGTAATTGGTCCATCGGTGCATTGGGTATAATTTCACAGCCCGAGAACACCGACTGCTCTGTGTGGATGAGTATCACTTCCCCTTTCCCTACAGATTTCGTCTCATTCCTCCCAACTACACCCCTGGGTAGAAGGCAGCGGCCAGTTATTTCTCCTGCTTTCCCAAGTCAGGAAGCAGGACGCAGAAGGATGAGGGACTTTATCTAAAATCGCCCAGGAAGTCCAGGACACACACGCTGGTGTGAGAAAGTAAGAATTTTGGAGATTGCGCCTTTCCCTTCGCTGTGTGTGTGGCAGCGAGCATGCTGGGTTGCACACAGAGAGAGGCACTGCCAACAGCATGGGCACCGGGGCTGAGAACGGGAGACCCAACTTCTCGCCTGACTCGGCATTACCGCACTGTGTGGCTTCAGGCTAAGTGTTTAAAGCTCTTGGGCACAGGTGTCCTCTTCTGTAAAGTAAGAGTGTTGACGACAGTGACCTCTGAGGTTGTTCTCAGCTTGGGCCGTTTGCTTTCTTATGATTGATGTGTGGCGGTCCGAGGTGAAGTGGGTCCTGAGAAAGATGACCGAGTGTCCACTTCACCTGGGGCAGTGCCATTTACACCTGACCTCCCAGGGTCATTATTAGTGGAACCTCCTTTCATTTTCCAAGATGACCTGGTGTGAACGACGGTCATTAACCAAAATGTAGGAGGCGGACCGGAACTTTCCATCTAATATCAACAGGACTGCGGAAGCCACTACCCAGGCTCGTGTGTTTCCATAGCAGCGTGTTTCCGAGGCCCACCCTCTGAAAATCTGAAATCTCCTGTGTCAGCTTGATAGCTGGGAGACAGACCCGCGTCACTTCCTCCACAGTGTTTGTTGAGTATCTATTAAATGCCTTCCTGTATTAAAATATGCACCAGTAGAAATGCAGGCTTTGTACACTGGCGGTTGGCAAGCGGGGGCTTCATGGGTTGACTTCAATTGTTTGGCCATCCAACGTGAAAATATAAACTTGATCTCTATACCAATGGAAGTCAGTTCTAGGCAGCAGGAAATGTATTTTGTTAAGCAACCAACTGGACAGGAGTTCCTTTAATTCCAAGGAGAGGATGAGGGCCACCGGTACAGTGTTGACTGTTCTGTCCATCTTTGGACACTCCTCCTCCTCTGACGGTTCTCTTCTGCTGGGCTGTGCTACTTGGATTTTTCCCAAAGGACTACGTGGTGGCGTGCGGGAGAGGCAGGGCTCTCATGGAGTACCCTCTGAGACTGTAGCATATGGGAATTGCATCCAGGCCAGTTCTAGATGGCAGGTTGTGTCTGTCTAACTGCGGGACATTAGCACAGCCCAAGGACTGCCAGCAAGTGGCCCGCAGAAACCACATGTGGGGAAAGGCCCCTGTGAAACCGGAGCCTGTGCATGGCCAGCCTGCGTGTTCCAGGATGGTGTGAGGAGCTCCCGGGGCCAGGAGGCATGCAGCTCGCGTGTTCTGTGAAGATATGGAAACCCATTTTCTCAAAAAACAAAAACGCTCTGCGCATAAATCCAGGCAAGCTGGTAGTTGAGGCTTCAGGGTAAAGAGGAGAGGTCCTGAGCCAGGACGCCTGAGGGAGATGGGCAGCAGCGATGTCTGCTTTCCCCTGCTTCCTTTGGGGTGCCCGTGCTTTCTCCTGGGGTGCTCCGGGTGTTGGGTGGCCTCACCCTGCAGGGTGGCACCTGGCAGTGGTGCCCTGGGACTGCACGCACTCCGGCCCGCAAGCCGATTTCTGCTTCTGCCCCGGAAGCACCCTGCACGCTGTAAGCCACGCTCCGGGGTGGCTCCAGGGTGTTTGGAAAGTTCTCCAGTAAACATTTGACTGTGAGTAATAGGCTGATTTACAAGTTGTAAGCAACCCTTTACCAAGGAGAAAGGCTGGAGGGGGTCTCTGTGGAAATGCACAGCAATACACGGTGCCACAGGATCCCCCAAAGCCATTAACAAGCCGAGGTGACAGACACATGGTGAAAGGTGAAAAGGGAGCCTTGGGGAAACCAGCCATTAACATCAGAGATGGGAGAGAAGCAAGTGTGAAGTGTGATCGCTGAGCAGGGTCAGCCGTCCTGTCCTGGGCTGGACTTGTCGCTCAGCCTCTGGTCTGGGCAAGATGGTCCAGGGTAACTGCTCGCTGCACATTTGAGGACCTTCTTGCTTGGGTAGGATGGCTCATGAGAGAGAGAAGCTCAGCACTTCTTAATCTGGCCCTAACTTGCCAAGTGGGTCCAGAGATTTAAGTATTTTAAAATGTTATCTTCAAGAAAGCATTGCTCAACTCAAAAGTTGGTGTCCACTGTGGGAAAGCAGGATGGATAGTGTCAGAGTCTTCCCAGGAGATTCTACAAGGTCCTTCCCTAGGCTGAATGTTTCACATCACTGTTACTTGGGAAAGTCTTCCTGACGTGAAACCCCAATTGCCCCAACAGCCCGTTCAGTCCGATTCATTTTATCGGAGAAGCAGTGGGGGTTGGGGTGTGGCTGGCAAAGAGTGGTAGACTTGCCTAGACTTAAATTCTTAGAATTCACAGCTTTGGGACAAAATAACCTCTGTGAGCCTTGTGTGACGCATCTACACAATGTGAATGACAATGACCATCACTGAGGGTTATTGTGAGAATGACATCAAGTCCAAGGGAGCTGGTTGCCTGTGCAGTGGCTGACACAGACAAGTCCCTCTAAAGCAGCGTTAACTTGGAGTCTCGTTTTGAGTGTTCAACATGGATATATATGAAAGGAGCCATGAGGTGCTCTGGGTAGTGGAATGAGGTGATTTTCTGGGGAGATGAGGCTGAGACACGGTAAGGGGACCCAGGCCCGCTGCTCCCAGGGCCTGGTAGGTGGGCCCTCATGTGCCCGCCACCTCCCTCAACGCACAGAAATCCAGAAGTATTGGGCCCTCCGTCCCCACCTTTCTGTGGTTGCTCTGTCTTTGCCCTTGATTGTTACCCAAGGTCAGTCAGAGAGAAGCTGCCCACGTGCCTATGACCCGTGTGTCTCTTACTTCCCTTTCTTCGGGCTGATTCTGAGCTGGGGGGAGACACTCTCGGCCGGGTTAGGGTATTGTATGGAAACAGATCCATAATTTGGTCTGGGACAAATGTCATTTATGAACCATAATAGAATTTATACCTTCCATCCCCAGGAGGGGCAAACAATTTCTCCCCTGACTCCTTAGGCTGCGTGGACTCTGGCGCGTAGGACATGGCCGCACGGTATTTTCTCTGAACTTCCTACAGCTCTTAAACGAATTAGACGATTTCATTATCCTCGTGTTTTCATTAAGAATGTTTTGGGGTTTTTTTTTAAAGTAAGTTCTGGGAATTCTCAACCTGGTGTTGCTCTAATGGTATGTAAGAAGTTGAATTTGAAAGTGACCTTCCTGAGAAATATCATTGAGTGAAAGCAACGCCTAAAAATAACACAGCCCGGGGAAACCCAGTCCTGAGGGGTTGCCAGTAGAACAAAGGAGGCAACCACGTGGCCACGGAGCAGCTAACATAGCTGTGACGGTCACTGTAGAGAGGAGAGTTCTCAGCGCCACGCGATCCTTCCACAAACACCACAGTTTCGTGAGCTATGGTTTTCTCCACAGCCGTCTCTCCTCCTCAAGCACCTGGGGCTCTCACAGTGCAATTCATTTTTTCCCAGGGCATCATATCATGTCCCGTCATGATACCGTGTATCATCAAGGACATGATGTCACACTTCAGAATCAATTTTTCTTAATGGGCATTTCAACAGCCCTTCAGCGGGGGATAGCTTCTGAGGGACAGTGCATGGTGGAGGGAGTAGAAAGGGACCCGGCTCGTGGGATGACCCGTCTGCTTCTCTTTGGGCTCAGTCACATCGAGAACATTCCTTAACGTCCCATTCTCACTTAGTTTCCCAGCTCATCCATCTGTGAAATGGTATGAAAAAATATATTGGTTAATAAAAAAAAAAAGACATAAAAATTCTCCAGCTCAGGGGTCTGCAAAATTTTCTATAAAGATCCAGATTGTAAATATGTTTGGTTAGCAGGATCAGCCATACACACATGAAGGATCAAAGCGATGTCCCAATAAAACTTTATTTATGGACACTGAAATTTGAATTTCACATAATTTTCATGTGTCATGAAATATTATTCCTCTTGATTGCTTCAAGCATTCAAAAATGGAAATGTAGATTTGTAGCCTTACAAACGTGGGCCGTGGGCCGTGGGCCAGACTGGGCGTGGTCTCTGTGGCTGGCTGAGCCTTGCTCTAAGAAAGGAAGCATTTCTGCCTCCAAAACTACATTAAACTGCTTCCTTCTCAGCATCATGCCTGTGCAGTGTAAATCACGCCAACGTGGTTCCTCTTTCGTGATATTGCTAATAAGCCAATGAGTGATCCTAAAATCAGGGTGGGGTTTTCTCTCTCCCTGGAGGCACAGACACCCTCCCTCCAAGGAAACAAAATGTGGATCGTGCATGTACGCACCATTGAGCTCTCACGATAAGCCATGTGTACGTGGTAGGGAGTAAGGTTTGGGTAGGAGAGGGCTCTTTTTAAAATTATCAGGGGCAGCTGAGTTCCACTCCCTCTGTTTAATAATCACAAAGCCGGACGCACAGCTCTTATCAAACCCTTTCAGTGGGGTCTGCATCATTTCACCAGTTTCAACAAACTGTCCGAGCGCCGAGAAAGATTAGGCTGTGTGTTTACTCGGTGGAGCTATGGCTGTGTTCTCCTCGAGAGAGTGAGATATGGAACTAGAAGCTCACTTCGTCTGGTCTCTGATGGCTTCCCTGACAGGAGAGAGTTGGCAGTGTGTGCTCAGGTGAATGAGAGTGAAATTCTACACGGAATCCTCCCTCTGGAGATGCAAATGCTTAAATGGCGTGGGGGTTGGGGGCTGTGGCCTCTGGTCCAGTTGAATTTGGGGCTGCGGAGGCCTGGGCAGAGGCCTGGAAGGCAGGAGGGATGGGGAGGCCAACACGGTGAGCACTCCACACTCCACAGCGGTGGAGCTGAAGGAGGCAGCTGGTCCTCTCATCTAGAAGGGGAGACAGGGACCCCGAGAAAGGGGTGTGGTGGCCCAAGGTCTCCCAGGGTGAGGGGGCAGGGAGGAGGTGCACCAGCCCAGGGCTCCTTCCATCACTCGCTGGTTGGAGGTGCCCGCTGAACCCTCAATGTCCCCACAGTGACCAGGCTCCCTTAGGCTCTCCTGCGGCAACTCAGGGGGCAGGTGTAGTGGGGTGATGGTTGAGCCTGCTCACCAACTGGGGCTTGAGTTTCAACACCCCCCCCCTCTCTCCAGGCCCCCAGCTGGCCAGGGTGTGGCCACCCCACTGATGTCAATGGCATGGGGTTTTATTCCAGACCCACACTAGCTTTCTTTGGAGGGATATTTTAGCAAAAAGCTTAAGCTGAACACTCCAGTGGAGACCCAACTGTGAGGAGAACAGAAAACTGGGTAAAATATGACGGAATTTTTCTGAGGGGTGAAGAGTCCCAGTATGATTGCTCTAGAGACGGGGCGGACCAGAGCCCGAGCTAGCCTGCTGGCTGCCTCCCCCTTGGGAGAGGTGTGGGCCTAGGCCTGTGCCCACTGTGCCCCTCAGGGTGCTGCCAGGGACAAATGACACATGACTAGGCTTGGGGTCAAGACCCGTAGCAGCAATGTCCCTCACGGTCCCTCCTGAGGCCTCAGCCTCCTCCTCTGGGAAGGCCCGCGCTGGGTGAGACGGGTGGAGACCTTGGCCGTGCTAACGTTTTCTTTTAAATGCTGGCCACGGTTTGCATTACTTTTGGTTATAACAACTATAACCAAAAGTAATTGCTAAGCATGTCACCATTGACTGTGAAGTGGGAAGATACCACCAAGTGACAAAAGGGAAAAACAGCGACCTGGACACACACATCCAAGGCAGGGCTTCGCGCTCCTCACGCACATGGATTTAAAAGAATTGCTCTCTTGCCAAAATCGGTTTGGCTTAGTGGATAGAGTGTCGGCCTGCAGACTGAAAGGTCCCAGGTTCGATTCCGGTCAAGGGCATGTACCTTGGTTGCGGGCACATCCCCAGTAGGGGGTGTGCAGGAGGCAGCTGATCAATGTTTCTCTCTCATCGATGTTTCTAGCTCTCTATATCTCTCCCTTCCTCTCTGTAAAAAATCAATAAAATGTATTTTTTAAAAAAAGAAAAAGAATTGCTCTCACTCTGGGCTGGGGGTTACAGTTTTCTCACTGAGTCTTTACAAGAACCACACGAGGAAATTCAGCTGAGGGAGGTAAGTTTGCCCAAAGTTATAAAGCCAGTAAATGGTAGAGACAGTGTTTGAACTTGGGTCTCTTTGGCTCCAAATTCCCCATTATGTTATGAGACAGAGATAAGAGAAACCAACCTCTCATTTATCTAAACCTCCCCTCCCCACCCCCACTCCCAACACCCCATAAAACCCAACTTCTGTTCTCTCTCCTACTAGTTATACAGGGTGGGGAAAAGAAGGTTTACAGTTGTTTGTATGGAAAACAATACAACAATTGATAAATAATAATACAAGAATAAACTGTTTCACAGCTGTAAATCTACTTTTGTCCCACCCTGTATATCTTTCCTTTAATCTCAGGGGCCAGAGACCAATTCAGCAACAAAGATTTCCTCTGCAACCGGAAGAGAGGTCACAGCACTTGAGGGACAGGCTCTGCTCGCCCAGGAATCGGCACCCGCAGGGGCATTCAACAGGCAGAGGACGCGCTTGCCTCGGGCTGCATTTCAGGGTGCTCCTTGTAAGCGGGGCTCTGCTTTGTGCTTCTCTCTGCTTCTTGGCCTGAGTTGGCCGTACGTGGCCAGGGCCCATCGCTTCTTGGGTTCACACGCCATCCAAGTGCCATTAAGGAAATACGTTATCACCAGGAACCTATTGCCAGGAGAGACCAGATGGACATTTTCAGTGTTGATGCACAGTTGTGTCGGGGGGGCGGGGGGAGCAGAGGGAGAGATGGTCCTCAGGGGTTTGCGTATGTCCGTCCGATTACACCAAAGGCCTGGTGCCTCCAATCTGTTTCCCACTGTCACGGGGAGCTGGTGAGGAGCCGCAGCTGCACTGGGGTCAATGTCAGCGAGGCCCGAAGAGCAGCCTCATGGCTAGAGCCGGGGCCCTGCGTGGACAGGGCAGATGGGAGTGGGTGGGAGAGGGTGGCTGTGGGATCCTCGGGGAATGGTTCTGTCCCAAGATCTCAGTTTATCTTGGGTGGAAGAGAAGTTCCCCTCCGATGGCCTGGCCAAGAATGTTGATGTCACAGGGAAAGGGAACAGGGTCTGATTGTGTGTCACACAGAACTGGGAACGGCCGCTCTGCTCCCAGGGACGCCCTTATCAATTAGGTAATGTCTGCTAGTGATTGAGGAACTGTGTGAGGCAGTGCTCCAGCTGTGGCCGTGTTAGCACACATCTGCACAGCGCCCCCGTACCTTGTGGGAAAAGGTCTTCTTAGACTGGGTCCTGCTGGTCCGAGCCCTGGGAGACTGGGACACCCAGCAGCGTCACAGGGCATCTGAGACAGAGGAACATGGCAGACGTGGGGACCTGGCATGGCAGGCAGCTAAGGTTGGGATTTTAATTAATCTCTAGGAGGTAGAGGTCTGTGCAGAGGTAGTACCTATAACCAAAGTTTCTGCCCTTCTTCTCCAGCCCTCTTTCTCCCTTTTATCCTTCCATTTCCCCTCCCAGTTCCCCTTCCCTTTCTTTTCTCTTCCTCCCCTCTTCTCTCCCTCCTCCTCCTCTTTCCTTCCTTCTCCCCTTCTCCCCTCCCTTTTCTTCTCTCGTTTCTCCCTCTGTTTTCCCCTCCCTCCCTCACCCCCTTTCTCCCCTCCTCTCCACGCTGCCCTCCTTTCTTCCTTCCTGGAAATACTAACATTTAATGATGTCCACAATATATAAACCACTGGGCTAAGTGCTGGGCATGCAAAGGTAACAACAGTGCCTGTCCTCAACAGAATAATGGCTAGAGGCACAAAACAAACATGAAAACTGATCGGTGTAAAAAAAAAATTTGTAAAACAGTATGATAGTAGAAGTATATAAACTCGACCATAGCCAATGCCTTTGTAATTGGTTTTATTTAATGTTATCTTTCTTTTTAAAAAAATAATACAACCTATTATAGGCTGTAAAATTTGAAGATCAACAAAGTAACCCCCAGTCTCACCAATCAGTAGTGGAAATGTCTGAACAGTACCCGTATGTAATATTACTTGTCATATTTTATCCTAACACAAGGCTGGGATGTTACTGTCCACACTGTTGTGTGCTCTTTTTGCTGAACATATTATTTTCCATTGCTTATATGGCAAGTAGTCCATCAGATGAACTCTACCCACCCTCTGTTGCTAAGAATTAGTATTGTTCTCAATTTGGAGATAGGATTTTTAAAAGCATAGAAATAATCATTGTAACTAAATAATTACACATCGGTCAGATTCTTTGCTCAGGATAACTCCCTGGAAGTGGCATTTCAATAGAAGTGTGCACACAATTTTTTGACTTTTTGACACATAATCCAACTGCAGCCCAAGAAATTTATACCAAAAGATATTGTTTGTTAATGTTTTCTAATTCAATAGCTGAAAAACATATCTCATTTTTAAATGAACATATCTGTTACATCCAAAAAAACAAATATTTCAAATTTATGTATTAGACTTTTGAGATTTCTATCTTATTAATTTTGTTTCTATTGATTGTTATATTAATACTAGAGGCCTGGTGCATGAAAATTCATGCACTGGAGGGGGGGTCCCTCAGCCCGGCCTGCCCCCTCTCACAGTCCGGGAGCCCTCAGGGGCGGGAGGCAACCTGGCAATCAGGGGAAGGCGATGCCCCCATCATACCTCTGCTACTGCCACTGCCAGCAGCGCAAGCCTTGGCCAGCCCCGGTTACCTGAGCCTCGGGTGGCCCTGGGCGGCTGGGCAGCCGCCATCTGAGGCTTGCCTGTGCCTCGGGCTGGCCCTGGGTGGCTGGAGGGCTGCGGGGACTGGGGGACTCTGGAGGCAGGCACCCTAATGGGGCTGAGGGGACTGGGTGCCGCCATCTTGTGGCTGTGGGCACCGCCATCTTTGAGGGTGGGGCAGTCAATTAGCATATTCCCTCCTATTGGCTGTGGGTGCTGCCATCTTTGAAGGTGGGGCAGTCAATTAGTATATTCCCTCCTAATTGGCTGTGGGTGCCACCATCTTCGTGATGACGTGAAGGTCAATTAGCATATTCCCTCTTTATTAGATAGGATATTTTATGTATTAGAGTCACAAATATTTTGTCACATATATTAGAAATATTTTTCCCAATTTGTCATTTACTTCTTTGGGTGATATATTTTTACTTCCTATATAGGAGTTTGTTTTTTTTAATGTGGTGCAACTAATCAATTATTTCATTTATGGTTGCTGCTTTTGATGTCATATTTATAAAATACCTCTCTACCATAAATTAATATAAATATTTGCATATACTTTATTTTCTACTTTAACGTATCTGGAATTAATTTTGGTTTTGTATGACTAAGAACGTAGCTTTGTTCTTTCCAAATAGTTACCCAGTTGTATGGTATTATGATCAAGTCTATACTTAAAATTCCAAAATCTGTAATTTTATTATGTTTCCTATTTTTAATATTGTGTATATGTCACTTTTCTTAAATGATTGTTATATGTTTGTTGGTATTTTCAAAGAATCAGCTCATTTCTCAATTTTATTATTTTAAAACATTAATTCCTGCTCTTCTTTGCAAAATGTTCCCTCTCTTTTCTTATATTTTTAAATGTTTTCTCTATAGCTTCATGATTAGAGTTTATTATTACTTTATTTTCATTCTTTCTGTTTAATAAAATTTAGGGCTATGAATATTTTTCTCATGGTTTTGGCCAAATTCTATACATTTTGTATGGCATATTCTTCTAGACATTGCTTTCTAAATAATTTGTGTTGCCATTTTACTTGCCAACAAAAGAATTTTAGAGAAATAAAAGTTTGTAGTTTATAAATAGTTGGGGATTTCATTTAAAAATTGTCTTTAATTTCTAGTTTGCTACATTGTGGTCAAGAGTAGGGATGGACTGTAGAGGTTTTTTTCAACTTCTGGACATTTTTGAGATTCTTTGAGTCCCTAGCCAGTGTTTCATCAAGAAAAAGGGAAAACAGTTAAGTTTGGAATTCTAATTGTACTTGTGTTTCTCTTAAGTTTTAAAGGAGACCTACTGTAATCTCCTTACAGAACCACAAACACTCTCCCTCCTACTCTACCAGAACTCTCGGCCACAGCATCCTGATCCCTTTATCTCGTGCCTCGCTCCGCCTTGTCCCGTGTAAAGTGCCACAGCATGTCCCTGACACTTCAGTTTTACAGTGTCTGTCCCCATGGAGTACAGTCCTTTGACTTGTATTTTCTCCCTCCAATCTGTCCCTGATGCTGTTAATCCATCTCCAGAAGTGGTGGAGGAAAGAGAAACTAGGGAGACAGAAGAGGAGGGGACGGACACACTGTCACCCCCAGAGTCATTCGACTCCACAATTAAAACTGTGACCACTGTTTTCTGTTGCTGCTAATCATACGCTGTCCTTCTGATTGCGGCTTTATCTTCATGTATGATGTGTTTATCTCTAAACACGTATTATGTGTTTATGTGGATTTTCCCACCCTGTATGAAACTACCGACCTATTATTAGGCAAGCTTAACCTGCTTACATTTATTATTAAATCTTACTTATTTCATTTTATATCTGCCTTATTCTGTTGTGGTTTCTGGCTTTTATACTTCCTTGATTTTTCCTTTACTTGCAGCTTTCTTAATGAAGAATACATCCTCTTTGATTAACCTTAGTATGTAGTCCATCGTAAATTCCAGTAGCTGTTACCATTAAGTGGTCCAAAAGCATTAGTCATTTTCAAAAAGGTGAGGGCAGCTTAAGCTCCGGGGTGTCAGCAGATAACCTGTGTGGATGGCCCTTGGCTCGATGCTGTGTCCACCCGTGGTGGGTGAGCTCTGCTCTTCGTCCTGTGCTTGAAAGGTGGATTGATGTTCACAGCTTGCAGTCTAGTTCACAGTACTTGTCAGGCTTTTACCAACCTATGACGGCCCTGCTGAGAAGGCCTTCTTTGCTATCTGGTCCTGTCATACTCTGAACCACTGGAATATGAAAATGTCACAACACCGAGAATGCATTGCTTTGAAGGTTCTTGCCCCCATCACCCCAGCTATTCCTATTTTTGGAGACTGTCATTGCCCAAAATATCATCACCAGTCCTCTCTTTTGATTCCTGATGTCCTGTTTTCTAAGACTTGGTGTAGGAAGGGACATTGGTTGCTTATAAACTTTGGCTGCTTCATAGGTCAATGGCCCTATGGGAAGAAGAAGGTACAGCCACAGTGAGTTTGTACATTTGGGGGGTTCAGAAGCTGAAATAGTCATTCATAGTCGCCCAGAGGGGGCAATGGGTCAAGTGGCATTGGGTCAAGTGGACTCTCCCAGGGAGGGGGCGTGACCTGGGGTGCTGCAGCTCTCTCCAGTTAAGGCAGTCCCTCAGGGCTGTATTCTGGGAGAATTCCCAGCAGCTGGATAATGAATACTCCCACCCTGAAGGGGGTCTGGGCAGGACATCCCGGCATGCACCTCAGAATCGTATCCTTATTCATGTAAGTTTTGCACGTTTTCTGTCTCTCACTAGACTCTGAGCTTCATGAGAGCAGAAACTGTGTCTAACGTGCCCGGTGTGCATCCTTAGTTCCCAGCAAAGTTTCTAATGGGCTCTTGGTGCACATGAGTTGAATGGCTGATAGATGAATGAATGACAGGCACGTCGTTAGGTAAGGGAAGAGGACCGAGGCTGAGAGGAGAGAGAGAACTGTAAAGAGGAGAGGAATCCCCCCTCTCATATAAGAACGATGTTATGAGATGCAAGAACACTATTAAATGACCTTCACATCTGCAAAAGAGACAACAGAGACCGGAGAGCAATCCCCCGCGTCCCATTTGAGAAATGCAGCTGGAGGTTGTGGGAAGAATATTTATGACCTTTGATTCCAAGGATGCACTTAAATAGGCACCTGGTGCCGTGACCTGCACCCCTGGGGCTCACAGCACACCCTGGAGGTTTCCTGGTGTATCTGCATCCAAATGCATCTGCATTGTGTGCGTTTAGTAGAGAATCCAAGTCAACTTGTGAACGATGACAGGTAGGTAGAGGGACAGACAGACAGACAGGTAGATGCTATATAGACAGACCCCAGGTCTCTGTATATCTCAACATTTTATGGGGAGACCGTGAGGACACAGGGGCTCAGAAGCCCTGCCTCTGTGGACAGGTCTGTGGGAGACCGTCCCGGCATTTTCTCTAGACAAGCCCATGAGGGCCCCTGCCCACTTTCACTGTATTTATCCCGCTCCCTCTGCCTGTGGGCGCCAGTCTCTGGTATGCTCAGCTGTGTTGGGACCTGGCTCCAGACACATTTGCTTCTTGCTTTCTCTGTCCCCTGGCCTCGCCCCTTCTCTCTGAAGACTCAATGGGCAAAGCAGAAAGAGGCCAGACAGCGGAGGAAGACAGCGGCAGCTCAGGGGGTTCTCAGCTCTCAGAGGGCACCCTGGGCAGATGGCCCCTGCCCCACCAGCCAGGGGACCTGAGCTGTGAGGCGCATATCTCCCACCACCGACCCACCGCCAATCCTCCTGCGTGGGAGGCCACACGCTGTCCTCCCTGCAGAGGGAAAGACAGACGGCTTTTCTTGCATAGAAACGTCCTCCTCACAGACTGTTTCTCAGGCACCTCTTCCTGGTTTCATGTTCAGGAGCAAAGCCCACAGTGTCCACCCCAAGGGACCGTTTCTTGCTGGCACTGCCCTGGGGCCCCAGCCCTTCTGAGAGGAAACACACCGGTGCACACTGAGTCTAATTTGGGGTAGGATTGGCTCTTCACACAGTCTCTGGGTAGGTATGTTTATCCCCACTTTGTACAAGTGCCAGCTGAAGTACAGAGAGGGCTCATCTTCCCAAGGTCAACACAGTGGTCAGAGTAACTGTGGGAGGGTGTTCCAGTTAGACTCTCAAGGGCTTCCTCTGCCTGCTTCTCCGCCCTCTCCCGGGAGAGCAGGCCCTGGGCCGCAGCCGCAGAGCTGAAGCATGCCCGGCCCTGGGTGAGGAAGCCATCGGGTGAACTGTGGGAAGGCTGGAGGAGCCAAGGCAAAGGGAGACCTGGGGCCAACAGCCGGGTGTCGGGGGGGGGATGGCAGGCAGGACAGACCTGTCCACAGAGGCAGGGCCTCTGAGCCCGAGTCCTCACGGTCTCCCTCTCTCTCCCCTGTCGCAGACGGCTGCTCTGGAAGCTGCTTTGGTCCGCTGGCAATGGAAACCAAGTCCCGCGATAAGGCGTAGGCTGCTGAGGAAATGAAAAAGGAATGAAAATCATTCCTTTGGAGAAAATCATACTGAGACTTAAAAGATTTCTGGATTTTTTTAATGAACAGGAGTGTTTTCCTCATCGGCTCTGCTCATTCCCTTCACGCTAGGAAGCTGGAAATTGAAAAAAAAAAAAAAAGCAGCCAGCTAAGTGCACGAAGGAGCCTTTTGCTCAGAAGTGACCCCACGCCGCTGAGCTGGGTGGGTGGCACTTGATTTTCAGCCCATCGTACAGGGCCCAGCGGGTTCTGCCGTCCACAGCGGCCCCTCTGCGGGTGCTCAACGGGCAGCCTGCGCACAAGTGAAACAGGGCCCCCCGTGTGGATTTATTCATCTTCCTTGTGTCAGTGAGAGATGCAGCTATAGCACATTAAATATTTACACTGATCAGAGACAAGACAGGACACAGCGCTGAACCAAGATAAGAATACGGTTTAAAAATATTTACAATGAACACATCTTGCTCCTCTGGTTCTTTTCCTCGGCCTGGTGTTTTAGGTCTCTGATCTCTTTATTGTATTTTCTCCCCAGGCTCTCTGAAGTTGGAGAATGTCTGACAGCTTCATGAATGTTAAGAGGACTGTCATATATTTGAGAGACATTGAGGGGACCTCGTTCCTGCTTCTCCAGGCAGGAGGGTATGTTGCCCCGTCCTTAAAGCTGACATATGTGTCTCCTCCATGTGCTTGAATCAGGTTTGTGGGTGGTTGTCTATGGTCCGACCGAGGAGAGGGCCAGTGGGAGGTAATGATATGTGATTGAACCCATATCAGTTTGCCTCGGTCTCCTGAATATTTAGATCTTTTAGTCATCAGAGTGAACAGTGTGCTAGGAATCAGTTCAGTCCTAAAACGTGGCACACTATCACACTCAGAAGCACGACTTCATCGCATTTGAGTTTAATCTCAATGACCCATGGCTAAGAACAATGGAATTTCAACCTGAATGGGTGTCATTAGCAACACCAGGGAGAAAAAGTGTTAGAAAAACAAAGACCGGCATGGTAATCTGACCCTGTTTAATTGTAAAGAATGAAAGGAAGCTTCAACTGTGAAATGCTGGCTATCCAGAGGGATGAAAGATCTCCATTTGTGTTTGGGTGGGTGCATTGGAGGTGGGTGCCAGAGTTCTCAGGGCGTTGTGTTTGATGGGTGCCATCTTTGACCTTGAAGTGGCAAGGCTGGCACTCCTTTGCATCCTGGGCATCTCTTGATGTCCTTGCTCCCTGGCGGCATCTGCCCCCGGGCCTCTGAAGGCCTCAGCTCTGAGTATGAGTCTGTGCACGTTTCTGGTGTGTATTTATATCGAAGTGGCTGTGTTGCCAAGGAGCTCTGAGAGAAAGCAGAGCGGAGATAACTCCTAATCCACCTTTCTGTGATAATGTGGCGCAAAGTGAAGAGACCCAGGGCTCCATCCTCTGGTCTGGCATTACCCCGGGAGGGGCAGCAGAGGGGTGTTTTTTGCAAACCCAGCAGACACTGGGGGTAGCTTTTGCACTGGAAATGCTAATGACCACCCAAACTTGGTGTAGCAAAAGAGAAAGCTAGGAAGGAAGAGAAGGGCAAACACAAAAATGAATTTGTAGGCAGCAAGAAATGGATCCGAGGGACCATTCATGAGATTTAGACAACTGGAGAATTAGAATCTGGGAATGTTGGAGCTGGCAAGGAGCCAAGATGGCATTGGGAGTAGAAAGAGGAAGCCCCTTGTCCAAATTCACAGACGGGCTGCCACAGCAAGTTTGGGAGCCCAGTCTAGGATTCTCTGCTTCACATCCCATGTATCCCTACGTGGCAGTGAGGTGCTTTCCCTGCTTGCACAGAACTGGCACAAGGGTGCCATCCCCTGAGGATTCCCTTCTGATGGGCCAACAGGTCTACCATCAGATGATCAGTAGAGTCTGGAGCTTTGCATAGGAGTGAAATCGGAGGAGATGGGGAGAGGGGCGATCCATCCCATGCAATTAGGTTGTGTATTAGACAGCAACATGTCTGACATCATACAGCCTGGGCTTTGCATCCCAGGCTCACCGTTGTATGAACTTGGTGATTAATTTTTTGGGGGGTGCCTCCATTCTCTCATATTTAAAATGGGAATCAGAAAACCTTCACAGACTCGTTATGGGGCTCACATAAGGAAATAGACGGGAGTGTCCTTTGTGATGGAAAATGTGCTTTACCAGGGAGAGTTTGTGTTTTTGAGGGACTGGCCTTTAGTCACCCCTTTTCATTAATAAGCATCTTGCATTAGTAGCTGGCATTTTTTTAAATCCTCGCCAGATTTTTCTTTCTCTACTTCTCCCAGAATATATCCCTACCTGTCATAGCCTAAGGTGGGAAAGAGACATGGGCTACAGGTCTATTGAAATCCCACAGGTACTGGCTCTTGAGCCCATGCAAAGTGGCCCAGACAGCACCTTCCAGGACAGTCATTCTTTATTGGGACCTAAACAGGTGTTCTCCCAGGTGGAGTGGAGAAGAGCTGAAGGGTCCTAGGCCTTTGCCTTGAATTTTTGACATCTCTATCACTTCATGGTACATCCCCTTCTCCTTCTCTGGGATAGAATGGAACTTTTCATAAGGAATTTTAATAAAAGTCAGTTGAACAAAAAAATACAGAAAGGATTCACAACATACAAGGAGCCACATTAACAAAGTAGCCATGACTAGCCATAGACCTGAGCTCTTCTGGGCTCAGAATTCTAGCATCTGGACTTCTCCTTCTCAGCAGCACTGGGCTTGTAAGGTACTGGCTTGAATTCATAACCCAGTTTAACCCAGGCCCAACAATCCAGCATGATCCTTCACAGGCCTTGAAGGGGATTTGTGTTTTGTTTTGTTTTGTAACGAAGATATTCTCTGAGAGTTCTGGCCACGCCAGACCCCTGCGATGTTCTGGGTTTTGGAATTCGTAGGATTCCTCTGGTTCATCTGGCTGATGACCAAGGTCAGACTGTGGTGCCATCAGGTTAGTCCCCCTCCTCCCCCCAGTCTGTGGACATCAGCAGCACCTTCTGCTGAAGAGTTCATCACAGGGCCTCCATGTGGCAAAAGTCCCTGAACTGCTGACTGTGGGCCTGGTGGGTCATAGGGGTCACAACTCAGCCAACATGAGTGCATTGGAGCAAAGTATCATTCTCTAAAAACAACACAGTTGTGGTTCTGAACTTCATCTTTACAGAGAATGCCTCCCTACTTCCAGCCACTTGTCTAACCACTCCTGTGCTCAAGCCCTATCAAGTTTTGCCTTCCCTATGAGCTCAGTTCAGCTAGTGAATATTTAATAAGTGTCTACTGTGTGTCCACAAAGTGCTTTAACTCCTGTTGACTTGTTCTGAAGCTGAGTAATGGCCTTGATTTGGGTCAGTTTCCATATTCAAAGGAAGTCCAGGAAGGATGTCATGGTTTCTGGTCATCAGTTGGTACAAACAGGACTTCAGGCAGTAGGTAGGGGACAGGGGACAAGATATGTGAGTCTCAACTCCCACCATCTGGAGAAGAACTGGCAAGACCCAAGGTTGACAGAGTCACAGGTAGGTTCGAACGCAGGATTATCACATCAATGGAGGGATCCAGTGTGGCATAGGAAGTGGGACAGGAGCCCCGTGGTATGTATGGATCATCTCTGAGGAGCTCTAAGAAGGTGCAGTGGACAAATTGGTGCTCAGAGCACTAGGTCCAGGCCTGGGGCAGCAGGACTATTGCAGTTCCCATCAGAACTGATCCTGGAGCAGGGCACAGCTGGGCCTGCAAGAGAAGCACAGAGACCTTCAACCACAAGGGTCTGAGTCCCTTCTCTCGGCCTTTCCAAACCCTATCCTCCTTTGGAGTACAGCTCAAGGCCATGTCCGAAAAACAAAGATTCCTTCTCTCCCAACCACAAGGATCTCTTCCTTTTTGGGTTCCCCAGAGCTTTCCCTCCATCTCTCTCAGTGTGACCCAGAAGAATGTCCTGCTCTATTTCTTCTTCGTGGAGCTGAAGCTACTCAGAGGCAGGTGCTAACTAAAGCACTCATTGGACACGTTCTGCACACCACACCTCACCCTGAAGTTCCTCTGCATCAGATTAAGTACTTTCAAACTGCTCACCGACACAGTGTGGGCATCTGAGGTCTTAGTTGACTCCAGACACCAGCTCTCTCCTTCATCAAGAGCCGTGCTGGCCTGGACTGTTCCAGGCAGGAGAGTAGGAGCCTGGCTTCTTTATTTGAGAAGATACTTCTGAGTTGACTTATTCAAAGAAATACGATTTGCTTAATGACTTTTAGAGAGCCAAAACAGGTGGGAAAGAATTGAGAAGCAGAAAAAAGAGAGATTCTATGTAGGAATATTGCTTACAATTGACATTTGCCACTCCTCAGATTCATTCTTGACTTTGCATCCCATCCGCAGCGACACTTTGCCAACCAGACATTGTCACCTGCTGGGTGACTCACGCAGGGCTCCTTGACTGTCTGGAAAATCTCTCACTCTCCCCCATCCTCATCTCCCATCCCCCTTCTCCCAGCTCCAGCCTTTGTTGACGTTGACAGCTCATCCCTGGGCCATCATTCATCCTGCCCATGGCAAACTTTGGAGAAAATAAAAAACCCTGCTCCCCTAATCTCATTAGAAGGACTGCAAATTGAATTTAGCCCCTCTCAGTGTCCCCTCAGCTGGCTGTCATTAGGAGCAGAGGCTGGGCCTTGGCTGAGACCCAAAGACCAGCTAACTGAATTTGAGATGCTGTGGTCTTGACAGGCCAACGGAGGTAATTGAAGAGCCACGGGGCTCCTGGTAACATTTCAGGCTGGGATTACACTGGGGATCCGAAGCCCCCATCTGCATTGGTGTCAGGGGCACTAAAAAGTCACCCGTTGGGCTTCCAGGGGTCGGATTATTGATAAAGAGATCATCCCCAATGGAAGGTGGGGGTGCAGTGGGGAGGCTGTATTTGGTTATGATGCAAAGTGGGTGTTATAGGTGGGGGGAAAGGAGACCCTAGTCAGTGAGGGTCAGCAAATCACCTCACGTCAGAAATAATTTGCAGAGAGTGTTGCCTAATGAAAAGAAAAGGCAGTTTGGGGGAGACAACAGAAATAGTTTGTTGGAAAAGAAAGAGTAAATTTTAGATTGTGGGCATTGTTTATAAGTTTATAAAAATCTTCATGTTTTAACTGGATCATTTGAACTTTGTTTTTTCACCTCAACACTGAACCGAAACATGGAGGAAGGTGTCTTTTCTGTGACTGAAAAGTCATGTTTTCATGAAAAAGAAATGCACCCATGTATTTCAGCATTTAACAGGTTTACGTGGACGATGGATAGATTTAGATTCCCGAGGCCTTCTTAGTTCCCAGACCCGCTGCAATAATGTCAGTGTGGTTGAAATGTCAGTAAAATCCTGTCTCAAAGAGGAGACAGACAATAATTACCCCCCTTCTGGAATGAGTTCTGATGCAGGTTGTGGGGATAATCAGTGCTGGGCTGGGAGTGGAACTGAGGACCGCATGGCTCCACCAGCCCAGAGGCTCCCTGGCTTGGGACAGTGGTAGTTTTCCCACCCTCTGTCATGTCCCTAAAAGAGCCACAGGGGCGGGATCTGTCCCTTGGAGGCAGTGAGAGTGGAAACACAGTCCCAGGGCCAGAGGGCTCAGATCCACTGCAAATAAGCTTGTGACCTTGGGAGGTTCTAGATCTCTCTGTGGCCCCTGACAATGGGGAGAGTGATAGGACTTGCCTCATTGGTTCACCGCAAGGATTCATTGAGCTCCTGTGCATCCACGGTGCACTGTGGGTACATTGTAAGTGCTCACGGCATGGTATCACATTATCATCATCGTTTTAGGGGTGCCATGTAGAGGGTTCATTCACGTGCATAGTCAATGGTCTAAACTTGAGAGGTTGTCAGCCAAAATGAGGCCACAGCATCAGCAGGCCCTTGTGCTCCTTCCCTAACATTCCCCACATTTGCATCATCGAGCTTACTCATAGATGCAATTTTTGGTGAAGTGGGAAGGGCGAACTGAAGGCTTTTCCTACATTGGTTATATCCGTGGTTTTCCCTCAGTTCTCTAAGGTCGGGTGAGGTAAGTTCCAGCTGAAGGCCCTCCCATAGCCATTATTACCAGGTACTCACTCTGCACCAGGCATTTTATCAATTTTACCCCATTTAATGTTCACCTTTCCTCATCCGAGGGTAGATATCATGTCCATTTTTAAATGAGAAAAGTGCATTTACATTATGGTTTTCATATTCCAGCAAGCCTACAGCGTCAACTACAGGCTTAGAGCTGATCTAAAATGGCACAGACTGTTATAATATGAGCTTTTCTACTTATTTAGGAAACTCAAGGCTTCCCTGTCACTGTATATCCCAGTGGTGCTCAGGTTGTCTATTCAATGACCCTTGATTGAACACTCATGGTGCGCCAGGCGCTGGGTTGGCGAGCTTTTCCATATTGTCCCATTGAAGCCACCATCAATTCTTTGAAATGCCTGTGACTCTTTGCAGAGAGAAAGGCAGTTTCAAAAAATTTATTAAGTGGAGGATCTGGGATTTGAAGCCAGGCATCTCTGGCTCAAGCCGTCTCCAGGGAGCGTCCCATCACAGGACACTGTATTGGTGTGGTCCAAGCACCCTCCACCCAGGCTCCACGGGGGCCACTTCCAGTCGGTGAAGCTGGCACAGTGACGAAACCTATTTGTCCTCCGGGCTTAATCAGATTCCTTTCTTGTGGATGAGATAACTGGGCCACAGAGAGGGTAAGAGGCTCATCCAAGTTCATCCAGGCAGTTTGTCTTTTGTGAGCCAAGACTACGTTCACATTTTTGGGTTAGTCCTATTAGATCTGCCCCCAAACCACCAAGAACCAGCCCTCAGAACCTCATTCACACCAAGGGACTGATCAGCTTGGGGTTCTTAGGAGCCAAAGGTTGTCTGGACAATGTTTCCTCTACAGAAAGGGGACTTTATCCCTTTACTACGGGTCCTTTCTCTCACTCAGATCCTGAAATGTGTCCAGTCCCAATTCTGGAGTGATTTCAAGGCTGTGAATCACTGCCTGACAGGTTGGGGAGGACCCACCTCCTGGGGCCGACAATCTGTGGGGAGGAATTAGCTAATATGACCCTGCTCCACCTGCACTTCTTCTAAGACCCCGATGCCACATCACCTGTAATTCAAGTGCTTACAAATTGGCTCCCCTTGGATTTGACTTTTCTGAGGAATCTCTGGAGACTTAATTCATGTTTGACATTTTTAAGACTTTTCAGAGAGGGGCAGTCCAACCACTTGTACCCCAAACCAATGTGCGCACAAACCAGGGTGAAATTATTCTCCTTATAGTTGAGAATTAGAAGCTGCTCATGTGTGAGGGGGCTTTTGAAAAATATGGCCCAACCCCACTCACTTTATAGGAAGCTGAGGCCCAAGTTGGAGTCTGAGTTACCCAAGGTCACAGAGCATAGTAATTAAGGTCTCAAGAGCCAAACTCCCTGGGTCCAACCTCTAGCACCACCACTTACCTCTGTGCAACTTCGAGGGAGGTAGTTACTCTCCCCCTAGGCCTTGATTTCCCATCATATTGGGAAATAATCACAGTATTTATGGTGCATTAGGGATGGCTCTAAATTCTTGGGGACTTTTCCACTCCAGAGATGCCACCTATTTGCTCTCTCCTTGAATCTGAGCTGGCTTGCCATTGTTTGACCAATAAAGCCTAGAAAAATAACCTATGTCCTATGTCCTATGCCAGGCTTTAAGAGGATTGTCAGATTCCACCTTGAAACCCAAAACTTCCACAAAAGAGGCTGCCATGCTGTGAGGGAGCCCAAGCAGCCATTGGAAGACACTGTGTGTTTGGGGAGACAGAGGCCTAGGTAGCCTTTAGCTCTAGTACCCCAGTCCCTTTAAGCCATCCTAACTGAGGCCCAGACATTATGGAATGGAGATAAACGAGTCATCTCTGCATCTTGTCCAGACTCCTGACCTGTGGAATCGTGAGCTATAGTAACAATAACTTGTGGTTTTCAGTCGCTAAGTGTGGTCAGCTACACAGCAATAGAGAACCAGAACAAGGCTTCCATTAGGGGTGGGAGAGCTATCAGTTGATACACCTGTAAAAGCTAGGACAGTGTCTGCCACAGCCAACGTTCAATAAAAGTGAGTCATCACTCATGGCAACAACATTTATTAAACACCAAGTCTTCCACACCCTGTAGTAGCTGGGAGGGATGCAGAGGTGAATATGGCCCTTGTGGAAATAAGGATTAACACTGGAGAATAAGTTTTCCCCTGTCGGGCCCCCCACATCTGCAGCCTCTCACTGCAATGGGACTCCTGCAGGCTTCTGGGTGGGCCTGGTCTCTGGGTGGGCCTGGAGGGGTTAAGTCCGTGGATGCTGTCCCATCGCTGAGGATGAAAATTCAGCTGCTATTGATTCTGTAAGCACCGATGCCCTTCCTAGGTCAGAAGAGAAACCCAAAGCATTGTTGAGTAAATATAGTATTCTGTTCACTACATCAATTAGGCTGACCAGAGGGGCTCCAAGCCCCCTCCTCCCCCATTTGCAATGACAGCTGCCATGGTAATGAATCCACATTGACATGATAATTAAACCATTACACAAAGTGGGGCTTTCCCAGTGCAGGAGAGCTGGGGTGGCCCTGGGCTGGGCAAGGCCTGGGGGCTGTTCCAGGGCCAGGAGGTGATGGGCGGTGCCTGGGTCACCCCAGACTTGGCCCCTGGGGCAGCTGGGTTAGGGCACTGCAGCTGCTGGAGGAGGCAGGCTGGGCCAGGGGAAGGGCTGCTCTTGCTCTGTCTTTAGCCTCAGGAAATCCTTAATTGGGTGAAGCCTGGAAGGACTCCCTGCCCCTTTTTGGAGGGGGAGGGGTACCCTGTCAACTCCTCTCTGGAAGGCTTAGAGACATCTAAGGGAGTGATGGGCAAATGGGGACAGCAAAGGACGGGAGCCTAACATCAGAGGGAAAAGCTGGGTGACACCCTCCTCACTAGCCCTGGGGAAATGACCCTTTCTGTGAGCAGATGATCACAGTGCAGAAATCCCAGCTTCTTGTGCCCCCACACAGCGTACCAAGACTCAAGGAGCCAGAGCCACCAACCAGCCACAGCCCCCTTGGAGAGGGTGCAGGCTTGCAAACCAGGCAGACTGGGCTCCTACTCCACTCTGCAACTTAGCTGTGAAATCTTGCACAAATCAATGGTCTCTCTGAGCCTCTATTTCCTCCACTGTAAAATGGGCCCATCGTAACTGCCTTGTCCAACTGTGCATGAGAATGAACAAAACAGTTATGTAAAAGTTCTAAGATGGTATTTTACATGAATACTAAATGACGGAATCTTACTGAAAATAGTAAATCTCTCCATTAACCTTTTGCACTCGGATGTCGAGTGTGACTCGACACGGTTAGCATTAGAATAAAGGAATCGAGAAAAAAGCAAGCGAGTGCAAAGGGTTAAGACAAGTTTCATCCACAGAAACATCTGGGTTGATTGACTAGAGTCTAGAAGGCACAGATGAAAACGTGTCCGGAAGTGCCTTCAGATAACGGGAGTGTTGCCCCTGGGGGTGGTGAGGCTATGTGTGGAATGTTCTCGGTATAAACAAGGGAAGACAGAGAAACAGAAAAAGGCCATTTGGGGCATAGAAAGAGGAAGCAGAGGAATATCCTGGCTCAGAACTACCAGGCATCACTGCATGAGAGGTGACTACTCAAACATGTATCCATCCATCCATCCTTCCATCCATCCATCTATCCATCTTTCATACAAGAATAAATAGACATTAGGAACTTCAGATATAGAGGTGAACCTGGCTTTATGAATATTTGGTCAATGAATGAATGAATGCACAAGACACAATCCCTGTCCTCATGGGACTATGCACAGTGGAGTGTGAGCCTCTCTTACCTTAAACCCAAGATGGTGCAGGCTGAGCTGTGACTCATAGGAAACAAAGGGACATCAGATGAACTCAAGAGAACTGTACAAATGCGAACTCAGATGGACATGCTCAGAAGCATAAGGTTAAGAGTGGGCAGGTGAACAAACCTCCATGTTGGATGTAAACCTTAGGATTCTCAAATCAGATCTACATCTAGCAGGGAAAGTGCTGTGATCGATTAGTAATGTCTGCCACAGGCACAGGCTGGGAGAGAAATGACTCTTTCTGCCATCTGTTTGTCATCTCGGATTTACGCAGGGTCTAGGATATCTTCTTATTAGAGAATTTTGTAATTATTGTAGGATAATCCAATCCCGTTCACCTCATACTGTGAGCAACTAGTGTTACCGTTTGTTCCAGGAACCAGGGTTTTTATTCTTTTCTTCTCCCTGCCAGTTCCCTTAAGTAAGGCCACTCAAGCTCACCAAATCTGTGTCACCACAGATTTGACTGCCTTAAAATCTAATTTGATTAATCAAAGTAGTAAAAAAAAAAAAAAAAGTCAAACTTTTTGTTAATTAATTCAACCAACATTTACCAAGCACCTACTATGTTAAGATAACCCAGGCTCCCGGGTGGTCAGTGTCCAGAGTTGTATGTGTTGGGGGTGAGGGTGAGTGTAAGAGACAGGGACACCTACAGACAGGCTCTCACATCACCTGTTTGGAAGGAACAATAGCCAGTGAAATTGAATTTGGTGTGGATTAAGCATACTTTGGAGGGAAGCCGAGCTGATGTTTTATGGCCACCCATATCTATGCTGTGGGAGCTGGTGTGGTTCTGGGGGTGGAGCTAGAGGTTTGAAATTGAGCTGTCGAGATTTTTAAAAAATATATATTTTATTGATTTTTTACAGAGAGGAAGGGAGAGGGATAGAGAGCTAGAAACATCGATGAAAGAGAAACATCGATCAGCTGCCTCCTGCACACCCTCCACTGGGGATGTGCCCGTAACCAAGGTACATGCCCTTGACCAGAATCGAACCTGGGACCTTTCAGTCTGCAGGCCAACGCTCCATCCACTGAGCCAAACGAGTCAGGGCAGAGATTTTTAATCCTCCTTCAGCCTTGGCTGCCTGGAGGAGGCTGCCCCATGCCTGGGAGTGTCTAGGCAGAGGCTGCAAGATGAGAGGAAGATAACAGTGACCAGAGGATCCCTTTGGGCACCAGAAGTTCAGAGTCCTTCAGGTTCGGGTCTGGTGGCCTGTGCACATTTTAAAAAGGATAAGCTGGGACATGCTTGGGAGTCTGGTCAGTGCCCTTTGCACTAAACCCTTGTTACCCAAAGCATGGTGCCTGGACCAGCGGCAGCAGCAACACCTGGGCACTTGTTAGATGTGCAGCATCTTGAGCCCAACGCCAGACCCACCAGAGTGCAATCTGACTTTGGACAAGACCCCAGCCAACTCCTGTGCACACTGCAGAGTGAGAAGCACTGGTTTATCTAACACAAATGTCATTCATGTCCTCCGCCTCGCTGGGTGGTCACCGTGGGCTCGCCACATCACACCTCTCCTCTCTATCTCTCCTTAAACTACCCTAAGTGCTCTCTGTAATCAGTTCCTGCCCTTCATGTCTAGGTCTGCACCCCAATGTATGCCATCTTGTCCCGCCCTGCTGCTGTTTCTTTGGCATTGGGGCAAGCTCTCCATGGCCACAGCCAAGTGGAGCCTAGCAGCCATGGCTCAGTGCTAGGAGGAGACTGCACTTATCTGCTGGGTTACCTCTGGCCAGGGATTCCAACCCCTTTACATTCTCTCTCTAGGTTTTCAGAGAGAGAGAGAGAGAGAGAGAGAGAGAGAGAGAGAGAGAGAGAGAGAGAGAGATGGAGAGAGAGAAGGAGAGAGAGAGAGAGAGAGAGAGAACCCCCATTCTATCGTGGGAGAGTGAGAGGTGAGAGAGAAGGAGAGGAAAGGGACCTTAGGGGCATAATAGGAGGGGGACAAGGCGAGGGAGCCAGGAAAGCTGCAGAGAGAAGGTGCTGATCTGGACCTTGAAGAATAAGCAGCATTTCTAGTTGAACAGTGAGATTATGGTTCCCCTCATTGTTTTTCTTCTTCTGTCATTCATTCAGCAGATACTCACTGAGGTGCCAGCTTTGGGCCCGGTCCCGTTCCAGGTGCCGAGGATCCCGAGGGAGGTGAACCGCACCTGAAGCACAGGTGAGCGGGGAAGACCCTCGCTGATCAGCAGCTGCAGAGGCCCTGGCCACACACGAGTACGGCAGGCTTGCTGCATGCTGGGTCTGGTCTGGGCCTGCCTTACCCCATTGCTGTGGTATCTGAGTTCTGAGGCGACCTAATGCATAAAAACACTATATGAAGCCGATAAAGTGGCGGAAGGGCCCTCTGCCTTACCAGTTACTTCCTTGGGATTAATTTAATGAAGTGCGTGCATTCCTGGGTGTTTCACACGCACTCTCGTTTAACCATCACCATCCTATGAGACCGGTGACAGAATAAGGGGAAACTGGGAGCTCAGGGAGCTGACACAGCATGTGAGCTGCTGAGTCAGCCTCTGACCCCAGATCTTTGCTGACTAAAGGGCCCTGGTGGCTACAGGGATGCTGATTGGACATGTCTGCTTTGAGTTAAATTTTTGGAACTGAATTCATTTGAAGTGGAACTATCTTGCTGGCCTCTAAAGAGGAAAACCACCTGGACCTCCTTCCCTTATGGTAGGCACTCAACCAACATTGATCGAAATGAATGGTGAGCCTGGAGCCAGCCAGGAGGTGGAAGGGCTGGCCCAAGCCTGGGGCCCAGGAACAGCAATCTCTGCACTTGAGGTTATCAGGACACTCTGCTGGGGGCTCGGCTTTATTTGTCCCGCCCCCTTTGTGAAACCCTGGGGACTGTCAAATAAATGACAAGACTCCTTTTACAAGTAGACCAGAAGTCTGCAGCGCTGAGTCCAGCTGATTGCCTATCTTATCTTGAATCATCGGTCTCTCCTTCAGGCTTCCACAAACAACTCAGCCCCCCGCCTCGGGAGCAAGGCCGGATGGGGTGGGCACTTCCCAGGCCTCTGTTCCTTCCTGAGCCACCGCGGAGGGGGACTTAGGAAAGCGAGGCCTTGTGGTCGGAGCAGCAGGAAGACTCAGGAGTTGGGGTTCTGGGGTGGCTTCTGGGTTCCGAGAATGATGGTGGCCTGACCACGATGACGATGATGATGATAGAGGACGTCATTTGGGTTTCCATACGCTGAGTTCTGTCGCGTGCTATTTGTGCTTCGCCTCATTTCACCTGGACAACCCTTTCTTGGGATACAGAAACTGAGGTCCAGAGAGGTTGACCAGCTCTCCTGAGTTCATACATGAACTAAGTGGGCAGATGAGACTTGAACCTTCATGTGTGGGATTCTAGAGTTTCTTACCTTCCTGTTTGGGGCAGGAAATCACCTTGTTACCAAACAATCACAATGGATTAACTCCAGAAGCACCCACCCTTTGCCTCTGTCTCACCTTCCCCTTGAAATCCGTTCATCTCTTTCTTCCTGCCACCCTTCATGTCTAGGTCTGCACCCCAATGTATGCCATCTTGAAGATGTAGCACCAAACAGACTGGAATTTTTAAAAAAAACACTAGGTGCTGGCAGGCTAGAGCATAAGAAACATTGACTCAGCCAAGTCTGTATGGAGCTGCACAGCTTCCTGCTCTTAGCGGAACCAGTTCTTTTTTCCTAGGGAGCAAGGGGGTGTCCAGAGGCAGGGCTACAGGATGCCACCCACTTAAACCAGGGGGGGCGTTACAGTGCAACAAAGGCCAGGCTCTGGGGCCCAGTCTCTCTTCCTGGTCCTCTGACTCTGGGCAGTGAACCTTGACCTTCTGTAATGTCCTCACACGTAAGACAGGAATCACGGTAATCCTCACTTTGCTGGGTTATTGGAAGATTGACGGAGACAACGTGCATGACGCGCTTTGTGGGGTGTCTGGCTGGATAAATGGAGTCTGTTATCTGTTTGCAGAGCAAATATTAGCATCTATTTTATATATCAGCCTGAGATTGCATGTTAACCATCTTCTTTTAAGCTCCTCAGTAGGTGTCTGGTTTTCTTCATAGACATCTTACACATTTCTTACAACTTTTATTACTGGCTTTTGAAGTTTTCAGTTGTTATTTTAAATTGGAGCTTTTCTCTTCTAACTCCTTTAAAGTTTTTTTAATTATGAGATATTTCAAATAGACCAAAACCCCCACGCCCCCACCCCTTTAAGAGTCAGCATTTCAACCCAAACAAAATAGGTTAATTCCAGCCGTTTCTCCATGCAGAACACATGTGCTCGGCTGAGGACCCGGTGTCAAACCAAGGAAGTCATTCTCCCTCTGCAGTTGATCAAGGGGCAGCCCACCCACTTCCTGTGTGGGAGACGTGGGCACCCCCTCCACAGTGCTGAGCAGGGTTTCTGGGTTTGTCACCCTAAAGTTTCTCATCCTCCAGTAAAGGCCCTATTTTGCATACCCACAAACACAGGTACCTACAGTAAGTACCCAAACTGGCAATCTATTAATTGCTGCCTTGTAAGCTTCCTTTTAATAAATGGAAATAAATTTATTAATAGCAATAAATATCCAAAACTGAATAGTTTTCCATTTGAGAAGACACCAATATTTATTTAGGTAAAAGTATACTGACACTTTTAAGTTATTTCTGATTTATTTGCATTAAAAACTGCATGGTAATTATGAACATGTATGATTTACATCTTCAAGTTATGTTCTTATAGTTTAATACATGTTCATACTGCAGGACCAAAAGGTTTGCATATTTTAAAAGCTTTCAATACTAACAAATTGTCATTCAAATAAGTCAAACCAGTTTATATTCTCACACCAGCACCGATTAATATCTAAACTTTACAAAGTTGAGAATTCTTTTTTTAAAGCCTGACCGAAGGATATGTTGGTTTTTTTAAAAATTGATTTTAGAGAGAGGAAAGGGGAGAGGGAAAGAGAAGCATCTATATGAGAGAGAAACATCCATCAGTTGCCTCCCACACTCACCCCTACCGGGAATCAAAACCACAACCTAGATATGTGCCCTGACTAGGAATCGAACCCGCAACCTTTCAGTATACGGGACCGTGCTCCAACTAACTGAGCTACTTGGCCAGGGCCAAAGTTGAGATTTTAAATCTTTGTTATTATGCCATCCTCTAGGCAGGGGTGAGGAACCTTTTTTCTGCCAAGGGCCATTTGGACATTTTTAACATCATTTGTGGGCCATACAAAATTATCAACATACAAATTAGCCGCTATATTTGGTCAAACATTTAACTAACTCACCCCTAATGCCTTGGCAGGGCCAGACCAAATGATTTCGCAGGCCTTACTCAGCCCCCGGGCCAGACGTTCCCTCCCCTGTTCTAGGGTATGGGCTGAGTCCATCAGTTGACTCATAGACTTTATTTAAGTCTGCGTTGGTCTAGCTCATGAGGAGTGGCCATCTAATAATGTTTTATATTTTCTTTATAGATTTCATATCTTCTGTTAGATTTGCTTCTAGCCAACTTACAGTTTTGTTGCTACAATACATTTTGCTATTAGAATTTCTAATTTGTTATTTCAGGTAGATAGGAATATTGTTGAATGCTGTATGTTGATCTTGGATCATGTGATTGTTGAAAGCTTAATTCTAACAGTTTATTTGTAATCCTCCTCTGTTTTCTGTTTCATCTAAAAATAAAATTCTTTTATGTCTTACATCTTTAATTCTTTACCTTGTCCTATTGCATTGGCTAGAACATTCAATACAACGTGGACTAGGAGAGGTAGTAACAGGCCTTGTTTGTGCTCAGCTTTACAGTGAATGTGTCTAATGTTTCACCACCAAGTACAATGTTTGTCTTTGGTGTCTGACAAGGCCAGGAAGTTCTCTTTAATTCGTGGTTTGCTAACGGTTTCAGAGCGTCAATGCTATAGAATTTTATCACATGCTTTTTCTGTATTTATGAAGGTAATTACATGATTAGTCTCCATGAATCGGAAGATTATCAATTTGTGTAAAACAAGAGTTATTTTCCTTGTAATTTTTGTAAAACTTTCTAGGAACGCCATCTAATGGCTTTTTGCCAAGGTGATTTTTGTCTTTTAATTTAGTTTGTCTTAAGATTTTAAAAGTCTCTCCTCTTTCTGTAGCTATGACTGCCTTTTCATTCTTATGCTAGTAGCTGTTCCGTTGTGCATTCATGGTTTGAGTCCGTTTGCGTCGGGTTTTGTCCATCTTGAAGCTAAAGGCTGACAGCAGAAAAGAAACAGGAAGCATCCTGTGCATTGCACTGCAGCCGTCGAGTCGGAACTGTTTCCCATGCCCGGTGACTTCACTCCTGCTCCCCTTTACTCTCCATCGATTGTCCTTCAAGGCTCAGCTGCGATGTTAACTCCTCCAAGAAGCCTTCCTTGACTGTTGCCACTCCTAGTGAGCCCGGATGTTCTTCTTCTGCTTCCCTCTCTAAGAGCATTAGTCAGCCGGCACAGAAATGGTCTGTTTCTCCCATTAAACTGAGCAAGAGGATCGCAGTCATCATTGTACCCCCAGAGGCAGGCAAGTGCCTTGCACATAACGAGCACTGAGCAAACACTTTCCCAATGAGCTGTAAGCGGAACAGTGTGGCATACATCAGGAGGAGTAAACTGAGACCAGAGGTGCCCCTGAGGGAGCACGTTGTCCAGAATGCATCATTCTCAAACTCTAGAAACACACCCACCAGGCCAGGCAGCTTGCCCTCGGCCTGTCTCTCGCCTCTCACTCCGCATCAGGCTGGTGCTGGGGACATGGCAGAGTGCCTCATAGCAACAAGTCCTTGGCTGGCTCAGCTGGGATGTCCTCTTACTCCAGTTCTTAACCCCCCCCCCCACCTCTCCCCTCCCCCTTTTTCTCCCTGCCCCTGCCCATGCCCCTGCCAAGAGACAGGGAAACAATGGAAGAGGTTGGGCTTTGGAGCCGAAGAGTATTTAGCTTAAGTCTTGCTTTTATCCCTCCCAGGACATCCAATCTGGGGCGACACGTTCTCCTCGGTGCGCCGTGGCTTCCTTTGTAAGAATGACGCTCACTCCCAGGTTTGCGAGGTTTCTGCCTCATAGGAAGCGCTCCACAGCTTTGCAGTGTGACACCTCAAGCCCTTCTGATGTTCGAAAGGAGAAGTATTGCCCTGTTTCCCACCCCAGCCTGAGACTTGGACATCGGAGTGCCCAGGAGCTGCACACGCCCATTCCCCAGTCCCCTGTGGTTGGCGACTGGGGAATCAGCAGTGGGGGCCAAGTATCCTTTCTGCCCTTTGCATCATCCTCCATAGTTCTCTCCCTCTCTCTCTCTCTCTCTCTCTCTCTCTCTCTCTCTCTCTCTCTCTCTCTCTCTCTCTCCCCCCCCCCCCCAGGTCAGGGGAGAACCATCCCAGAAGCGATTGCATGGTACACTTAATCCTTCTGATTTCTAGTCGGAGAGGGCAGGAAGCCAGGTGCTGCCTTGCTCTTCATGGGGAACTCAATTATGAGAGAATTAAAAGCTTTGGTTACATTATTAATTTTGAAGCTGGGGCCTCCCACCCAGTAAGAGTCCGGGAGAGCCTCGGCTGCAGATGGTCTGCAGACGCTCCACCTCCTGGACAGCCACACGTCACATGACCCTCTGGAGCCCTCACCCATTGGCCCGAGACAGGACCCTCAGTGACTTTCACAGCAACCCTGTGAAGTGAGAGGGGCAGGTTCCTCTTAGGTTTCAGGACACGAGGGTCCCAGGGGCTCAGACAGGTGAGTGACTTGCCCAAGGCCATAGCCAGGCAGTTCAGGGGTGCAGCAGGAACCAGAACACAGCCCCGTGAACATTCGAGCTGGGTTCTTTTCACTACCCTGTGTGGCATGAACAGTAGCCTGCGCCAGGGTATACAATGAGCACAGACTCCACGCCATGGACACGCTTTCCAAAGACGGCCACAGCAACATTCCATCCCGCAGCCCTTCTCGACGGGACCTTGCCGCTCCCCCACGCCCAGTGGTTACTGACCTTCTCCTTGATCCTGGGCTGCTCTCAGTGACTTGCTCATAACCAATGGGAGGTGGCAGAGTAAAGCCGCCTCGCATGACTCTAGACCAGGGGTGGGAAATGTGCAGCCCACGGGCCATATAAGGCCCTCAAAATCATTTGGTCGGGCCCTGCCAAGGCACTAGGGGTGAGGTAATTCAATGTTTGACCAAATATAGCAGCTGATTTTTAAGTTGATAATTTTGAATGGCCCGCGAATATTATAATGTTATAAATATCCCAATGGCCCTTGGCAGAAAAACGTTCCCCACCCCTGCTCGAGAGGCTGATCCGAAGAGGCCATGCAGTGTCCCTCGGGCTGTCTTCATTCAGAGCTTCCCACCTGCTCCCTCTTGGAAGGTGCCCTCTTCGTGTCCAGCTGCCATGATGTGAGAATCCCCACCCACAGGGAGTGAGGTACCAGCTGACAGTCCCAGCTGAGCAGAGCTCTTGGCCAGTCTGGGTCCAGAATCTGTCTTCTAGGCGTTCAACTGACACCTGCTGGCTGTGCAACCTTAAGCACAAATCAGGTAAAGTTTCAGGGCCTCAGTTTCATCATCTGTACAATGGGGACAATACTGGTGCTCAGCCCCACAGAGTCTACGTGAAGATGAAATGGGTTAGAACATGCACAGGAAGTTGACGGTGACTTGACACTGGTTTGGACTGTTAGCACCATTGTTGTTACTGGTGCTCACCCACGTCCAGTTCTTCCCAGCTGCCTCCCTTCTTCAGATCGGGCCTGTGACTGAAGTTCACTGAAAAGAGGCGCTTAAGTCCCATGGTTTACTCTGTTTTTATTTATTGGAGGCAAATGGCTTCCTTAAAAATTAAGTGAGTTAGTGATCACTAAACTGGGCCAAACTGGGTCTGGCCTTCCCTGCAATCAATTACTCCCACAACAGGTGCTGCTGAAAAACAGGCAACTTAGCTGGTGGCCCCATTATCTCCATTCATTTCTTTGTTGCATCATCTATTTTCCTTGTCATGTTCAGGTGGGAGTGGCTTGCTGCCTGGCTGGGGCAGCGCCTTTCTGTTAATGTGGGGTGGGGGGAGGGCAGAGAGGACTAGGGCAGGACGAAGTACAGGAGACAGGTTTCTGGGTCAGATGAATGATGCCCCAGACCTCAGAGCAGCCCCTGCAGGTGCTCAGACAGGCACCTGGAGCTGGTGCTGAGCCTGCCCATCAGAAGGGATTGACAGCCTGGAGCACCAGCTCTCAGTGGCTCCTGGCCTCCGCACCCTGCCCTCAGGACGTCAGGCTGAGATCAGACACAGTCCCCCAGATGCCCAGATGTGCTTTGGGTGCAAAACACTTTGTAAACACCCCATCGCTTTACCAACACTTGTTAGACGGTTAAGGCACCTTCACGTCCACGCGGGGATGTTGTTGGAGTCACGCTTATTGTCGCCAGGACCCCTTTGGTTTCCCACAAAATGTGTGGCTCAGCCATGCGGGGCCAGACGCCCGGCTCCCCCTGCCATTGTCTACGTCAGTGACAACGCGGCTTATCGTTTGGACCAGCAGATGGAAGGGCTGCCTGGAGCTCCCCGCTGACAGGACTCTGGGCTCTGTGCGAAGTCGCTCCTTGGTCAATTAGCTATTTCTGCTGCGGGTGTTGGAAGAGCAGCCCCTGTAACCACTGCGGCCCCTTCCCCCGGGGCCTGGAGCTCCTCTCTGCTTATCCTCACTCAGCCGCTGCCAACCGATGGCAGCTTCCTTTCCGTGTCCGGCCAGGCACCTATGCACGTAGCCAGAGTAGCCATAGACCCTGCCCTGCCCACATCTGAGTCTGGTCTGAGTGTGTGTGTGTGTGTGTGTGTGTGTGTGTGTGTGTGTGTGTGTGTAGGGGGGTGTCAGGCCTATGTTCTGGGCACAAAGGTGTCACTCTACTCAAGGGAGGCCCTAGGAGGACCCCTAAGCCTCAGGTTTTGATCTCACAGATGCCTGATTGCCCCCGAACTGGCCTTGTCTCTATACAGACTTGCCCTTCCCTGGGATTGAAAGCTCTCCGGTCCCTGGAAACATGGGCAAGTCATAACAGCCGCGCTCCTTGATCTGTCCTCAGCTGCTTCTCCCAGCCCATGCTGCTCTATATTCAAAACGTTCACACCTCAACCAGTTGTAGGAGCTCCAACCCCATCCAGAGAAATGGTGCTACGTTCTCTCAGTCGCTCAGACCAGGAGCCTCATTGTTGTCACCGACTGCCCCTCTCCCTCGCTCAGCCCTGGCCAGTCCACATCCCGGGGCACCAGGGTGCGAGGGGATGGCTGCTACCAGGGGATTGTACCTCGCACCCCCTTTCCAGACCCACCGCGGGGAGCCTGGTGCGTGTGGGCCTCCCACCTTTCCATCCTCCTGGGGCCGTGATTGATCGGCTCGGGGGCGAGCATCCGCGGGGCCAAGCAGAGCTCCCTCCATGGACTTCATCACTGAAGGGAAAGAGAGCCAGGCACACTCAGAAACGGCCAGTGGTCTTGTTTCCGTCAGAATGCAGAGGGTGCCAGTCTTTCGGTACAAAAGGAGGATGAAGACGATGCGAGAAAGATGGGAGGGGGAGAGACAGACAGCACTGGCTCCAATCCCTTCTGAGTCCCAGCTCCCTGCCCTGGGTTTGGTCAGATACCACTGTACCCTTATCACAAAGCCCCGTTTTTCTTAAATCAGCACCTGGGTATTCCTAATATAACTAAAAGAATTCTGCCCTCGCTGTTTGGCTCAGCGGAAAGAGCGTTGGCCTGTGGACTGAAGGGTCCCAGGTTCGATTCCGGTCAAGGGCATGTACCTTGGTTGCAGGCTTGATCCCTGGCCCTGGTCAGGGTGTGTGGGAAGGCAACTGATAGATGTATCTCTCTCACATTGATGTTTCTCTCTTTCTCTCTGTCTCTCTCTCTAAAATATCAATGGAAAAATATCCTCAGGTGAGGATTTAAAAAAAAATTCTAATTACAGGGTCCCTCCAATTTTTCCCTAGCAATGTCTCAAATCTGAGAGTTGATTTCCATCTTAATTCACCCCCCATCTAGAATAACACTTCTCCACACTTGGACAGTTGCAGTCACATCTTGCTGGCTGGTATTCACCTAGTTGGTCACTTTTATGAGATGATTGTTTTTCTAAAATAAATGTAAAGGGAATAAACATAAGGCATTAATGTCATTCTCCTGCTCAAAGAGAGTCCCAGTTCCCCATAGTTAAGCTCTGATAGCCAGGCTCTTCAAGATTGCCAAAAAAATGACCAGTATTTACTCCTTGATGCCTAAGTTTCAAGTAACATAAAAGCCAACATGAACTGGCTTCAAAGTAGCACAGGGAGCATGGCGGATGCTGCCAACGGGCTCACTCAGTACTCCCTCCAGTGCGCTCCTCGGACCTCCCCTCCCCATACTGAAGAGGCTGGGAGGACAATGACTGCACTCCCCTGTGCTCTGTGCTGCTCGGGAAGCAATGCCTTCTGGAGGCACAGTCCTCCCCTCTACCTCCCAGCGTTCTCCACGACCCAGACACCCCTCCCCGCCCATTCAGACATCTACCTGGGGCACCATCGCAAAGGCCGCATGGCCAAGGCCATAAATCTGTGCCCTTGTTTAGTGTGGCATGTCCTCTACCTCTAATCCAATCTCCCCTCTGTGTGTTCTCGGTGCTCGCTCATTCGCTTTGACAGCTATTTAATAAACCTATTTGCTTTCCTTTGACATGAGGCAGAAGTGGTGGGTGTTGAAGAGCCGTGAGGCTCTCATGGACAATGAAACCCTTTCCCACTCAACACTCTTCCAGCTCAGTACAGATAAATTGTGGAGAACTTGAAATTAACCCAGCTATCTTCTTTTCTTAAGGAAAAAAAAAAAATCACTGGAGACCCAAGAAGCCGAGCAAGTATAGTAAGTGAAAGGGATGGCAGGAGAAATCACATTTCCTGGCTCCAAGGTCAGGGGTGAGCCCAGATCAGGGGCCTGTGAGCCCTCCCTCAATCTAGCTTTTATCACTTCAAAGCAGAAGGTCTTAAAGGAATGCCCTTTATGACTGATTCTGTCTTCAAAAACATGAAAGAAAAAGCATATTTTCTTAAGCCTACTTGCTGGAAGCCAGGCGATTTCTCCAAGATGCTTAAGGCACAGACCTCTGCAACCAGGACACAGTTCTATGTGATAGAAACAGCCCTGGTCCCACGGTCAGCAGAAAGGGCTGGTATTCTGACTCCACTGCTCACGAGACTGATGACTCTGGACCATTTATGTCCGCTCTCTGGGCCTCAGTTTCTTTCTCTTTAAAGTGGGCATGCTGTTCACCTCACAGGGTTATCATTAGGATTAAATGAAGGCGCAAATGTGGACATTATTGGTACACAGCAGTTGCTCAACAAATTGTAGCTAGTATTTATTGCTAGCAGTAATAACAGGCAAATCTGCTCTCCATTCCATCTCCAAGTAACGGCATACCCCTGGTTTTTATTGCTGTATCCCACAGAATGTGTTTATTCGGTTTTCACTCGCATTGGTGAATCCATGTGTGCAACAGCCACTCAATCCTACCATCCTGTGGTCACTCCTCCCCTCATCCCACCCAGTGCACCCCCTAACACCGCCCCTTCCTCAGATATCCCAACCACGCCCATCACCAGCACAAGCTGCAATCATCGCACCCCACAGCATGTCAAGAACTCCCCATCCTCTGCCCACCACTAGTGGCTGGCTCTCATTGGCCTTTTATCCAGCTCCAAAAGTTTCATTTTAGAGTCTATGCCTAGGACCATTTCTGGTTCCATTTGCTGGAATCAGATGGTGAAGTGGAAAATACGCTGCCGATGATAAACTTGCATACCAGTGAGGAAGGGCAGAGCCATCCATGTTGCTGCAACCGAGGCCATGGCTAACCCTAATGGGAGCTTTGGAGAAGGGATGGCCCTTTAGAGGGTCCCAGAGTGAGGCCAGGGGGTCAGGCCTTCGAATCCCTGCATGGGTCAGTCATTAGTCATGGCTACTTCCAGCAAGGCAAGACAGTTCCCTGCGGCCAAGGCCAATGCCCAGTAAGACATGCGGATGGGATTCCTAGCTGATAGTCCCAGAGCTGGGGCTAAAGGAACAGACCACAGATCACAGTCACAGAGAAGGCTTTTGGGCAGAGCACCACAGTATCTATGACATCATGTAACCAACATGCCCCTGCAGAGATAAAACATTTCCACACCCAGAAAGTTCCCAGAACCCTTTGCAGTCATTCTCTGCCCTCTCATCTCCAATGCACACACCAAGAAAAAAGCATTGCTCTTATTTCTAGCACGGATGAGTTTTGTGAGCTCTCCAAGTTCATGTGAATGGAATCACAAAGGGAATTGTCTGTAGTGTCTGGCATTCATAATGGATATTAGATTTAAGCACATTTTTGTGTACAGCAAAATTTTATTGCAATAGTCCATTATAGCATATACCACAAACTATTTATACATTAACTTATTGATGGACATTTTTGTTGTTTTCAGTTTCTCACTATTAAGAATAGAACTGTTATGGACACTTTTTAAAAAAAAAATATTTTATTGATTTTTTACAGAGAGGAAGAGAGAGGGATAGAGAGTTAGAAACATCGATGAGAGAGAAACATCGATCAGCTGCCTCTTGCACACCCCCTACTGGGGATGTGCCCGCAACCAAGGTACATGCCCTTGACCGGAATCGAACCTGGGACCCTTGAGTCCGCAGGCCGACGCTCTATCCACTGAGCCAAACCGGTTTCGGCATGTTATGGACACTTTTTAAACTTTATTTTTATTGTTGACACTATTTCAGATGTCCCCATTTTCCCCACCTCACCCAGCCCCCATCCCCCTTCCCTCCGGCCATCACCACTGTTGTCTGTGTCCAGGGGCTATGCATATCTGTTCTTTGGCTAATCCCTTCACCTTCTTTCATCCAGTCCCTCATGCCCCCTCCCCTCTGACAGCTGTCAGTCTGTTCCATGTATCCATGCCTCTGAATCTAGTTTGTTCATTAGACTGTTGTGGACATTCTTGACCGAGTCTTTGTGTGGGCTTATGCTTTCATTTCTTCAGATAGAAGTGGAATTGTGGGTCATGGGGGAGGTGTATTCTTAACAGTTAAAGAATAAATGCCCAAACAGTTCCCCAAAGTGGTTTTGCCATTTCGCCCTTCTGCCAGCGTATATGGGAGTTCATTTTCCCATATCCAGTTGACATACTTTTGGTATTGTCAGCTATCAAGTGGCTATGAATTGATAACACCTTGTTGTTTCTGGTTTGCATATTCTAATGAGCAATGATGTTGAGCACTCTGCATGTGTTTACACACCACTTGTGTGTTAGGAAAGTGTCTGTTCAAGTCTTTAACTTAGCTTTTGTTGGGTTGTTTATCTTTTTATTACTGATTTGTAGGTGTGCTTTATATATTCTAGATGCAAGTTAGACATACATGTTGTCAATATTTCTCTTAGAATTTGGCTCATTTTACTTTCTTGATGGTGTCTTTTGATAATAAGCAGAAACTTTTAATTTGGATGAAGTCCACTTTATTTGTTTATTTTCTGGTTAGTGCGTTTTGGATCCTGTCTAAGAAATTGTTTACCTATCCCCAGGTATGCAGGTGTTAGGGTATTTTTTATTTTCTTATAGAAGCTTTATTGCATGACTATTATAGTAAAGTCACTTTTGATGCCACATTGTGCTGTTCAAACACAATAAATTTTTTTTAAAAATATATGTTTATTGCTTTCAGAGAGGAAGGGAGAGGGAGAGAGAAACATCAATGATGAGAGAGAATCATTGATCAGCTGCCTCCTGCATGCCCCCTACTGGTGATCAAGCCCGAAACCCAGGCATATGCCCTTGACTGGAATCAAATCCATGACCCTTCAGTCCACAGATTGACGCTCTATCCACTGAGCCAAGCTGGCTAGGGCAACACGAGAAATCTTTAGTAAAAGTGAGCCGTACAGAATGTGGGAGGAGGTGGCTGTGGAGCAGTGAGCGGAAGTCAGCAGATGCCACCTTGACAATCCGAGTCTCCCAAGTACAGGGCACGCCTCCTCCTCCCTGGTTGTAACCTTGAGACTGCTCCTCTCCATTAGAGCCGGGGAGGCCAGCTCTGCCGTTTAAAAATGGGACCTGCAAATGGAATTCACACAGTGCCATGACCCTTGATGTGCAGCGCGGCGGGCTGTGGCCAGATTCACGTCCAAGTGCACAGCACACATTCACAGCTGAGAGTTCCCTCTCTGCCCCGTGACACCCCCACTCCCACAAGCCCCCCTCTGCTCGCCCTGACAATGTTTTGATATGTTGGGCTAAGGCTCTACAAGGCACCAGCTCACTTTTGGGTTTCTGCGCACACTTGTTTGGTGTCTGCAAGGTCAGTCTCGATTCTCCATGACTGTGGCTTCACTCCTTTTCTCCTATGACCCCAGTCCCTCAAATCTACACCCTGGCCTTTTTTATCGAAAGCCCTTTCAGAGTAAATGAGGGAAGCATGTCCCTGACATTGGGTCACTGGGGACGCTTCCCAAGCCCTCTTCACAGCAATCTGCTCACCCCAGCCCTTTGCCGCCTGGGCCATGATTTGTGCCCTGTGGTTCCTGAGCCACAGCTCATTGGATCAACATGAGTCACAAGACCCAGGACACATGATCCAGGAGCACCAATCAGAGGCTGGCTAGCATTCCTCCCCAATGAAAAGATAAGCTTCTCCTATGATCAGATTATTTCTCTTGAGAATTTGAGGGAAGAATTTGCAAATATGCAATCAGAGGTGAAGCAAGACTAACAAGGAAAGGGTCAGGGGGCTGAAAGGGGCCGTGTGTGAGCCTAAGTGACAGAGGAGCGGGAGCCCTGAGCAGAGAGCCAGCTGCTGGCAGATAATGGAGCGCGGGGCAGTTGTGCAGTTAGAGGTGCCAGGAAAGCACACAGGTCCTGGAGGTGCCTCTGTCCCAGATCCCACAAACAGATCCTGCCCAGGAATCCATCCATCTGCTACCACCCCCAAAGCTATGGCACATCTTGTCAAGGTCTCTGTTTTCATCACCAAACAAGTCTGATCAAAACTGAAAGAGAGAGAGGAGACGAGAGGGAGGACGGGGAAGCAAATGAATGAAGTAAAGGAGGGAAGGTGGTTCCCATCCACTCTCCAGTAGGAATATTTCCCAAAATGTTAGGGGTCATGTTTAACGTGACCTCATTCCATTTCCAGGGGCAGCTCCCATGCGGACTCGCCTGTGCAGGGCAGTGAGGAGGCGTCCGCCAGACCCTGAGGAGGTAGGTGCATGTCAATGAGCTGGGGAACCGGAGCCACTGGGCAGGGCTCCCAGGTTACCAGGTGTGTGTGGTGTGGTGTGTGTGGTGTGTGGTGTGTGTGTGTGTGTGTGTGTGTGTGTGTGTGGTGTGTGTGTGTGTGTGTAGTGTGTGTGTGTGTGTGTGTGGTGTGTGTGGTGTGTGTGTGTGTGTGGTGTGTGGTGTGTGTGTGTGTGTGGTGTGTGTGTGGTGTGTGTGTGGTGTGTGTGTGGTGTGTGTGTGTGTGTGTGTGTGTGTGTGTGTGTGTGTGTGTGTTTAAACCAAATCTTTTAAGTGCTTACTTCTAGCAGAGTGGTCAGGCAATAAGAGCTCAGAGGAAGGGAAATGTGACTCTTGAACGTGGCTGTCCTGCTGAGATTATGGAACATTCACAGCATCTTTGCAAAGTTCGATGGTGTCAGTCCTGGGAGTAAAGTGCTTTTTGAAAAAAACCACTTATGAAGGGAGTGACGTTGTGCTAAAGGCAGTGGTCGTTTTATGCCCACAGAGCAACACCCCCGGAGCACGGTGTCCCCAGGTTGTGCTAAGGGAGCACAGATCGCAGGCGCTGCCCTGGACAGTGAGAGTTCACACTCAGCTATGTGCACAAGCTGACCAGAGAGGCGCGGCCAGCAAGGTTTATTCACACGCGCGCACACCCATGCACACACATGCACATGTACACACACATGCACACACACACACACACACACATAGCCTGACAATGGAGGACATGGCAGATAGGCTCAGCAGCAACTGGTCCAAGGGAATTAGGTCTTTGGAAGAAAGCTCACAGCTCCCTGGGCATGCCTCAGCTCTCTTTTTCTCACAAGCAAAGGAGACTTCTAGCACTTTCCTTTAGGTGGCAGAAAATCAGGACATGCTGTGCCCTTGGCCTAGGGCAACACAAGGAGGAAGGCCTCAAGCTGAGAGCAAAGGACGGTGTTGGAAGGCAAAGGTGGACTCAGGGCCCCTCAGAGTCTCCGTCCGGGTGGGAAGCATCCTCCATCCAAAGAAAGTTTGAGCTGGAAGAGACTTGAGCAACCCATGCTCAAGTCCCTTGTTCAGCAACAGGTGAGGAAGAGGAGGCAGAGGCCTGTATGTAACCGATTGTTGATTCCCAGTTTATGGGCAGAGATCATGAACAATGACATTCTGTCCGCAGTACCGAACACATGAGGACAGATACTGAGATACAAGTCACAAAATGCAGGTGACACCGGAGCATGAAGAGGCACAGGTAAAGGCTGAATGCTGGCCAGTGGCTCCCAGCAAAACACAGTTCACATGCTTATTCATTATGCTTCTGTCTGCAAGTCTGTATCTCAAACTAGTGTTTGTGGGTTCATCGTGTGCCGTGTAGACAGCAGCATCCGTGTCACAGGAAGCGGCTCAGAAGTGCAGAATCTTGGACCCCAGTCCCACAGCTGTGTCACAGCCTGCCCACAACAGGGCCCTCGGGTGGAGTGTGCGCACGTGGTGACGGCAAGAAGCGCAGCCCAACATGTCACCAGCATGGCTCTTTGTCAGGAAAAGAAGGTGCGAGTCCCCCCAGCTCCAGGTCGGCAGCAAGGGAGGCTCCCTGCTGCTTTGGGGTTGGCATTGGGGTTGGTGTCCTCGAGCTGCTGTAGTCAATTCCCACCAATGGAATAATGGCTTTTAAAAAGGGGATTTATTCTCTCATGGTTCTGGAGGCCAGAGTCCAAAATCAGGGTGTCAGCAGGGCCCCGCTCCCTCTCAGGCTCTAGGGACAGGACTTCTCCGCTCTTCCAGCTCCCGGAGGCTCCCGTGTCCCGTGGTTTGCAGCCACATCCCTGCAATCTCTGTGCCTGTCTACTCGGTCTCTCAAGTGTCCCTCTGCCTCCTCTCACGGGGACACTTGTCACTGGGTGTAGGACCTGCCTGGGTAATCCCAGATGACCTTCTCTGAGACCCTTAAGCACATCTGCAAAGACCCTCTTCCCAGCAAGGTGACAGTCACAGGTGCTCCGTGATAGGGCCACTATTCACCTCGCTTTATGGGGGTCAGTGAGGGAGACGGTCTGAAAGACTGGAGGGCCTGTTACAAGAGAAGAGAAGGCTGGGTGCTACGTTGATGGGGAGGACTTTCAGCTCTGCGGGCCCCACAATTGGTTTTAAATCATTCAGCAAGGGTCCTCATGGGCTGTAATTCTCAGAGAGAAGCAGAAGAGAGGAGAGAGAGGCATACTTCTGCAATCCCCGGGGTCCTTGGAGGAAGAGCAGAGAGGACGCTAAATTAATTCAGGTTGTCCGGAGAACACTGTGCTCAGGCAATGAGATTAAAACCTCGCTGGCATTAGAAGTCGGTCTAAAATACATCTTCTGACAGCAATGCATTCCCCTCTTGGACTCCCTATCTCCCACCCCTTCCTTCCAGCCCATGCCTCCTGCCTCCTGCCTGCTGGGTGCCCAGCCGGCCACTCCAGGCGGGCCAGCTCCAGCCCTCCACTCCCCCCCCCCCCGATCCTGAGCAGGGACCACCTGTCAGGCTGTCCAGATGCAGGTCTCCGTGCTAATTGGGAGCATTAGCACTTGGCCGAGATGAGCACGGACCCGGGAAAGGCCTCTGTGAAGTGTCCTGGACATCAGGGGTCCTGGTTGCAAGGCTGGACTCTGACATCTGCTCGACAGACTGAACTCCGAGCTGCCCACGTGCTGGGGTGAGAGCAGTGTGTCCGTTCTCCACGCAGAGTCCCCTGAGCTCCTGGAGGGATGGCCCGCGCCCCCAGATGTCTTTCATAAATTGTTGGAACACCCATTTTTAACCAGTTTCCTGGGTGCCATTTAGCACAGTCACACTGTTGCACAACCACCATCACCCGTTTCCAGGACTCTTTTCATCGTGTAAAACTGAAATTCTGCCCCCATTGAACGGCTCCTCATGGCCCCACCCGCAGCCTCAGGCAACCACCATTCCCCTTTCTGTCTGTAAATCTGACTACGCTAGGCACCTCATCTGAGTGGGATCATATTCTAGCACTTGTCTGTTTTGTCAAGCGTATTTCACTGGGCATCATGTCCTCGAGGTTCATCTTTGTTGCAGCAAGTGTCAGAATCTCCCTGTTTTAAAAGGGAAATCTCCCTGTTGTAAATATCCCATTGGTTAAATAAAAGACCGCATTTTATTTACCCAGTCAGCCACTGATGGACATTTGGGTTGTTTAGGACACAGATTTTTTGAGTAAATATTCACTTTAAATTCTAAAGTCACTTCCGCAGGAGGAAGACTCTAGCTAACCTAAAACTGCGTAGTGCGTAACATTAAGGCCATCTTTGACAACACTGACGGCAACTCAGTATATTTGGAAAAGAAAAAAGAAATCACCTTTTTACACATGCAAAATCCCCCAACATTTCCAGAATGACAGAACATAGGGAAGCTATTGGAACCCATTGTGTTAAGGCAAAGGTTGGCTGAGCTGTGCCATTTGCACCAAAGAGTCAAAGGGCAGTAGAACTCCCCTGGCCATTCACATGGGACCGAGGGCCTGGAAGGAGCTTTGGGAGTCGTGAATCCTGCCTCGTGGTCCTGGCCCAGGTCTGCGGCTGTGGGAGCAGCAGAGAGCGGTTTTCCAGAAAGTCAGGGAAGTGGGGTCAAGAGTCAGGGAGGTGGGGCCTGCCTACCTGCAGGGGCTCAGATGCCTGGCTGGCCCAGGGCACACACTTTGAGAGACACTGATTTGGGTATGAAGTGGCAAGTATACTGTCCTACTAGTGTAGTCTCTGAAATTTGCTTTCAAACGTTTTCCCAATGGAGGCATGTTTCTTATTTGTCTTACTTCTCTTTGGACCACCGGTATGTTTTGAAAATCTTGAATTACTACATTTCTAGTTGGCTAGATGATGGATAAAAAGGACTCTGTTGTAGAAAGGGAGTAAGAGATGCTTCTCATTTAAAGAAAGAAAATTATACATGGTATTTATTTTTCCAATGGCTAACTTGTACTTCTCAATTTTACCAGTAAACGTATGTGAGAAGGAAGACTCATAGTGCTGGGACTTGTGGTAACTCAAGGATTGAGAATTCTCTAGGGTGTGATTACTACATTCCATCTGGTGAGAGAGAGACCCCCGGGGTAATGTTGCAGCAGGAGCCACAGAGGTGTGGCGGCCACGTGGCCGGTGTTAGTGGTCGACAGAGGGTTTTGAGTCACAGCCTGGGAATACTAAACCAGCTCTTTAGTGTCCCCCTGAGGCATCGTACCCAGGCCGGAGCACACAGCTAGAAAATACAGCCCCTCCCCGAGTCTGTCATGCTGCATTAAATATACAACTAGACCCACCCAGGCAGCGGGCTTTCCAAGATCCAGAACCTTCCAGAGTTAAATTCCCAGTGTAACCTTCTCTTGTCTTCTATCTCCTCACCTACAAAGCACACATACCACCCACCCTGTCCTGACTTTGGTATTCATCCAAATGCATCCAGACCTGCCAAGTTCTTGGCATTTTCCCCAAACACCGAAGTTCCTACTATTTCTCCACACACTGTATTGAAAAGATGCACTACTGATGTTATTAAATGGTCCTTGAGGCACCTTGAGTGGCAGAGTCTGTCCGCAGAGTTCAAAGGGTAGAGAGCCTGGGGTCGCTAAGCAGCATTGTGACGGTTTCCGCTGAGCCCAGGCGATCTCTTCAGGAGAGAGCTGCCGGGGGCTGGGCAGCAGCCAGTGGTCAGTAGTGCTAACGGCAGGAGCCGTGGTTGTCGGCACCCACTTTTGTCCTTCAAAATAAACCCTTAAAACCAAGTTCCAGGGAGGGGTTTTACCCAGAGCAGGGGTGGGGAACGACGGCCCGAGGGCCCTATGAGGCCTGAGAAACCATGTGGTCTGGCCCTGCCCAGGCATTGGGGTGAGTTAATTACATGTTTGACCAGATACAGCAGGCTGCTTTTTGAAGTTGATAATTTTGTGTGGCCCGAGAATGGTGGCCCTTGGCAGAAACAAGCCTCCCTACCCTTGACCTAGAGGGTGAGCGGTTGGTGGTCTTTGCTGGTGGTTGCCTTGAGTTATCAAGTTCCAAAATCAAGGAAGCTGGCAGGAAGGTCAATATTAGGCTTGAGAGTCTCCTCTGCAGACTGCTCGTTAGTTCTTTCTTCCAGTGGGACCAGAAAGGTATTTCCACCTACATCTTTCTCCCGGAGGCTCGGGTGTCTCAGGATAAGCAGGAGCAGAAAGAGCGTGTGCCAGCTTCCTCAGTGGAGGAACGGGCCCTGGTATTTACAACGTGGTCTCTTTTCCTCTGTGACTCTGGGGAGTGTTGCGTGAAGCCCCATCATATGCCATTCTCATTTGTACTCTGCTTATTCATTTCTCATCGTAGTAAAGGACCCAGCCCCCAATCACACCATTGCTACGCACTAGAAACACTAATGACGATGATAATAATGGCAATTGTGGCTACCACTTACTGCCCTTCACTGCACTGTGGGCAGCACAGGCCTCCTCTCGCCCCGAGAACACGAGGCTGGACCCGCCTGCCTGCTCCGCACCACGGGATCTGAGCACAGCGTGCGCCTGTGGGTGGCGGGCAGCGGGGAAACCGTAGCAGCACTGAGAGTGTCCCTAATGGTCTGGTTGTCACCACTGGGAGAACCTGAATGGAGAAAGGAGCAGCCTCTCGGATGGCTTTAAGGTCGACCTACTCCGTTGTGGCCACCCTGACGTGACTGCCACCCTCCGCTGACCCCACCTGCCGGCACGCACACTGTGGCGGTGTGACCAGCCCCACCTGCCGGCACGCACACTGTGGTGGTGTGACCAGCCCCCACCTGCCGGCACGCACACTGTGGCGGTGTGACCAGCCCCCACCTGCCGGCACGCACACTGTGGCGGTGTGACCAGCCCCCACCTGCCGGCACGCACACTGTGGCGGTGTGACCAGCCCCCACCTGCCGGCACGCACACTGTGGCGGTGTGACCAGCCGCATGGTGACTCTAGTGGGTCTGGATCTGCGCTCTGGGGGAATGACCAGAGCAAGACTCACAGTCAAGGAAAGCAAAAGGCCTGGCCCGGAGGAAGCCATCACTCCGGAGCTCCCGCTCCGCCCCACGAGGGGTGTGACGTGGGCCTGCGGCTCCCTCCCTGCAGCCCATCCTTCCTTGGAAAATAGAACAAGATCGATGAAACGAGGCAGCGCCCGGGCAGGCGTTAGGAATGACATGGCACACTCCCCGTAAGAGCGGAGGGCATTCAGTCCTCTGTGACGCCCCGGCCACGCCTTCCCGGCCACCCGACACCAGATGCGGCTTCTGAGCGCGGAAGCCCCCCTCCACGTGTGATGAAGGCAGCTGTGCCCGCACCCCTCGGCCCGGCTCTGAGGACGCCTCCAAAGACAAGGTGGTGGTCTGGCTCTGAGGACGCCTCCAAAGACAAGGTGGTGGTCTGGCTCTGAGGACGCCTCCAAAGACAAGGTGGTGGTCTGGCTCTGAGGACGCCTCCAAAGACAAGGTGGTGGTCTGGCCCCTGAGCGGCAACCTGCCTGCTGCCCGGCCGGACACTGGCGGAGAGGGGGCAGGGGGAGCGCAGGTGGCTTCTGGCGCAGAGTCCTGTCACCTGCCTGGCCTGGCCCGGCCTGGCTGGGCTTCTCTGTGGCAGCCCCTCGCCCCTGTCACCACAGCCTTCCTGCCCGGGCGGACAGCATCATCCTGAAGGCCCAGCGAGGCTCAGCCTCCCGCCAGCCCCGGGCCCTGGCCTCCCAGCCCCAGGGCGTTGCTACCAGCCGCAAAGGGCTGGCCAGGCTGGCTAGGGAGGGACTTTTACAAGTAAAAAACTAAAAAAGTCGTCAAAGAGCAAGCCTGTAGGTGCTGAGGGACTCCCAGGGTAGCTAATTGGGAAAACCATTTGCCCCCTTGAGCGTCCCTCCCCCGCCCGCCTTATCCGGGAGCAGCGCCCTATCTGTGCCCGGCGACCGTGGAAAATGCGCCGGGCGACTCCGCGGGAAAGATAGGCAAGGCTCCTAAAAAATCTTCCCGGGGGCTTATCACCTTCTTCTGGCTCCACCGCGGGCTCGGCTCGGCCTGGAGGAAACTGCCTGTCTGTGAGCCTAGACAGGGTCTCATCAACAACTGATAAGGCCTCTGCGAGCGAGCAGGCGCCGTGGGCTCCTCGCTCCCAAATGCCAGAGACGTTTGTCGAAACATACAGGGTCCAGTGACCTCTGTGCCGGCCTGAGGGGGAGGGCGGCCCTGCCCCCACCTGGGAAAGGGGAAAAGCTGGAGGTCACTGCGCAGGCCAGGGGACTGGTGGTCAGCTGGGACATCCAGGCGCTGGCCACGCTGAAATGCCAGATGCACTAATCACAAAATAAGCCCCAATCTGTTCAGATTCTAAACAACCACAAGTCTCCTGTGATCAGGATTTCTGCAGCCCTGTGTGAATGACAATGACAATGACGGCCTCTTGGATTGGGAGATCTTGCTGTTCCCTTCCCAACTGCATGACTTCGTTCGACAAGGCACCGATTGGAAAGGAGGACATCCGATGTCCTATTCCAGCCCTGCCCTTTGACTAGACCCCAACACTAGAGAAGTCTGTTTCCCCAGGAAAATGCAAATATTTGCTCAGACTGGCTCTTGTTATGTGAACACGATTTATAAATAAATGGTAGAACACTACATAAATAAAGTAGTTTTGTTAAAAATACACTCCTCAGACGACCTTCAGGGGCAAGTGCCCTTATGCCCTCTGATCCCTTGAAAATCGCTCGTTCCCGCTTAGCAGCATTCCTACTGAGCGGAAGTATGTGCAATGGAAAATCACAAAGCAAAGACAGCTCTCACACAGAGAACCATGAGGTCAGGCATGCGCTGTAACTAACATGGAGACAGGTACCTGGACGTGGAGGCGGAGCTGCAGCCAGCATTGTCTGAAGGCCTTCTTCGTGGGGTGGGGTGCCAGGCAGACGCGGGGCTACCACGAGCCCCACAGGCCCACAGACACCCAGCAGCAGAGCCAAGAGGTGGTAGCTACTCCAAGACCCAGCCTTGGTGGCTGGAAGTGCTCAGTCTCGCCATTGACTGGTTGGTGACTCTTTCTTTGATCTTTCCACTTCCGCTCTGAAATCACTTCCCCAGGTCTTTCCACAATTGGGTGAGGTCTAATTGCCGTAATAAATCTCTTCCATAACTCGGCGGTTCTGTCTTCCTGGTGGAATCCTGACTGACAGAGGCCAGAGACAATCTCAGAGGGCTGGTGCTAACAGGGACCTTCCATGGGATGGCGAGACAGACTGCGGGACACCAGTTACATTTGGATTTCAGAGAAATAACAAACGATTTTTTAACATAAGTCTGTTCTAAATATGGAATGGGATATACTTATACAAAAAACAATGTTGTTTCCCTATAATGTAAATTTAACTAGACATTATATAAACATATATATTTATATATTTTTAATCTATATATATTTTGCCCACTCCCCCCCCCCCCCCCTTAAATTTGTAAAGTTTACCTGATTCAGTCTCCTAACTTACAGAGAACAAATCCTCAACCCAAGGCTGGTGAAGGGACCGGGCTGTGCTCACCCATCCTGATAGAGGCAGAACCTTGGAAGAGCCAGGATGTGTTTCCCCATTGCATTGAGGAGAAAGCTGATGTCGGGACTGGAGGTTCGCTGTCCTGGTCACAACTGCCCAGGTGAGAGGCATTTAATTTAGTGGATTTGGTAGCATAGGTGGAGATGATACTGAGACGGGCATCCTGTGTGGCAATGCAGAGTAAGTTTCTTGGACAATACTTTGAACTTTGGGTTGTATGTGTATATCAGTTATATTTGCTAAGGACCCCAGTTGCCAGAATTTCTAAGACTAGAAGTTTTGTCACAGGTTTCTTGTCCTAATAGAGGGTCAGAGAAGGGAACTGTGGGAGGGCAGACCAGCCCTCCCCTTGAAGGCTTCAGTGTGTTGAACGGCTACCTTGGTCATGCCTTGCATCCCTGTTAGCACTGGCTACTTCCAGGAGAACAAGGCACCAGGAGAAGGGAAGAAGGAAAGAAAACAGAGAGCGAAGGAAGAAGGGGGAATAGGTTACTAAATGGAATAATAAATGATGAGCTGAATTTACTAAGATGCAAATAACAGAAGATTCTGTTTCTGATAGCAGTCTCTTATAAAAATTGGGGAGGGGGGCTGAAGGAGGCAGGGGTAGGAGCAAATGAAAACAAGGATTCTGGTGTCAAGACCCTCCTTGTGGAGTTTAGACTAAGCAGGTCACTAAATGCTTTCTTTGCACAGATATCCCGCCTTTATATAGTTTAACTGTTTGAAAATAGTAAAGGGTAAGCATGGAGGGAAGTAGGCATTGTAAGGTGTATGCGGAAAGGAGGCTTGCTGTCTCATTCCCCACTTTGTGAAGTATGAAGAGTTATAACCATAATTACTAATCATTAACTGTGCATCAGGAACTCTGATCCACATTAACCTAGAAATGGAACCTCATGTTTGTTCCCTGATTCCTTCTAAATGACACTTATAGTGGGACATTCTGTAAAGTAAGTGTTTAGTCAAAATCTGGGGGTCACAGTGAGGAAAGCTTACATCCAAGTCAAGTCGACCCCATCATTCACGGATTCCACATTCAGGAATGCATGTACCTGCTATAATTTATTTGTAATCCAGACTCATGGCTTTCATGGTGATCCATGGCACGTGTGACAAAAAGTTCAAGTCCCCTTCCATGTGCATGCATTCCCAGCTGACAACAAGTTGACACTCTGCCTTCTTTCAGCTCCCATACTGTCAACAGGAGTCCTTTCTGTGGGCTATTTAGTGCCATGCTTTTCACAATTTTCTGCTTTTCGTTGGTGGTTTCATTGCTTAAAATGTATGTTTCATGTTCCTAAGTGCAGTGTGCCTTACAGAGAAAAAAATCTTTTCTCTTTCCTAAAAACTTTATTAAATGTATTGGGGTGACATTGGTTAATAAGATTATATAGGTATCAGGTGTACAATTCCATAACACATCATTTGTATATTACATTGTGTGCTCAACACCCAAAGTCAAGTCTCCTTCCATCACCATATATTTGACCCCCAACCCTCTTTCCCTCTGGTAACCACCATACAAACTAAGCTTTTTTCAATCATAAGTTATAGTTCTGTTGGCCATGAGTTCAATGTCAACGTTATATTAAATAAGGTGTCTTTAAGCAGAAACACACATAAAACAAGGTTGTATATTGATTAGTTGGTGAACATGTTTTGATCAGGGGCTCAAAGGAACCTCGCCTGGTGCTTCCCCTAGGAGCAATCATTCAGAATTAATTAAGTCAGGGGTCATAGCAGCTTTACAGAATATAACTAAGACCAATAATGAGAATCGACTGTATACCACCACAAAGAACTTCAGAGTAGACGTTAAACAATTCAGTTATTTAAAGTTTCTCCACCATGCTTACCCCGGGAACTGTGGGGAACTGTCTTTTCTCTTCTGCTTTCCAGCTCTTTCCCTGGGCTGTTTCCCTCTAATCTCGGTCCCCCTCCCCCTCCCTTTTCCGTGTTCTGGGACCTGCTCTCCTGCTGGAGACTGTCCTGGAACCCAAGCCTGGATGTGTGGGGCAGAAGTGCCCATTTCTTTCCCTCCCTGGACCTCAGGCCATGCTCTCTCTCTGGGTCTTTTTTTAACAACAAAATGGTCCTTTAAGGCTTTTCACAAAACAAAGAGATTTCCTCCTGACAAATTCTACCCACTTTGAAATGCACCTTCTTATGTCAAACACACATGCATGTGCCTCTTTTTCGATGCTCATCGGAGGAGCCCACTGATGATACTGCAGGCACAATCACACCTCAGGTTTTCCTTGGAAACAAACTTTCAAGAAACACATTCAATCAACTTTGTACTTTCCCAGGGAGAAGAGAAAAAGGCAGTGAGGTGGTAAGAATTAGAGAGCCTCGTTTTCACATCAACACCTATATTTTAAGGAGGCAGGGGGAGGGGATTTAGACAAGGCGGGTTTGTCCCCGGGCAACCCATGGGAGTAGCTGATTGGATACTTCGGTTTGTCTTGTTTTTCTGAACTAGTCCTGTCACCTAAGAAAAAGGGAACAGTCCCTATCAGGGCCCCTTTATGTCATCGCCAAACCGCTCCGGCCTCCGTAGGAAAACTGAAGCAGGACTCCAGTCTGCTGTACAGACATGACCTCACAGGGTCTCAGATACAGGCCTCATTTGGGGTGAAATGATATTTTTTCTTTTGTGTCTTGCCACATGAGAAATCGGCTCTTAGAATGCACGCGAGAGGGCTGTCTGCTACTTCTTATTAGTGTGACTCCTAAGAGACCTGAGAAAACACGATTACAGCCATTGTTCAGCAAAGAAAAACACTGGGTTTAAACACAGTAAATGCAATGGGTTAGGCCCGGGGTCGGCAAACTGGGGCTCGCAAGCCACATGCGGCTCTTTGGCCCCTTGAGTGTGGCTCTTCCACAAAACACCACGGCCTAGACGAGTCTATTTTGAAGAAGTGGCGTTAGAAGTTTAAGTTTAAAAAATGTGGCTCTCCAAAGAAATTTCAATTGTTGTCCTGTTGGTATTTGGCTCTGGTGACTAATGAGTTTGCCGACCACGGGGTTAGGCCATGTTAACTGCTTTTAATAATGTAAAAAGAGCCCAGCCGGTGGTTGAGTGTCAGCCCAGGAACTAAGAGGTCACCGGTTTGATTCCCAGTCAGGGCACATGCCTGGGTTGTGGGCTTGATCCCCAATCGGGGCATGTAGGAGGCAGCCGATTGATGTTTCTATCTCTCTATCCCTCTCCTTTTCTCTTTCTATAAAATCAACAAAAACATATTTTTAAAAAAAGTAAAAAGAGGGTGAAGAGAATTGACCAGTGAGAGAGCAGCTAAATATTATGAATGAGACATGTCTCAATATACACAGGGATGACGTCTGATTTTTTTTTTTAATTGAGCGTTTCTCTGCCTTTGGTTCTATAGTCACTGGCGTGTCCTCCGCTTGCCTTTTCAGTTATGAAGGGAAGCTCTGTGGGATTGTTGAGGTCGCTGTGTAAGCCAGGGTCAGAGTAGATGATAAGTCAGAAGTCTATGAGTTTTTCTGACATTTTGCAGTAGTCTTTCCTGGGAGGAAAATACACATTTTCCTACAACTTGTTTATCAGCTTTTATTTTAAAAATAAATTCTTTGATATTTGAGAATTGCAAAAAATTCCAGTGGGAGGAACCACAGGCCAGAAATAGATTGTGCTGGGCTTGGAGCTCAGCAAGCCCTCTGTCAGATAGTGTAATAGAAGGCAGAAGGGTTTGCTAATTGGGCCGGGAATTCCCGAAGAAGAGGAGTTGGTGACTCTGAAGTGATTTGGGAGAGAATAACATGTTCACATCAGAATAAAATGAAACTATGAGTCAGCATATAGTGGTTTTGGAGATCATCAGTTATGCATATGTTTAGATGGGGTGCTATTTTTTGGCAACAGCTGCTATTTTTTGCTTAAATAAATATAAATTGTTTCAAAAATTCTTTATCAACTATCTGTAGCGAGTGCACAGTGTATTTAGTTTGGGCATATTTGTGTGTAAGAGTGTGTAGGAGGAGGTGTAAATGACCAAAAAACAACCACCCAGCAATCTGCCTTCATTCAAAGTAAATTCTAGCTGGATTTTAAAATAATTCTAAATACATTAGAAATGGAATTCTAGCTCAACATAGTGTTGGCTTATAACTCTGTGTTTAATATTATCTAACTTCTCAATAAATTGAATAGGAATATCAGAAAAATGAAGAATGATACTGGTAAGAATGGTGAAACAATACTGAACTTTATACCACCCCAGACTCAGAGACTCCAATATGTGCCAGAAACTTGCCTTCAGCTACTGAACACAGCTGGACTCCTCTTCCCATCTGCCTGCAGCCCCCGCTCTCTGTCTGACACCTTCCTACAGTCAAAGAGCAAATGCCAGGTGTCATGGGGTGGAAAGCACAGGTGGCAAGCTTTCATTGGAGCATCGGACGTGAGATAGGTAACCACCCCGAGAAACCATTGTCAATATGCACAGACTTAGGGAAAAGGTTGATAGCATGGGAATTATGCTTCATGCATCTCATAAGTTCAGGGTACCAGGCAGGTGGACATCAGACCAGGGAGAGATGCAGAAAAGAGACACCTTAATTGAAAGCCTAGGGATTAGATTGGAAACTGTGCATGTCAACTACTGTAGACTAAAAAGGGAATTAGGTGATCACATAAGCAGGGAAAAGGCAGGGCCAAGGGCTATTCACACGCCCAATGTCATGATTCGTTCATTTAACAAATGTCCATTAAGTCCCTATGATATGCCAGGCCCTGTTCTAGGCAGTGACTGAGTGAAGAGAAGAAAATCAATATAAGTTTATTTCTGTAAAACAAAGGAAAGAAAACAATGCAATAATGACTCAGAAGAAAAGTAGTATATACCTAGGAAATATCTACTGTAAACTTCAAAATAAAGTTTCAGAAAATGAACTGGCATGTTCAGAAGAGTACAAGGGGAAATCACCTTAAGAAACAGGAACAAATCTATTTCAAAATATTCAAAAACAGGAGAATAAGACGAGCTTAAAAAGTAATAAAATGAGGTATTACAGACTGCAGAGAAATAATGAAAAAAGTCAATACATATACAGAACAGGGAATCACAAATCACCATTTGGATAAGAGTACTTAACAAAGGAGAGATCATAAGTATTACATAACCAAAAATGTTACATAAAGCAATAATCAAATATATCAAATGATACAACTTTTCTGAGCTGAAGAAAGACTTGGAGATTAAATGAACTGGCTGCCTTCTAGGTAAAAACTACCAAAAATTGGACCACGCTTCTTGGAAAAATATTGAACTACAAAAATAAAGAAAAAACTGTCATTATTAGGAGAAAAAAAAATCAGTTTCCTTTGGTAGAACACAAACGAGGGTATCCTCAGACACTTCTACATATCTAATTCTAGATGACATGAAAATACATCTACAGATTTTCAAAGAAAAAATGTTATAACCTCAGAATTGTATACCTAGTTAAGTTGGCTTTTATGTATGACCAACAGAGAAAATTTTCCAGGGAGATAGGGGTCCAAAAATTACATAACATATGCATTATTTTCCTTGAAAATAATTGGTTGGAGGCAAACTACCAACATTTAAGCATTGAAACAAAATTAGGTGATTAAGGATGGAGATGTGATAGCAAAACAATTAAAATAGTGATGCCCAAGTAGAGGAAAAGAAACAATAAAGACAAGAGCAGAAATTAATAAAACTGAAAAGAGAAAAACAAGAGAGAACATCAATTAAAACCAAACGCTGATTCTTTGAAACAATAATTATATCTGTAAAGCTATAGATAGGTTCACAAAGGAGAAGATAAAGACAACACCAATTACTAACATTAGAAATGAAAGAGGGAATACCAATACAGGCTTCACAACATGAAAGGGATAACATAAGAATATTATAACAACCAAATGAAGAAAAGTTTAATAACTTAGATGAAATGGTCCAAATCCTTGGAAGACACAAACTACCAAGACTCTTCCACAAAAATATAGATAATCTGACTAGTCTTATATCTCTTAAAGAAATTGAAAATTTAGTTTAAACTCTTCCCAAAATGAAAGATCCAGCATATATGGTCTCATTAATATGTTCTAACAAAGATTGAAAGAAATTCTACACACTGTCTTCCAGGAAATAGAAGAAAACACGGCCGCAGTCCTTTCAGGCAGCCAGCATGAGCCTGGTACCTAACAAGACAGATAACCCAAGAGAGAAAACGAAGGGCATATGTCCCTTTTGAACACAGACATAAATCTTTAAGGAAACATTACCAAATCCATTCTAGCAACACACACAAGGAAATACATCACAACAAGTGGGTTTTATTACAGAAATACAAGGCGGGTTCAACATTAAAATGGCCAATATAATCTACCATGTAAACTGACTAAAGAATAAAAAGCACATGATCGTATTTCAGTGGGTGCAGAAAAAGCATTTGACAAACTTCAACACAAAAAAAGAGGCCAGAACTATTAAGTGAGTTTAGCAAGATCACAGGATACAAGGTCAGGATACAAAATCAATTGTATTTCTATATATTAGTAATCAACACCTGGAAACTGAAAACAATTTAAAATGCCATTTAAATAGTTTGAAAAAAGAGAAACACTTAGGTATAAACCTAACAGAATGTGTAGGGTCTGTATCTTAAAAACTACAAAACTCAGATGAAATATCAATACTTAAGATAAAGAATACCTGAAATTTATAGCAAACATTATAATAATGAACAAGAAACATTTCTCTCAAAGTTAGAAGACAATAATGCTCGTTATTACCATTATGAATGCTGTACTCAAAATTATAGACTGTGAAAGGCTGGGTTCTTTGGAAGCGAATGCCAAGCTGTAAGGTGTGGTGTACAAGATGCCTTTTAGGGGTCACACTCTCTGCGCTGGGCAGCTTGTCCTTCCCCACAAAGCCTCTGGATGGCGCATTTCCACGTCTACAGCAGCATCAAACTTTTTTCAGTAAAGAGATAGATAGTAAATATTTTAGGTTTTGTCTGCTAAGAGACAACCTAGAGGACATTATGTAGGCACTTATATAACAACCATTTTGAAACTTAAAAACCAGTCTTGGCTCATGGGTCATACAAAAATAGGTGGTGGCTGAACTAAGACTATGGGTCATAGTTTGCTGATCCCCATTCTGTGACATAGCAATAAGAGAAGAAAAAGAAATAATAATCACAAATGTTGAAAGGAGGAGGAAAAATTATAATTATTTCTGATAATGTGATTGTGTTTCAGGGAAAATCCAAGGAGCTAACTATTTAAATTTTAGAATTCAGAAATATGGGTAATTATAAAGTACTCACAAATTATAAAATACCACTAAATATGCCATAGATCCATTTGAAGCCAGTGGGTCCCAAGTTTTAAAGCACATCTTCTGAGAGGCTTTTTAAATGCAGATCTGGGGCTCCAACCCCAGATTTTCTAATTCAAGAGTTCTGGGTTGAGGTTCAATGATCTATATTAAAAAGAAGCCCTCTAGTTGATCCCAGTATAAATGGTCAACATATTTGTTTTAACCCTTCATATTAATCTCTTCTAATTTAATGTTCCTCAGCCTTTTGGGGGCTTAACATACCTGTGAGAATTGTATAAAAGTTATGGACACTCCACCTCCCACTTCACCTGTATACAAAGGAGTGAAATAGGGGAATTTTGAAAGGCAGAGAAGAGTCAGCATAGAGAACTGGCCCACAGTAGAGCTGGTCTTTTTGTGCAGACCAATTTGGATCTTCAGGAGGCAGCTTTCTGTACCTCCTCACTTCAACACATCTCCGGATCACCTGCCCATTCGCCAACTCACCACCACCACCACCACTACCATCCACAACCACAGTCTCTCTGTCCACCTTGTGTCTTACAGTTAACTTCCTTTTTATGTACCTGAGGGCATGGTCAGCCTGTGAGCAGAAAGTCCAGGAGGAGGAAGAAGTGGCAAATACAACTGGAAATCTTATAAGTTGGGGATAGAACGTCAGGGGAAAGGTTTTGAACTTTATTCTAAAAATAATGTAGAACACTTAAATGATGGGGAGCTTGGGGGAAGTAGAATGACAAAAAGAGAGTTTCTATGTCAATGCAATGTCTTTTTAAATGAGTAAAGGGACATTTGCATGTTTTTTATGATTATTACTTAGGACTTCCTTCACATCATCTCGCAGTTGACTGAACACTCCCCTCTGACCTCTCCCTCCTCAGGGACCAACTCAGGTTTAATGGAAGCTTTTGTCTCTATCTCTGCCTTTGACAGCTGGGAGATTAGCGGGGACTGGGCTAATTAGTATTTAACTGTTCACTAATGTTCCAGTGGGTTTGTCAATCACAATCTAGTTTAAAATGATTTAAAAGTTTTCAAAATCTTGAAAAGGGATGCTGTGTCAGGACTGATTGGATTTCCTTACAGGATGGAAGCCAGAATCAGATTCATGTGGCCATCCTCTCGGTCACATTCCCTAGCAAAACCATAGTTTGGATTGTTAATATGCCGCAGTCCTCCTTGGGGGCGTGGGCCGCAGAATGAGAATAAAGAGTGAATTGAAAGGTCTCTATGGAGACATGAGAGCTCATGGGTTTCTGTCTAAACTAGCCCCCAATGATGTGCTGTCACATGCGTCCTGGTGGCTTAGGAGACTCAGGAGGAGATAAGCCTCCTTATGTGACATTAGCCCCTGAGGCTCACTAAAAAGTACCATTCAACTTGATTGCCTACTTTTATGCACTCGGCAGTCAGCCATTCAATAAAACATTTCCCTTATTTGTGGGCCCGGCAGTGAACTAGTGCTGAGAGTACAGAGATAGAATGGACACTGAGTGCTCACTAAAGGTGACGGCCATAGTGCTCAACTAATGTTGGTTTTATTCCAACTTTGAGGAGTCCACTCAGTTTAAAAGGAGAAAAAGTGAGCTCTGAAGTCAAACACACTTGGGTCCCCCCCCCCCCGCCCCCACCCCCCAGATCTGCCACTCATTCACTATGTAAATTTGGGCGAGTCACTTTAAACGCTCTGAGCTTTGGGTTCACTATAAAATGAAGGCAGTAATGACCTCCCAGTGCTCGAATGCCTGATGCATGGAGGCTGCTCAGTAGACAAAGGCTCTGCCTCCCTGTTCCTCTCTCGCACACCTACAGACATGCAGAGCATCGGGCCTGAGTCCAGCCTGTCTGTCAGCTGCCCTCTCCGGTCCCCGGGGGAGGAGACACCAGAGTCAGGATCTTTTGAGTGGGCCAAAACCAGTCAGATGGAGAGTCCAGGTTCAGCATCTGAAAGGGGAAAGGCAGAGAAGGAAGGTCAGGGTGTAAGTCAAGAGAACACAAACCAGCCCTGGCTGGTTTGGCTCAATGGATAGAGTGTCGGCCTGCAGACTGAAGGGTCCCAGGTTTGATTCTGGCCAAGGGCACATGCCTGTGTTGCGGGCTCCATCCCCAGTAGGGGGCATGCAGGAGGTAGCCAACCAATAATTCTCTCTCATCATTGATGTTTCTATCTCTCTCTCCGTCTCCCTTTCTCTCTAAAATCAATAAAATATATTTTTTTAAAAAAAAGAGAACACAAACCAGAAAAACAAGAATATAGCGAGGGGGGCATGGGAGAAAGAAACTAGGGATATTCCTGCCACAACGAAATAGGAAGGGATGTCCCACAGGTTGGATAAAGTCTAATTTTGAAGTATTAAGGGGCACTATTAAGCAAGAGATTATATTTTAAAAGCCTGGACCTCGCTCATATGACATGAATCTGATGTTAAGCATAATTTGTAGGTGTAGGCCTGGGAGATAGCTGAGTGGCCCAAACATAAAAGCATCTAACGGTGGTATCTAGGACCTGGTGAACTTGAAGAAGTCTGCCAACAGCATGGACAATAAGCAATTTACTTTGTGAACATATTAATCTCTGATATTTGGTTACAAGGAACAGCAACCCACACAAAGTAATCCAAATAAAAGGGAAGTTATGGAAAGCATGCAGCTGGCAATTTTATGGCCATATAAGATCAGGGTGGACTTGGATGGTCTCTCTGGGAACCCACGAGGCCTGGAGCTTGTCAGCTAGGAAGGGGGCTGCTGCCTCGTCTCACATTTCTGCTTCATTTCCTGCCTCCCTCTACACATAGCTTTTTCTTCTTTCTCCTAACTTATGAGCTTGTTCTTAACCTTAACTCTACGCAGCATATCAATGACATGGTGATGACTCAGACTCTGACTCCACAAGTCTTTTCAGTTCAACTGTCCATATATTACAACAGTGATTTCCAAGTCTCTTAGTTAAATTCTAGAGGTTGAAAATCTTCTCAGCTCAACCCCAGCCTAAGGATTGTTTTCCTGAGGTAATGTCTACTAGCAGTCTAATGCTGTGGCTGCGAGGTAGGGCAGGGTCACAGAGCTCTGTGGATAACTGAACCTTCTCCTGTTCTCCTAAATTCATGACAGTAGAAACAATAGTAAGCTCAAGACTTATAGCTGGAGAGCTCCCATAATCACCAGGACTGTTACTCCTACCACGACCATTCCCTCTATCACTACAACCACCTACACCATGATCACCACTATAACCACAGCCACCATCACCACCACCTCCATCCTCATCACCACTGTTATCACCATCACCAACATCTCCACCACAATCATTTGCTACTATCACCACCGTGACTACCACTTCCTCCATCATTAAAACCATCCACACCTTCACCACCATCATCACACAACCACTACTACCATCATCACCATTTCTAGCACCACCATCACTGCTGCTGACACCACCTCCATCACTACGACCACTATGCCTGTCAACATCACCACCAGCACAACCACCTCCACTACTTTGTCCCAACCCTATCACACTCAGCACCTCTAACACCATTATTACTTTCACCTTCAACATTACTATCAGCACTACAACTGTCATCTTCCTTCATCACCACTACCAACATTACCACTACCACCATCATCATTACCACCACCACCACGACCGCTACCCCTACCTGTAAAAACCTAGACTGGGAAACAAGAATTGTATTGGAGACAGCCTACTCTTAGTAGAAAGAAGGTTGAAAGAGGGGAGGTGCCTATGACTTTTCCAACTCCACCTGTGCCCATAAGTCTCCATAGTTATCTAGCTCTGAAAACTTACAGGCATCTGGTCCCCCCTACCCAATCGGTCACCAGGTACTACAGATTCTTATTTCTAATTTGCCCCTATCTCTTCCTACTTTCCCATTTCTGCTGCCATCATCCCTCATTTCACAAATGGATGGTGACTGCTGTTTCCTACCTGGCCCTCTGCCTCTAGTCTATCTCCCTCCAAAGCATATCTCGTGTCCTGCCAAATGAATCTTTCTAAAGTATTGATTTAATTGCTTTTCTACTCTTCTCAGTACAGCCCATTTTTTTCCCATCCAGAACTAAAAGCTCTGGATCCAGATTACTTTTTATGTCTTATTTTCTGTTACTCCCCCCAGAACTTGGGAATTCTGTTTGGCCAATATGCTCATTATTCTTCAAACCTAATACAGTCTTACCCCTCCCCATCGTCACATGACTGCTCCAACATGTCCTTGGCTCTGTCTTCTACAATCCTCTGTTTATGTACAAATTCCACTTATTTTTCAAAACTGGGCTTAAACATATTCCATGGCATTTAAGGAATTCATATATATATATATATATATATATATATATATATATATATATACACATATACACACACACATATATATGTACACACACACACACAAATATATATATCTACACTAATAAAAGAGTAAGATGCAAATTGACTGTACCCTCACGATGCCCACCAGCCAATCAGGAGTGAGTATGCAAATTAACCCAACAAAGATCGTGGGTTAATTTGCATACGCAGGCACCCAGCAGCTGGGGGCAGGGTGGGACGCTTGTGTTCCGCCCTGCCCCAGCCGCTCCAGGCCTCTGGGCAGTGTGGGAAGGCGGAAAGGCGGCTCTGGCCAGAGCGAAGGCGGTGCCAGCAGCCAGGGGAAGGAAGGCCCATTCTTACATGAATCTTTGTGCATCAGGCCTCTAGTATATATAATAGAAGGGCAATACGCTAATTAGACTGGACATCTTCCAGACATGATTTCAGACATCCTTCCTGACAAAGCTGGGGCCAGAGGGAAACCAGCCTGGGGCCCGGGTGCCTGTGGGTGGCCAGAGGGAAGCCACCCTGGGTCCTGGGTGCCTGCCAGCAGCTGGAGGAGGATGGAAGCCCACGTCTCGGGTGCCAGAGGGAAGCCGGTGCTGGCAGCTGGGGAAGGAAGGCCTACTCTTCCACGAGTTTTCATGCATTGGGCCTCTAGTATATATATAATTGATTTCAGAAAGGAAGGGAGAAAAAGATAGAAATATCAATGTTGAGAGAGAATCATCAATTGGCTGCCTCCTGCATGCCCCCCATTGGGGATCGAGCCCACAACTGGGCATGTGCCCTTGACTAGAATCAAACCTGGGACTCTTCAGTCTGCAGGCTGACACTCTATCCACGGAGTCAAACCAGCTAGAGCAGGAGTTCTTCTTATGCACATTAAAAGACGTGGCTGCAGGATGGCAGACTAAATCCCCATCTCCATCTCCTTAGCCCTGAGAAAAATGATCGTAAAGCAACTAAAAGACATATACCTACCATAGCCAGTGCCTAGAAGGCTACTAGCTAACAGATCAGAGAATTGAACAAATTTCCAGGTGATAGAATGTGAATGCAGAGGCATCTGTGGCTGGAAGCAGAGCACGGGAAAGAGAGACTTTGAGGAACTGGGGGTATTGGAAGCAGCAGAAGCCAGAGCCTCTGGACTCTGGGGAACACATACACACAAGAGTGGAAATAAGAAGCAGGGCTGGAGACCAGGGAGTGAATGAAAGGTCTATAAACAAAATAGGAAATGCCTCTATCCTTGCTCAACAGTCAGACAAGCCGGCATTATTCCCCAGCCAAAAAACAAAGGCATTTTTCTAAAAATGAAAGAAAAAAGTTACAATATGTTGGAAGTAGATTAAAGCAACTACTGTAGGGATTACAGTAGCAGTCTTCCTCCTGGCTTCGGGAAGGCCTTCAGCATAATAGTTAGCTCCCCACCTTTTCACCTCAAAGAGATGCCTGCCCATAGCAAGCCCACGTGGTGCAAGGAGAATTCTGATTCGCCTTCCTAATCCACACTCTTGAATATCAACAGACACTCAAAGGTATTCAAAGATATTCAAGCGTAATAAGATGTATATTAAGACATTTTAGGAAAAACAGCAGTTTGAAAGAGAAAGTCCAAGAGAGACTGAATAGGACATAATTTATCCTTGAATTAAGCCATCTCACTACAGGAAGCATCTGAGCATTTCCGTGTAGCTCCCTTGCCCCCATCTACTCCTGATAGAATTGCCCTTGTGGATGCATCCACTGGTGTGCAATGAGACCACTGGCCCAGTGAGGAGAGGGCATCAACAATGTCAAATAGAGTGGGGCGTGGTCCCTCCTGCAAGGATGTTCATAAAGTAACACCACATTTTGCTTATGTGGTATTCAGGAGAAATGTTTTTCTGGTTTGAGTATCAGGAATAGCTTCTATCAAATTGTTTCATTCTCGTGTTACTGACATTGAACTGAGTAACTGATCTGGTTTCCATGTGCATGGAAAGTGAGGCTCTGAAGAAGTGCAAGGCTGGAGAGAGGTACTTAAAGCTGGTCAAAGGGCAAACAAATGTCCATGTGTCATATCTTAATGTTCCCTCCTGTTGTTTTGATTTAGAATTCTGATCCATTGGGACAGGTCTTGCTCCTTCACAGAGTCCCATCTTTGATGTTGGGGCGGGGGGGGGGGGGGGAAAGACCATAAAAGAAAGAAGATAGGATCTGAGGTTGAGGGGGAAGAGTCGTGAGGGGAATAAGAGGAAGCTGAGGGCTTGGGAAAGAGAGCACAGTCTTCACAGAGTACAGCCAGAAAGCCGCAGCATCTAACTGTTGAGTTTTGATTCATACCGTAAAGCAAAGAGAGACTTCGGGTCTTTTAAGACAGAACTTGGCATATGCAATCGTCGTCAGTGAGTCTCTGCCCCGGCCCTCAAGGGCTGGGCTGCAACACTCCAACGCCATGTCTAAGAGAGAATCTCACCCCAGACTGGAAGGACGCTAACTTTCTCCTGGTCCTTGGAATGTAATTACCATTAAGGTTGAAAAATGAGGGCGATGAACGGTAGTGGCAGGGTTTTTCAAGTTTACATAAACACTGGCTGAGCAGAGACGGCTGGAACATTGGAATCAAAGCATCCTTGTCACATCAGTGCTTTAAATCTCTAAGCAACTCCTGGAAGATCATCTGGTCTCTGGGAACACAGCAGCTGATAAAAGGCCCCTCTAAGCTCACTTCTTATCTGCTCCCACAGGCACAGCCTGCCCTTGCTGCATGCAGGGGAGCCCAGCCAGTGGTGCCTGAGAAGCGCCTTCAAGGCCCAAGCCAGGGCAGACTGCTGGGGCGGTTCCTGCAGGTGTACTGGGCTCATGACAGACTGCACACTGTAGGTTCCCCCAGGTGAGGTCAGAGTTTAATCCCCTCCTGGGCCACATCTGTTATACACGGTCAGAGGAGCTCCCAGGGCTACAGAATAGCCTGTAGAACTTGAACTGTGGATCAAAAACAGGTGAAGACTTTCATTTCAACATGGCGGGCTAAGCACACACATTTATCTCCTCTCTGTCAAAATCTACTTGAAATGACCCAAAGTATATAATTAAAAAAATAAATTCAAAACAACCTGAGAAACAGGATATAATCAGTAGACCATAAATATTTTGGGGAACTTCTAGAAGTTAAAAGACGAATAAGATCAGATTAATTAAGAACCCAGAGCAGAAAAAGCTACAACACAAAACAGAAGTGGAAAAAGGCTACTTCAGAAAAGAGAGCTGTTCTTCCCAAGAGTCTAGAATCTTCCAACTCAGAGAATACAAACACAGAACTGGAGGAAGCCCTGGCCATGGGACATCCTGGGGACAATTAAATTAGGAACTGCCTGCTGAGCAGCTGGGTCTGTTGTCCCTCCACCCCAGCATGTGGACAGGCAGCCATGGTGTTTGCCTCCAGGACAAAGCCTTGAGAGCACTTCCCATGGTGATAAGCCCCCCTTTGGAACTCTGGGGAGAGGGTGTACTAGTATTTTTTTTTTTTTCAGTTAAGAGAGAAAAGTAGAACAGAGCTCCAGAAAATTCTAGTCTTATGTGATGGTCATACAGGGAACATGGGTATGGAAATGGAGACTCTTCCAGGAATGAAAACACTAAAGTACTCTATCTGGTAGCAGGTAAAGTCTTCCTTCTTTTGACAAGCTATGGGACCCCAACTTGTCTTCCTCCTCTGCTCTAAAGAGAAATATTCCCATAGGCAAGCCCAGCAACAGTCTTGTCTTCCACTCAGGGGAGAAACCTGCTATGGAAACAGATGTGCACAAAAAGGGAAAATCCACACCAACGTGACCACACACCATCCTACTCTTTCATGTATAAGTGCCAATGAGCAATTAGAGACCATCAGACATTTGAGAAAAACCAAAAGTAACCACGAAAGAGCCAAGATAAACAGACAGCATGATCAATGTTAAAGAGAACAAAAATATATGAAAAAATGGAAAAGAAATTTTAAAATTCTAATTAGCATCCTCCCAAGAGGATATTTCATTCATGAAACAAGAACAAGGTGCTATGGGTGACAAAGCTCTGAGGTACCTTTAGAATATCTAAATTTACAAATAATAGACTCAATTGTGCCTCCATTAGTTTGGCTATTCGAGTAATTTTAATTGTATTAATATTTTTTTTTCTTGTGAGGAGGTCAACCTATGGTTAACCTTGACTCCTTTAGTAATGGGACTCTGATAGATATTTAAGGACCCCATGTCCCATTCTGGAAAATGTCAAATGCCTTGTCCCCTTCCTGTTACTGATTTATCACAAGTATTATTATCCCAACAAGCTCATGATCGATAGGAACATCTTCATTTGTGTGTAAATGACATCCGTCCTCTGGGGCCAATGCTTTCTCTCACTCCTACACCTGCAGGGACTTAAAGAGATTAAGTGGGTCTTTTCAGTACATCCCATGAAATATTGATTAAAGGTCTAGTTGAAATAAGTGTATTAATGTAGACTTAAAGCACTCAAGTGAGTAAGAACACCCCGAGGGGAAACATCTCTACAGAGCAAGTGAGACAAAAATTGGATACTTTGGAAATGGTGAGAATGTTCCTGGTACACAGATCCTTTTTGCAATGTCACACAGCAAAGTAGGACTTTTATCAAATGATCCCAGTGATAAAAGCCTGGCTCTTGGAGGGAGAGCTAAGGTGTAGGAGGGGAGGGGATGTTAAAAATGAAGTAAACAGGAGGCAAGCAATGACATCATAAATTCTTTCTCATCAAACTCACTTAAAATCATGAAACTTTTCCCCCTCCCTTTTTATTTTATCTCATTGCCATTCCCACCCAATATAAGTAAGAATAAGCCAGCTTTTTCTGAGGAAAAAAGTATGAAGGAAAAAGATTCATACCAGTCCTGGGGGACCTGAAGGGCCTGCAATTCACCACCTATGTTTAGTTTCCTTGGGGAAAATCATACACTTAGCTTTTTGCTGTGGTTTTGGGGGTAAACTTACGCTCTTTTTTAGAATCCAGGAAGGCCATTTATATTTCTTTTATATAGAAATTATAGATTATTGAATGTAGGAGCCGAAAGAGATCTTATAGAACTGCCAATCCTCTTAATTGTTCGGATCTAAGGGAAAAGATTTATCTGGGGACTCACAGTATTAGTGGCAAAGCCCAGTCTAGATCCTGGATTTATGAACATCTACCAGTATCCCCATCATTTAACAGAATCCTTACTCTATCCCAGGATATAAGGGACATCAAAGATGAACAAGAGGCAGTCTTGTTCATGGTGCTCAGGGCCCATGTGCAAGAGATAGACACATCAACAGGTACAGCAGGACATCAGTAGTATAGTCGGGATGACACAGGGCGCTCTATCAGCCCTAAGCATCAGCTACAACGTGAAACACTGGAATCATGCCATCAGCTTTTCCAAGCTGGGATGGGGAAATGTTGTCATCCTTGGCTCCTGGATCAATGCTCAAGCACTGAGCCACAGCTGGTTGGGCTTCTTTCTTTCTTTGTTTTTTAACTTTTAAAAAATATATGTATTTATATTGATTTCAGAGAGGAAGGGAGAGGGAGAGAGAGATAGAAACAGCAATGATGAGAGAGAATCATTGATTGGCTGCCTCCAGCACGCCCCCCACTGGGGATCGAGCCCACAATGCAGGCATGTGCCCTTGTCCGGAATTGAACCCAGAACCTTTCAGTCCACAGGCTGATGCTCTATCCATTGAGCCAAACTGGCTAGGGCAATGTTGTCATCCTTAAGAAGGACATTTTCCTTGGATAAACACTTCTCTCCTGCATCCCTGCTCCATCTCTGCTCAGAAGGTTGAGAATCTGCACATGGCCACTTGGCTCCCAGTCACTGGGATCCAAGGAGGAACGGAACACCCCTCAGGGCATCCTGGATGTCTGGGCAGTCTGGCCCTGCCATTTGTCCTGTAAGGAGCCAGGGTGGGTGGGGCTGAGCTGGCTGGCCAGGCGGGGCACTCCTGCCTCCTGCTTCAATGTGCTCCCTCAGACAACATGGATCTCAGGAAGAAAACGGCATGCCTCAGAGGACTCTGTCTTATGACTGGTCTGGGTGCCACCTGGAGACACAGGGAAGGACTTTCCCAGCCACTAACTACCAACCAGTCTGACTGTCTATAACCCCAAAGCCAAGGTAGTCAATTAGGTCTAAAAAAAATTTTTTTTTACAAATTTAGTCATGTTACTCTATTATAATACCTCTTACTGGATAAAATGAATAATTTATTTTACATATACATTTTATTGATTTTTTTTTAACAAAGGCATCATGGATTTTCAATGGAGAAAGAAAAATCTTTTCAACAAATGATTCTGGAATAACTGATAAATAACTGATAAACCAAGTTGGATAAAATGAACCTCAGTCACTACTTCATTCCACACACCAAGTTTAATTCAAGATGGACTATAGACCTTCATGTAAAAGCCAGAATTTTAGAGCTTCAAAAGAAAACATAAAAGAATATCTTCCTGAGTTTAAGCAAAATTTTCTTAGATGGGACATGGAAAACAATACTTGCTAGTATAAAAGAAAAAAATAAAGATAAATTAGACTTTATAAAATTTAAATCTTCTGTTCATTAAAAGAAACCATTAAGAAAATAAATAGGTAACTTACAGGGTAGGAAAAAATGTTCACAATTCATGTATCTGACAAAAGATGTATATCCAGGATACATGGAGAATTCTCACAAATCAATAACAGAAAGATAAACAACCCAAGTTTTAAAAGATGGGCAAAATATTTGAACAGACAACTCATCAAAGAAGATATATGAATGGCGAATAAGCACATCAAAATATGCTCAATATTATTTGTGACCAGGGAAAGACATTAAAACTACAGTGTGATACCGTGTCAAACCCAGGCAAATGGCTACAATTAAAAGCCCCCAATGATGGGCAGGATGTGGAGCAACCTGATTTCTCTTACATCACTGGTTGTAAACTTTTGGTTTTGTTGATCCTCCCTATTGGATCTGTGTTTTCTATTTTATTAATTTCTGTTTTCACATTTATTTCTTTCCTTCTACTTATTTGAATTTATTTTGATGTTCTTTTCTCACTTCAAATTCACGTTGGTTTAGGTCAAACTGCTTCCCAATGCCCCCTGAAAAGAATGTTGTGATTTCCAGGGAAAGCCAATCACAACTCGTCTACCTGGGAACTGAACAACATGTCAGCTGGTTCAACTCAAGTTAAAAGTGTTCATCAAGAATGTTATTCTTTCCCAAAATAGTTCTATTATTCTAAGAAAGTAGGGTAAAATAAGTGATATCAGAAGACTGAAAGTAAATTATCCTTCACCCCAGTCTGAAAAAAATTTAAATCAGAAAAAAAATAACAAGACCCCTCCCACCCATCCCCCCCAAAAAAATCCCACAGGAAACATCACTAAAAAGCTCAAATTCCCAACTAAGAAATAGATTGCACCCTTTTGGGCACAACGGGTATATCAACGAGTCTACCACAGTGACTTGAAGAAGGAAGCATTCTCCCTACCACCCCATGAACATGAACATGAGATTATTTGGGGACTCATTTGTGAATTTATGGAGACAAGTGACCCGCAGTTTAATATGAATTCAGTGTTCAATCTACAGTAACACCAAGTGCCTTCTTAATCATTTTCTAAGCTAACGATAAGAATAAAAGGCATCACTAAAAGCAGATAAGACTGTCTTTTCGAAACAGAATGAGTCATTTTCCTTGATTCCTGATAAATTTCTAGAGGTGCCTAAATATTGCTAAGGTCCTCCACGTCTTCTAAGCAACCAAAAAAATAAGCACAGTTCTTTCTCATTGGATAATTGCCCAACTACCCAGCCGCTGTAGGTGAAGGAATAAACATCTATGCTACGGAAAGAGAAACTGAGAATTCTTAAGATTCCACAGCTTGTCACTTAAGCTTTGAAAACTTAAGTTCCCTTCTCCTGGAGGTGTTCAGTAAGAAAACATTCCTTGGGTGTCTGTAAAAATAAATAATTTCTGCTTGAAGGATGATATATAGTTGAAAGTAAGGACAGAATATTATAAATATGTTTAAATATATATTTTATTGATTTTTTTAAAGAGGAAGAGAGAAGGATAGAGAGTTAGAAACATCGATGAGAGAGAAACATTGATTAGCTGCCTCCTGCACCCCCCCCCCCCCCACTGGGGATGTGCCCACAACCAAGGTACATGCCCTTGACTGGAATCAAACCCAGGACCCTTCAGTCCACAGGCCAACGCTCTACCCACTGAGCCAAACCGGTCACGGTGTGGACAGAATATTAGAAATCTTGTTTTCAGCTTTGTCACTACCAAATTACAGCATCAGTGTATTAGTCAGTAGAGTTTCACTAGCTGCTGTAAAAAACAACTCCCAAAATCTTAGTAGCCTAGTTTTCTTGGCTATACTGTATATTTCTCGGCACTATATTTCTTGGCTATGTCACAGTCTAATCAGGTGTGCAGATGTCAATGTGATACTTTAGGGATACTATTTTATCTTTAGGGATGCCAATTCTTCCATCTTCTAAGATATCCTGAGTCCACCACAGGATCCTTAGCATTCAAGCAATGAATGAGAGAAGAGGATTGTATCAGGCTTACGATGGCACACATCACTTGTGCTCACATCCCATGGGTAGTCACATAACTCTGACCTGAACACAAGTTTGGTAAATGCAGTCTTCTTAGGGAGTCACAAGTGGCCCAGTGCACGAAATTCGTGCATGGGGGGGCGGGGTGTTCCTCAGCCCGGCCTGCACCCTCTCCAATCTGGGACCCCTTGAAGTATGTCCAATTGCTGGTTGAGGCCCGATCACTGTATACCAGCAGTAGGACATACTTCAAGGGGTCCCAGATTGGAGAGGGTGCAGGCCGGGCTGAGGAACACCCTGCCCGCCCCCCCCCGCCCCCCCCCCCCCCCCCGTGCACGAATTTCGTGCACCGGGCCACTTGTGATATATAAAACTAGAGGCCTGATGTACGAAATTCGTGCAAGACTAGGTCTTCCTTCCCCCAGCTGCCAGCACCAGCTTCCCTCTGGCACCCGGGACCCAGGCTTCCCTCACAGCCCTGGCTTCAACTGGAAGGACGTCCAGTCTAATTAGCATATTATGCTTTTATTGTTATAAATGAGCTGATGGAGCAATAGGATATCTAAGTTCACCACCCCGCCCCCCTGCCCAGTTCTGGTATTCTGTGACTTTCAAATAGGACAGTAGCCCTAGATTGATTTCACAGACACAGTCTGCCCATAAGAAGTATATTACCACTTTGCTATTATCTAGAATTTTCTTCTTCTTCTTCTTCTTCTTCTTCTTCTTCTTCTTCTTCTTCTTCTTCTTCTTCATGATTCTGGGAAGCATGGTGGTCAGCATGGGAGCATGGGGGCTGGGCTTTTAAAAAATATGTTTGTATTGATTTTGTAGAGAGAATGGGAGACAAATAGTGAGATAGAAATATCAATGAGAGAGAAACATTAAACATCCGCTGCCTCCTGCATGCCCCCTACTGGGGATCGAGCTCACAACCTGGGCATACACCTGACCAGGAACTGAATTGAACCAGTGACCTCTTGGTGCACTGGTCGACGCTCAACCACTGAGCCACACAGGCTGGGCAAGACTTTTCTTCTTGATATGGCATTTTATTACCTTTAGCACTCTCAATGATGCCCCCCCCCAAAAAAAAAGTGAGGGGATGTACATGATAAAGCCTGAGCTATCAACAGTGAATCAGGGTCCCTTCTAGCCCTAAAATTCCAGGATCCATCGAGTCACGCTCCTCATTTAGCAGAGAAGTTGTCCGAGAACTCCTGGGATTGGGAAAACCAGGCAGGTGTTTCTCTGTGGCTTCAGCTTTCACGTAGGCTGAGCAACATGGTTGTTGCTACAGCCGTAAGAGAAATTAAGAGGCTAATGATGTTACTGCACTTAATGTATGTGTTTTGCTGAAGATTTCCAAAGCCTGGTTGGCAAACGTCGCTGAAATGAGCATAAATTAGGACTCCATCATGGATGTGTATCTGAGCATGACTATCAAGATGTGAATACGCATTTAAATCAGTAATAAATTTGAAATAAACTGGTTAACTATCATATAAATCACCCCAAGACCATTTCCCTTGGTGTCTTATTTTCTTGGCTTTGTTTTCCATCAAGATAAGAGATATAGAGTATCAGTCCTCATGATTTTTTCCACTTTATCATAATAATTAGTCCAGCTCTATTGTTAACATATTCTGAAAGTCAATCTGAGGAAAGTTTAGATAAGACATCACATTTTTAAAGCTGGTATCTTGTGACAAGAAGCAGGTAAATGCATTTGCTACTTAGAGATCAGATGCGAGGTTTTCACAGCTAGAACTGTAAATGTGTGTCAGAAAAAGAAGTTTGATATGTATAAATATTTTATTAAGTGGTTAATAAAGGTGCATTTGGGAAAAGGTAGTTGCTAACATATCTCTTTAAAACCCCTTTTATATTGTCTCATTTTATAATTAGACCTTAAAAAACAACTCTTTTCATAACAGTAGTTGTTCTTGCAGCCGATGCACATAAACTAAGATTTCCTCTACAAGATCCTCTCCAGGTATGGTGCCACGTTTCCTGCTCTTGGCCTGGTACTCACCGTGTCCTGCTACCTCTCTGTTCCACCTGCTCCTGCAACAGCCTCCCTCCACCCCACCCAGTAGGGTGGGTGCTGTACTAGTCTGCTAGGGCTTCCTTAACAAAATATTACAGACTAGGGTGGCTTCAACAGCAGGTTTATTTTCTCATAATTCCGGAGGCTAGAAGTCCGAGATCAAGGTGTTAGCAGAGGTGGTTTCTTCGGAGGCCTCTCTCCTTGGCTTGCAGACGGCTGCCTTCTCGCCGTGTCCTCACATGGTCTTTCTTCTGCGTGTACATGTCTGCAGCCAGTCTCTCCTCATAAGAACACAAATCATTTTGGATTAGGACCCAACCATATGACCTTATTTTACCTTGATTACCTCTTTGAAGGCCCTAACTCTAAATAGAGTCACATCTGAAGTAACGGTAATTAGCACTTTAACATATGAATCTTGGGAGGGCACAATTCAGCTCATGACAGGTGCCATTCCTGTGTCTAAGTGCCCTGGGCCTCTCTCAGTCAGTGTGCATGCCACTGTGTATATGCAAATGTGATACATGGCTCCCCTACTAACCTGTGGACAATTTGTGAACAGGAAATGTGTTTTGTTACGTTCAAACAGTACAGCTCCTAGAATACCGTGGAAGCTCAATGTTAGTGCGTGGGTTTTGAAGTCAGAGGACCCCACTCGGAGCCTGTGGTCTCATTTGCCAGCTGTGCGGTCGGTCGCTGAGACACATGGGGATAATGGGCAGCTCCTCTGATTTTGGTGCAAATTCAATGAAATATGTCCCTGGCAACGTGCCTAGCACATAAAGGAGCTCCATAAATGTTAATTGAATCTGAGGTTGTATCTTCTTCCAAGATGTCTATAAAAAACTAATTAATAGCAGTAATTACAAATGCTTAGTAATTAAATTGCTTTATAGAAACAATAATAATGAGGCATGCTAACCCAGACCATGGATTATGTAAAGGATTTGCCATCAACAACAATAGTCCATAAATTTTATCTCACAGGCTGAAGCCAATTTCAAATCTAGGTAATTAAAAGCCTTTTAGCCAAGGACTCTGTTTCCTCCTGGCATGCCGTGGAGGACGCTGTGTGACACTTCTTGGGCAAAATAATGAATAAAATAATGCCCCCTAAGGGGTTGGGACTGTCGCATTTTTCTCAGGACATTCTAGGCCTGGGTGCTGCCATTGGCAAAGGACAGTTTGAAACTTTGATGCTATTCAAGGAAATGATTCCACTCTAGTTTCAGTCAAAGAGACACGTTTAGGGTGAAGACTGGTAAAGCTCAGGACACAGCAAAAATCTCTGGAGGCACCAAAATCTCTTTGCCCAATTATGTATGAGTTATCTGTTGCCCCAGTAATGCTGTGTAACAAACCAGCCCCTGCCACTCAAATCTCCAACTGTGGGGAGTGTGCTGATGTATGGCCTAGCTGCTGCCCTTGTGGATCCATCCCCAAGATAATGAGGCCACCCTTCCACTGACTGGCCACAGTGGGGTACTAACGCAGGCCTACTTCTGTAACATGTGGGGTTCCTTTCACAACGACGTGGGCTCAAAGACTCCCCATCAGGCCGTCCAGGACTTCCTTAGCCCTGTGCTGCAGTCTGAGACTCTACCTATTCAATCCTTCCTTCCCCCTTTCTTCCATAGAGTCTCAGTCTGAAGGCTTCCCCCACCTTCTCTGGCTCCCTCCTCTTTTATTCTCCAACAGCATCCCACTCAGTAAATCTCCTGGACATCAGATTCCATGTTGGCATCTGCTTCTCAAGGGACTTGAACTAGCACACACTCCAAAGTTTAAGTGCTTAAAACAATGATCCTTCCCCCCCTCCTAAGGCCACAGAGCGCTACTTCTGCCTGAGTCAGGCTAGGCCAGTGGTCGGCAAACCACGGCTCGCGAGCCACCTGCGGCTCTTTGGCCCCTTGAGTGTGGCTCTTCCACAAAATACCACATGCGGGCGCGCATATACAGTGCGATTGAAACTTCGTGGCCCATGTGCAGAAGTCGGTTTTCGGCTCTCAAAAGAAATTTCGATCGTTGTACTGTTGATATTTGGCTCTGTTGACTAATGAGTTTGCCGACCACTGGGCTAGGCTGACCTCGACACGGCTGGGTCTCCGAATGCATCCCAGTCGGGTGGCAGGTGAGCTGGGCACAGCCTGAGCTAGGATGGCCTCCACTGAGAGTCCTCACCCTTGCTCACGTGATCCCTCTTCCTTCCACTTGCGCACATGGCGTTCTCTCAAGAGCATAAGTGCTCAGGCCTCTGGAGATCTGGGCTTGGCACTGACATAAACTCACTTCGCTGCCTTCAGTTGGTCAACGCCAGTCAAAAGGAGCCCAGATGCAGGGTGGGAAACAGCCCACCTCTTGAGAGGAGGAACTTGGCCATGGGCTGGGCTGTGGGGAGGAGTGAAGAATTGCAATCCTTCTTGCAATCGGTCTCTCACCCCCCATCTCCAAGGTCATCCCCGTTAGCACATGGCCACGCTGTGCCCATAACTGCGTTGGCCGTTGGAGAACTAGCCAGGCCGCCTTGGCCTCTGCGCTGGGGCTTAGCTGCCCGTCCCAGAGCAAGGCCAGTCTCCCGGGCAGGACTCCAGCTGCCCTGAGCCGCGTTAAACACCCTAAGAAGCCGCTCCTAGTGGCCAGTCCTCCCCGCGGGGAACTGGAAAAGGTTGGCCCTGAGTGCACCGAGGGGTCTCTCCGTCTGTCCCCTGTCGGCCCGCATCAGCTTCAGGCCAGGAATGCTAAAGAAAACGGGGCGCGGAGCATTTGAACTCAACCTTACTTTTCCGAGGAGCGAACGGACAATTAGGAGCAGGACCTGCATCAAAAAAGAGCAACCCAGCATGAGGCCCGTCTAATTAGTCATATGAACGGAGAGCTTCCCCTCCGCTTCCTCTGGAACGCACGCTTGTCAGGTCTCATAAGGCAGACTCTGCCCCGACGGCCGCTGCACGGGGACTGGGTGCCGGCGGCTCGGCAGGAGGGCCACAGGCGCCCCTCTCCGGGCACCACCGTCCCTCTGAGAGTCCCCGGTCGGTGTCCTCTGGCCTCTTCCCCTGCAAACGAAGCGGCGGAGGGAGGCTTTTAATTGTGCCGCCGAGATGGACCCACGAAGGAAAGCCAGCCGCTGTCTCTGGTTCAAACGCCGACCTTCTTAATACCTCGCCTGGCGTTAATGGGAAAGTGAGCACGATGAAGGATTCAAGGTGAAGGCTGGACATGCTCCGCTAATCCCGGGGGCTGGCCTGCTTGGCTTCTGCACTTTATGATTTTCTTCCCCTAAAGAGTGTGTGCCACGGAGGTCACCGGCCTGTCATCAGAACAGATTAGAGGAGACGTCCACCGCACCTTGCTCCGGGCAGGACAGGGAGACCCTCCTGCTAGGGCGGCTCATCCAGCCCCGACCCCGCGGAAGGCGAGCTCTCCTGGGCGCGTACTTAGTGTCTCCTTCCTGCCTGGCCCCTCGCAGTGGGCTGGCCTGGCTTTCCACCGTGGGGCTGCCTTTCACTCCCGGCAAGTGCTGGCTTTTGGGGCCAGCCACACCTCTCTCTGCAGGCAGCTCCTGGCCCCCGGGCCCATCGTGACCACGTGACTAGGAATGTGGTCCCAGTCGCTTGGTGTCCTGTTTGATGTTCCTGACCATATGCATGAAGTGGCCTCTCTGTTCTAGCCGCATACACACAAGTATCTTTTATTTTCTCATCAAATGGTTAAGCAAAGATGTATACGGCATGTCCGTGTCCGATAGCCAGGAGCACGAGGGAGCAGCGCTTCCTCTGGATGCCCTTCGCCTTTCTAACTCTCTCTCTCTCTCTCTCTCTCTGTCTCTCTCTCTCTCTCTCTCATCTGAGAAAAAACCTCTTGTTTCGTCAACCAGCTGGCTTCGTTGCTTCGCTGGGTTAGGAACTCCTACCCACTCTTCAAAACCTTCGCTTAGGAAGCCTTCCCAGGCAACGTTACCACCCCCACCACCACCCCCATCCTATAGGACAGGGATGGGGAACCTTTTCCTGCCAAGGGCCACTTGGATATTTATAACATCATTCTCGGGCCATACAAAATTATCCACTTAAAAATAGCCTGCTCTATTTGGTCAGACATTTAATTAACTCACCCCTAATGTCTCGGCAGGACAGGTCCAAATGATTTTGTGGGCCTTATACGGCCCCCGGGCCCGAGGTTCCCCACCCCTGCTCTAGGACACATGACCTGGCTGTGACCATTTCCTCTCACACCAGGCTCACCTGTGTGCCCCGGAGACCGAGCCTCCGTTGAAGTAGCTGCACACCCTGGACACGTAGAGTTGCTCACCGCTGCCCAGGCAGGAAGGGAAATGGACTTCATTATTACTCCAGAAGCTGAGGCTAGGAGGAGGAAGAGGGAAATGCACCGTGACTGGGTGTTAAAATGGTCATGTAACGATTACAGTCTCAGCAAACCGACTTACACCTTCCAAAATACCTTTTGTTAGAATTTATCATTTTCAAGGGGAATGTTATATCCTCTATTTCACTTGTATCTCACGAAGGTACCACAATTAACAAGAAGGGGGGGGGGAATACCGTGCAGAGTGCAGGACAGAAGCTTTTCTCTGCCTTTGGAAGCTGAAATGCCTGTGGCTCACAGACCTGCGGAGCTGACCCAGGAGTCCTGAGAGATCGGTCACTGACCACCCCCCCCCCCGCCCCCCCTCTGGCAGGCTCTTCACTCCACTTTGCTGCTTTATCTTGGAAATGTAAACAGATCCCAAATTCATTTGGTTTTTGTTTTAAAACAACACCTTGTGAAGGGCCCCAGGTGGTTGTTTTTATCGGTGTAAAATCACTAATGTAAAATAAGACTTGCAATTGGCGTCATCGATTCTCTTTCTGAAGCAATAGGTAAGTGGTTATCTCCCTCTTAAGAGGGCCAGTCTGTGTACTTAACAAATCCACGCCATTTATTCTGAGAGGCCTAAGGGGATTTTCATTTCCAGGTTTCTTTTACTCTGGAGCCTTTCAAAGTGGAAGGCTAACCGCTGTGCATTATGGGAAGTCGTGAGTCAAGAAGGGAAGGCTCTCGGTCTCCACCAACCCAACCCTGACAAGGAAGGTATCCGGGGTGGTTGTTGTGGGTTTGTTTTATTGAAGAAAAAATATTGCTTTTCTCTATCACCATGCCTCGGTTCAATAAGAGTTTATTTAAGAACATTTGAGATAGCCCTTCTAGAAAAAATCATCATTATTCACTTTAATCTACTGGTCAAAGAGTTGGTCAAGATCAGAATCATATAGAAGCTTGGCTTGGATTGGAGGATCTGCTTCTTAACTTACATTACTTAGAAAAGAGTTTCTCTTTAAATTTTGCTACTTTTAATGAAAACAAAAATACCCAGCAGGGTCCAATGTGAAGCCCGAAAACCTGAGTTAATAATAGATCAGTAGCTCCTCCAGATGCCCTGGACTTCGCAGCCTTTGAATGGAATATTCACTTCCACCCGCCTCCTCGTTCCCGGTGGCCAATCCCTCTCCCAGAAGCCGAGGGTGCTGGCAGGCCTGGGTTATGTGACCAAGTGCACAGATTGAATTAGGAGCCAGCTTGGAGTCATTAGCGAGTAAGAGAAAGAACACAAATGGCGCTTTTCCACTCAGGGGACCCCCGGCGTCCTGAGCGCTGTGTGAACAGTGTGGGTGACATGTCTCACATCACCTTGCAGACCCCCCACTCAATCAGGGGCCAGGCTGTCCTGTTTCTACAGCCCCCCACGCCTCGCCGTTCGGGGCTCTCAGGTGCTGCTCCTTGCTGTCCAGGACCTGAGTTTGATTCGCATTCTGTGACCCCGAAGCTCATGTCTGGCCAACACCCCCCCTTCCTCTTTTCTTTCTTGGCTCAGATATAAAAGCTGCGTGTTTTTGGAAGGTTCTTTCTTTGAAAGTTTACTAAAGTTAGAGACAGAGATAAAACATTCAAGACGGATGTCCATCAAGGAAAGAGTGAAGGGAAGGAGAAAAGAGGAAGCCAACAGAAAAAGGGTTTAATGGGTTTTCTAGACAGTTTGTCTTGCTACTATATACAGAATAGATAAAAACCCAACCCTGCTCTTTAAGCCTATCTGAGCATAGATAGATCCTGCAGGTCATAAACGCTAAGTGAGGAACGGAGGGTGGTACCAGTTGGCTAGCAATCAATATCCCTAAATCGCTGCCTTCGTGTGAAATCAAGATGCTATAAACAGCATTCACTCCTTTATCAGTCACCTGTTGGAGATTAGCCAACCCAAAAAAAAATAGTCTTTATTCTATAATAATTAGATGATTCCTGGCATTTAAAATACATAGTATCATCCTTTGCTGAACAAAAAAAACTACTAAAGTCGCACCAGTTTGAGGATAATTGTTTGGCTACTACCCAGTCCTCAGTGAATCAGTCACTGCATCTCTGTTAAAGCATCTCGATCAAGGGTTCTCTAAGAATCCGCCTGCGAAAATGATTCTAATTCACGTGGGGGTGGAGCAAGAGAGGTGTTCCCCCGAGGTCTCTTCTATAGAAGATCCAGAGGAAAATGACTGGAGACGCCTCCAAAAGTGGTCCCACCTGGGAAACTGTTGAAATGCAGACTCTCTGCATTTTTGTTGTTGTTATTATTAATCCTCACCCGGGGATATTTTTTCCATTGCTTTTCAGAGTGAGTGGAAAGGAGGGAGGGAGAGACCGAAGAGAAAGACAGAGAGAGAGAAAGAGAGAAAGAGAGTGGGGGGACATCAATGTGAGAGAGACACATCGATTTGGTTGCCTTCTGCATGGGGCCTCGAACCGGCCGGGGATCAAACTGCAACCCAGGTACATGCCCTTGACTGGAATCAAACCTGCAATTCCTGGGTGCAAGGGTGGAAGCTCTAACCGCTGAGCAACACAGGCTAAGGTAGATTCTGTATTGTAACAAGTCACCCTCCCCGGTGCTTTGTATGCAAATTAAAGCTTGAGAAGTACCATTCAAGAGGAAGGGGCAGCACACTTTTTTGGTAAAGACCCAACTAATAAATATTTCAGGCTCTGCAGGCCACGTGGTCTCTGTCCAGCTCCTCCGCTCTGCCTCTGTACTGTAAAAGCAGCCAGTAAACCTGGGGTCTGCAACGGATGGCCCGTGGGCCACATCTGGCCAGTCTCCTATTTTTATACAGCCCACTAGCCAATAAATAAATAAATAAATAAATAAATCTTTGCATGTTTAAATGGTTCAATAAAAAATTAAAGCATAATATTTTGTGACATGTGAAAATTGTGTGAACGTCAAATCTCAGTGTGCATAAATAAAGTGTTATCAGAACCCAGCCACATTCGCTTGTTTACGTATTGTCGGGGGCTGTTACGATGTTACAACGGCAGAGTTGGATATGGTGACAGAGACCATATGGCCTGCAAGCCTAAATATTTACTGTCTGACCCTTAGCAGAAGAAGTTGGCCAACCCCTACAATAAAACTCCGTGGGCACTGAAATTAGAATTTCAAATAATTTTCTCATTATAAGATACGATTCTTCTTTCGGCTTTCCCCCTCCAACCATTTGAAAATGTAAAGGCCATTCTTCGCTCTCGGAATGCACAAACACAGGCCCCCTCTGAGGCAACCTGGGCCCTGCAAAGCCTCATGTGGGGAACACAGTCCAGGTTTCCTGAAAGGAAAATAAAAACCTTCTCAGGCAAGGTTTCCCAAGCTCCAGTATGGCCAGTAGCAATCTCATTTTTCCTTAATGAAGTCACCCCTTTCCTGGTCTCGGCCATGTGGTTTGGGAGGAGTTCCACACCCCCAGCTCCAGGGGTAGGGCCCCGAGTTGGTTAAGCCAACCAGGGTACCCGAATCCTCTGATCATGGTTTTGGGTTCAAGGCACACGATCCCTAAACCAGGGCCAAGGAGATGTCAAGACATCTCCTGGGCTCCTTTCTCTGCAGGTGTAACGGAAGGAGAGAGACTACTTACTAATGGGCGCACACCAGGAAGGACGGCTCCACCAGGAGACCTGCTCATCGTCCTCCTGTGACCCCAGGGGAAAGCTTGCCCCCACATAGGAACAGCACCAAGAAACCAGAGATGAGAAATACAGATTTCCTTTGCATCTCGGATCACAAGGTTCCTGAAACTACACCTAAACTATGTAAGTGGGTGGGCCAACGCGTTCCCTTTTGCCCGACCCTGCATCCCTCACATTATACAATATAAAAAGCATGCCATCGTGTGACAAAAAGGGAATCGCGGCCTAAAGGGGAAGGGACGGACAAGACGTCACCCTGAGCAGCAGAGGCCCTCAGACCCCTGCGAGGGATTTATCGTCTCCCCTCCTGCTGGAAGCAGAGAACTGGCCGGCGTGCTCTGTTTGTTTCTGGACTCACCATCAGCTGTGAGATGTTTGTAGAGGAGCCAAAGAGTAGGGGCTAAATTCCGGGAGATGGGGGCGTAGGAGCCTTGGAGAAACGCAGGCAAGAACTCAAACCTGTCCCCCACCACCTATTAGCTGTGTGCTTTATAGTAAGTTACACAACCTCTCTGTGCCTTACTTGCTTATCTGTAAGACGGGGGGACTAAAATAAGATAATACACATAGGTGCAAATCAGGTAACCATTATTATGAGCCACCTGCCCTCCCTGCCAGAGGAGGAACGTCCTTCTAGGCTTTGGGGGGACCTGGAGGGCTGGGGGGGGGGGGGGTGGAACTGGAGGGCTGGGGCGGGAGCTGGCTCAAGTGGAGCACAGTCCTTCAGGACTGGGCTGTGTGCCCAGCACATCCCACTTAAGGACCATTCGCAAACATTCACTACTTAGAAGGTCACTTTAATAATTAGTCTTGCTTTGCTAATTACACTTTACTGATTAGAAGCGGACCGACCCACGGTTGACAATGCTGGGGTTGCTGTGAGTGCTAATCTTTTAGCAGCCACCGGGAAAATAATGGTGACTGATTTTGCCGTTGAGCTTTTATCTTTAAATGCACCGTGTCAATATTGTGATGGGAATGCAAAGAGGAAACCCCGAGGCCAGGGTGATTCACACTCCCTTTCCCAGCATTCCCAGGCCTGGCATTCAGCTCTAACCCTGAGCCCCTGGACCCCTGAATATCCCGGAGAATCAGGAGACAGTAGCCAGCTTCTAGGGAGTTGTTTTTTTTTTTTAAATCTGAAGTCTGTGGTTTGTAAAAACATTTTGCTAGTAAACAATAGCATTAGCCTGTGCTTAAGGAGAGCCCGCTCTGGGCTCAGCATCTACTCATTAACGTGCACAGGAGTCATGGATGCGGGCGCTAGTGTTCTGTCCATTTTACAGGTGCGGCCAATGAGGCACAGAGATGAAATGGCAGGTCAGACTCCAACCCTGTCAGTCGTGAATCCAACCAGCAGTTCTGTAAGGGATCTTTGGACCTCTTGGAACTATTCAACCTTGCTCCCTCTCTTCACCTCTTTTTAAATAATAATAATAATAATAATAATAATAATAATAATAATAATAATATAATTAACAGCCTTTTAAAAAGCAGATACAATTCTAGTGTAATAATAGCAGTAACACCAGGTGTGCGTGTTAGGTCATCGGCATAACACTTAATGTGCATCGTTTTAGTTAATTTTCATGACAATCTTAAGTGCCCATTTTACAGAGGAGACACTGAGGCTCAGAGAAGCTCAGTGACTGGCTCCAACGCCACCGAGACATTGAGGGTCGAGCCGGGAGCCGGGAAATAAAAGTGTAGCCAACGGGCCGCCGAGGAAGGCTGGGCTGGAGCGGCCCCAGCCGCGCCCCCTCTCCCAGCGCCCGGGAGCGCTGCAGCTGCGGCCGGGCCGGCGCGGCCCGGGGCCCCGCCCCCACCCTGCCCTGCGCTAATGGGGGGAAAGCTCGGACGGCGCCATCCTGCAAGCCGAGCCTGATAATGGCCCTGATTAAACGGCAGGACGGCCCGAGAGGGCCCCGCCGCCGCCAGCGCCACGGTCCCCGCGCCGCCTGAGCCGGGATCCGGCCGCGGCGGCGGGGGCTCTGGCTCGGCCATCTGCGTCCCGGCCCCGGGGGCGGCGGCGGCGGGTCCTGGGTGGGAGCCTCGGAGAAATGGGTTTGGGTCTGCTTCTCCAACAACGCAGTCTTCCAAAGAGACCCCAACAGTGTGGCCCCGGGAGGAGTCTTTAGGAGTCGGAACGCCCCGTTAGAGTCACCAAGTGGGGGCAGGAGGTGGCGCCGGGTGTAGGGCGCCGTGGGCCCCTCGGCCTCTCCAAGGTGAAGGTCTGGGACCGGCGGTGGCTGCGGGGATGGGGTGGGTTGGTGGGAGGGCGCAGCGGAGCCCAGACCGAGAGGCGGGAGTTCGCCTGGCAAGCCCCAGGGCTGGACGCTTCCGCGCCGCCTGGTTGCGGGAAGGATCCGCTTCCTGCCGTGGCATCGCCCCACTGCGCTCCGCTCCCGCGCGCTCTGCGGGCCTCGGGGCGCCGTGCCGCCTCCCTCTTCACAGCGAGGGAAACTGAGGCTCAGAGCAGACCACACAGCTCAGGGGCCCACGAACCTCAAAACCGTGGCAGTCTGCCTCCAAAACGTGGGGGTCCTCGGGCAGTGAGCCTCACAGACTCCTGTCTCTAACTGCCCAGCCGCCTCCGTGGCCGCCGGCAACCTGCAGCTGACCGGTAGTCGCCCCATTAAAGATGCAGCTGACGCGGTAGTCACCCCATTAAAGATGCAGCTGACCGGTAGTCGCCCCATTAAAGAGAAACATCTGCAAAGGCCGCTTGAGCCCGGTCCTCGGAGGGAGGCTCGGGAGGACCTTCGCGCGGCCGGCCTTTGTGCGTGCGGGGCGCGCCCGGAGGCTGCGCGGGGCCCAGTTTGGAGGCATGAAGCCCCTGGTCCTGGGGGGCAGGCAACAGGGGCTGCGACTTACAAACAGACCCAGAGAATTCAGCCCTCGCCGAGCTGCCTCTGCTTCCAGACAGCAGCCCAAGCGAGTGAGCGCTAGACTTCCATGTGGGGTGGAGGTCAAGCTAGCCTTCCAGCCTCATTCTCTGCAGCTGTGAACGTGCACCTGATAATGCGACCCGACTGATGCTCTGGCCAATGTTACCTATTTCTTGCAAAGCCTCAGCGCAGCGCCGGGCACGTATTAAGTGCGCAACGGCTCTGGGTGATGCACTGAAAAACCAGCATCGGGAACTTGAGCGCCTTCACACCAGCTCAGTTCACAGGAGAGAATGCGGCGGGGAGGCCGGCTGTGAGCCTCCAGCCTTTCAAAGCAGCGAGTGTTCCTAGCAGAGGCCTCGTTGGAACATGGGCGAGGACCTGGCCCCCTCCTCGCCGTGGCACCGGAGTCCCTGAGTGAGACCCAGAGCATCTCAGGACCCAGAGAGAAAGCTGTTCCTTACATCCCTAGAGCGTGGCCACTGGAGCTCTTGAGCACACTTGGCGATCAGATCTCATGGGTAGCAGCCCTAAGTCACAAAGGGTTTTCTTCCCAAGTCCCGGGGTTCTTGGACCCCACGGGGACATTACTCCGTTTCATCTTCACAACACACTCTTGACGTCGGCATTGTCCTCAGTAGCCATATTTTACAGATGTGGAAACTGAGAGAGCACAGCTTGCTCCAAACGGGTGTTTCAGAAGCCAGACCCTAGCACCTTCCTCTGCAAGGCTCGTTATTCGTTCTTAGTTCTGTCTTATTTGTGCTTAACCTTGAGCCATGATGCCCCTACATCCCAAGAGTTCTTTTAGCTCAATGTTGAGGAGAATGAATGTGTGTATGTTGTTTTTTTAAATATATATCCATGCTATTTTATACATCTCCAGCTGGCCTTTGAATCCTTGTTGGGCAGAGATGATCGTATGCAAATTATCCAGCCACACCCTCACCCCAGTAAGCCAGTGCCTGGGCCAGAACGTATGAATGCCCCAAGTAGGGTGAGTTTGCTATCTCCGCTCCTTGTTTTCTCAAGTTTTTTTTGTTAGTTTCTCTTTCTTGTGGTTTTCACAGGCTTGCTAGTGTCTCCCAACGGCACGTGAGCTGCACAAGGCAGGAACTTTAGGGTTCTGATGGCTGGTCTGTCCCTGGAACCGAGCACAGTGCCCAGCCCAGAGTATGCCTCAGACAACACTGGATAGTGAACCAGTACTCTGCACGCTCTGCCTTTTATTCGGTGCACATGTCTTTGTTCCCTTGTGCCGTGCATGCTGCAAGTCGCCTGGAGCATGCTGGCGTTGGCAATAGGCACCCAAGCCCTTCCTGGGTATATCTTGCCCTTGGCAGGGACGGAGATGAGCTTTCCTGGTGGCTTCTGGGGTGACTCACAGTGGGAGCTGGCGGCAGGGGCCTTGGAGGGCTACTTGCCTTGATCTTCTGAACCTCTGGATCGGCTGGATGGTTTGTAACCAAACAGCTCCACGCCAGCTCCTGAAGACCCAAGGCAGAGGTGCCCCAGCGATCACCGAGAGGACAGGGGCAGCCGGCTGGTGGAGGGCTGGCCATCTCCCCAGGTGCGCCACCTCTAAGTAGACCCGGGTGCCGCCCCCGGAACTGGGCCACTCTGTGGGGGGAGGGCACTGCTGTGGTTGCTCTTCTCCCCATCCGCTCACTTCGCTCTGAGTTCGTTTTAAACATCTTCGAACCTGCGGCTCAAGAAGCATGCTGGGCGGCCCTGTCCAGGCCGGCCCCACAGGTGTGCCCTGGAGGGCTGGGCTCCCACATTCCTCCTCTGTCCGCTTCCTCCCTCCCCGTGGGAGTTCCAGCTTCACCGGGTCAGTGCCCGCGTCAGGGCAGGAGAGAAGCTTTGGAAGCTAGAAACGTGCCTTGGAATCCCTTCTCCAACGCTTAGCACCAACGTGATTTCCATCAAATTCTAAACCTTGCTGATGGGGCCGGGGCTAGGGCGAGAGCCCAAAACTCAAGGGGGCGCCAAAAAATTAAGTAACAATTAAATAATATTTTATTTAAGTAATTAAATATCTTATTTAATTAATTAAATAATATTTTAATGCGGTAATTTTAAAAAGCAAAACTCATGCAACTAATTCACGAGGGACAGACGATCTAAGCTTTAATTAGAGACAGGATCCCTAGCGGCAGGGGTTGGTCGGGGAGGCAGGGGGATCCCTAGAGGAGGGTTGGAGGAGGAGGAAGAGGGTTGGAGGGGGAGAAGGAGGGTTGGAGGAGGAGGAGGAGGGTTGGAGGAGGAGGAGGAGGAGGAGGAGGAGGAGGAGGGTTGGAGGAGGAGGAGGAGGGTTGGAGAAGGAGGAAGAGGGTTGGAGGAGGAGGAGGAGGAGGGTTGGAGGAGGAGGAAGAGGGTTGGAGGAGGAGGAGGAGGGTTGGAGGAGGAGGAGGAGGAGGAGGAGGAGGAGGGTTGGAGGAGGAGGAGGAGGGTTGGAGAAGGAGGAAGAGGGTTGGAGGAGGAGGAGGAGGAGGGTTGGAGGAGGAGGAAGAGGGTTGGAGGAGGAGGAGGAGGGTTGGAGGAGGAGGAAGAGGGTTGGAGGAGGAGGAGGAGGGTTGGAGGAGGAGGAGGAGGAGGAGGAGGAGGAGGAGGAGGAGGAGGGTTGGAGGAGGAGGAGGAGGGCTGGAGGAGGAGGAGGAGGAGGGCTGGAGAAAGAGGAGGAGAAGGAGGGTTGGAGGAGGAGGAGGAGGGTTGCAGAAGGAGGAGGAGGGCAGGGTGGGCGAGCCAGCGGCGGGGGAGAGCGGTCAGCATCCCTCGCTCACAGGGTCAGAGATCTCTTTGTTGTCTTGGGATGGCGCTGCGAGTTTTACACCCGGTAGCGCACCGGTCCTTCCCGAGTCAGAAAGCCTGCGGCCCTGGCGGTCCCTGCAGCCGGGAGCTCCTGGGAAGAACTGGGAAGCGGGTGTGCGGGGTGCAGCGGGAGGGGCGCAGCTCAGAGGGAGCATCTTGGGTGGAGGCTCTGGGGCCCAGCCGCCTGCCCTCTGCCCCCAGGCCCAGGACTGCCTCGGGGTGGACACCGGGGGAGGCCCAGGGCGGGTCACGTCACAGTACCGGGCTCCGGCCACCAGTGACATTTCCCTTCACCACCGGGTCCTGGACCTGGTGCGACCGGCCGTGGCCGCAGGACCTGCCTTTCCTGGGCCGATGGCTGGGCGCCAAGGTGAGGTCGCGGCGGGACGTGCGCACACAGGCCACCTGGGACGGTCAGGTGACAGATGCGGGCGGAGGAGGAGCTGACCTTTGCCTCGCCCTTGCACCCGGCGCTGGGCTAGGACGCCAGGCTGGCCGGGGCGCGGCTCAGGGGCCGCTCGGGGCGTTAAGGAAACGTCACCTCGGTAGGGTGTGCGTGTGCACCGGGTCCCCAGCTCCTCCGAGGAAAGGCTGGGACCCGCCCTCTCTGCGCCCCGTGACATCGAGGCTCGGGGGCGCGCTGCCCTGGGTGGGGGTGGGGGGAGCACGGGGACCCGCAGAGCCGCCTGGAGAGGCTGCGGCCCCCCTCCCCCTCCCCCCTCTTCGGGCGTCTTTCCCCTGCGGCACACCGAACTGAGAAACCCAAAGGCCCATCACTGTGCCTTTTTAAAAATATATTTTTTATGATCGATTTCACAGAGGGAGGGAGAGGGAGAGAGAAACATCAGCGATGAGAGAGAACCACTGACCGGCTGCCGCCTGCACGCCCCACACTGGGGATCGGGCTCGCACCCCAGGCTCCTGCCCTGACACGAATTGCACCTTGACCTCCAGGTTCAAGGATGATGCTCAACACTGAGCCCGCAGGTGGGGCCGTCACTGTGCTTTTGAAGCGGTCACCAGCAAGGATGGGGCGGGATGTCTGCCCTCCTGCTGAGAAACCCGTCTCCTCCCCCCCCCCTTCCGTCTGGGGTTCACACGCAGGTGCCTGATGGCCTCTGGGTCCCTTACCCTGTCCACTGCCCCAGCGCAGCTCTGGCTCCCAGGACACCAGCGGCCCAGTCCCTGCCCCGTCAGCCAAGGCCCTGCTTCAGCTGCAGTTCCGCGGGGCCACTGGCCGGCAGCGGGAAGCCTGGGACTCCAGGGCGGTTCTGGAGGGGACGGACTCTGAGTAGCGGAAGCTGCAAATGAGAATTTGGAAGGGCGGCGGGTATGAGGCATCGACCAGTCCTCCATGTAATGGGAGTCCGAATAATCAAACGCAGCCGTGTAACCAAAGTTTGAATCCCTAGCCTCCAGTTCAGCAGGACTTAACGCTGCCTTACCACCACCCAGTGCCCCCGGCTCTCCACGCACATTTTCAAAACTGTCTACAGCTCTGCGATCGATCGCGAAATTGCAGTTCAAAAATTAAATGTAATAAAACTCTGTTCTTAATGTTTTACTTAAATTGGGGTAACTGTTAACGTTACTTAATGGTGTAGGCGCTTCACGCGCGTTACGGCATCCAGCCGCAGCGCCAGGTTCGGGGCAGGAATAAATGGTTGGTCCTGTTTTAACGTAGGTGAGGAAACGGAGAGGTGTGGGGAACCCACCCACGCAAAGTCTCGGGGCTAACACGGGTTACAGGCATGACAAAGTCTCCTGGAGTCCAAGGCGCTTTCTGTGTCCACGCAGCACCCACGTCTGGCCTGTCCGCAGCCTGAGACGGGCCTGGGGGGGGGGAGTGTTAATGGGGTTGCTTCGTTCCAGCCTCTTTGGTGGCTTTGCTGGTCAACCTGCCCTAACGCGGGGGGGGGGGGGGGCGGGGGGGGTTGGAGGGTCTCGGAATTCAGCCCTCACGCCTCGGAGTCACCTCCTGACAGCACCTCTCTGCCGGGCACCGCCCCGGTTTTTTATAGCGCTGTATTGATTTGCAAAGACAATAAATCTAAGGAAGGGACACGGCCCGATAATTACGTTGTAGTCTATACATTTTCCTGCAGTGATTTCAACGCCAGCAAGATGCATAGCTTGTGAGGCGGCCCCAAACAGCTCCCCTCTGGCGCCCAGATTTGTTGAAAGGGGCCTTTTCCACCCCCTGGCTCGCTGGCTGCCCCTGCCTCAGCGCCCGCTGAGCCTCCTTCTCCTTTTACCTGCGACAGGACCAACAGCCCGTTCCCTCCTGCAGGAGACCCAGCGCTGCCGGGACTGGGTCAGCTTCCCCTTCTCGGCCAATTGTTCTACGAATGCCTTCTCGTGAAAGCATTCCAACTCCAGTCTGACCCATTAAGACAACTACGACAAAATACGGCACTCCCTGTGTGTAGAAAAAGCAATGGCCAGTTGTTGTTTTTAAATGAGGTAAAGTAAGTTTTTGAAAATACCAGCAGAGCACAGATTAAGTTCCACACTAATTCTGACATCACCCCCCTAACACACACACACACACACACACACACACACACACACACACACACCAAAAAAACAACAACAGGCACACACCCACCCACCACCTCCACCACCAAAACTCTCCACCTAAGGCTTCCTTCCCTGGGCAAACTCTGAGCACGTGAGGCAGGGAAGGAGCCAGCGTGCGCCTAGCATTGGAAAGAGGGAAGTGTCACTCTGGAATTGAGGTGGTGTTGGGGGGCGGGGAGACTTGAATAGCTGAAGGGTCTGGGTTGGGTCTGGGTTGTCCCCACACAGCAGTGGAGCAGAGACTCAAGAATGGAAGCTGATCGTTAGGCGCCGGTTGGCTTCGTCTCTCTCTCTCTTGCCGCGGTTTCGTCGGAAGCCTCTGCTCTCGGCCCGCGTTAGCCCTCCTGTCCACCCGCAGGAACAGCCGAGCGGCGGGGCGGGGATCAGGACCGAGGCCTGGAGGGCGGCCTGGGGCTCCTGTCAGCCCTGAGCCGGCTGGGCCCACTGCACGGGAGACACGCCCTCCGCCGAGCCAGACCCGGCCTGAGAGAGAGAGAGAGAGAGAGAGAGAGAGAGAGAGAGAGAGAGCGCCCCTTCCAGCACAGAAGCCTGTGGTTTGGATGAACTCCCCAGCACGGACGCATGCACACTTTGCGCATGGAGGCTGATGGCAGAAAACGTGTGTGAGCCGCCTCCATGCAGCACCTGGTTAGGAACGATGGACACGCGATGACAGGACAGGGTGACTCCGCGCCTCTCCCAGCTCGCGTCGTTTTACTCCCCTAAACGTCCTCCAGCTTTGACTTTTCGCCTTCCCCACGGGTTTATTTCAGGAGCCAGGGAGCGGAGAGGCGGCGAGGAAAGTGAAAGGCTGGTGGGAAATAGGGGTTTATTCTGTTTTCCTTTAAGACCCAAGAGGCTCTTACTCGCCAGGCGGACCGGCTGAAAAGGAGCGCAAATGTTTACACGTTCAGCCTGTGTGTGTCCGCCCGAGCTCACCCGGCTCCGCTCCGCGGGAAGCGGATTACCCCGCGAATTCGGAGAATTTGAGTTATTTAAGCTGAACTAGGCCAACACGACGACCCCCCTCCGTTCCCCCCCCCCCCGCCCGCAAGGCCGTGGGAAGTCCGGGTCGCCGCCGAGTCTGCGAGGCCAGAGGTCCCGCGTCAGCCAAGCCCGCGCGCTGTGGGCGCGCACCCTCCCGCCGCGGCCCCGCACAGCGCCCGCCCCCGCCTGCCCAGAGGTCGAAGCCCCGTCTCCCCGAGTCCCTAGCAGCACGGGAGCCCGGGGGAGAGGCACCCCGCTGGGCAGCACGAACCCTGGCGGCGAGTGCGCCGTCCTTTGCGCCAGGTTCCCAGCACCCCCTTAGCGCGCCGTTCGCGGGGCTGCGCCTCGCCGCCCCACTGTCCAGCAGCCCGATGTTGGAGACCACCCAGTCCCTGGGGCGACCGCGGGAATGGGGCTGGCCCGTGGGCGCCAGCTCTCCGGCGCCGCTCTCCTCTCTACTCAGCGTTTCCAAACGTCCTTTTGGGACTCTGAGCGCCGGGGAGACTCATCTTTGTCCCGTGGACGCGGCCAGAACTCCCGTCTCCCTCCGGGCTGGGTGCACGCGCTGCGCCCCTCCCGGGCTCTCGGATTTTAGGTCGCGAAAAGATGCCCCCTCGCGACAGCGCGCACCTCCCTCTCGCCCCATCAGCGGGGTGGTGGCACCCCTTTTCCCAAAGGGTGCCAGCTTTGCGGCGGGTGCGGCGCGAGGCCACGCGGGCGCTGCGCCCCGGGCGCGCCCTCCCCCTCGCCCGGCGGCCCCGCCCCCGGCGGCGGGACCAGGAAGCGGTGACGTGGGGCGGCGCTGACTGGCTGCGGGCCGCGGGGACCGGCGCCGCCAGCAAATTAAGGCGCGGGGCGGCGAGCGCCCGGCGCAGTGTCCTGGGGGCCGCGCTGCGCGGCGATCCGGCTCCCTGCTGTCGCGCCCTCTCTCGGGCTTCCCGCGGCTGGGGCCCCTCCGGCTGTCCCCCGCGGGGGAGAGGGAGGAAGGACGCGGAGGGGGCGCTGCGGGACCCCCGGGCTTTGCGCAGCGGGTGCCCGTCCCCAGCGGCGCAGCCTGTGGTCCTGCCGCGCGCGCCGGTGCCTGCGCGCCGGGTGGAGCCCGCGTCCGTGCCCCGCTCTCCGGCCGGTCCGAAGGCTCTGCGGCTCCGGCGCTTCGCGGTCGGCGAGTGCGGAGGCCGGTGTGGCGCTCTCGGGGGGTCGGGACGGACTCCCCCGGAGTCCCCGGCCGCGCTGTGGTTGCACTCGGAAACTTTGCGCCGCGTTTCGGTCTTTGTCTCCCTCGGGGAAGCTGGACGGCGCTTCGGCCAGCCCTGTCCCTGGGCAGGACCGCGTCCTCGGGGCCATGGAGTTCACGGCGTCGCCCAAGCCCCAGCTCTCCTCCCGGGCCAACGCCTTCTCCATCGCGGCGCTCATGTCCAGCGGCGGCTCCAAGGAGAAGGAGGCCGCGGAGAACACCATCAAGCCCCTGGGTAAGTCGGCGCCTCGCCGCCCGCGGGGGGCAGAGGCGGGGAGCGGCGCGTCCTGCTGCCCCTGTCCCCGGCCGCGGGGGGCTCCGGAGGGTGGGTGGCCGCCTGTCCCGGCTCGCGCGCGGCAGCCTCTGACTCTCCGGCCACGGCCATAAGTCGGGGGTGGGAGGTTTTTTCCTTGAAGGCCCACGTTTTCTTTGGGAACTTCAGAGTCTGAGATACAAGCGGTTTCGCATCTCGTTCAGGCGGTAGGCGCTCCCCGTCTTTGCCTAGAATCCCAGGAGGAGTGGGTGTGGGTGCAGAACTCTGTTGGGATAATATATATAATAATAAATAATAAGTAAGGATATATAATAATAAAACCCATTTTTAAAGACGCAACAGGATTGACGACGCGGGTAACACCTGCTTGTGCATTTGAATCCAAGGAGACTGCAGGCGACTTCACCAGAACCTGGTTTAATTTTGTTTTCCTTCCGACTGGATAGACTGCATTAAACGGGGTCAGTTCTTAAAACCACGGCCGAGGGCTGTAGGCGAAGCCAGTCCTCCCCGCGCGAGCCATTTTCTTCTCAGAAGTTCTGGACTTATCAATAAGACAGCATTTCCTAAGGGCCGTCATTTCAGGAGAGGTTGGCAAAAACATTAGCCAGTAACCATTTCCCAAATTCCTCGACTTTTAGCTATACTGTTTATGTAACAACCTTTGCCATTTATAGAAGACTCCAGGCTGGGAGGAAAGGGAGGATGGTCCCCTTAGCACAAGGGAATTACGTGGTTTCACTGTCCCTTTACAGCTGAGAAAGAAGTGTCCTCATTGTCACCTCTTGGGGCCCCAGGAAATAATCATTTCATATCCCGACCAGCTGGTAGCCCTAAAACAGTGAAAAACATCAAATGGCAAACGGGATAATATTTCTTTTTAACTCTCCCAATTTTTTCCTTCCTCCCCTCGGCCCCCCCCCCCCCCCACATTTTTCCCAACAACTTAACATCTCACATCCAGAACAACAACAATAATATGAAAGATGAAGCCCTAGAGATGAAAACCAAGGGGCCTGGGCAGAAAAAAAAGAGAATGAAAACCCCCGTAGCCACTCAGAACCAAGGAAGAAGAAACCGGAAGGGCTCCCGAAAAAACGTCAAAAAGTCTCTCCTCCACGGCTCTCGCTTTTCCCTGGCGTTTCCCACCCACCCTCCCATCTAAACCGAAACCTGCCGACCCAATGGAAACAAGCAGTCAAACAAACGCAGGCCGGCAGGGAAAAAAATCAACCACCAATTCCAAAGTTGTGGTTGTGGGACTTGCCAAGGGTACCCACTCCTGTTTGGGGGCTCCCGGATCCTTTCTCGCTGCCCCATCACAGTTTGGTAGCCAGCAGGAAAAGACCATTTCAGGTTAAAATTCCTCCCAGGACAGACAGCAGCCTGGGACACAAGCCGGCTTCAGGGCCACTGTCCTTTCACCATTGCCACCTTGTCTACTTACTTTCCTGAGAAAAAACACCCGATCTAAATTCTAAACGAAGCCCAGCTCACAGAGCCACCACCCCCTCCCTCACCACACACCCCGTCTGTGTCTGTGGCTAAGCATCCCCCTGGAGGAGCCAGAAGTCATTCCGGTCCCTTTAGGGGTCAGTGCCACAGAGCACCACTGGTGACTGTAAGCCGTGGACTCCCGGCCAGAGAAAGACGGGGTTCTGTTAGGAGAGAACACGGTGTGAAACCCTACTGAGCTGCTGAAGCCAGGGTGGGGGCCAGAGGCGTCTCCTGACGGCCCGTTTAAACCCTGTAAGGCTATTTAGAAGCACAGCCTCAGACTTTTCCTTTAGAGAAACTTTTTTTTGAGACGTAATTGACGTTCGGCATTGTGCGAAAGCATTTCCGTGTTGTTTTCTTCTTCCTCTGCTTCCTCCACTTCCCAGCCCTGACGCGCCGGTGGGTCCCAGGCTTAGGGAGTTTGCATTTCTCCATGGTCAGGAAATAAGAAAACTCCCCAGGCTCCTTCCTCATTCCCTGGGAAGACGTTATGTGAGTGAGCTTCTGAACATATTCTTAGAGGATAAGATTTCCCCATAGCACGGGTCTCTTTGTTTTCCACTTGAAAATATAGGGATAAGATAAAGAATTGGATATTTTTTAATTTAAAACCTTCCTAGGAGCTGGATGGCTATTGTAAAAGAAGAAAAGGTAAAAGTGCGCTCTTTGCTGCCCTAAGTCAAGGAGAAATACAGACGACAAAACGTTTTCTACGATGCATCTATGATGTACATGCATACCTACTACATTTAGAACTGGTTTCAGTTCCTGGGGGCCACTTAGAATAGAGCTGTTTGGAGGTCAGTTTCACATCGCAGATTCAAGTAGTTTCTTTTTTAAGGGCTGCAAGATAATTGGGATAATTACAGAAGTCCCCTGTGCTCCATCAAAGTGACTGGTGGAGTCCCAGGCCCTTATCAGCGGGGGGGGGGGGGGGGGGGGATGTTTGGTTCCTGGTGGTGGTATTCCCGCCTCCTGGTGGATGGCAAAGCCTCCTTCCTACTAGAACATGCCTGCTAGCCTAGGGTTCGGGGTGGTTTCCTCAATCCTAACACCTTTTGTCCAGAAATGGCCCAGAGCACGCACTCCTGTGACGTAACAAGCCAAATGCTAGTCTTTCATAAGATCTCAGGCTGGGGGGGACATCGTATAAATGCTCTAATCTAACACCCGAAGGCCTATGAAGTGAGCGGCCGGCCGAGAAGTGAAATGGCTTCATTTTTTATTTTGAACCGCCTCTCCACTCGCACCCATGTTTCCTTTTTCTGTGGAGAGGGGGCTCCGAGCGGGGGAGTTCCTCTCAGCCAGAAGACGGGCTCATCCCTTCGCTCCCTGGCTCTCCCTGGACAGAAGTCTCTCTCTGGCACCGGCTCGCACAGGCTGTGACGTCTAGGGCTTGGGAGGGATGCAAACAGGATCCTTGCTTTTTATGCATCGTGATCACCGCCTTCCCGGCCCTCACACGTCTGTTCTCCAGTGTGGGCTTCAGCCGTGGTAACAAACCCTGCCTCTGGGACGCACTAGTTTGGTTCCGTAAGCCAGCCCCAGGCGCGCCGCTCCCCGGGACGGTCAGGCTAGATTTCCAGAATGGTGGGTCCTCAGCTGCCTTCCTGGAGTTTCTGAGCTTCACTTTTCCCAGGTCACATCTGGGCCCCTGTTTCAGCTGTGCGGCTCTCCCTCCTGCGCCTCCGCTCACAGCATTCGCTGTCGCGGTCCGTTCTCTTGCAGAACAATTTGTGGAGAAGTCATCGTGTGCCCAGCCGCTGGGCGAGCTCCCCAGCCTGGATGCTCACGGGGAGTTTGGCGGCGGCGGCGGCAGCGGCAGCCCAGCCTCCTCCTCGCTGTGCACCGAGCCACTGATCCCCACCACCCCCATCATCCCCAGCGAGGAAATGGCCAAGATCGCCTGCAGCCTGGAGACCAAGGAGCTCTGGGACAAATTCCACGAGCTGGGCACGGAGATGATCATCACCAAGTCCGGCAGGTACCGGGGCCTGGGCGGGCGAGGAGCGGGTGGGGGGGTGCTCCCTGGGTGGCTTGGGGGCGTCTCCCGGAGTTGGGTGAATCCCTGCGGGTTCTGAGCCCAGAGAGAGAGCTGCTTCGCTCCCTCGGGGAGGGCGTCTTCCCGCAGACTTACTGCGGAAAGTGCTGCTCAGAGAATTCCCAGGCGTTTGCTTTCCCAAGATCTGGCCGTGGGAAACCTCACCTCGGTCTTGATGAGAAGGGCACAGGGACCAGGAATGTCTGCCCCCCACCCCCCGCAGCCCGGGAGGGATTGGGGGTGCAGGCTGGGCATCTGGAGGGAAGGAGGAACCCGAGTCCAGGGTGCAGGGGTGGGGGTGGGGGGCGGCTGGGTGCTGCAAGGGAGGCAGGGAGCTTCCTTTATATGGGCTCAGTCTGCAGAAGCTCCGGTCCCCCCTAAAGGAGAAGTGGAGCCCGGGCGGGCGGTAGAGTGAGATTTGTAAGGGTGGCACTCTGCGGGAGGGGCGCTGGCTCCGAGGCCCTGGGCGCGCTGCTGGGCAGGCTCAGGGCGCGGGAAGCCAGGCCCTGGAGCTTGGTGGCCCTGGGCTCCAGCTCTCAGACTCGGGGAAATACAGCCAAGGTCCCCCAAGCCCAAACTGAGAATCCTGCTCCGCTCGCTCTCTGTGGCAGGAGCGTTTTCTCCCAGCAGCCCCAGGGAGTTGCAGCGCTGGGTGGCTCCGGAGACCCAGGGTCAGCCCAGTGGGCTTGCTGAAAAGCTAGGCTTCTCCATAGTCACAGACGTTGGGCATCCAAAACGAAACGAAACACAACTTTCCCCAGCCCTGAGACTCTTGTAAAACTATCCAGCCCGTAGGTCTCCAAATTCACATCTCTGGCTTTACAGGAAACAGAAAGGGTTTGGGGGCCTCTGGGAGTGGCGGCGGGGCAGGGGTGGGGGGGTGTCCCACTCTTTCCTTCCCTTCCCTTCCCTTCCCTCTAACTCAGCGGCTCTTCAGGCTGTGTGAGCTCAGGCCGGTCTTCTCTGTCTCCCCGTGTCAGGAGGATGTTTCCTACTATCCGGGTGTCGTTTTCCGGCGTAGATCCTGAGGCCAAGTACATAGTCCTGATGGACATCGTCCCCGTGGACAACAAGAGGTACCGCTATGCCTACCACCGCTCCTCCTGGCTGGTGGCTGGCAAGGCGGACCCACCGCTGCCGGCCAGGTGTGTGCCTCCTGACTTTTGCCTGACCAAACATGCCTGTGACCCCTGCTAGCAGAATGTCTCTTCCTTGGCGGTTTGAATTCCAAGCAGGTCTGTTTTTAAAGCTCTGAGCTCTGGTAGGATTGCCAGCCCAGACACTCCGGGATCGACTATACCAGCTAGTCTCTGAGAAAGGCAGGGTTTGTGCCTTTTCCTCTTAATTCATGTCAGAGTTTCCTCAAATGGCAGTTGGAATATTCGTTAGAAATCTGGGCCCGTTTCATATGTCACTCATCATTTCTAGTTGGCTGATTAACACTAGTAGGAAGCGGCTGCCCTAAAATCCTGTTTTTAAAAAGTGCAATTTGGTAAAGTGGTTGCTAATAGTAAATATTTGTTAACAATGTAGTTGTATCTGCACATAATAAATATCATTCTGGTAAACATCAGGTTAGCTTTTTTTTTTTTTACATGAAACATTACTCAATTGGGATATTAGGGATCACACATGTTTATTTTTGTGCTATTCATTGGAAATAACGTTTTCCCAGTAGAACCCTGTTTAAAAAATCACACAGGTAAACCTTTGTTATTGCTGCTTTGCCCAGTTGGGCAAGGGGGGGGAGGGTTTAGACCTCCTGTTCACATACTTGCTCCTGTGAACAATGAACAGCTATAGCGATAGGCTGCGGAGCGATAGTCTTAATACAAAGACTCCCAGCTGACCTTACACTCAGGGTCCTAAAGCCAAGGCGCACAGCTTTCAAGTTGTTTTAGGGCTGATGCATGGAATTGACTGAAAGTTCCTATCAGAGCTGAAACTTCATTTCGATGGGAAGATTCAGGAACGTTGACGGTCCAGCTGGTTCTTTGTAAGTGTGTAGTCTGGAGTCTTAGTCAAGGCACAGAACCTACACAGACCGTTTCCACTCACAATTCACACGGAACCTTAGCTGATTGGGCAGCTGTGCCATTACGGAGCCCACAGGGCGCTGGGCTGCCGAGAGGAGAGGAGAGACGAGAGGAGCCTCTCAGAGCTTCCCATGCCCACGGAGACCAGGAAGGACATCCCCGACCCTCCCAGGTCAGCACGTTAAAACCATATTAAATGACTAAAGACATTTTAAAAAATTGTTGCTCATTTTTTAAAACAGTTTACAATAGATATTAAAATGAATATAATTAGTATTCTCCACTATTTACTACTACTAAATAGCGGATTCACATTACTTTCAAGCTTTTAAAGGAGAGAGAGATTTTAGCAGATTCCTAACCATTTTTACAAACAGGTCTTTTTTTTGTTTGTTTTCCTTCAAAGTCTTTCCTCTGAGAAGTTAATCACTCTGACTTAGCATACGCTTTCTTCCTATCTGAAGGGAAGGGGAGCTGGGCAGGCCAGCAGGACTTTGGGACTAGGACATGCCTTGTTTATGTTACGAATCTGCTCTGGTTGGAGAAGGAAAGCATGTACCAATACACTATCTGAGCTGAAGCATGTGTAAGCTATTGCTGGAATTTTAAGTCCCAGGGACCTGGAGGGAAGAGGGCTTCCTGTATGTTTTCTCATTCATCTTAGTTCAGCCTATTTATATTGGTATCAGGTAAAAACATCTAGTGTAGACATATTCAGTAGGATAGAAATAGGATCGGATAGAAATACTCGAGGTAATTTAAGCAACTATTCTTTATTAATATTTAAAAAAGAAAGAGTGCTGTATTTTCTAGCTCCACACGGAAAAGGAGGGGGAACTTGGGAGGGTGATCTGTTTTGTACCGATGGTGGAAATTCCTTGTGGCTCTAGTTCTTGGACACGTTTTATTTCAGACTGAACTTCATCCGTCAGTTGTTCCTAATCAGAAGAAATACTGCTTGACAATGTCATTTGACCATCATAATGGGCAAGGCTTTACACGCGATCTAAAACAGTGCTCTGTTTTCGCATAGAATGTTTCCTTTTCTTTAGAGTAATGGATGTTGAGGTGTGTTAAGCTTTATCGATGTGACAGCATTTGGTGAATTGATACTTGAAGGGAGAACATTTCAGCAGCTTCTGGGACTTGCCATGTTCTGGAGCCGTCTTTTTGGCAGGGAGGCTGGGACGTGGGGCTGATGGGTAAAACAACTGCACCCAAAAGGTATAGCCTTGGACGGGTGTCACGTGAAAAGCCATGATGGTTGTGTCATCAAAGAATTCTTCAACTGAACGGCAGTTTTGAGCACTCCTCCTAAAAGGAGCAATCCAACAAGCAGGCAGGCAAGCAGACACCTAAAGAAAGCTTCCCCGGCTCTTGCCTGAGTCCAGGAAGAATCCTTATTCTGGGGGCTTTGTTTCAGCATCTCCATCCCCTTCCGTGACAGACCAGGGCACCCACTTCTTGTTCTTCACGCGGACACTGCAAGGAAAGGTTTTGTGACCTTTTCCCTGGCCTTCGCCCCAAACATGATGCTGATGTTTAGCTGTAGTCACACTCTCCTATAGAAAATGGATCTACAAATAACCTGTTACCGCCAGGAAGGAACTTGTGCTGTTGAATCCAGCACATCTCCTTCCCCTCTCATTGCTTCTGTGATCTCCCCCGACTTCAGAAAAGCTTATGTCAGGTGGTTGGGATGGACAGAGAGCTGTGCTTAGTGGGATCCTCGGAGATAGAACAAATGCTGTGCATTTAACTGTGAAAGATGGCTTTGCACGTCGCAGCTGATCAATAGATGATAAATGCTTGATAGATACATTTTTTTTTTTTGCTTAGGCTTTTTTACAAATGAATATACTGAATAATTTGAAGCTTTCTCAGCTTGTTTTCACTGCCATCACTTAACAACGTTCTGATGTGTGGACTGTTAAAAGTTCCCAGGTCTCTGTATTAAAGTTACTCTGTCCTGTATCTATAAAGAATATAAACTTTAAATTCAGTCACCTTCAATTTTAAATGATTGGAGTCTCTAGAATTCTTTCTTTTAAAAATTCTTTGTTTTTATTGATTTTTAGCAATGCTTATCCTGGGAACTTATTATGCAATTAGTATAGCCTAATCTTTCTTTTGAAAATACCTATACCATTAGATTTCATAATTTACAGAAGTAGCCCAGTAGCCTATTAGATAGATAGGAAAAACCCCATCTTTAAAAATGGCTTGCTCCACAGATGATAGAAAATTTATTAAATGTTACTTGTTTTAGAGCATTGTACATGAAGAAACGCATTTAGAGGTTTTAGAGTTCTTTGGGTATTGCTATATTATTAAATTTGACATTATACAGGGTAAATAAAAGTCACCATTTATACAGGGGTTTTGTGTTCCTTTAGAATCAGAATATTTTATAACACACAGAGAGCAGGTTTTTTAAAAAATGCCTCAGTGGAATCTCTCATAATTTTCTCAGGCTGTATGTGCACCCGGACTCCCCTTTCACTGGTGAGCAGCTACTCAAACAGATGGTGTCTTTTGAAAAGGTGAAGCTCACCAACAATGAACTGGATCAGCACGGCCATGTAAGTACAGCACCTGGGACTGGGTGGGTTCCCCGGGACGGGGTAGAATGGAATGGAGAAGTCACACAAAACTTCCTCCCTCTAACCTCCTGCTCGCCGCCCTCTGCCCCTCCCACCCTCTCGCTGCGAATCCTCTATGAGAACCTCCAAGTATTCATCTTGTCATGAGGCCATTGTTATGCAAGGGGGCCGGGCCTTCAACACCATGGATTTCCCAAGACTTGAGCAGCTGCTTTGTGCCTTTGCCCATGAAACAAAGAGAACATGCATGTTGCAGGCTACTACATCCCTTTCTTGGGTTAAACATCTGAATTCTGTCAGTGGGATGTCAGATAATGCAGCATAAAAGGAATGGGGCTGAGACCCCGCCCCCCCTTTGGGGATTGCCCAAAGCATGTTCCATTGAGCACACTCACGTGAGATGCAAGAGAACCACAGGGTTTATGTCCAGATAAGTTGGAAACCTGTTCACCTGCTTCCAGCCGCTGAACAGCGCCACCAGCAGAGCAGAATTAACCCGGTTACTCTGACTGGGTCTCGAGAAACAAGGCCCCCTGGGGCAAATGGATGTTGGCAACACCAGAAGCAATTTATTTGGTTTCAGGTCCAAGCCAACCATTTGAAACGATGTCGAAAGAGGTTTGGGAAAGTGCTTTTTACTCAATCTATATCCCCTGTGTAGAGAGTCTTACGAATATTAAAGCACAGGGAAGTCTTGCAATTAAAAAAACAAAGCAGTTTGATGATTTGGGGTCAATAAAGGAGTTCATCAAAATGTGGAAAGGGAGAAACTGGAATGCTGAGCTCTTAGCGATAGTTAATAGAACAAACACCACTGACACAGGCCTCTTCGCACGTCTGGTAAGATGTCTTTTTAAGGAGCCATCTGTGATGTTATTCCGTGCTCTTAAATAACAAGCACTTCCTATCTGCTGTGTGATTTACCAGGGTTACATCCTCTAATCCCCACCACACCCTATGGGGTTAATACTGGTTTTGTATTTGAGATGAGGCTGAAGAGGTGAGATCACTGACTCCAAGATTAAAGAGCTAGAAAGTGGCAGATTCACTATTTTACCCCAGGTCTGTCCAATACCACCCCCCCCCCCCCCCCGTGTTAATAACAATCTGTCCGCCTAGCATATATCATTTCTTACTTTGGAAAATGTAGACATATATCCTTTGATCTAACCAGACTAACAAATGAGAAATATTTTACAGACTTGATTTAAAAACAAATGTATTCTCCACATGACTTTCCTCCCATCATTTTAGAAAAGATACTTAGAAAAGATCAGAAAGATGCTTGACCTGGATTCTCTGCCGTTGGTTTGATGAAATGTGATTGACAAGGATGACTCTGCAGTATCTTGTGAAAATGATTTGCTGTAGGAATGGAACAGGGTAGATCCTACTCTTAAAAAACTGAATTTGAAACTGTAGACTCTATGGTTCTCTGTTTGCCTCATTGCAGTTTGGGCTGTTGAGCAATACGAACACCTAGCATTCAGTGTTCCCCATTTCTTTGTTGTAGATCATTTTGAACTCGATGCATAAGTACCAGCCCCGGGTGCACATCATTAAGAAGAAAGACCACACGGCCTCGTTGCTCAATCTGAAGTCGGAAGAATTCAGGACGTTCATCTTCCCAGAGACGGTTTTCACGGCAGTCACTGCCTATCAGAACCAGCTGGTGAGTGCCCTGTTCACAGTTCACTTCCTGAATAAGATAAGGATTTAGGAGGTTCTTCCATTTTTGTGGGTAGAACAAGGATCCCAGTACTTGAAATAGAAGTTCTCTTTGGAGAACGCTGTTGAGTATCAGCCAGGGCCTCCACGTGTGTTGAGTGAACCACACTCAAGGTTATGAAGGTCCGTATTGCACCAGCTTTTCTAGAATCTGTGTACTCCTGATTAGGTTGTTCACTGCCTACTCTCTGACCCAAACCTGCCCCTCTCTGGCTTCTCAAATTTTCTTCTCGAGAAATTACCTGCTTCCTTTTCCTCTCCCTGATAGAGCCTCCTAAGGTACATAACCATGCACTCATTGTTGCCCCATAAAATATAGACGTTCCATTTTTTTTTTTTTTGCTAAATTAGCACCCATATTCTAGCCGACTGCCCACACTACTGATGCTTTAGACACTTTCTGAGGCATATTCAGCTGTAACTTAGGGTGTGGTCATTCTAGTAGAATGATTTTAAATGTCTCTTTATGTAGTAAACTGTAGTAGGCAAGCAGTGTGTATTTAATTAACATCAAGATATGTAATTTATAATATTGAGTGATCTATTGTCTACTCTCTGTTGTACCTCACATTTAAAATGTGTGCATTTGTTCATCCATATGGGTTAGTTCAATTCAATAAATATTTATCAAAGTCTTAGTAAGAACTGGGTGCTGTTAGACACTTGCCCATGTATTTTCTTCTCTCACGGTGAGCATAACCTTGCAGGCTGGGGGTAATAGCGACATTCTGTAGTGAGGAAGCCAAGGCTGAGGGAGGACGAGTAGCTTGCACAGCCGGGAAGGACCGGCCGGGCTTCCTTGTGCTCTGTCTGCCTCAGGAGGAGGAATCACACCGTCAGGTTATTCGGTGGTGTGCCCCCTCGCTAGGTCTTTGCATCTTGCTTTCATTTGAGTAGTTACGGGTCACTGGCTGTGCTCCTGTCTTGATGTTATATTTTGGGTTCCGAGTGAATGACTGTTAGAGTGGGTTGGTCCATCAGAGGAGACAGGGTGTTGGGTCTCTCGGGAAAAGCAACAAGAGGAAGCTGAGCCCCAGCTGGTTTGGCTCAGTGGAAAGAGCGTTGGCCTGCGGACTGAAGGGTCCCGGTCCGATTCCAGTCCAGGGCATGTGCCCGGTTGCAGGCTCGATGCCTAGTAGCGGGCGTGGAGGAGGCAGCCGATCAATGATTCTCTCTCATCATTGATGTTTCTATCTCTCTCTCCCTCTCCCTTCCTCTCGAAATCAATAAAAATATTTTAAAAAAGGACCAAGCTAAAAGCACGGATAGCCCTGCTCAGATAAGGAAGTGGGAGCCCAGAGCAGGGATGTGGGCCGATGGCCGAGAGGAGGTGTGACGGTAAGGTGTGAGCACCTGTGATTCCTATACAACTTTGAGGAGGTTTCGTGTCACCATATGGCTGCCGTTTTCCTTACCTGTGACTGGGGCTTACAGCTGCCCAGACCATCTTAGGGAAGTCCTGTGAGCATCCAGTGAGAGACTGTGCATAGTCATGCCTGGAAACCGTGAGGCACTCTGTAAGTGAGGCGTGTGGTTTTAAGGACTTTCTCTGGAATGTCCGAAGAGGATCTGTCACCATTGGCATTGTAAAATGTTAGTGGCATATTTTTTAATGAGATACATGAGTGCACAAATGTTATCATACTAATCATCTTAAGGTGTAAAAGCAAAGTTAAAGGAAGTTTCGCAGGAGAGCATCTTAGATTAGGTTTCATAAGTGAAGGAGCTGTCCTGAGTAAATGCTAGCAGGACCTCTCAAACCAAGGTTCACGGGACTAGGAGGGGGTTGTTGACATAATTATAACAGCTAATATTTGGGTGCTTGCTGTGTGCAAGGCACCATTTAAAGTGCATTGTTTTATTTAATCTCCACAATGACTGTATGTGATAGGAAAACAGTATTTTTGTGTCGCCTTCTAGGGAAGCAGAGGCACGGAGTTAAATAGCTCGCCCAAGGTGACCTTCCCGCACTCTTCTCTGTTTGAATCCACGTGTTTAGGTGCAGCAGTCAGTGTGCTAATCTCTAAGCTTTAGATACCTGCTGTCCTCTTGGCTTGTGGCTCTGACGGACTCCGAGACATCCTTTTTAGAGGATTTCGCCTCTTTATGATCATTTTTCCCCCCTTTTCAACAAGTGCTCACTGCTTACCTGCCAGTGTAATGAGATGGCAGTGATCTTAAACCGGCGGTCAGAATGGCCACTAGCGCTGGCTGCACCTGGTAGCAGCCATATGTTTGTTAGAAAAGGTCAAATATGCCCTGACCGGTTTGGCTCAGTGGATAGAGCGTCTGCTGGCAGACTCAAGGGTCCCAGGTTTGATTCCGGTCAAGAGCATGTACCTTGGACCTTGGTTGCAGGCACATCCCCAGTGGGGAGTATGCAGGAAGCAGCTGATCGATGTTTCTAACTCTCTATCCCTCTCCCTTCCTCTCTGTAAAAAAATCAATAAAATATATTTAAAAAAAAAAAGAAAAGGTCAAATATGTAAAAGTTAAACAAATGGTAAAGTGAACCTCACGTGCTCCACCCAGATTCAAAAATTAACGTTTTGTCACTTTGCCTCCCCTTACCCATTCTGTCTCTGTATGTATCCATACTTCCTGTTCATTTAATCGTTTGATACTAAGTTGCATGCATCATGATACTTTATACCTGTAAATACTCCCGCAAGTGCATACTGATATGAGAGTATTATTTTTGTAACCATAATATCTTTATCATAGCTAAGACAATTATTAAGAATTATTCCTTAATATCATCTAAAGTTCAGTCAATATTACAGTTTTCAGGATGGGCCAACAAATGTCTTTTATAACCCCCTTCCCCTCTCTGAACTAGATAGAATCCAACTAAAGTCCATGGTTTGGATTTATTACTTTTAATTTAGAAAAACCTCTCTACATTTTTTCCTCAATATCTCATTTAATTCTGACACCCCTCAAGAAGGCCCCACTGAGCCCCATTCTGTAGATGGAAAAACAGGTTCAGGGTAGTTAATACACCTGCCCAAGGTCACAAATCTGGATCTGCATTCCTCCTTTTTGGTGGCATCATGCTGGATTGCAGGCCAAGGACATTACCACTGACAGTGTCAAGGTTTGGAAACTGGGTTTGAAAATGTTGCCCAATGAAAATAGTCAGTTTATTTCAATGCATCTACCTTTACCTGATTCCCAGCACAGTGCCAAGTATATATTTGAAATTCAAGTAATGGTCAAAGACTTGCTTTCCAAGCCAGTTTGAATGGTTTATAAACCTCATGAAAACCAATCAAAATTCATGTTTAATATACATACACGGGGTGAATAAATCAGTTTGAGGGTTAGTATTTTCTTTAGTCCTGTACAATTTTCTAAAGTTAGCCTCGATTCTTTCTAGGCCTCCCACCTCTGCTTTTTCATTATTATGTCATGTTTGTGTACTGGCTTTCCTAAAATAAATACAGGGTGTCCCAAAAATGTATACACACACTTTGACTACTAGTAATTATACAGACAGTGTTTATTAACATACATTTCATTTTCAAAATTGAGCTATCAGCTGTTAAAGTGTGTCTGTATTTTCGGGACACCCTGTATATAGGAGATACAATAAATATTTACTGAGGATAGTAGAAATATTACAAGTTTTCTATGCACACAAAACACAGAAGAGAGAAGAAGAAAATTTAAAAGTTCGCATCGAGGATCACCTTCATATGTCTCAACCTTTAGCTAGGACTGTTATTTTTACATCTATTAAAAGCCAAATCAGAGTTTTCCAATTTGTGAAAAAGCATCTCATTTATTATGGCTGGTAGTTTTATTTAGAAGTAATGAAAATGGGACTTTTACAAATTATTATTTTTTTGCCTCGGGTTTTGGCGAGGAAATGATCACATTTGTCTACATTATTAGATAAAAGCTAAATACATTATACTTTCAACAAACTATTTTATAATTTGAGATTTAAAGGTCATACATTGTTTTTAGAGCGGCAGACCACTGCTGTGGAGTTGAAGTGTAGGTCAGGCTTCATTTTTAAATGCCTGGGGACAGATCCTTCCCTGATAATTGGAGAAATGGTCTCCGAGGGCCAATTTCACCTCGCGCCTGGGAACCTCGGCGTATTCAGAGACCCGTGATGTCACGTGGAGGATCAGCCCCTGGAAGGTCCCCTTCTCTTTGGCACAGCTGGTAGTCAAACTCTGCCCCCCGTCGTGCTTACATTTATCCACAGGAAAGGGGGTGCTGAAGGAGTGAGTGTTTTGTTAGGACATGCATTGTGTTCTGTTAATTAAGATCAGATGTGGAAAAGTGCGTATGTGTTGACCTGAATCAGTTGGTGGTTTGCATATACGTGCATGTACACTTATCTACAGGATTTCTTCAGCACGGTGTGCTGTCCTTACCTGTTAATGCATTTTCCTCACACCCAATATAAGAGATTGCTGCTTTTTAAATTTGGTTTTGAATTATAAGCCATACCTGTGGTTTGGCTAAGCAAGACTCTGCATCCTATGTTCACTGGTTGACTAGTTTTGGATCCTTACCTTCGACACGGGTGACACTGTTCAACGGTGTTACAGGCTGCAGGTGTTCCGTGTTAGGGACAAACAAAGTGATGTCCCACTGAATCACTGTCTGTAACTCAGGTCCCTTCTCTCATCAGTTCTCAAATGTGTGACTTCGCCAGTTGTCCCAAACTTCATGCAGGGATGTAAAACCACACCTTCAGAGATGAATGCCTATATAATGACTGGTTTTTGTTTACATATCCATGGAATAAAACCTGTGCCTGATCTTTAAAAATGCATGATTACCTAGAACAGTGGTCGGCAAACCTCGGCTCGCGAGCCACATGCGGCTCTTTGGCCCCTTGAGTGTTCTAACGCCACTTCTTCAGAATAGACTCGCCCAGGCCGAAAACCGACTTCTGCGCGTGGGCCACGAAGTTTCAATCGCACTGTTCGTGCGCGCCTGCACGTGGTATTTTGTGGAAGAGCCACACTCAAGGGGCCAAAGAGCCGCATGTGGCTCACGAGCCACCGTTTGCTGACCACTGACCTAGAACGTTAAAATTCTATCTAAAAATTATTTTATCTTAAGATAGAAAATCCAGTAGAACGCTTTTTTTTTTCTTCTGTAATCGGAAGAAGAGTTCATTTCGTCTCTTAACTGGTAAAAAGATGAAAAATATTCCCGACTGCTTTCTCTGGAAGCCAGGTTCAGCAAATGCTTCTGGTGACGGTTGCTGGCAGCCCAGGAGCCGGGGAGCCGGGGGAGAGCGCAGCGAGCACGGTGGCTGGTGAAGAACTGGAACCCACATCCCTGTGCTGCTCACAGTCCTCATAAAACCTGTCCCAGATGGGAGTGTGAGTCCAGGGTCCCCCAGTTTTAGTAATAAGAGCTCCCCGCCCCCCCAACTTCCAAAAGCAGCTGTTTTCCCTGGGACTAGAGAACACGGGCCGTAGAGGAAGTAAATAGCTGGTTATGTCTCCGGCAACTTTTCTAATCAGTGCACTCGAGTTAAACTATTGCTGTGACCAACGGGGAGGTCGAGGCGTATGAGAGCACCCTGCATTGTTCTCTAAGCTTTCCTGTTTGAAATTACATCAAAATGGAAAGAAAAAAGTTACCACTGATCCTCCTAGGGCTCATGAGGGAGGGATTTAAAGACTATTTGGAAGTATAGCATTCCCATAACGAGAGAAAATCTCAAAGAAACCGGAAAACTGGTTGAAGCTAATCCATTTTCTCGTTCAAAGCTAAAAGGCGGTAAGATGTGGTGACACGCCTGTTGAACAACATTACGTGTTGGGAGTATTTATTCTCCACGACAACGCTACCAGCATCACCCTTACCCTTTGGAAATATAAAGACCAACCAATTCAATGTTCAAAATGCTTTTCAGGGACAAAGTGGATCAAAAGTCTTTCTTCAATTATAACAGATAGAGAATACTTCCTGTCGTTTTAGTTAGTAAATACTCAAACATAGCTTAATGTTTCACGTTTTAGAGGGATGGTGTAAAAGGACTTCTTCCCAAGTCCTTGGTTTTTCTTTTCTTTTATTATGTGTTAGTTTCAAGTGTACACATTATATACTTGACATAGTGTTCCCCTCGATATTTCCAGTACCCCAACTGGCAGCATACCTAGTTATCATAATATTATTGACTATATTCCTTATGCTATACTTACTTCCCTGTGACTTTTTTATAACTACAAATTTGTGTTTTGTAGTCCCTTCACCTCTTCCACCCAGAGCCCCAACCAAACCTCCTTCCCCTCCGGCAACCATCAGTCTGTTCTCTATGAGTCTATTTCCATTTTGTGTGTTCATTTATTCTGTTCTTTAAATTCCACCTGGAAGTGAAATCACATGTTATTAGTATTTAGTTTTCCCAGCAGCTATAGTATCTGCCATGGTCTCCAGGAAATGTCGTTCGTTGGTAGATCCATTTACTTCGTGACTTTATCAATGAGCTTGCCGTGAGTCACTGAGCTTAGAAGCAGACTTCACTTCATCGCTCTGTCGCACAGTTTCAGTTTGAAATTTCCCCCTGGGGTCTGCTCACCCTGCAGGTCGCTCACACGGCAGTGGGTGCGATGCCACTCTCTTTACTGGCACTTGAGTCATCTCGGTCCTGCTCAGCCCCGTGTCCCTCTGCCTGCTCCATGGCCTTTTCAGCTCCGTTAGCGCAGGACCATTTATTTATCTTTGCACTATCCAACGGTTCGCCTGGGACATGATAAGCAACCCATCTCTATTAACTCTTTGCTGATGAATTATTGTGGAAGCAGTATTTCATGAACTATAAAGCACTTTAGAAATAAAAAGTACTTTAACATAATTATCCAGTAGAAAGACACAGCTCCTGTCTTTGAATTTAAAATCTTGGCGGTATTCTATCATCTTAGAACATACTGATTGCTTGGGCTTTAGAAGATGTTTGTAAGTTGATTTCCAACAAATAAAAATGTTCTCCTTCGTCCTGGAAATGGAGCTTCCAAAGGAAACGCTACTCTGACAGACGGGCTCGGACTGTCACCCTTCGGGTCCGCGGCTGAGTGAGAGAAGGGTCTCCCCAGACGCCTGGTCACACCTGGAGCCACCGCCTGGGCCTCCTGTGTGTTTCTCTGTCTGCATCCTCCACGTGGCTGCTCCTGCCCACTGGAGCAGGTTTCTCACTTATCGAGCTTATTTCCTCCCCCGTTTCCCCTTCCCGTGAACTAAGCTGAAAAGGAAGTTAGCCAGTTTGTGTGTGTGGCTGCTCTAGAGTGAACGTCATGGGCTGAAAGTGAGCATTTCTCAGGCATGGCCCAGTGCCTGACAGGGAAGTGCCTTCTCTAGTCAGGAGAGTGGGAATCTCTCCTCTAAGTGGGATAAGGAGCTTGTTTGCAGCTTGTACACTGGTCAGCTCACATAAGAAAAGGAGTGGGGGAAGAGATCCAGCAATGAACTTCTTTGCATACGTGCATAGCCCATGGACAGACAAGACTGCGGAGAAGGCCTGGGGTGGGGTGGGAGTGAGGTGGAGGGGGCCAATGGGGGGAAATGGGGCATCTGTAATACTTTCAGCAATAAAGATACATTTAAAAAAAGAAAAATGTGGCAATAAATAAGTACCTAAAAAATTTGAAAAGGAAAAAGAAAAGCCTTTCTTTTGTAATAAGAAAAGCAGTTCTCTAGGTGCCGGTGGCTTGAAGGGAACAGTAGATACACGGACCTGAGGAAAAGGTGCTTTTGGCAAAGGAGCATTTCATACTACTTTGATGGTGGGAACGCCGTCCTTTGAAGGAGGAGGACGTGCCTCCACCCACAGCTTTTCCCAGGTTAGACTGGTGGTGTGTCTCTGAAGATTGCCGTGGGTTCTCGTAGTGATAGGATGAGCCGTGACTCCCTTAAAGGGCCCCGGTTCTTCTTCACACACCGCATAGCGGGGGCAGTGCTAGGTTCCTGCCAGCGCTGACACTCAGGACCTTTACAAGCATCTTTTAATCCGTGTTTCCTTTCTTTGTTCACTTATTTTTTGCTTCAAACCTAATGTATTATTCTTTGAAGATGCAGTGCGTATGGTTTAATAGATCTTTTCACGTTAATATTAACTCTGTGGGAATGAGGGCTAGCACAGCATAGACAACTAATACTTCAGACCATGATTCTTAGTAGAAAATAACTCCACCCCCCCCAATGTAAGCGTAGAGTCTACCAATAACATTGCATGGGTGGACAACAAAAGACTGACTCATTTGAGTCTAATTTAGTAAGATGGAGGCGGGGTACTGGGGTACGTTTATATTCTAAAAGCTTTATAGCATCTATTTATGTCATGTGTCTCAATATAGAATTAAACATGAAGCTATTATTGGCCATGTAATCTTTTTATCTATTATGGCATATGCTGGTATATATGTGCCCATGGTATTAATAAATGATGTCGCCACATCAGCATGAGGCAGTGTTCTTATTTTTGTTCCCCATTCCCCACCGGTGCTGGCCTTCCGGACAGCTGCCCCCTCCCCGGTGGAGCCCGAGCCGATGACGACTGTCTGAATACTTCACACTGTTCAGGAGAGCCCCCCCCCGATGGTCTCCATCCACTGACCCGCAGCCTGTTCCCAGACACCGCCTTCTCTCCGAGGCTTTCCCCGGCCAGCCCCTCGCAGCCATCCCTCCCGTGAACTCTCTAGCAATTTCGACCTTTCTCCCGATACTGGCAGACACTGGATGTGCTTATGGAGCCAGGGTGGGAAAGGAACAAACACTTTCTCTCTGCTTTTATTTTCTGGACCTCAGAAATGACCTCATTGTGTCACCCCTTCTTCCCCTTCCAGATAACCAAGCTGAAAATAGACAGCAACCCCTTCGCCAAAGGATTTCGGGACTCCTCCAGGCTCACGGACATCGAGAGGTAATGAGGATTTTCTGTTTACTTTCTTTGTCCAGATAAGATAAAGAGGAGAGCGAGTCTGTCCGGGCACACTCCTTTCAACGCCGGAGAGCCGTGACCTCCCTGGACACAATCTCCCCGTCTCTGTCCCCTTCCCCTCCAGCTCGGAGCCTGTAGATACAGGAGTGCTTAAGCTGTGACAGCTGCGCAGCTGCATGGACTCTGTACTCAGCTTCTCCGTGAAGTGGCTCCTTTGGTCGGGACATTTATTCGGCTGTAAAAATAGGGCGTTGTTATCAAAGTCTCCGTCCTCTGGATGCCGTTAAGCTCCACGTCTCGAGTGGCATCCCCAGAGAAATGGAATCTTGATACCTCGGAACTGGGTATATATATTTGCGAACACCACGCATACAAGGGTAGTTTGGGGTTTTGAAAAAAGGGAGGTGTCATTTAATTCAAGGCTCACCTTTTACCCAGAGCTTAGACTGCTGCTATTTCATAGGAGAGATGTCCGATCTCAGGACCTTTAAGACGACAGGTGACAATCATGTGCCTGAAACTCACCCCACTATTAACGTCATTCAAATGGTTCACACAGTGAGACCATCGATGTGGTCAGTAATGACGACTCTGAGACCCAAGGTTTGCTCAACAGGAATGTCAAAAAAATGTGGTTTTCAGAGAAGATTTTTTTTAACCTGATCCTTTATATCTCTTACACATACTATGTAACTTTCTGTACTTATTCTGTGTGTTTTGTGTGTGTGTGTGTGTGTGTGTGTGCATGAGAACACTTGAGTTCTACTCTATGAACAAATTGCAGTTATGCAACAGTGTCATCAACTCTAATCGCCATGTTATACATGAGACGGTCAGACCCTCCCCATCGCCTGTGCTTGTTCTTTTAGGTGGCCTGAAGTCTTTATTGACAGGTGGGGTACCCTCAGTTTTACTTTATCTCCAAATCTTGGTGTGATTGTCCCACCAACTGCCACACTCTTCATTATCTACCACGTGGTCGCATCTTCTGACCTTCGCCCTTCTTCCTAGCCTGTGTTGGCAACTCCGATTCAGGGCTAATTACATGTTTTAGCAACACCTGTCCGATCCTTCCCTCAGCCTTCCACATGGCGGATCGTAGAGGGGTGGTTTTCATTTGGGGGAGCAGATATAGAGGCTTTGTGGGGAGGCAGTGAAGCCAGCAGGAGAGGCCGAAAGTGGGCAGCAGCCGTGGGATTTGAGTCGGAGAAAAAGGTCCATTCGTTGGAGAGTTCGAAGAGTGGTTGGGGGTGTTGAGATCAGAGAAAGAAGCTGGAGCTTGTGGTTGAAGGTCCGTGGCAAAAGCAGAAAAGGCAGTGGGTGACCCTCCGGTGAGTTGGGACATAGGTGGGACTTAGGCCTGGAGACCCACCTCAGTGACAGTGTGGGATCAGCAGCGTGGGTAGCACGTGAGTCCGTGTACAAGGGCTCCTCAGGAGGCGTGACCTTTTTCATCTATTTCTGGAGGGCCAGAGGCGCCGGTTCAGATTGGGAGTCTGCAGGTGGCATTGTAATCAGTGAACCTTCCTCGGGGTTCGTCTGGGGTCAGGCAAGAAGGAAGTTGGTGGCTCAGAGGGGGCGTTAGTGATGTGTTTTCATGGCATAGACGCCATACATCCTGTCTCAGATCAAGGGTGAACATGGTGAATTGGGAGACAGAGTCATGGGTTAGAGTCCCAGCTCTGCCTCTGACTGGCTGAGGGGTCCTGGAGAAGTCACCTGACCTCTGAGTCTGTTGTCCTCATCTAGAAAACAGAGAAAATCACCCTGCGGCTTCACAGGTTTCTTAGAACCAAGGAAAGTGGCGTTTACGCAAGCAGCTTAGAAATGCAGGTTTCTTATTTTACTAGAGGAGCATGGTTTTTGCCCCAGCCAAGTCTACTTCTAATGGGTCTTAACAAACTGCTCCTGGAGTGAGCTTAACCCCCTTCGATGCCCACGTGTTCCTGAGATGGGCGTGTCCAGACCGCCTGCCCTGTAGAATGACAGACTGGCTGATGCATGCTTCCTGAACCAGCATCCTGGCTTCAGGGCACTCACACGCACACGGCGCTCATTCGCTCTCGGCGGTCTGGAGGCTGTGAGAACGTCTTGTGTGACTTAACTGGAAATGTGCAAGATGACCCAACTTGTGTGAAATCGGCCAAGGTTTTGGATTTCATTTCCAAGTATTTTAAGTCTGAATTTTCCCTAAACAGCCTTTGGGGATGGGACAAATCAGATCAATTGATCTTTAGAGACCTAAAGGAATTAAATTAGTCTGGAGTCAGTTACTGCACTAAACCACCTAGTAATTGAATTGCTCCTTGTAACTGATTGAAAACAGCCCCATCTGTAACAGCTCAGGGACCTTTTCTTTAGAAGGGATCTGAGAGAAAAATGCACTTTTTCATGACACGATGACAGAATTGGCACTTTTCTAACCTAATTGAATATGATGGTGTAAGTATGTGACCTCAGTGATTTCCAGTTTCCTGTTCCAGATTTACAGCTGCTGTGGGACACCCCAACAAAAACGCCTGTAAGGGTGTTTGCCTTATACCTGCAGGCTCATCGTTTTGAGCTTCAGCCCCTCTACAGCTTTTGGGGTGCTCTAAAACAGCAGTCGTCACCTTTTGGACCTCATGGACAACCAGTGGTCCACAGACCACTGGTTGGCAACCGCTGCTCTAAAAGGCATTAGGTTTTCTTGATCTTATTTGACGAGGTTCAGTTTGGATCCTGAATGTCTCACATACTTCACGTGTCGCCTGACTCTCAGGGACAGCATCTCCCTCATCTGAAAAAAGAAATCCGCCTTGTTCACCAGAGCAGGAGGTATTTTCATTAGGTGCTTTGCACATATACCTGCAACGGACAGCTAAGAAGCAAACCAAACGCCCAAAGAGATTTCTTAAAATAATGTAATTTACAGCTATTTTACTTCAGGGAAAGAAGTATCTATCTGATGATCCCAAAAAATAAAAAACATATAGACAGTCTATTGGCATTTTATTTTTTGTGGCAGGGGGAAGGGGGAAAGGACACTTCTGTACTAAGAGTGGTTTTTGGTTGTTGTTTTTTTTGGCAGGTGGGAAAGGACTTGCTTTTGAAAATAGAATTTTTTCATTAGAAATCTGCCCAGTTTAGTCTGTAAAAAGCTATTGATTCCTATATGTCTTTGGCATCCTGCCATTTTACTGAACTTAAAAATATTAGTTTCAATAATTTTTCCTTTTAGCCTGTTGAGTTTTCCAGTTAGATTGCTATATCATTTATAAAAATGATAATTTTATATTTCTCTTTCTAGTAGTTATACTTTTTAAGATGTCTTTTTTTGTTTTATTGCACTGACTAAAATTTCCAGGACACTATTGAAAAGTAATGATAATAGCATTTTTTATTGTTTTTGACTTATTTTAGTAATGCCTCTAGTGTTTTCTCATAACATATGATTTTCATTGGCTATCGTTTCAGATGGGTATCTTTATATTGAGGTAATGCCCTACTGTGCCTAAATTAAGAATTTTATGTTATCCTGAATGTTACTTGGGGTTATATTAAATGCTCTTTTAATATCTGATGAGACAATTTTAATTACTTTTGTACTTTTAAATAGCAGTGTAGTTAATTATAGTCATATTGTCTATGTTGAGCCATTCTTGTATTCCTGGAATAAATCCTGTCTGGATTGTCTCTCTCTTTCTTATAGTACATTTCTAGCTTTAATCTACTGATTTTATTTAAGACTTTTTATGTCACTCTTCATAACAGATTTGACTTTGTTTCTTCTTGCCTTCTCTGTTAGATTTTGGTATCTGGTTTCTGCTAATCTGTTTAGATGAGCTGAAATACATTTTCCTTCTTTTTATTGTCTGGACCAGTTTAAACAGCAAAGATGTGATCCTTTACCTGGAGATTTTGCAATCTTGCTCATAAATTCATCTGGGTGCAGTATTCTTTTGGCGAATACTTCTTTACTTTTTTAGTTTGTCCCACAGTTTATCAAATAGATATTTAACTTCTATCCCACTTAATGCTTTTTGTCTTAATTCTACTTTGTCTAAATCTTATATTGCTATACTTACAAAATGTTTGCTTTCTTTTACTTGCTTTTTAATTTTAAAAAATTTTTTTGTCACTACTTCCTTCTCTTTTGCATCCTCAAATGTCCTGATGTTTCTTTCATTAAGGAAAAACACCTTCCCCTTGATCCCATTTGTCTTTTGAGTTACTGATGCTCCCAGCTTTTGCTCCTTCTTACAGTAAAGCTCCTTGAAAAGAGTTATGTGTGTTTTCTTCTCCAATCCCTCTCTTCCCTTTCTCTCTTCTACCATGCCATTTTGACTTTCACCCCCACTGCTCCACCAGTCCGCCCCGGTCCAGGTCACCATGGCCTCCCCATTGCTAAATCCAGTGGTCCGTCCTCAGTCCTCATCTTACTTGACCTATCAGCTAGGTCTGACACAGTTGTCCATTTTCTCCCTGTTTTCTTTCGGCTCCCAAGACTGCCCCACTCTGCTGGTTTTTATTCTCCCTCATTGGCTGTCTTTCTCTCTCCCCCTTGTTAGCTCTTTCTCTTGTCCTCCACCTGTTTACAGTGATGTGCGCCAGGCCTCCATCCTTGGACCACTTCTCTGCCCTGTCTGCTTCTCCTCCTGGTGATTTGACCCAGTTCCATGCCTTTAAGTACCGTTATAGGCTGACTACTATTAAGTTTGCATTTCTGGTTCTGGCCTCACTAGCGTTAAAGACCTGACTGGCTGTTTCTTTTACATTTTCCTCTCCCCATACAAGGACCTAAAATCTCACACATCTAAAACAGATGCCCATCTCTCTTCTTCCACACCTCTCCTCCCTGCAGTTCCCGCCTCAGCGGCTGACAACTGCACCCTTTCCGTTGCTCGGGCCCAAACATTGGGAGTAATCGGGGCTCCTCTTTTCCTCTCACTGCCCGCACCCAAACTCTCAGCTAATCCTTCATTACCCAGAGGAGTCCACCTACTTCTCACCATCTCCCTTACTACCACCGCACTTACCCAGGACACTCATCTCATTCCTAGAGAATTACATTAATTTCTAATTGATCTTTCTGCCCTTCAGTCCATTTTCAGTACACCAGTCAGAATGATCTTGTCAAAGAAAGAAAGTTGGATCGCATCACTCTTGCACAGAACTTTCTATTTTGTTAGAAAACCTAAGAATTGGCAACACATGGGGATAAATTTGGATATATATCATATCTGAGTTGAAATGTCATTATTAGAGATAACAGTTTTAGCTTCTATTAGACCAGAGAATGTAAAAACTTATCCAATATTCTTAAGAACAACAACACACTTAATTTCACAATTCCCACTGGATTTCTCATAGCCTTGATGGTTGTGTTCAAGGCTCAGATAAAAAAAAAAGTATGAACGGAAAATATGACTTTCCATAAATAAAAAATAATTGAGATGCAATGTAGATTTTTTTTCATTAGTGTTTACAATATAATCAAGTCCTTTGAATTGAAAACTCAAGTCATTATTGGGCTCAGAAAAATTTTCTCTTTTTTCCCCTCCTCCTCCTCCTCGTCCTCCTCGTCCTCTTCCTAGTCCTCCATGCTTCTAATTAGTCCTCTCTGTTCAGAACTTATAAAACTCCCATTATACATATGTTACATCTCCTAACTCTATTCCCTATTTCTCTTATTTATTGTTTAACATTTTTCATCTCTTTTACTTTTTACAGTTATTGGGAGAATTTCTTATGAATCTTCTAATTTGTTGATTTTGTTTTCTGCAGCATCCAGTATTAGGTTTACTGCCTTTACTGAGTTCTCTTACAATGTGGTGACTGTTATTTCACCATTTCCAACTGTGCTTCTACATTTCCAGATAGTGTCCTTTTCATGACTACAGTCCTTGCTTTAACAATACAGGGTCTTCTTAAAGCTGCTCCAAGATCTGCCTTTATCATCAACCTCCGCTGCTTCGGGGTGGGGTTCAGGTGAGGATGAGGCCTTGTCGTCTCTCTCCCTCCCCTGCCGCCCCCCCCCGCCCCAGGTAGCTCTGCTTGTCCACAGATGAATGGCATGCTGGCTGATGCTTCCCTCCTTTCTTGCTTGTGGCTCAAATACCTAAATAAGGAGTTGGCACTCTCCCCAATTTCCTGAGCTCCCTTTGCTTTCTCAGTCCTATCCGTGGGGCAGAGAATTAAATACATAGGCTTATCTCAGCACATTGGTTCGGAATTCATACTGAGAGTCTCTACAAAATACGTTTAAAACGCCCTGGCATTGAATAACACTTTCAAACACATGACATCTGGACACATGCCCAGTGAGAATCAGGCTTCTTTGCTCCGAACTCAACAACACTGTGTTAGTTTAGATGAGGAAGGAAACTTCAGCTGAGTGAGTTGCAAATCTACTATTCTGGGAAATGATAGAAGTCTTATCTACCCCCAGCCAGGGAACAGCAAGCATTTTGGCAGATTTGATAAAGAGGTTCACAGTTTATGGATAATTCTAGGCCTTTCCTAATGACTGAGGTGCTAGAAAGAAAGTGGAGTTTGGTTCTGACTCAGCTCTAGGCTGGCTGGAGGAGTACCTGGGGCCGAAGGTTTTAGGGGTAGCGTGGGGTCAGTGGGCACACCTCTGAGCAGGTAAATGGCTTTGAGTATGGGTTCGTACACCCCTCTCTGTTTGGGACAGCACACAAGCTAAAATGGTCCTTACATTTTTAAATGGCTGAGAAAATATAAGAATCATTTTAATGGAATTACTAAAAGATAATATGTGACATGCAACAGTAACACGAAATTAAATGGAATTGTCTATAAATAAGTTTTATTGAAGCACCGTTATGGTTTTCAGTCTGTATATTGTATGTGGCGGCCTTTGTGCTGCAAAGACAGAGCTGAGTGTATCTGACAGAGACCATAAGGCCGGCAAAGCTTAAAATAGTTCCTGTCCGACCCGTAAGAGAAACTCTGCTGATCCCGGCTTAGAGCTGCAAGGGGCGGTGGGAATGTGGCAGCCAGGAAAACTCGTGCCCAGGAATTTGACCTCCTCAGGATGAGTCTTCCTCTTTCAGGGTTGAAAGGAAGGAACGTAGCATTTCATTTCGAGGTCTCTGTGGTGATGCTGTTTGACAAAGCCGGCGGCGGGGTGGGCTCTCTGCCCGCACTTGACCCTTCTGTCTTCCCGCGGTGGCTGAGGCGTACGCTTGGGGTCCTTTTAGCACCTGTAGTCCCAGCCAGAGCAAGATGACAGAGCAGGTGACCGAGGGATGCACCCTTTCTAAAGAGTCTGTAGATTTCACCGTCTAGGTTATTTCTGTCCGTCTTATGAGTATAGAGAACGAGGCTGCCTAGTTTTTCTCGTTGAGGGGGCTAGAAACTGGCAAGGCCTGTGGGGAGCAGTGGAAGGGGCGTTGGGGTAAGCAGGTGTCAGCGAGAGTCCTAAACCATCGCCTGTCCAGTGTGTTGTTCAGGACTCAGAAAATACTTTTTTTGACTATTTTCCAGATTGGCATTTTAACATGGCAAAATAACATGATACTTGAAATGCGTAAGAAGCAAGTACTCAGGGAGGTCTTTATTTTGAGGCTGAAATGATGTGGGGAGCCACCCAGCTGACGCCTGTCATTCCACCAGCGAGGCAAGTAGGACCCAGAGAGTACGAGCGATCTGCCCGAGTGGCTCAGTTGGTTCGAAGATTTGGAGTTAGAACTCAGGGTTCTTTGCAGCCAGGACTGGACTTTTTTAAAATAGCTAGTTAAATTTTTCGCGTTGGTTTCTATATTTATAGGTTCATAAATCCTTAGAGCCGTGACGAGTCTTAGAGACCCAGCCCATCAGCTCCCCACACCCTCTCTCTGTAGAAGAAAGGAAAGCCCAGCTGCAGAGAGCCATTCTGATCTCGCAGTTTCTTAGGAAAGAAACTTCTCCTTTAAACATCGCCCCAGTGAAGGTAGACTCGGTCTAAGAGGCTGCACGCATCCAGGGAAAGCGGTTTTTGTTTGGTCGCCGGATGAAAGTCTGCTTTTAAATAAAACCTGCTTATCGGATACATGACAATAGCCACAAAAAGGAAGGGATGGCTTCTAGCAGAACTAATTTTTTCTCTCAAATTATAGAAGTGCTCACTACAACATTCCTCTCACTAGCAAAGCCGGGTTTCTGCCCCTCAACTCACTTACCGGCAGCTTCAGGAGGAAGCACTTGTTTATGAAAGTGTCAGACAAACCAGCGGGCCAGGGCGGGGAGCAGAGGGACTCACAGTTAATGTCACCTGCCCTCCTTTTCCCCTGGCGCGCGTCTGCCTTTCTGTGTGTGACGGACTTTTGTTCCCTGCCTCACAATTTACTGGAGTTGATTTAGGAGTGGAGGCATCCGCCTTTTGCCTGAGACCTTTCTTCTGGTTGTCAGCCGTGAGTCTTAGGAAATGAAACCTAACAGCCTTTGTTTTTTATTCAGTGTAGTTTACTAATTTAAGTTGCTAATGCTAAAGTAAAATCAGAATTGTCTGTTACTACTGAAAAGAAAAACGGGTAGGACTGAGTCAGATAAATGAAAATCAGCGAAAGTCTAAAAGCTTTTTCAAAGATTAATTTAGACTTATTTTGTTTTTCCAAAATGGATTGCATAATATGTTTCCGTTTTCAAATTAAAATTAATGATTTATAATACATTTCAAATGGTATTATCTAAAGTTTTCATTTATTAAGTACTTGGTGGAAGCTATAAATATTGATATGTTGTCTTCCAGTAATTTATAAAATTATCTGCATAAATCTTTAGAAAAATATTGTGACAAGGAGTTATTTACAAAGGCCCAGCAAGACATGATGCAAACATGAGCAAATTGATGAGCAGGAACAACTTGAAATATTTTGTTTCCTATAAGTTAGATTTGATTTTAATGGATTTGACATTTTCTCCCAGGACACAGTTTTTTCTAGGTCCATATTTAGGAGAGAAAGTTAAAATGTAAATTGAAATAACATTTACTTTTTATTTAATTTCGGCTCTGACATGTATATATTAGAGGCTGGTTTGAACGCAGCCTGGCACTTGGGAGCGACTGCAAGTCTCAGTTTCATCTAAAATGATTATGATTGTGTGACCAGCGGTAGGAACACGTGACCTGGATCCTCACTAACAATTATCATTGAATTTTGTTATCTATAAGCACTTACTGAGCACTGATTATATTCCAGGTACCAAAATACAATGTGTTCATTCATTAATTCTTAATAATAACTCTAGAGCTAGATCATATTAATGTCCTCATTTCATAGATGAGAAAACTGAGGGTTGGAGAAGTGAAGTGATTTGCCCACAAGCACACAGCTGGCCAGTGGGAGAGCTAGGATTTGAGCTACGTGGGTTGCAGCAAGCATGCTCCTAGCTGCTAGCGGGGGGCAGGGTTCTCCAAGGGGGGCCCCCAGGTCAGCAGCAGCAGCAGCATCGCCTGGGGGGGGGATGTCACAATCCCAGGCCTTCCTCACACCTACTGAATCGGAAACTCTAGGGCAGGGCAGACACTCCTGTTCTGACAAGCCCTCCAGGTAGTTCGGATGCCCACTGTCTTCGTCTGCTCGGGCTGCCGGGACAAAAATGCCATCGCCTGAATGGCTTACACAGACATTTCTTTAAAAAAAAAAAATATTTTATTGATTTTTTACAGAGAGGAAGGGAGAGGGATAGAGAGTTAGCAACATTGATGAGAGAGAAACATCGATCAGCTGCCTCCTGCACACCCCCTACTGGGGATGTGCCCACAACCAAGGTACATGCCCTTGGCCGGCCGGAATCGAACCTGGGACCCCCTCAGTCCGCAGGCCGGCGCTCTATCCACTGAGCCAAACTTGGCCAGGGCCAGACATTTCTTTCTCATAGTTCCGGAACCCGGGAAATCCCACATCCAGGTGTGGGCAGATTCCGTGTTTGTGGGTTCACACACAGCCATCTTCTCCCTGCGTCCTCACCTGGCTGAGAAGAAGGAACCAAACCATCTCCCTGTCTCTTCTTATGAGACTGTTGATCCCACTCACGAGAGTTCCGTCCTCGAGACCTAATTGTCTGCAAAGGCCCACCTCCTCATTCCATCGCATCCGCGAGGAGGATTTCAGCCCCGAATCTTGGAGGGGACACAAGCATTCAGTCCCTAACACACACTAACGCGTGGGCACCAGGGCCGGATAGAGAAAGCGCTGCTCTCCGCTGGTCCCGAGGCCCGCAGTGGGGCAGCGCAGACACTCAGCACACACGCAGCTGCCGCCGATCTAGTCAGGGCAGTGGAGGACGCATGAGGTGCCTGCTGGTGCCGAGGGGCAGGGAGGGAGGAGGACGGTCCGGTTCAAGGAGGGATCTGCTCTCCAGTTTCAAAGACACAGGAAGGGCGGTCCGTTCCAATCGGGTAGAGTCTGTTGGTTCTGCTCGTCTAGAGTCTGAACAGATAGTTGAAATGACTTCAAGTGGTTCGGATCATTTTGGCGGGATCAACAGGGGCCCTGTAGCTACCCTCTGTCCTGCCCACCTTCTGAACATGACTGTGCCTCTCACATGTTATTCTTGGAACTGATGGCTACAAAGTAGTCAGAAGAAATCTTAAAAAAATACCTAAGATATGATGTACTCTTTTAAAAAATAGTTTTATTGGTGTTTAGAGAGAAAGGAAGGGAGAGGGAGAGAGAAAGAAAAACATTGCTGTGAGCACGGAACATCGATGGACTACCTCCTGCACGCCCCCTACTGGGGATCGAGCCCACAACCTGGGCATGTGCCCTGACCGGGAATGGAACAGGTCACCTGCCGATGCGTAGGATGCCACCCAACCAGCGGAGCCACACTGGCCAGGGCTGATGTGTTCTTTCTGCCTAGAGAAGTAATTTAGTCGTAGATATTAGAAAGGCTGACCTTCAATCCTAGTACCCGTTTCTTTTATCTGTTAAATCCAAAGTAGGTCTATCAAAACTACCACCTCTAGCTTTGGGCTATAGCAGCACTGAGCATTACAAGGCACTGTTATACCTTGCAATACCTAAATCACTTAACGTATGAGGCGAGTCATTGTTATTTTTCAGGATACAGTATTTTAGAAATCTTCCCTATCGGTTTCCAGGCTGACGGGTTAGACGTAAACAGCAAGGGCTGTCTACTCCTCGTAACGTCTTGGAAGAGATGGCCCTGATATGCACCACTGTTTTCAATCACTTAAAAGGCAGTAACTCGATTAGGCCACCCTTTGTCTGAGAACTGCCACTGCTTGCAGCTCCCTCCCCAGCCCGGCACAAGGAAATCACTGCGATAAAACCCCCTTCTCCCCTCCCTCCTAGAGACGAGAATAAGCAACAATACCAGTGGTCTACCAAGGACAGCATGAATATGATGTGCCTCTTCTAGAAAAGCACCATATTTCACCAGGCAGTGGTGCATTGCGTTGCTCGGAAAATGACTTTTCGTGTGTGTGTGTGTGTGTGTGTGTGTGTGTGTGTGTGTCGAGCAGATGCTAAACTCTGCTTTCAAGCTAAATGCTCGGGTTGAGCAGTGTGTGTGCCTAAAATGGGAAGAGGGATACGCTTTCAGCGACACACCATCCCTAATGGGCCCACGGGTGGTCATTCCTTCATGACTGTGCGAAGAGAAAATACGTTCTCGGGTATGGGAAGCAAGTGCCTTCCTCGTGTGAAATAACCGCATATATCAGCAGCCTGGCACGAGGCTCAGGCTAAAAGGACCTGGGCCTGAATGTCCTGTTCGTAAGGGTTGTCATTTCAGTAAGGGTTGCTCAGCTCACTTGACTTTTTTCTTAAGGACCCAGGTTACCCAAGAAGACAGTCCCTCTCCAACACTGTAGTGAATTAAGTCCTTGAGTGAGTGACAGTGTCTGTGCAGGCTGTGGGGGTACAACATTATCAGCGTGGGGACATACAAAGATGAAAATGCAAGCGTCCCCCCAAAAATGATACACCCTTTAACACCTGACAGCTCAATTTTGAAAATGAAATGAAGCCACACTGCCTTTAAAATTATTCAGCGTGTGTGTATCCGTTTTTTGGGGGACACCCTATATCTGATAAGTGGCAAATTGATTGATTAGGGTCCATGTCGTGCCAAATTATCCTTTCCCTTCATATATTTATTAGCATATATAACATTATTCCATTTAATATGTTTACTGGTACCTCTTACGAAGTGATACAATATTTTCATTTTAACAAGTCTAACTCAAGGGACTCAACAAGTCTGTTTAAGCAATTCTAAAAAGTAGGTTACACTCTTAAACAAGTGATACAGACTCACTAAAGCTTACCATTTTATCTCTCGTGGTGGATGTAATTTTATGGAAGCACCACAGATACCATTCCAGTCAAGTTCTCTGCTGCCTTCAGCTTCCCTTCACTGAGAAAAACCCTCTTATTGGGATCATACTATTCTGAATTAGGATTATTCAGATGGGTAGAATTAAATTGGAGAAAATATAACCTAAGACAATAAAACGTTTTTACCTGCTTTCGTTATACTGTTATAAATCACTAGCATTTACTGAGCACCTCCTAAGTGCCAGACACAGTTTGGGGCAACACAAATGCCGTATCTCATGTAATCCTCACAGTTACAGTTCTCATCACGAATCCCGCTTCATTTTATTTTTCTACAGCACGACTGTCACCGCCTAATATGCTACACCTTTTCCCTACTGTCTCTCTCTTCCCTCTAGCCTCCTCCCTCGTTAGGCATGGATTTTTGAGGTGTTTTTTTTTTTTAATATATTTTTATTGGTTTCAGAGAGGAAAGGACAGGGAGCGAGGGATAGAAACATCAATGATGAGAGAGAATCATCGATCGGCTGCCTTCTGCACGCCCCCTACTGGGGATCGAGCCCGCAACCAAGGTACATGCCCTTGACTGAAATTGAACCTGGGACCCTTCAGTCCACAGGCTGACGCTCTATCCACTGAGCCAGACCAGCGAGGGCTGGATTGTTGAGTTTTGTTTACAGCTGTCTCCACAGCTCTACAGTGGAATCACTTACAAATGTTCTGCGTGTCATCTTTCCCGGAAGGAGGTCTTTTGGCTGAGACACTGATCTTCCTGGTAAATATCTGTGAGACCCCTCTGCTCCCTGAGTACCTGCCTTTCCGTTTACTGGGCGCGTTGCTCTCTCCCCCAGGGAGAGCGTGGAGAGCCTCATTCAGAAGCATTCCTACGCCCGCTCACCCATCCGCACCTATGGCGATGAGGACGTGCTGGGGGACGAGGTGCAGACGGCACAAACCCGAGGTAAGATGCTCCGGAGGTGCCGCTGCCGGGAGCCCAATGCCCAGCGCCCAAGGGCGAGAGGCAGGCGCGGGATGAGACCTTGACCTCAGGGTACACTTGGCCCCTAAGTATTTCAGGAGCCCCTTCAGGAAGGGGCGGCCCCTGAGGGCTCAGAGTGCAGTATTTTGCCCTTGAGCCTTAAGAGATGCTGCTGCCCGAAGCTTTCCTGGGCTTTGGATCTCTTGTAGAAGAATCTCGAGCCTCTGAGTTACCTGTCTGTGACCTCCTAACCAAAGAGCTGGAGGGTTTGGGGGGCAGTCCCTTAGTCTGCCTGACCCTCAGTTTTATAATCTGAAAATCTGTCCTCCTTCGGTCAGGAATACCTCGTGAGGATAATGACTAAAACAGGAAACACTTTAAAGAGAAGGTTCTCCCAGTGAAGGGCATTATGGAGAGGCAGCGGCCCAGTGGGAGGGGGAGGGGGGACTGGAAGTTCCTCCGTCCAAAGGCCCAGGGAGGAGCCCTCTGCACCTGGGAGACCAGAGGTGCCCGGCCCGGGGCACAGGGGTGTTTGCAGGGACAGAGCACCCTCTGCCATATTTAAATGTCCGTCACATAGAAAGAGCACACAACGTCAAAAAACAGGACATCTCTTAAAACCACACCCACATACGCGACTAGAAAGTATCCGGTGGGGAAATTTAATGTCCACTCTCGTTTAGGCATCTGGATGCTGCGAGGTAAGAAAAAGTTACTTTGTAAGTTGTCGAATAGCTAATAAAGAACTGTGGAAGCTGGGGGGGGGGGGGGAAGGAAAAGGAAACGCTCACGTGGGTTCTCTCAAAGGCTTCGGAAACCCCGGAGCTCTGGGAGACTCCCCTGGCCCGCACTCCTTACGGGGAGGCCTCGGAGGTTCCGGCAGGTGTCGGCTCCCTGCAGCTCCTTCGAAGCGAATCGGCCCCTGCCCTTCAGGTAGCTGCGGATGTCTGGCCACTCTCTGGGAGTGTGCAGGCCATCTGACGAGCTGTCTTTATCTGTTTAGGAAATTCTCTGTTCCAAATATGTAATACATGATTTTGTATCTGGAAAGGTAGATTTGCCTCATGGTCGACAGGTTTGTCTTTTTGGATTATAGATCTTTGACGTATTTCTTAAAATAAGAAATATGATCCTTACAGATAAATGATACAGGATGTCCCAAAAATATATACACACCCTTTGAATCATTATTAAGACAGTGATTATGAAAGTGTATTTCCTTGTTAAAATTGAGCTATCATCAGCTGTTACCGTGTGTGTACATTTTTGGGGGAACACCCTGTATACGTCCGTCTCGATTTGCACATTGACGTCGAGTTTCCGGTCTAACACGTGGTCCCCCCTTTCAGGGTCAGCCTTCACCACATCCGACAACTTGTCTCTCAGCTCCTGGGTGTCGTCCTCGTCCAGTTTCCCTGGATTTCAGCACCCACAGTCCCTGACGGCTCTGGGCACCAGCACAGCGTCCATAGCAACACCCATTCCTCACCCCATCCAGGGCTCTCTGCCGCCCTACAGCCGCCTCGGCATGCCTCTGACCCCCTCGGCCATCGCCAGCTCCATGCAGGGCAGCGGCCCCACGTTCCCCTCCTTCCACATGCCCCGGTACCACCACTACTTCCAGCAGGGCCCCTACGCTGCCATCCAAGGACTGCGCCACTCCTCCGCTGTGATGACGCCGTTCGTATGACTCTTCTGAAAGCAGGAGAACCCCAACCCCGAGTGTGCGAGTGGGTATGGAACTAAGGACAGGCTTTGGGGGGGGTGGGAGGGAGGGTTGGCGCGAGGGATCTCCAGGAGACATGCGCTCTATTGAGGAGGAGAGCTGGACTCCCAGCGACGCCGGAGGGAATGCACCATGGACCAGGATTCATCTGGAGCTGTGTGTGGGGGGGTGCTCTTGGGTTCGAGAAAGAATCAGTGTAAAGGTCTCAGCCGGCCTAAGTTCTGCAACGGATAGGATGCCAGTTTCCCCAGACAGTTGAATCACACAAGGCAGATGAATCTTAAAGTGCATTATTCCTAGGGGTTTAAGACGCTGCGTCCATGCAGTCATGTATAAAATCACAGTGTATAGTTGCTTTCTGCCTCCCGCAGGTTAAGAGAGTCTTCAGAGAGGCCAGGCTGCCTAGCATCACGGCATCAGGCAGAACGACTGGGAGCCCGTGTCTCCCTGTGGGAGCTGGGCGGGGGGACGCGTTGCGGGCGCTGAGTGTGGGCATGTGGGGGTTTGCTTTGTGTTCGCTTGCTGGGGGAGGCGCCACCATCAGCGGATGATCCTGTTGTGTGAACGGCCAGCAATGACTTTGCGCCGTTCTTTCTGTGATGATAATGAAGGGCCAGGGCCTGGAGGGTGCTTTCTCACCGTCTTGTCTTCTTGCTTCCTCATTCCGTCCTTGCAAACCCTTGCCATGTAGGTAGGAAAACTCTTTTGTACACAGTCTGGAAGCCAGAGGCTCTGTGTGTGACCGTGTAAATCCGGGGGCTTGTTTTTACTACTGATCTCCTCGCTGGGGCGTTCTCCAGAGGCTCCAGGAGGACACGGGAGCCCTGTCCCCTGAGCGGCGATGAAGAGCTGGCGGCCCTGTTCTGGAAGGCACGTCTGTGCCACGGGCGCCAAGGCCCCTGCGTCTGTACTCGGCGCTGGGAGGCCCTGAGGAGGTCACCAGGCACCGGGCCACGTTCTCGTGTGCTGGGTGGATCTGCCTTGTGGTTGGGTCAGCTGCCACGGCGACGGAAGGGATTTGCGAGGGACCGTTTTGAGCGCCTGGGTAGCCACCAGGGAGCCCGTGCTCACACGGAGTTAGACGTCCACCCCGCTCATCTGCCCTTTTCCTCACTCTGCATTCAGTGACTCCCTCCCCATGTTTCTAGCCTGTCCTAGGAGACGACATGTTGCTCAATGACTCCCTGACACTGAAGCATTGCTTATGAGTAAATCTAGACACGTATCCACTTTATTTCCAGCTCTTGCTGTCTCCTCAATCCCTCCTCTGCTGTGGAATAGTAACTCATTCTATTTTAGTTATGTATATTCTCTCTCTTATTTTGAGGCAACAGAGATCCAAATATTTGCGGTCGGGGTAGGACAGTTGGTATTTTGCAACAGTTGGTGACCCTCATCGCAGACATTTAATGAAGTTTATAGACCATCAGCTTTAGATACAATGCAGTTAGCTGTAGGATAAGCCCGGTCTCCTTCACCCAGCTCCCCCAAACTCTATTCTAATGGAATTTAAATTTTCTACGTAATAATCATTTTACTCCGTCTGACTGCAAAAGTATTGACTCTGTTCGAAGAGATGGGAACTGTTGCTGTGGAGAGTAGAGGTGCATTTCAGAGTAAAAGCAATACACTCACCACCTCCGACGCCCCTGGGGTTTTATTGGGTTGTTTTCACGTTAGGCTTCGCCACATCAAATACTCTTCTCGGGCGCTTGCGGCTTATGAGACAAGGCGAGACGGCACAGCCGGTACATGGGATGCTGTCGTCGGACTTTGCAACGGCCGTTCTCTGCGGTCCCCGGGTTACAGATGGAGAAGCATGGGCTGAAGCAGCCCAGCATCTGGGTCCTGTGGCCGACACTGTAGTCCGGCTTACAGCTCCTGGCATGCTATGCTATAGTCTCCACAGGTAGTTTTATTTGAAGCACAGCAGCGCAGTGTGCATTTCCTTTAAGAAGCAGTGATGAGTAATGTTTCAATAGCCACAGAGCTTAGGATGGGGATTTGATATTGAATAGTTGGCCTGTTGCCAGTGGCTCCTTTCAAGACAGTGGCTGCTTCCAGCAGGAACAGCAGAAGTAGATGATATTTTACATGATGCTACTCAAGACCCTGGTAGATTGCTGGTCTGCTGGAGTCAATCGTCCCTGAACTTGCCTTTCAGTGAGAATGAAAGGGTCATTTTAATACTATGTTGACATTTTTCCCAATCGGTGTGTCTCAAAGGAGGGTGCGTGTTTTTGTTAACTATGGGTTTACACCAGTATTTCTTGACTTCGTAACTTTCCTTGGTAATCAAGCAATAAGACTAACAATAAGTAGAGTGCTTAGAGAAGACTAAGGTAGCAAAGCATGCTATCGGAAAGTCACGTCTGAAACGTTAAATGGGATGTATTAGTATTGGGTTTTGTTTGAATCAGAAAAAAAAAAAGCACAAGGGACATGGAGCTCCGCCCGTCAGTCACTGTCGCCATGGGAACCAAGGGTAGGCGTTCACCCCATCCGAGTCCTATGAGCTTTTCAGATTGTTGATTCTTACTTAACTCCTTGGGCATTCAAGATTTAAAACTGTTAAGTATATTTTACCAAAAGTACTTACAAGAACTAGATAACGGAATGCCAGCTGAATAAGAAAGAGCATGAATTTGGCTGAATAAGAAAGAGCATGAATTTGGCGTGAATTCAAGGTTTCCCCTCAGGTATCAAAAGCATGGCTAACATGCAGAGCTGATAGAAAGAGGCGCAGCCACAACTGCTGTATCTCGAGCCCAAAGAAATGAATTCATAGCTTAGTAGGGCCTGCATCTGTGATTTGTTTTAAAAGCATTTTATCAATAACTCTTAAGTTCTGTTATTTATTCTACTTAGTAAATTCCCCCTCCCCCCTCTGCCCACCCTTAGCAGTATGAAGACAAACACATTCAGATTGTGTCTGATACATCCCAAATTATGGGGCCACAAGGTCTACAGTAATGAATTTATATTTCATTGCCGGTCCCTCTGAGTTTATAGCAATGGTACGTTGTCCGGACGGTGTACCCCCGTTCCTGGTGGGTGGGCACACAGGAGGAGCAATACAAAGCGTCCTGATGACTCACCATCTAGCAAAACTCCGCTGTAGGGCTCTGATATGGGAGTCCCATGGATTTGGGGGGTCTCCCCTCCCCACCCTTATCCACATCTCTATCATTGAACAACATCCCAACCCCTCCCAAAGAAGAAAAAGGAAATCCTGTAAAAGCCCAAGAAATGAGTCTTCTTAGGTAAAGCATCCTCACTCCATACTGCCTCTGAGTTTTTCCGAAAGATGTTAGGGTAGTTATCCCCATTCTGAAGTTCTCATTTGCCTTTCAGGCTGTCCTGCTTGTATTGAAGCTGAATTATATGGAGAAAATAGGGCTCCAATAAAGTGGGTGGAGTGACTGCACCACCCCATTAGTGAGGCAGTCAAGCTTCGCCACGACTCGGTAACTCAAGTTCAAAACTTTGGCTATGCAATGTGCAGGGTCACATGTTGTAAGAAAAACCCTCTTTTTACCCAATCTTCCCTTCACTAGGTAAGGAAAACTGTTTTCATTGTTAAACATGTATGCACTTGATAATTATCACCAGGATAACAATATTATATCCTAAATCTATAAACTTTTTAAAAATATATTTTTATTGATTTCTGAGAGGAAGGGAGAGGGATAGAGAAAGAGAAACATCAATGATGAGAATCATTGATTGGCTGTCTCCTGCTCGCCCCCTACTAGGGATCAAGCCCACAACCTGGGCATGTGCCCTTGACTGGAATTGAACCTGGGACCCATCAGTCCACAGGCTGATGCTCTTATCTACTGAGCCAAACCAGCTAGGGCTATACCCTAAATTTAGATGGCCTAGACAGAAGGAAAGCCCTGCACGGAATTCAGCAGCTCCTCTGGAGAATCCCACTGGGGTGGACGCTGGATTTTATACATTTCTATATGATTTCAGAATGCAAGGATTTTATGTAAACAAGCAAAGGGAAGGTTACAAACTCACTTTGGAAAATCAAAATGCTTTCTTCACTACTGTTCATTCCACACCAGTTATAAAACAGTCCAATACTTACCTTTCTTCAGCATGCTTATATGTGCAAAGGTTCACTGACAAATGTTTGATAGGCAGAGATTCCCAAGGTATTTTCCGGCCCTTCTTTCTCTGTCCATGCCTTAAATAATTCCAACCCCCTAACCTCTGACAATACGAAAATAAAAACATTTTGGTGAAATGCTACATCTGGACAAAAAATACAGTTTGTTGTATTTTACTTCTGGTACATTATAATAGTGTATTTAGTTGTTTTGTTTTTTTTGTTTTTTCTTAGTTTCAGAACCCTAAAAAAAAGTCTTTGATTTCCTAAAGGAAAAAAAAAAATGAATTAGCCTTTTTAGGAGAGCGTATCACCGGCCTGTTGTTTGCTGTGCTCATTTGCTTCATGAATTGCGTGAGAGCAGTCACTGTAATGAAGTGTGTGCGTGGGGGCGGGGGGGAGGGCATGGGAAAGGTTTTATGAAAAAAAGAAGTTATAAGCCTAATACTATGAAGTAACATCTAACAAAGTTCTTTTTAAGTGCAATATATTTATTTCTGCTAGAAATGTATTATCAACATTATGTAATATTTGAAGCATTACATGTTATTTGTAAACAGCTTAAAATTATATATTACCCAAAGTTGTACAGAAGTACACATGTGTGCATATTCATTTCTTTCATGAAAAACGGTGTGGTTCTGATACATATACACACATTTACGCCTCTCACTCTCAGACACACTTTGCTCCGTGACTCTGGGTACCCGTTTCCACCCCTGGAAGAAAAGAGGAAGATTTGGTAAGGCCACAGGTCATGGCTGGCCACTCCCGGGCAGACACAGCCCACGGGACTACTACACAGGGTTTGGGTTTTGCCTTTGAGAACCCCACAGAGAAGACATTGCTCTCAAGTCCCCACTAGTTCCAAATGTCCCACCCCTGGTCCCCTTCACTCATCCCTCTTCCCATGAGCACTCAGAGTGCGGGGAGTTGGCCCCTCTGCGCAGAATGATATGGAGACGCCACAGAGCTTAAAGGACGCCTGCCTCTCATTCCAGCCCTGAGCTCCTGGATGTGATGTAATGACATTACACAGCAGGCTGACACCAAATAAGATTAGCCAAACGCAGCCCTAATCCTTCTTCCACATGACAGTCCTTCAGAAGCTGACGTTATCACGCCTCCTGCGCTCGCAGAAGTCTAATCTGTTACCTGGCATTTTCCGTGCATGCCAAACACCAACTTGTAACAATCTTTTATTTGGAATAATTCTAAGCTTACAGAAAATGTGCGCAAATAGTATAAAGAAACCCTGTGTACTCTTTACTTAGATTGGCCAATTATTAACTTTTTGACTCATTGCTTTTAGCATTTGCATTCACAGTAGTGCACGTGTGCACATGGACACACACACACATATACACACGTAATATATACAAACTATAGAGGCCCAGTGCATGAAATTCGTGCACGGGTAGGGTCCCTAGCAGCTACCAGCTGCCGGCCAGGGCCTCCCTTCATTCTGCGCCGCCCCCTGATGGTCAGTACACGTCATAGCGAGCGATCGAACTCTTGGTCAGTTGAACTCCTGAGGGGACACTTTGCATATTAGGCTCTTATATATATATAGATGATTTTTCTGAATCATTTGGGAGTAAGCTTCACATACCATTCCCTATTATGCCTAAGTAATTCAAAGTGTATTTCCTAAAACCAAGAAGGTCCCATGAAACATCCCGGTAGAGTTAGCAACCTCAGGACATTAACAATGGAACAATGCTGCGATCTGCTGTTGGTACTCCAGTGATGTCCAATGACCCAGTGGTGTCCTCTGTGGCATACCTTTTCCCTCAGGATAGATCCAGAGCAGGGTCACATACTGCATTTTTAAATGTTTCCTTAGTTTCCTGTAAGCTGATACAGTTCCTCAGCCTCTTCGTCTTTCATGGCAAAATAATAATAATCATCCCTGTTATTAGTGGTTTATAAGCGATTCCTTTTAGTTGGGGATCTGTATTAGAAACAGAGATCTGGTTGCCAGATGTGCCCAGTGGGGTGTGGTTGCTTCTTTCAGTGGACAGGAATCCACTGTGGGTGGCGTGCAGGAGGCAGCTGATCAATGATTCTCATCATTGATGTTTCTATTTCTCCCCCTCCCTTCCTCTCTGAAATCAACAAAAAATATATATATTAAAAAAAAAGAAACCAATTCTAAAGTTTAGGTGGAGAGGCAAAAGACCCAGAATATCCAATACAATATTGAAGAAGAACAAAGTTGGAGGACTGACAGGACCAAATGTCAAAACTACCAAAAAGGTACAGTAATAAAGATGGTATGCTCATGGTGAAACAATAGAAAAGATCAGCAAAACGGAATGGAGAGCCCAGAAAAGACACCACATGAATATAGTCAACTGATCTCTGAACAGAGAGCTCACCAAAGAAGATAAACAGATCACAACCGAACATGAAAAGATGCTCAACATCCCATGTCATTTGGGAAACGCAAATGAAAACAACAATGAGACAGCACCACACAACTCGGAGGATGTGGGATTAGATAGTGGTGACAGTTGCACAACCTTGTGAATATACTAAAGTCAGTGAATCCTACACTTAAAAGAATGCATGCTATGGTATGTGAGTTATATCTCACTAAAGCTTGTTATTTTAAAATGCAAAAGAAAAAAGATAGCCAGCAAATCTTTTCTTTTCATTCTTTAGGGCCCAACTTGTCAACTTTGAGAACTTCCAGGGAAGTAAAATCCTGTGTATTTGTGAGTTAAGAGTGAGTGGTCTAGAATCTTCTCCCTGCCTCAATTTATTTTATCTGTAAAAAGAAGATAATATTGCCTATTTGAGAGCATTATGTGGCCTTGGGCTATCAATTTATATTAGTTTATTTTTACCCTCCCTCCTTTTTTTTTTGAGAAGAATTATAGCTGGTTCTTTGGGAAGATAATGTAAATAATTCTTCATCCTGAGTTTTAATATGGTAATAATTGCTACTTTTTATAAAACATTTACTGTATTTACACACTTTATATACATTATCTTGCTTAATCTTTGCAACAAATCTATGAGGTAGGAGCTATTATTGCTCCCCTTTAAAGTATGAGAAAACTGAGGCTTAGAGAGATTACGTGGCCTTCAGTAAGTGGAGAAGCCAGATCCCCAGGTTCTGCCTTTACTTGTAACTAACACACTACACTAACTCCTCACACACATAGCTGTAAAATAGAAGAATTAAAAAACAACAACACACCATTTCTCTTGCCTTTTTTTTTTTCTGAGCCCAGGTACAGGGCCTTAACTAAAAAATGTAAAGACTGTATAACTCAACACCTTTTCTCCTAATCGACTACACTGTCACTGGTAAGTGTCTCAGGAAGAGTTGGAACAGACTGCAGGCCAGAAGGGAATTTTGGAGTTCTACCTCCCTCTTTTGTGGGTGGGTAATAGCCATGTGAAAGCAGGATGTTGCTGCCCACAGAGCAGTCTGCTGGGCTTGATATAAGTGCCTACTACTCATTTAGGCACAGGTTCTAGTTGCCATGTAGCCTACAAGAAGGTGGACGTGATTAGAAAATAGGAACAATGGATCCCACTGTACTTAGAGACTGGATAGCAAGTGAAGTCAGGGAGGAGCCAGAGGAAGAGACCAGGAGTGCCGTGGGAGCCGCTGGGGGCTGGGCTGAACAGGTTAGAGCGAGGGGAGATGGGGACGCTGTGCTCATCAGGATTGGCGGTGAGAGGTGCCGCCACTGGAGGACAGGATGGGGGACACACTGTGGGGTGAACTGCAGAGAGTCAGACCCTCAGGCTGGAATCAGAACACAGAGCTGGAGAGAAGGGAAGCCCTGGGAGGAAGAGAATTTGGTACAGGTCACTGTATGACCTAGCAGGTACGTCTTTCCAGCTACCCAAATATATGTCCACATCCTAACTAGAATCGAATGAAGCCATGTAGTCCAAAGTCTTTATTTCAGAGTTGAGGACATCAGAGGTAGAGAAATAAACAGCCCAAAAACACACTGGGCCCGATCCGGTAATATTTCTAGACCACTATGTCATAATCGAAGTTAAATCTTAAATCAATCTAAAATATCATGTAATATAAAACATAGCATCCGGATGCCTCATGTATCTTTGCTGTGTTTGCTGTTTTGCACTTAATCTGCCCATATGTATTTTACAATTTGTTCTTTAATATATTCTAAGACTTCTGCCTATTTGTATTGAATGTGCTAATTCTTGTATTAGTCACTTTGGTGGTAAGTAAAAATAATCTCAATATGTTGGAGTCTGTCCATGGAGCTGTCACCAGTATGTTATATGTACATATGTATGTGGTTGTGTCTGTGTTGGTTGTCAATTAACAATGTATACTGAGTACCCTTCTGCTGAAGTCAGTGAGCATATACTATGCAATCGGGCTGTCTCCCCATGTAGGAGTTGAAGAAGTTCTCCTTCATCCATTAATTCATGAAACATGCCTTTTAATGAAACATGCCCATATAAGGCTGCCCATGGTGAAGGAGGTCTCATTTCACTGGACATAGGCCTGGGGAACCATTCAGAGTATGGGTGGCTGAGAGAGCTCCAGTGGTAAAAGGAGAACAGGCCCCTGTAGACACAGAAAGTAGACCAGAACTCCCAGAAATTCCAACTTATCACAGATGCCTTTTCTCCTCTGGACATCTGCATGACGTTGGCAGTGGTATGCAAAGCAGCTCACACAGATGTCTGTACATTCAAGCTGTCTGCTTTGTGGTGATTTTCCATTTTCTCCTATGAAGAAGGCCTGCCTCCAACCAGGATTTAAGCATGCCATACAAAGTAATTCAATGGCTGTGAAGTTACTGTTTAAAAATGAATCAATCAAGATATGTAATGGTTTTGGTCTAAAACAGTTGTTTTATAACATACTAGAGGCCTGGTGCACGAATTCGGCACCAGTGGGGTCCCTCAGCCTGGCCTGCGGGATCAGGCCAAAACCGGCTCTCCGACATCCCCTGAGGAGTCTCGGATTGCGACAGAGCACAGGCCAGGCCGAGGGACTCCACTGGTGTGGCCGAGGGACTCCCACAGGGATTGGGCCTAAACCAGCAGTTGAACATCCCTCTCGCAATCCGGGACTGCTGGCTCCTAACAGCTCGCCTGCCTGCCTGTCTGATCACCCCTAACCCCTCTGCCTGCCTAATCGCCCCTAACTGCCTCTGCCTGCCAGCCTGATTGCCCCTACCTTGCCCCCCTGCTGGCCTGATCACCCCTAACTGGCTCTGCCTCAGCCCCTGGCCTAAACCGCAGTCTGGCCTCCCTCTGCGGGAGGCGACCTGGCAGATCAGGGGAAGGCACCGTCCCCATTACCCTGCTGCTGCTGCCACTGCCGGCCTGAGCCTGGGCCCTTTGCAGCGTCTTTGTCTGGAAGGACATCTGGAAGGTCATCTGAAAGACATCCGCTCTAATTAGCATATTACCCTTTTATTAGTATAGATACACGGGCAAAGATATATTTTCCAGCAGAGGTAACTGAAGAAAAATTTGAAAAAAATCTTTTAACATGTATATAGTACATGTTAAATTAGAAAATAAATAGCCACCAAGAAGCATATACCTATGGCTATCCTATTTTGGGGAGACAAAAATAGAGATACATAATGAAGCAAAAACGTTTTTTTCATCTTTGTGAATTTATTGGAAGACTTGCAAAAATGTAAGATGCAAAAATGTAAAATATAAATCCCATTTGATTTACCTTTTTATTTTATTTTTTTAAAATATACTTTCATGGATTTTAAAGAGAGATAGAAACATCAATGATGAGAAAGAATCATTGATTAGTTGCCTCCTGCACACCCCACACTGGGGATCGAGCTTGCATCCAGGATATGTGCCCTGATTGAGGATCGAACTGTGACCTCCTACTGGTTGACCTTCAACCACTGGGCCCCACTGGCTGGGCTGGTTTACCTTTTTAAAATTTCTTAATTGAAATAAATAAAATTAGTAAATCAAATTGCTCTGAAAGAATCTTGGATATGTAGTTCAATTATAGCTGACATAATTATGAGATCCTAAGAATTTTGTTACCATCTTTGGGACCAATGATGACAGACTAGAGATAACACTGGGATGGCAATTCCAACTCCTTGCACCATAAAAGAGAAAGAACTACTTTAACGTAAAAGAAACTGTGAAACAGCACAAATACAAAACCATCTTTTGTGCAGAGAGTATCAAGTAAAGTGAAATTAGTATTTTAAATGATCAAATTTCAGGTGGGAAATTTTAAATTTTCAAAATGATGTTCGTTAAACATACCTCTATCTTTCCCGTTCCCTTTAACCATGCTAGACAGAGACATAACTGAGCTACCCACTTAAATTTACATCTATGTATTTGTGTAAAGTAACATTTAAGTTTGATTAAAAATTATCTGAATCAATTAAAGCAAAGTCATTACTATATTAAATGGAAAACCAAACATTGGCCATGATGAATATCTTAATTATTTTGAAAAATGAAATATGCAATGTAATTATTTTTATCAGTTATGTTTGGAATTTTCCTAAATTTTATATTTAGTAAACTAATATATTACAAGAACAGTGATATTTCTTTTTAAAAATAAAAGTTAAAACTACCTAAAATGTTAAATTCTGATTTACAAGTCATTATTGCCATCTGCTGGTTATACAGTTTCATTGCATTTTTTTTGCAAAAATTACCAATCAGGTTCACTGAAAGACAAAAGGGAAAAGGAAAACGGAGGTGAGGTTTAGATGACTACATTCAAAATCTCTAAGTGAAAGAAGTAAATGATTTGCTAAATCATGAGATCGCTTTATTTAAAAGAGAATAAGATACAGTGAGAATATATTGTATTATATCAAATTATAGTGTATTATTTTAATTGTCAGTTCACCACAGCATACTATTTTAAGTTATTGTCTTTAATAACTAGGTAGCTAAATATGACTGAAACAACTGTCTTCTCAAAATTAGTAGGTCAAATAAGTGACTAATGGTAGAGACGTCATGAAATGATGAAAACATATCATGTTCTAGTCAACTGAATAAAACCCCTTTTCTCTTCCCCAACAAAACCCATTCTCCACTTAGTAAGAGGATGCCTAGTAATTTAGGCAACTGTTGGCCAGTTTTCTGGGTTAACTAATGAACCTAGAACTTGTATTACTGTTTAATAATAGAACTAACATATAACTTAATGACAAAGAATCCAGGTAAGCAAAAAATAAAAACTACTATGCATCATTTTATTCTGAATATGATCAATCTAGAGCAAGATATAAAAACTTTTTTATTATTAAGCACGTACTAAGCTTTAGGTGCTTCAGCATTTTTCAGAGGAGGAAATAAATAGTTAAGTGGCTAAACTCTTCGGCTGTCACACACTGCTGATCTTCCATAGATGAGTCCTTTATGGAAACGGTGTGGACTGGAGCCTAGCCTATGGTTAATTCTACGTGTTCGCTATATTTCTGAATGATATACGAATTTCCTGCTTCGTTTCCTTTAACACTAAACCATGAGTATTTTCCTATATCATTATTCATTCAAAATGACTTCAGTCAACTTAGTAATGAATGCGGCACTGTCCGTGTGTTCTATCATTTATTTGATGTTGAGGCTATTTCTAATTTTTAACTGATAGAAATGACAGTACAATGAACATTCTTATAAAAATGTTTTAGTGATAAAAATGACCATATTTGTACTTTCCAGGGTAAGAATATGCTTTATTCTCTTAGGACACCGAGTGATCCAAAGCCAATGGGAAACTCCAGGCAACGGAAAAAAAGTTGATTAAAAAGGGAAACCTAGGAAATAGAGGCTGTGCACGTGGGGACTGCGCGCACCACCTGGGGGGGTCTGCGCCTGGGGCGGTGCACCTGAGGGCTGCGTGTGGGGCAGTGCACTTGGGAGGCTGCGCGCAGTGGGGCGTTGCACTTGGGGGCGGTGCATGTGGGGGAGGTGCATGTGGGGGCGGTGCATGTGGGGGAGGCTGCACGCGGGGGAGGGTGCACGTGGGAGGCTGCGCGTGGGGCGATGCACGCGGGGGACGATGCACGTGGGAGGCTGCGCGTGGGGGCGGTGCACGTGGGAGGCTGCGCGTGGGGCGATGCGCGTGGGAGGCTGCGCGTGGGGGCGGTGCACGTGGGAGGCTGCGCACGTGGGGGGCGCCCGAGCGGCGCGGGCCGCCCGGACCTCACGCCCCGCTCCAGGGCTCTCAACGGCGGCGGGCCGAGTCGTTGAGGCTGTGCGCCCTGGGCCGGGCCGCGCCGGAGAGACGCAGCCCCATGGAACAGGGACTAGGAGAAAATGCCCAGGCAGAGGAGGAGTAAATCCAAAGACGCGGCCTCGGCCTCGAAGGCGCGGCCGGCCTCTCCCCGCTCCACGGGGCCCAGGCGGCGGGGCCGGGCCGGGGCCGGGGAGCCGGAGAGGGAGAGGCTGCCGCGGGCGGAGGCGGACCGGCCGGGGCTGCGCAGGCCGGTGAGCGGCGGCCCCCCGCCCGGGAGCGCCCGGCCCCTCTCCCCGCGGAAGACCAGCAAGCCGAGGGCGCAGAACGGCGTGCCGGGGGAGGCGGTCCCCCCGAACTCGCTCCTCCGGCGCTTCCAGGGGCTCAGCTGCGTCCTGGAGCAGCTGCGCGACAAGGTGCACCTGCTGCGGAGGCGCCAGCTCTCGGTGCGCACCACCGTGGGCCTAGGTGAGCGCAGGCGGGGGCCCTGGGTGCGAGGAGGTTTGGGGGCGTCTTGAGGGTCAGGTGAACAGGCAGGCCTGGTGGCCACAGTGAAGGACAAGGCCCAGGCCCCCCCAAACCGCTGACAAGAGCCCCGCCCCAGCCCCCTTGTTTGAAAACACTTCTCAGGGTTTTCGGGCGCAGTGGACGCCCAGGAAATATTTTAATCAGGGCACCACTTCGTGGTTGTCAAAAGGAGGGGTTGGCCCTTGAGGGGCAGACATTGGGAAGGGCGGGGTCAGACTCCTTTGAGAAGCTCCGCGGAGAAGAGAGGGGTCCCCTGGGGAGATGGCCAGGAAGAGGAAAGCGGGGGGGGGGGGGGGGGGGGGGTGCATGAGGCGTCGGGCGCTGGTGCCACGGGGTCTCTGCTGCGGTCACAGGGACGCTCGGGTCCAGGTTCCCATTGGAGGGAGGGAGGTCCCCCAGGGCCCGACCTCCTGCGGTTGGGGGGCTGGCATCATCTGCCTTAGGTTCTCAGGCGAGGAACGTGGGGTAACGGGAGGGAGGGAGACACAAGGAATGTTGTGAGGACTTTGGAAAGCCAGACAGATTTAATCGGATATTTTATTTTTTCCTTTAACTTAATGTGACTTTTAAGAGTTTTCACCAGTATGTGTAGTTGTCTGGAGAGTAAGAAAGAGGATACCAATGTAGCGGAACAGGACAGTCTCTTTGCATTTTATTTATGGATTGTTTTTCCATTGGTTTTGTGTTTGTTTTTGAGAGAGAGAGACAGACAGTGGCCGCCTCTGCTCGCCCCCCACCGGGGTTTGAGCGGAAACCTTTCAGTGCCCAGGCCGCGGCGGAGCCCACTGAGCCACACGGGCCAGGGCCAGTGTCTGTGCATTTTAAAGCCCACGGAGCCTTACCAGAGGGGCGCCTGTTCCAAGTTGGGGGAGAAGGTGCAGGCTGAATTTCAGAGTGGTCCAGAGTTGATTCTGTGTTAGTAAAAAGTGTCAACCTGTGTAGTGAATATCTACTTCTTCTGTAAAGAGCCAAGTAGTAAACATTGTAAGCTTCTCAGGCCACATACAGTCTCCATTGTCTATTCTTCCTCCTTGTTTTTACAACCTTTGAAAATGGAACAGCTGGCCGGTGTGTCTCAGTCGTTGAGCTATGAACCGGGGACCAGGAGGTCACAGTATGATTCCCGTCAGTCAGGGCTCATGCCCGGCTCACAGGCTGGATCCCCAGTGGGGGGCGTGCAGGAGGCAGCCGGTCCATGATTCTCTCTATCCTTCTCCCTTTCTCTCTAAAAATCAATGACAATATATTAAAATTATTATTTTTTAAGTCACCGTGCTCAGCTAGAGGACAGGAACACACCGTGGCTGCAGTTTGCTGATAATGGTGTAAAACAAGCAAATCTGAGATGTATAGAGCAGTTGTGAGGAAGAGCCCAGGGTGGTTAGGAATCTGGGAAAAGGCCGAGAAGTGTGATTGGGAGGCTTGAACATTGCGGCGTTTTAGCATTGTTATTATTATTAGTTGTGTTATTGATTTGCACTTATTTCGTTAGCCAAGTTGAGTAATTCTTTTTGAATCTTTAAGAGGTTATTGGTGGTGGTCTGTAAAACGTATTGCCAAGTATATTTTGGGACAAGCGTAAGACATACCATTATAAAGCCTTGGAGGGGAGACAGGACATGAGGAATAGCTAAGTAAATTCACTCCTCTGTGACAGTAACAAAAAATACTTAGAATATTATGAGAATCAACTTTTTCAGATCTTTGGAAATTAACCACAGGTTTACAACACTCCAGAGTGTGTTCATTCAAGAAAAACTGCTGAAACCCTGTAAGAACGGGGATTTGTGGTGGTTTAAATTGGCTTCCTGCCCTCCCTTCTCCCCAGCTCCATGGTACCCCTAAAAATAAGCAGAGTGCCAGCCACCGAGGGGTCAGGGTTTGGAGCTCCTCAGAAAGTCCATCCTCAGGAGGTCACAGTGGCGTCATGGTTTGACCTGCCTGGCAACCCCCTGTTAAGCCTCATTCCTACAGCGTTGACCTGGGGACTCCCAGGCCCGGAGTCTGGGGAAGGGGCCCTCAGGGGTGCTGCTGAGGACGCATTTCCTGTCTTTGCCATCTTCTGGGGAGCACGAGGGAGAGTGGGCGAGGGGGGCTCCTGTGGCCGGAGTCACTTCTGGAAGGAGGGAACTGGTCATGTTGTGTATATGTGATTCCTTTGTTAAAAGTTGATGTAAAGAAAGAGAGAATAACAGTGATAATAAGAGAGAATGATACTGAAAAAAAACAAACAAGGCCCAAATCATCAGGAATTTCATCACTTTTGCAAATTTTGTGAAGGCGACAGGATCTCCCAAGTCTCCCCTTTTGCTCCTCAAATCCCCCCTGCAGAGGTAAGTGCTACTCACAATTTGTTGTATGAGTTTCTGGATTTTTTCCTAATTTATGTAGACAGGATCAGCCACCTTGCTTGTGTGTTCTCGCTAGACATACAGGGAATGCATTTGAAATAGTTGGTTTGAGGGTATATTATAATTATAAGAAAGCAACTTTTAATGACTTTATTTTTTTTTTCCAGGTATCTTTGTGGGAGTTATGCACTGGTAAGATTAGGTTCAGTTTGAAATAAATAAAAGCATTTTAATTAAAAATTGCCATCACTGTTCACATACAATAAATCGTAACTGTTTGGTATGTGTATAGAGCATCTGTATGTGTATCTGTATCAGTTGACACATACAAGCTACTTTTTTTTTTTTAACTTTATTTTTAAATCCTCACGCAAGGATATTTTTCCATTGATCTTTTAGAGAGCGTGGAAGAGAGAGAAACATCTATGTGTTTGGTTGCCTCATGCACGAGGGCTCGGGCCAGGGAGGAGCCTGCAACCAAGATATGTGCCCTTGACCCGAATGGAACCTGGCAGGCCAACGCTCTACCCAATGAGCCAAACCGTCTAGGGCCAGATTACATTTTTACTTTTTTATTTTTTTTAAATATATTTTATTGATTTTTTACAGAGAGGAAGGGAGAAGGATAGAGAGTTAGAAACATCAATGAGAGAGAAACATCGATCAGCTGCCTCCTGCACACTCCCTACTGGGTATGTGTCCGCAACCAAGGTACATGCCCTTCACCAGAATCGAACCTGGGACTCCTGAGTCCGCAGGCCGACGCTCTATCCACTGAGCCAAACCGGTTAGGGCCAGATTATTTTTTAAAAACCTCATAATGTGAAGCAGCATTTACAAAATGGGTACATTAGGGGAATAGTAACTTATGCCTTACAATACTTGTGCTTTACCAAAGGATTCACTCCTGTATTTCTTAAATATCTAGATTTTTCTAGTGGACTCTGCATGTTTATTTCATCTAAAAAAACTCCCTTACTTTACAGTAATGATATATGCTAGTTGACATAAGCTTAGATGTTAACTTTAATAGCACCTGTCAATTGGAAATCAGGTAGAAATGAAGATCAAGACCCTCAATGGTAATACAGAGTTAAATGAGACTTCAGTGCACATGTACCTTATTTTGCACAAGTGATTATTTTGGTAAAAATTATAGTAGTTTTCCTCTTACATATTGTCATTTTTACCTGAGCTCCAGGATTTCTCTTCTTGGGAAGAATGGGATCTGCCCCAGGTCCCGTTGGGACAGTGCTATTCTGGCCATTTGGTCTGCAGGGAGACTTGGATGTTAAAACTAAGGCGGTAATGGTAAGAAATACTCCTTGCAGCTATTGGTAGCCTGGCATACGTCCCACGTGTAGCTGAAGGTGTGTGGAGACAGGGTTGGCATGTGGGATTTTGCTTTGTTTTCTGATCGTTGGAAAGAGTCTGCCGCGTCAGTGAAGGAAAGCAGAATTGCTCCCTTTCTTTCCGGACTCCTTTTGCTCAGCGCACATGCCCCCATCTGCTCTGCCTGCAGCGGTTGCCTTCAGCTGCAACAATAAAACATCTTGGTGTTCTGAGTTCTTTGACACTTGAAAGCTGATTCCTTATGTGGAATTATTCTTATTTATAATAGCTTTAATGTAAAGTAGTTTTATTCAAAATGACGCCCCACAGGCTTTTCCACAGTTACAGAGGCATTTCCAAAACCTGGCACATTGGAGGCACTTGCGAAATGAACAAACCCAAACTTAGCCTCTGTTCTGGCTGAGAGGCCTGGAGTCGAGTCAGCGGTGTGCTGTGCTGGACTGAATGCCTGAAGACACACAAGCCAGTAAACAAACTATAAAGTTATTTCAATGTTTACTGTAAAAATTTATTCTTTTTCCTTTTCATGGTTTTGTACTTTGTGTCTCTATAACTTAGTTATTTTAGGACTTGTCTGAAACATGTTTTTATTATAATATGGTGCTTTTTTTCTTCTTTCTAGGATACATTTATCAGTACTTTTTGAAAATGATCGTCATTTTTCTCACCTCTCATCTTTGGAACGGGAAATGACTTTTCGCACCGAAATGGTTAAGTTCTTTTTTTTCTAATGAGTTAATTTATGGACATAATTAGCGGGCAGTTATGAGGAACTGAAATGCGTCTTTGGTGAACTGCCTTGTTCCTCAAGCTATGACTTAGGTTATTACTAGAGTAGAAAGGGTTTCAGGATTCTTTTACTTACCTCATTTTCTCTCCTCCTGTCCTGATACGGACTTCTCGTTAAGATAATAAAGGTCAGTTATAATAGCTGAGGAAGAGGAGAACAAAGACAACACTTAAGAAGTGATATAAGGCATCAGATATTATCAGAAATGCTTGCTGTCGGGTTAGAGTTGGGAGACCCCATGTTTTACCTAGCTTTTTCTCATCCCCCCCCCTTTTTTTTTAGCTCTTGACTTCAAGATAATCTCTTTTAAGAGGGAACTTTAAAACCTCTAATATTTTTTTTCTGTTATTTTGATATATAATCTGTAAAATGTAATACATGACTTATTACAGTCTTCTGCTATTATCCTTTTATTAACTCTAATGAGGTATAGAAGCCTTGCCTTTCTTTACATCTCTTTACCCTAACCCCTTTATAACGTAATCACCTTAAATATTTTCTCTCCATTTAAACCTACAGAACTTACGAAAGAATAGCACATTGATAACCTAAAAAGTATGCCTTTTGAGTCTAAGAATGCAGTAGTAGCAAGGAGGAATTAGGAGGCCTTATTATTAACCTTTTCCTACAGAAAAACTGTTCTGAAAGGAGTTATGAAAATAAATATGTCAGATTTTACTTACATTGACAATTTGTGCCTTTTTAAGGGACTTTATTATTCCTACTTCAAGACCATTATTCAAGCACCTTCGTTTTTGGAAGGACTGTGGACAATTATGAATGACAGGCTCACTGAATATCCCCTTGTAATCAACACAGTGAAACGCTTCCATCTTTATCCAGAGGTGAGTAAAACTTGAGTGATTCGGTATTTTTTTTTATTAGATAAAAATAGTAAGTGAACACAATGATGTTTTATAAAGGAGGGGACCTTTAAAGTTTATTGATTGTGTGTGTCCTTATAGTTGACTAGAGTATCAAATCCTCTCCTGGATTTGTTTTAATCTGTACTTCCCTTATTGTTTGTGGAGTTAAGAATATTTTCATGTTTAATAGACATGTGAACTTATTCTTCTATCAATTACCTATATAAATATTTGTCACCTATTTGTCTGTTTTCTTATTTGTGGGCATAATTTATACATTTTATAGCGGAATCCTTAGTAATACATGCTGACATATCGTCCCTCATTCTGGCTGCTTTCTCTTCACTTAGCTCTGTAGAGGTGTGACTTGCATGCAGTAGAACACACCATTTTGAGTATATAGTTCTTTTAGTTATACACTTGACAGATGTACAAAACTGGATAAGCAAACCACCATTGAGTTATAAAACATTGAAAATAATACCATCAAGTTCCCATGTGCGTCTTTGTGGTAACTGTCCTTTTCCATTGAATTGCCTTGGCACATATGTTAAGAATTGATTGACTATATTACGTATGGATCTGTTTCTGGATTCCCTACTATTCTGTTGTTCTATATGTCCATATTTATGCAAGTACCACACTGCTTTGATGATTGTAACTTTATGCTCAGTCTTAAAACAAGATAGTTCTCCAACTTTGTTTTTCCGCGTCAAAATTATGTTTCTATATAAATGTTAGTCACTTCATCAGTTTCTCTAAAAATCTTACCGAGATTTTGATTGGGATTGCATTGGATTTATACATATATTGGAAAGAGTCGACATCTTAATATTAAACCCTCCAATCCATGATGATGGTATATAGTAGATCTTCAATCATTTTTGTCTCAGCGGTATTTTGTATTTTTCAGCCATACAGTCTTCTATAAATACTATTTTTACTATTGTAAAATTTTATTTTTGCATCTTATGTTGCTTTTGTATAGAAGTTACAGTTGATTTTGAATATTGATCTAGCATCTGTCAATCTCTATCTTTTGATTGGTGTATTTTACCACTTTTAATGTAATTAATATGTTTGGGCTTAAGTCTGTAATTTTTTGTTTTCTCTTTGTTCTGGTTTTTCATTTCCCTCTTTTTCTGTCTTCCTGTGAGCTATTTGTACATTTTTTAGTATTCTATTTCAATTTAAGTATAGTGTTTTAATATTCTTTATATAGATTTCTAGTGGTTGTAGCTATTATATTTTATACATGACTTATTACAGTCTTCTGCTATTATCATTTTACTAGCTCTAATGAAACCTTAGCTTTCTTTACATCTCTTTACACCTACACCTTTATAACATAACTAGGGGCCCGTTTCAGGAAGATTCCTGCAAGTGGCCGCTGGGGCCACGCGCACCACCGCCCGCCCCGCCCGCGCTTTCCCTCTGGCAGACACCTTGCTTTCCACTTTCCCTCCCTCTTCCTTCTATGCTGTCTTCAGTCTTCACTCCTCCCTCCCTCAGAGTATGCAAATTAACCGCCATCTTTGTTGGGTTAATTTGCATACTCGCTCTGATTGGCTGTGGGTGTAGCGAAGGTACAGTCAATTAGCATTTTTCTCTTATTAGTGTAGATCATCTTAAATATTTTCTCTACATCCATTTAAATCTACATCAGATGTTTGCTTTATCTATTTAAAAAAATTCTTCCTGATGTTCCAAGATGCCTTCTTTCATCATTTCATTTCTGTTCAGTGAATTTTCTTTAATCATTCTTTTAGTATAGATCTTTGACAACATATTTTCGTAGCTTTTCTTAATTTTTCATGTTGCATTCCCTTTAATTCTTGAAGGCTAATTTTGCTGGACATAGAATTCTGTATTGACAGCTTTTCTTTCAGCATTTGACAAATGTGCCACTTTATTCAGCCCTCCATGGTTTCTGATGAGAAATCTACTTGTTGAATTGTTTTTCTTTTTTAAGGTAAGATTTTTTCTCTTCCTTGTTGCTTTCACTATTTTATCTTTTTTTTTCACAAGTATTCAAAAGTATGATGTTTAAAAGTTTTAAAAAGTGTGATACATTTGGTGTGAATTTCTTTGTTTTTATCCTATTTTTTTGTTTGCTTGGCTTTAGTTTCCTCTTAGGACTCCAGTGACACAAGCATTAGTTCTTTTGTTGTAGTCCCACAGGTCCCTATGGATTTGTTATGATTTTTTTCAGTCTCTTCTCTCAGTTGCTCAAATTGATCAATTTCTACTGTTCTATTTGCTAATTCAGTGATTATTTCCCCCAGTTCCCTTCATTCTATTGTTAAGCCCATCCATTGAGTTTTTATTTCGGTTATTGTATTTTTCATTTATTTTTTCCTTATATATTCTGTTTTTTGTTTGTTTCTTTTTGTTGTTGTTTTTTTGCTAAGACTTCATTTTTCCCAAAGACTTTCTGTGTTTCCATTTGTTTTAAACATGTTCATAGTTGCTCATTGGAGTAATAATTCTAATATTTTTGTCATCTCATTGTTGGAATCTTGATTTTTTTCCATTAAGTTTGAGATTTTAATGTGATGAGAGATTTTAAATTGAAACCTGGACATCTGAACATTGTAGAGATGAGACAGTAATCCTTTCAGAGGTTGAAGGATTACTTCAGGCCATGGAAACTAGAACTTGTAAAGTGAAAATTTGAGTTCAGTTTTGGTTTCAGAACCATGGTTTTCTACTGTATCAAGCTACATCCCAGAATGTTCTAGACTTAGAACATTCATTCAGTGTGGTAATGTTTTGTACCTCTATGATAAATGCACAAGAACAAAAATTATACATCTTAACAGAATGTCAGTTTTACAAAATTAAGTTATGAAATAGTAAATCTATGCTTTTTGGACATGGAAAGAGGTTTACGATGTTTTTAGTAGGAATAATAATATATAATATTCAGCCCTAGCCGGTTTGGCTCAGTGGGTAGAGCGTTGGCCTGCGGACTGAAGGGTCCCAGGTTCAATTCCGGTCATGGGCACATGCCCAGATTGTGGGCTCGGTCTCCAGTAGGGGGTGTGCAAGAGGCAGCCAATCAATGATTCTCTCTCACCATTGATGTTTCTATCTTTCCCTTCCTCTCTGAAAAAAAAAATATAATATTCATTATAATATTCATTATAATGAAAAAAATAATATTCATTAGTAAGAGTAATATTATATAATATTGAAAAACTCTATGTGTTTTTATATGCCTGGGGAGAGAGAGGGATGATCACTAACCTTTTAAAGTACTTGGCTCTAAGCTCCACAGAATTCGAAAAGGGTCCTTCCCCTACCTCATTGGATGCAGATATCTTGACAATGTACACATTTCCTGCCACTAGGTTTTCCAACAAAGCCATGGTTATGGCCCCTATTAAAAAGACATAGCAGTGACAAATTAAGTAAACTTTATAAAAAATCCTACATAATAAAATGGTAATATGTAAATTACCATCACTCTGCTACGCCCACGATTGGGCCAGCAGGAGGTGCAGGGGGCGGGACTCAGGGTGGCCGGGGTAGCTGATTGGGCCAGCAGGACGCTGAGCTCGTGGCGCCAGTGGCGCCGCGAGCTCAGCATCTGTGCCATGGCTGTGCCGGAGGCTTTCGAAAGGCCTGGTGCACCAGCAGATAGACAGCCAGCTCCCCCGCGATCAAAAGCCAAAGCGGGGGAGCTGGCTGTCTGTCTGCTCCGGCACAAGGCCTTTCGAAAGCCTCCGCCGCGCCGGAGGCTTTCGGAAGGCCTGGTGCACCAGCGGACAGCCAGCCAGCTGGTGCACCAGGTGCATGATTAAACCATGCACTGGGCCTCTAGTAAAAAATAAAGTACTTGGCTCTAGGCAATTTTTAATTTTACTTTGAACTCTTTTCTTTTTTACTTTTTAAAATCATCTTGCATTATTTCCCTCAACTAGATAAACTTTTTTAAATTCTACCAGGTATGCCCATTTTATTTGCAATATTTTGTTATATTCATTTGTCTTTACACTTTTTAAAGTGGATTGCAGATTGAGAAGAATTGGTTATACTAAATTTACTTGGTTAGAGTTTTAATGGGCACAGGAGCTATTATTCCATATGCAATGGGTTAAATATTTTTTAGACTATGTATGAATTAAATAAATTCAAGGGCCTCAATAACATGTTATGAAATATTCATATAAATCTTTGTATTTTGCTATTAATCATCATGTTTTAATACAGAATGTTATACTTGATTTTACAGCTACTATTATGTTAGAGTTGATTATAAGAGTATATTACAGGCATGTTGATTACATCAAAAATTTTTACAGATGTTCATTACTCTATAATACACAACTGTAGTTTATAATGTGTGTGCATAATTTTAAAATGACTGTTTCCCAAGTGAAATTATTGAAATACATTTGTCAAAGTTTATAATGTCAAAGGCAACCATCATGAAGTGATATTTTGAAAACATTATGAAGATAATGTGCTTTCCTTCACTCTCTCCTTTATTTTTATCTTTTGTAGGTGATTCTGGCCTTCTGGTATCGCACATTTGTGGGATTAATGAATTTATTTGGGATAGAAACTAAGACCTGCTGGAATGTCACAAGAGTCCAACCTCTAAGTGAAGTTCAAAGCTGTGAAGGCATGTTTATTTTTCCTAATATGCTGCTATGTTGTCACTAATGTTTGCATAAACATCTTATACTGTTATGACTTATTTTAAGAATTATTGTAAACTAGTGATTGATTTTATTAAAAGACTATAACTGATTCCTCTTCAATTTTCTGAGAATGCTATGTACTTACTAATATGAGTATTTAGAATTTGAGTATTAATATACCTCAGTGCAAGGCAGTCCTGACATTAAATCATTCCTTCCATTTCAGAATAAGATACAAAAAAAGTTTTAGGGTAGCTTGAATACATAAATGTGGGGATGTAGATTAAACAGTGAAATATCTACCTGTGATAGTGAATATAAAAATTTAGTTATGGAAACATAAAATCAGATATACAATAATAGATTGATTTAGAAGTGTTTCCCACTCTTCATATGCACCTTCTGCATTGGTATTTTAGTCAAAGAATTACTTTGGGACAGGTCACAGTGTTCCGGGGTCTGTAATTGTTACGGCTCTTTAAGATGTGTGCGATTTCTCACTTTCACAGTCTCTGTGTGATTCTGTCCCTTGAAACTGATATTCGAAGTCACATGTATCTATTTGCATAGCATTTACATAGTTGCTTTCCCCTTTATTTCTGTATATTCTCAACAACATGACTACTTAGTATATTTTATATAGTTTTGTAGATTTGTTTGCAATAACAGTCAACTCTCAGAATATTTTTATTGATTTCAGAGGGAGAGAGAAGTAGAAACATCAGTGATGGGAGAGAATCATTGATCGGCTGCCTCCTGCACACTCCACATCGGGGATCGAGCCTGCAACCTGGGCATGTGCTCTGACGAGGAATCAAACCATGACCTCCTGGTTCAAAGGTCGCCACTCAACCACTGAGCCACACCGGCTGGGCTATTTAAATTTTCTAAGTTATGTTTTCTCAATCATTAAAAATTATTTTCATAACAACGAATCTCATAGATTTGTTTTGAGGATTATGACATGAAGGTTGTAAAGCACCTAGTCCACTGTGTGTTAAAATATTTTATACATGTCTGTCTATCTAGTCTTATGCATGGGATTCATTATATGTTAATGTTTAAGGTTCTGGATATATACATAATGATGGATCAGATAACTAGGTTATCTCATATAGTCTAAAGCTGTTCCTTGAGGTCAGGGCCCATATTTTACTCATCCTAGGACCAAGCAAAAGGTAATAACACAATGGATTTTCTCTTGTAATTCATCAAGTGACTCTACAGACAGTTCCAGATACTAAACAATAGCAGTACTTATTGTCCAAATAGAATGAAGCACCAACTAATTATTACAGTGTAATAATAATTAATTGGGGGAAAGTATAAATGCAACCACAATAAAGTATAAAATCTGAGTGTAACTGATCTCATGTAAGGGGAAAGTACTAATGAACTATTAAATAGAGCAGCAATCTGTAAAGCAAATACTTTCAGCAAATTCATGAGTTCCTGATTACAAAGCACTGCAATAATTATGTCCAGTTACTTTATAGCCATTTATTTATTAAATACTAAATAATCTGTGTCTTTTTAAAGGAATAGGAGAACCTGCTTGCTTTTATGTTGGTGTGATTTTTATTTTAAATGGAGTAATGATGTCGATGTTCTTCGTATATGGTGCTTGTCTGAGGTAAGACTCCTGTATTATAAGATCTTGTAGTGGGCCTATAAAGCCTGGCTGACATTTGTTGATTATATGAAAAGGATAATTAATGAGATCAATTTATTAGTAGGAACATTTGTAGATTTACCTTTTTCAGCTTATTAATATAGTGGAATACTGGACAACAGTGACAATGGACGAGAGCTGCGGCCACACACACCAACATGGACAAATCTCATAAAATTGAATGAACGAAGGCAGGCACAAAATGAAATCCTGCGTAATTCCATTTGTACGAAACTTGAAAAAACATGAAAGTAAATGATGGTGTGATATGTACGTACAAGTGGCTGCATTGATCATCGCAGAAGTCAGGACAGTGGCTGTCTCAAGGGGTGACGAGTGGGGACTCGGGTGCATTCGGTTCTCTGTCTCAATGACATGGTGGCAGCAGGGATGTCCACTTTATAATTACCCCATAAATTCTCTAGAAATGTTATGTACTTTCCTATATGTGTGTCATAGAGGAGAAATAGACTGAAGCACATCACAGTTTTTTGAGGGAGGAGGAAAAGATTACTTAAGATTATGGTGTCAGGCTTAAAGGTGTTTTATTTTAGAAAGTAGTTTGTATATCTTGTGCTTTATTGAACACTAGTAGCCCGTTTGCACGAAGATTCGTGCAATAGACCTTCATTCACCTGGCTGCCTGCACCAGTTTTCTGCCGGCACCGGGGACCCAGGCCTTGGTTGTGGCCACCACCTTCTGCCTTTTTCAGGGTCGGGGCTTGGCCCCGGGCGGTGGCCTTGGGCTCCGCGGCACCCAACATCCTTGCTAAGGATCGCAGGAGCCGACCCCCAGTGGTTTCCTGCGATCGGTGCAGGCTGCCCACTGGTGCCCAAGGCCGGGAAAGCCTCCGCCCCAGGCTTTCTTGGCCTTGGGCTCGGCGGCACCCAGCGTCCCTGCTACCGATCGCAGGAGCCGACCCCCAGTGGTTTCCTGCGATGGGTGCAGGCTCCCCACTGGTGCCCAAGGCCCGGAAAGCCTCCGCCCCAGGCTTTCCCGGCCTTGGGCTCGGCTGCACCCAGTGTCCCTGCTACCGATCACAGGAGCCGACCCCCAGTGGTTTCCTGCGATCCGTGCAGGCTCCCCGCTGGTGCCCAAGGCCGGGAAAGCCTGGGGCGGAGGCTTTCCTGGCCTTGGGCTCCGCCACACCCCAACGTCCCTGCAACGGTTTCCTGGTGGGCGTGGTTGGTGGGCGTGGCTTGGTTAGTGGGCATGGCTTGGTCGTAGCGAAGGTGCGGTCAATTTGCATATTTGTCTATTATAAGGTAAGATGGAAAATGTTACACAAGACTAAGACATTTTAAAATTTATATTTTTCATTGCTGAGCAATCGCAGAGTTACTGTCTTCTCTAAATTAGTTACATAGTTCTGGAATATCAAAGGAAGCTTCCCGTCTTTGGGAAGTTTATGTAGCTACAGCAAATGTTGACTGTAGATGTTCGCTGAAACTGGAGATGCTGAGTGGCATATGAGAAAAAAGAGAAATGGGAATTTGTGGGGATATTTTGTTTTTCTTACTGTGGCCACCCTCCCCCACCGGCACCAACGTGAAAAGCTACTGCTCCGTGTCTGTTGTTTTGGTGGCGAAGGCTAACATGTGAACATGCGTATCTAACTTCATCACATCTGCACTTAACGTCTTCCCTGTCCTTCGGATCAGGACAGGGAATTTTATAACCCTTTGCTTCGAAACAGCCCCTGGCATCTTACAATTATTACCACAGTTTAGTACTCCTACTACCCCTCCACAGGGTTTATTTTTGTGTGTGTTTTACTCTGTTGTTTATGTTGTCAAGTCTTAGTTTTACCCACATGTTCCTAGTTTCTATGGTATATACAGTATTGTTCTTTTCAGACATTCCTTCTCTCAATTTCTTACTTTGCAAAATGCATCCTTTGAATTTCCTTTAGTGAAAACTTACTAATGGCAAATCACTTCCTATTTGCTTTCCTCTGGTGTTTTGTTAAAAAAAAAACAATTTCTTCCTTTTTCAGTCATTCAGCCAATACTTACTGTCTTCTAAGCATGGAGCTATGGATATAAGTGATGACCAACATACAGAGAAAAGGCAGCTTTAAGAAATGGTTCTCAACCATTGATAGTTTTCCTTGATCTGGTTTTTGTATTCTACATAGTTGTTTTCATTGGGACTCAAGAATATTTGCAGGAATTTAGACAGTTTAAAGTGACTGCTAAATGAAACTGTTAGACTCTTGTTTTCATCCCTTAGTCAAAAGACAAAAATCTGCCTCCATTCTGAATATTCAAAGAATGCAATATAGACTCTGAAGTGTGGCCTGTTTGTTAAATATTATCTTATGTTCAAATCCTATAAATTTTATTTCAAAAATAAATATAAAATTCAGATTATTTTATATGTACACTTTATATGTTTGTACATTCAACATTAAAGCATCAACAATGTGTACTTTAAAAATTTTTACTATTATATGGCTTAATATGACATTTTAAATACGATTTTAAATTCTAAGACAATCTTGTGTAAAACTCCCTATGTTTTGTATGAATTATGATTGTATACTTTTCTTACAGTGGGACTCACATTGGAGGTCTAATTACAGTATTGTGCTACTTTTTCAACCATGGAGAGGTTTGTTTCCTAGAAAATAATTTTTAAGAAATAGAAGGGACTGTGTAGGAACAAAGAAATATATCCATCAAAACAATATGTAAATTGCATATTACTTAGGACTTCGCAATACTTTAAAGAGCCTTGTGCTGTAAATTGACATTTAATCCTGTTGACCCACGTTTTTACATAATTAGAATTTGTGACATGAAATGTCTTGCCTGGTTTTTAGTGTATGCACTCACACACATATATTTCGCAGAAAAAGGAAATACTGTACTTGTTGAGTTCAGGCACTTTGTATCTCATTTATTCCTATTAAACCTTTTTGGGAAGATGGCTGTTATCCTCAGAGACGATTTGAAATAGAAATGCACAGAGGTTAAGATCTGTACCCAAGATTTCACATTCACTACCTGAGGAAGCCGGGGCTCCCATTCACATCTGTCTGGCTCTAAAGCCTCATTTCTTCTATTACATGATGCGGCCTTTTCAGTAACACAAAATGCTGAATCAGAATAGAGCGTGACCAGTTCCATCCAATGGGACATGCCACCTTAGGAGAGTTTGTAGAAAGTGTTTAGAATAGGATACATCCATCCACGTGGCATGTGCCAGACTCTCTGTCAGGTGCTGAGGATGTGGCAGTGAAAAGGGAGAGAATCCGATGGCTAGTTTTTGGAAGCAAAATATGTAATACGTTATGGCACAGCTTATACATGGTATGACCTTTATTCATTACCACTGAGAAAGGTAGATGGTTAATTACTTCCCCTGCCAGCCTGGTCACCCCTAACTGTCCTCCCTTGCAGGCCTGGTTGCCCCTAACTGCCCTTCGCTGCTGGCCCAGTCACCCCTAACTGCCCTCCCTTGCCAGCCTGGTCGCACTTAACTGCCCTCCGCTGCAGCCCTGGTCACCCCCAACTTCCCTCCCCTGCAGGCCTGGTTGCCCTTAACTGCCCTCCCCTGCTGGCCTGATTGCCCACAACTGCCCTCCCTTGCAGGCCTGGGTCCCCCCCAACTGCCCTCCCTTGCAGGCCTGGGTCCCCCGCAACTGCCCTCCCCTGCAGGCCTGGGTCCCCCCCAACTGCCCTTCCCTGCCAGCCATCTTGTGGCGGCCATCTTGTGTCCACATGAGGGCAGCCATCTTGTGTGTTGGAGTGATGGTCAATTTGCATATTACTCTTTTATTAGATAGGATAGTAACTTAAAGGCAAACAAATGCCTTGTTATTCACCAAATATGTTCATGTGAAGAGATGATCCCTTCATGTTTGTGAGTTCCCTCGTTAACATCTGTTTAGGTATTTTCCTGGGCGTGGGTACCTCTCCAAGCCTTGGGATACCAGGGTCATCCCTGCCGCGCTGGGATGTGGGTCCGGTTTTCCGTCCCAGACTCTTTACTGCTCCTGTACCTACTATCCTGTTTGTCCTTTGTGTTTCGTACACGTGGCCTGACAGAGCTTTCCCCTATTTCTGCACTTGCTAGTTCAGTGGTCGGCAAACTGTGGCTCGTAAGCCACATGCGGCTGCGAGCTGCAGTTTGCTGCTCTGTTGACTAATGAGTTTGCTGACCACTGTCCTAGACTCTCGATTCCAATAATTACAGGCTGTTGTTGTTCCTTGTGATTAAGCCCCTATCCCAGTGGTCAGCAAACTCATTAGTCAACAGAGTGGCAAACTGCGGCTCGCAAGCCACAGTTTGCCGACCACTGTGCTAGTTAATGGCCCTCTACCTTATGGCTTTGTGTCATTCAGAGAGCTCCAAGGACTGAAAACTATACCAGGCATTTTCAGAAGTGAATGAATGTGGTATTAAAAGCACTAAAACCAGCCCAGCCATGATTTGAAAAAAAAAAATATTTTTATTGATATCAGAGAAGAAGGGAGAAGAAAAGAGAGAGCAAGAAACATCAATGAGGAGAGAGAATCATTGATTGGCTGCCTCCTGCATATCCCCTGTTAGGGCGATAGCCCACAATCCAGGCATGTGCCTTGACCTGGAATCGAACCGTGACCTGGTTCATAGGTTGATGCTCAACCATTGAGCCAGGACGGCCAGGCCCCAGCCATGATTTTGAGATTAATAATGTTTATTGCATTGGAATGGAAAGTGAATAAGCCTTTAATTGATTTCAGGCTACTCGTGTGATGTGGACTCCACCTCTCCGGGAAAGTTTCTCATATCCATTTCTTGTACTTCAGATGTGCATTTTAACTTTGATCCTCAGGTAATTTTTATTTATGAAACAAATCTAAGTATATTATAAGGTATGTTTTTTAAAATATGCATCAACCTATTAAGTTATTCAAAAAGAAAAAAGAAAAAGTTATTCAAATGTAGGTGCTGTTTTTTTTAATCACTTTTAAAATAAGTTGAATAGCCAATTAAGAAAATCTAAAATACTAAGTTTTAGATAACTACATGATGTTTTAATAAATCAAAACATAAGTTTTTATGTGTATTTGGTAAAGATTCCAAGGTTTTAAGGAAACTATTACTTTCTCCCCCTTCTAACTTACGTAATCAGACTCATAATTTTCCCACCTATGGTTTTGAGGGAACATGAATGTATATTCCAAGAAAGGAGTGTCCCATACAAGGATGAAGTTGGGAAATGCTAGGTTAGATAGACAAGGAGCATATATATTTAGCTATTTGTGAAAATACCTTAACCACTGATGTTTCTAGCAGTTCCATCAGTCTATCTCCGGTGCTTTTCTTGGACACATTTATTTGTGTTGGAATTAATTTTATAAGCCTTTCAGACGTTAAGAGGTCTGAGAAACAGCAACCACAAAAAACGTGAATAGTAGAATCCCATTAATAACTTTATCATAGAAGTAGTTTTCACACGTTAGTGAGCCCTCTCACTGAATGATATTTATGGATCAACAAGGTCTGATATTTCCTTTTAGAGCTCAAATTCAGATTGTTTTATGCTAAACATTTTTATAACCCAAGTAGCATTTAAGTGCCTTTTAATGAGCTTTTAAAAGTGAACTACATCTTGTCTTCCAGCAAAGAGGAGGGAATCGTTAGATGTGGCCATTTTGCCGGTAGTTGACCTGTGTAGTGATTGGCTCCTTTTAGGGGCAAACTCACTGGTGTTCGTTCCCTCCCCCAGGCCCTCGCACAGCAGCGGGAGGTACTTCATTGCGCTCTGCCTCTCCAACGTTGCTTTCATGCTCCCCTGGCAGTTTGCTCAGTTTATACTTTTTACGCAGGTAAGATGATTATTTTAAACCAATTTAAGTTGAATGCAAATGTACTTGGTTGTTTCTATACCTGTGTTACAATGCGATTATATTTGTGCCCTAATAGGTTTTCAAAAAAAAAAAAAGGAGTAATTGTGAAGTTTAGATATATGTGTGATTTTGAAAAATAACAAATCGTATAGTCTACAGTCTGCTAGTGTACTGCTTAGTTAGGCAGGTACTCACGGTCAGCATGCAAAAGGATTTTCCCGATTATTTGAATTCACACTTTTCTTGTTGGCATTGGACGTGAGCTCTATAAACAAACCTACCTGTAGACTCTCTTTGCCTTAGGAATTGCTTTGGGTGCCAAGCTACGTAACATGGTAAGGGCCAATCCTGTTCCTCATGGCGGGGCTTCTGCTTCTACTCCAGCTTAAACATCAGCCGTTTGGTCTGAAGGACAGAGTCTCACTGGACACCATTTCTCAACTTCAATCATGATATTTCTTAAGCGAATTGAGACCATGTCCTATTTACCCAAACAACTCAGTATTAATGGCAAGAAGCTGATCTGAGATTTTAAAAAATATGTATATTTTTTATTGATTTCAGAGAGGAAGGGAGATGGAAACATGATGAGAGAGAATCATTGGCTGCCTTCTGCACGCCCCCCACTGGGGATCGAGCCCACAACCTGAGCATGTGCCCTGACCTGGAGTCGAACCGTGACCTCCTGGTTCATAGGTCTATGCTCAACCACTGAGGTGTGCCAGTCAGGCTGAGTTCATTTTTTTTTTTATTATATCATAGAGGAGGGAATCGGTAGATGTGACCACGAAATGTGTAAGTTCTAGGTCTGGATTTATTTTTTGTGCCTGGGTGTGCAAGTCTTCCAGCACTGTTGGTTAAAAAAGCTATCATTTCTCCATTGAATTACCTTTGCTCCTCTGTCAAAGCTGTTGCCTATAATTGTGAGCATCTGTTCCTGAGCGCTCTCTTTTATTCTTCTGGTCAGTTGTCTATTCTTTCTCCGATACCGTGTGTCTCAGTTACTGCTGCTTTGTAGTAAATCTTAAAGTCAGTTCGTCTCCAACTGCTTTTGAGAGTTTTCTCTTTGGCTTTGGCTTTGAGCAGTTTTTACTATGATGTGCCTAGGTGTGGTCAGGTTTATTTATTCTAATTGATCCCTTGTTGGGGTTTGTAATAGCTTATAAATCAGTGCTTGATTTTTTTCCCTATAAATTTTGGGAACTTCTCAGGTAAAACCTCTTTAAATATAGCTTTTACTTAATTCCCTTCTCCCTTTCTGAGATGTAAAGTAAAATATATTAGATTTTTACAACATGTACTCTACATCTCCCATGTTCTTGCATATATTATTCACCCCTTTGGCATTTTATGCTTTTTTCTAGATGTTTTCTTCTGACCTGTCTTTCAGTTTGTCACTGGTTTAACCTGCTTTTAAACCCGTCTTTGACTTCTTAATTTTGGTTCTTGTAGTATCTAGTTGTACATTTTCAATTTGTTTCTTTCTTAAATAAGGCTTTCGTGTACTCTCCTGGAATTTTCAATCCTGTTATTTCTTTGCACATGTCAAACATAAAGTCATTGCCTGATGATGTCAGGCATGTTTTTGAGTGGTTTGTGAGCTAAGAGTAGTTTTTATATTTTTAAAGTGTTGTTAAAGAATAAAAGAGAGCCCTAGCCGGGTTTCTCAGTGGTTAGAGCATCAGCCCATGCACCGAAGGGTCTCGGGTCAAGGGCATGTACTTTGGTTGCAGGCTCGATCCCTGGCCCGGGTCGGAGCGCATGGGGGAGGCAACCAATCAATGTGTCTCTTTCACATCGATGTTTCTCCCTTTGTCTGCCCCCCTCCCTTCCACTCTTTAAAAATCAATGGAAAAAGTATCTGCGGGTGAGGACTAACAACAAGAAAGAATACAGCAGGTCCTCGACCATCGTTTCATTTAATATTGTATTGTTATAACATTGATGAGATTCCACGAGAACTTATATCAATTAGCCTATGGTAAAATTGTTTTCATGTATGTCTTTTAGCTTAAAGTCAGTGAAGCCTATTGACCATGTTAAGTGGCAACTTAGTGTATACAATAGAAACTATAAATGGCCAACAGAGTATAACATTTACTATTTGGCTTTTTATATAAAAAGTTTGCTGACCCCTGAAATAGATTAGGGATCTGTTTCTTATTTTTATTTTTTTGGCCTTATTAATAGTTTGTGGCTTTCATACAGGTATTTTCCCTAGCCTAGCTATTCTAGTTCCCAATGAGAAGGTTAGTTGAAATTACTTTGGTATCATTATTAGAAATATGACTCTCCTGTTAACATGTACTTTGCTTATGAATAGTGAAGTATTTGTTTTCTACATTTTTTTTCACTTTTGCTTTTTTTATATCTTTATTTCAGATAGCCTCATTATTTCCTATGTATGTTGTGGGGTACATTGAACCAAGCAAATTTAAGAAGATCATTTATATGAACATGGTAACATTTTTCATACTTATAAGTCAAATATTAAAATAAGATCTCAGGGACGCCTTCTTTCAAGTTTTATTTAATACACCAAAATGGAAATGTACATTATAGATACTATATTACAACATACTTTCAACTACAGAGTTGATGCTTTTACTCTCTGAAACTTTTATTTTTATGTTTTGGTTATTATTAGTCACTATTTTTGAAACTGTCTTTTCCCTGAGACTTGAAATTTCTAGCACTGTGCATGAATATGACACTGTAAATTTTGTTTTTGCATTTTTGTTTTTATCTTCATTTCCCAACACATCTCCCTTAGTAACAAATATTTTCTAGCTAAGAACATAAAATAAAGCTTCCTTAGTAATAGAAGTCCTCAGGTAGTGCAACAAAAATAAGATAAAAAATTAATACAACTAAGTTTTATTTATTATATTACTCCATTATTGAATCAATAGAAATAATAGTTTTTTGCAGTTTTCTTTGTACCAAGTAGCAGAGAAAAACATTAAATTTTTCTATGTAGAATTCATAGTGTTGAAACTACTTAGAATCTATCAGTGTGTTGAAATTCTATTATCATTCAGCCAAGATCTATTTATTAATCTTATTTATGCATAAAATGTTTGTATTGGAATGGCTATATGCCTGTAGACAAAGTCTGCATTATGCTATAGATCCAATAATGATGAAACATTCTTTCCTTTTCAGATTTCAGTTCTCCTTTGTTTCGTGTTGATGTTTGGAAATCCAATGTATTTATCTTCTTATTATTCTTCATCTTTGTTAATGACATGGGTAAGTATTTGTTAAGCTCATTAAGTTGTGTTTTTTTTTTTTAACCTGTGAAATAGGAGGTTTAATGCACCTAATATAGGTTTAGGAGAATAAATAGGGCCCTTTCCTGATTATTGGTCATATGAAAAAGTTTTTCCCAAATAGCACCTATCCTATCTAATAAAGAGGGAATATGCAAATCGACTCTCATGCCATCACAAAGATGGCAGCACCCACAGCGGAGGTGGGGTCTCCATAACACAAGATGGATGCACCCACAGCGGAGGCCGAGTTCCCGTAACGAGCCTTAACGAGCAATCAGCAGGGACCTGATGTTGTGTGGCGCTGGTCCGGGGCAGGGGACCTGAGGCTGCGCGCCCCCCACCCCGCCCGGTGGGGCTTGACGGGGGACCTCAGCCATGCCCCCCGCCCCAGTGCTGGGCCAGGGGACCTGAAGCAGTGCCCCTGTCACAGCACCAGGCCGGGGGACCTGACGCTGCACCCCCCACCTGGCGGGGCTTGATAGGGGACGTGAGGCTGTGCCCCCTGCCCAGTGGGGCTTGACGGGGGACCTCAGCCATGCCCCCCGCCCCAGTGCTGGGCCAGGGGACCTGAAGCTGCACCCCCTTCCCAGCAGGGCTTGATGGAGGTGGGGCTGGCCAGGTCTGGGTCTCGCACGATTTCGAGGCACGCACGAGTGGGTGCAGACCTGACTCTGGGTCCCGTGGTGCACCACAGACTCTGACAGGAGGGAGATTTTCATATACATTTTACTGATTTTCTTTCATCTCTGACACTTCTATTATAGAGAAAGGGCAAATAGCAATATTGAAATATTTCCTCTAATTACCTTTTAATGTGCATGAATTTCGTGCACCGGGCCACTAGTTCTCTATATCATCCTTAGAAAAGAACATGGTACTTTAAAGTTACCATTGTAGGGAAAATACCCAAGTAAATATTTTAAAAAACAACTAGCAGGTAAGACTTACTTTTATTTTTTTAAAAAATATGTTTTTTACTGATTTCAGAGAGGGAGGAAGAGAGAGAGAGAGAAACATTGATCAGCTGCCTCCTGCATGCTCCCCACTGGGGATTGAGCCCACAACCCAGGCATGTACCCTAACTGGGAACTGAACCATGACCTCCTGGTTCATAGGTCGACACTCAACCAATGAGCAACATCGGTCGGGCAAGACTTACTTTTAAAATATACCATTAATTTATTACCAAGATTAGTTATTTCCTTCTAAGTCACTTCAGTAGATTCAATACATATTGCAGTGACACTACCATTGCTCAGAACATTTTTGGAACTCCTCTGAATTGCCTTCACAGACTGTGGCACATTCTTTTGAATATCCTCAATGGTGGCAAAACTTCGTCTTTCAAGGGTGGATTTGATTTTTGGAAACAACCAAAGTCTTGTGAATAAGGTGGGTGATTGGGATGGGTAATATATAGATCTTGATCAAAATATGGTGTGACATTAAAGTAATAAGACCTATTTTCTTGCACCCATACCTAAATTATCTTTGGGAGGTAGTTTAGAAAATGGAGTTCCAAACTGTTTTGAGCAATGATAACATAATTAGAATAGGTAAGTAATCTCCTCATGTGACTTACTTTCACTGAATGACACCCATTTGGATATGTATTTGGAACGGTGGTTCAGTAAATCGGCTTTATTACTTTATAGTCACACTTCTGATATTCCTAAGCCAGAACCTATAATGTTCTCCACTGGAATGCTCCTGCATGTTCTCTTTCCGCAGTTACCAAAAATGATACCAGCCACAGTAATACCAAAATAGAACACTTTCCCATGTATGGTGTATTGATTGAACCTTTTGGGATTGCCCTTATGTTTTAACATTTTTTGCTTCCCACACTTTTTTTTTTCTCTTCACAATAAGTAATCCATTCTCTTGCTCCCAAAAAATGCAGGCTTTTCATTTTCAAAAATTTGTCAAGCTTTTTCAGCATGACAAAAGACTTGTAGTAGTGTGCCCATCCACCTCTTTTTAAGAAAGCTATTTTATTTTGAAATACAGAAAACTGCGTAAAACCAGTGTTTTATGTACTGACAGTACCAACTAGTACTGAAAGTACTTATTAATGAACTGTTTTTGGCAAATAAACTGCCATCAACTCAAAAATCAGAATTTTTCCTACCATCCTGTTTCAATAATGACTTTGCTATGGTAATCATTCCTAGATTTCCTTTATATTTTCATAACTGATATCTCTATTTTTAATCTATAGGTTTCCTATGTATCTGCTTGTTTTCTTTCCTAGGAAATGTAAGAGCCTAGGCCATTGAACGTGTAGAGGATTCTGTGGTCTAGAGATTTTACTCTTTGAATTCTATGGTGTAGCTTTACATCCTCCTTTGTCTTCTGTATTTATAATGTGTTAATAATTGAATCCAAAACTTGGATAGGTTAAGGTTTTATCCCTTTAGCGTAGTATTGTTCTTTTATCAGGATGCACCCAATGTCCAGAGCCTCCCTTTTTATGATAGTAGCCATCAATGCTTTGTAGCCGATCCATTAACTCAATAAAAATAGCAAATTGGTGTTAGTCCAGTCCCTCATTTGCAGTTAGTATAGGGAAAGTAAAAGTACATGTCTGAATGAGTGGAGTTGAGAAGAAGTAGAAAAATATTTAAAGAAATAACAGCCAAAATTTTTCTAACTTGATGAAAATTATTAACTCAGAGATAAAGAATTTCAGTAAATCCCAAATCCAAGAAATCTGTAGTAAGGCATATTATAATGAAATTGCTCAAAATCTGTGATAAAGATACAATACTAATAATAGCCAAAGGAATAAGATGTGTTAAATATAGAAGAACAAAGGGTAAGGATATAAGCAGATTTTTCATAAGGAAAAAAAAATGCAAGCAATAAGACAGTTAAGTAACATCTTTACAATATTTAAAGAAAAAAATACTGTCAATGTATAGTTCTATACCTAGCAATATATGGCTCAAAAATGAGGGCAAATTAAAGACTCCATGACCAGATTTGCACTAAGAGAAATTTTAAAGGGGGTCCTTCAGCGGGAAGGAATAGAATATTAGGTGTCAGTATGGCACTGCACAAATGAAGCCCTGGAAATGGTAGCTAGAGTTGCTGTTACAACAAAAATACCAGAGGCTGGTGCTTATTTCTCATAACTCTAGAGCCTGGCGAGTCCGAGACCAGGATGCAGCTGATTTGATTCTTGGTGAGGGCTCTCTTCATGTGTAATCAGATCCCTTCACTGTATCCTCCTTAGAAGGGTACTAATTCTCTTCGTTAGAGATCTAATTACCTCCCACTGGTTTCATTCCAGTACATTGGAGATTAGGGTATCAGCACCTGCATTTGGTGGGGGACATAAACATTTCATTGATAGAACCGAGAGTATGATTTTTGAGGACCCTAGCTTTATACATCGGTCTCAATTTCTTACCTTTAATAACTCCAAGCCCTCTCCTGCTGCCCTCCTTTTTAATACTGGCATATAGTTGTAACCTCTCTCTACAGTCCTCCCTAAAGGCTGCATAGGTTCTCTCCTAATTAATGTTTTCGTTTTTAAAATCGCCTTCTTTTGTCTGGAATCTGGAAAGTTCCTTTTCTTTCTTCAAAGTCAAGTTAGGTTTTAAATAAAAAACATTTCAAAAATTTTTATTTGGGAGTTTGGAGAGGAAGGATTTTTAAATTAACTTAAGCCACTAATTTTGCTGGATAGTTTACATATATCCACTTACATGGACACACCATCCACACACCATCTGCCTCATCAGAGGGAGTTGCCCTACACAAAACATCCCAAGTAATGCAGTGAGGAATTAACTTGATTCTAGAGGCAACTTTTTAGCACACACAGCATTTATCTCTCACCCCAAGGACAATTTGTCATTTTCAAATTTTGAAAAATCAATAATTAAGAAGGAAAATGGCTGGGGTAGGCAAGATGGAAGATGGGGTGGCTGTGTAATTTTTGAAACACATAATTCATATAAAATATGATTGTTAATTTTATTTGTTTCATTTTTTTATTACATGCACTTTAGGTGATAATTCTAAAGAGAAATAATATTCACAGATTGGGTGTATCTGAACTCAACTTTTGGGTAAGATTCAACATTTTAAACATAATTTCTTTAGACTCTTTATATCTATAAACTGAACATGATAATGTACTTAAAAAGGAATGATTTAGAGTTAATCTTATTAATAGCTATTTGCTTAAGGTGGGATAGTCCTTAGCAACTTCTACAAGTCATTTTTAAAAAACTTGTTCATTTATTTCAGTACTACCCTCAGCCTTTCTTCCTTTACTTTCCATTCTGCTATACCCTCACTACCTTACTTTTAAAATTTCTTTCTATTTGCTGTGAGTCTCTCACTCTAAATTAACTAACCTTCTCTTCAAAATAACTTCATTTGTAGTTCTGTTCCCACTTTTCCCTTTTTGTTTTCTCTATGCTTTCAAGTGTAGACTCTAGTATTTTTGTCCTTGTAGCATTTCTCCACAATCTCCCAGCCTCCTCTTATTTCAACTTAGACACTGCTTAATCTTTGACTTCCTCCCAAGTGTACAAATGGGTGGGTCATGTTACCTCTATGTTTGTGTATTTTGTTTCCAAGTAAAATAAGTATATTATTAGGGAGGCACTGCAAATACTAATTACCGTAATATCAGCAGATGACATTGTTTTTCTTTGATTTACTTCTATTAAAAATTAAGACCTGCCATACTGAAGGACTATGTGATTATACAGTATATTGTATATTGATAGGGTAAAACTGGAAAAGTTATGGTAAGATAAGAAAGTACATTTCAGAAAGCAAAAGAACAAAGTGGAATGTATTCCCAGTTTCTTCTTGCTTGAGGAATTCTCCCATCCCTTGTGGTGAACATGTAGAAATATTTGTAGCCTTAAGTTATTGATGACATGACTTTCAATATATGATTTTTTTACTTCAGAAAAAAATAGCAATGGTTTTTTTAAAATATTAAACCAAGAAATCAGAAAATTCAAAGTTTTTATTTAATTGTATTCAAAGAAATTGAAAATGTCATTTATAAACTATTGAAAAATAACAACATAGAACAGTGTCTATGGACATTTAGAGAATTCTGTCAAAGCTTTTGCAGCGGCAAATTTATTGTTTTAAATATTTTCAGTTTTAGACTGGAAAGAATAAAAGTTATGCTTTTATTTCAGTAATTTCAAAGAAACAAAATTCTAAGAAGAGAAAAGTTGAGGTGTAATGAGTGTTCAGCACATACTAGTATTTATATTTTGAAATTTGCATAGTTTATATCACCAGTCTCTTGCAAAAGGGAGAAACAAATCATGGTGGTCATCTAAAACCATGCAAAAGATGTCCTGGCTTTTAAAAAGCCAGTCAAAAAGGAAAAGCAAAGATATTTTGTGAACTAACACTTTTTCTTACAAAAAACCTATTTTATTTCTCAAGTATTTCTTTCATGGTAGTGGAATAAAGATTATATTGCATATCTTACTCTATCATAACTGGAAAATTTGAAAACAATGAAGCTCTTATTATTTTTATATTGAGTGAGAGTAAAAAATGAAAAAAATGTCACTTATGGTTGATTAAAATCTATTTTTAATATTCTTTACTGTCATGTGGCCACGTGAAAGAAAGAAAACACCTGTATATAATTATGTACCCTCATTCTGATCAAATTGGGTTCATCCCAGGAATGCAAATATGTTTCTGGAAAATCCATAAATATAAATTATCACACTAACAGATTAAAGGAGAAAAGTGACTTATCCCATTAGATGCAGAAAATGAATTTAATACAATTGAACACCCATTTATGGCAAAAACTCTTAGCACAGTAGAAATAGCAGGGAGTTTCCTTAACCTAATATAATTCTTTAGCCTTCATTGGTTGTACAGGTGAGGTACTTGGAGTGATTAAATTTTTTTCTATGCATTTATTGATATGATTGAATATTTAACCAGGTAATTTTTAGTTCCTGACTTCTATCTATTTTATTTATTCTTTAGCTAATTCAATGTTTCGGTTGGTTTTGTGGAACAATCATTTTGAAATTCCTGACATCTAAAATCTTAGGTGTTTCAGATCATGTAAGTACTTTCCAGTTAAAACATAAAACGTTTTGTAAACATGTATACCTGGGTGGAAACTTTGGAACCAACTATTTTTTTACCCCTTCATTTTTATATAGGTTAAGTGCCTTCTTCAAGGTCCCCAAGCTAATTATTGGTAGAGTAAATACTGAGAAAAATGTGTATCAATGAGTGCTGACTTAGCCTTCTAGGGAAAAAATTAATAATATGTTTAGTAGTTAATTTGTTTATTTCAGTTGAAGTACAGATAATTATTTGTTTAAATATTCATTTATTGCAGATGTTAGCACATGAGCAGTCTATACTCAGCTTTGAAACATAGAACTCTTAAAATACCAATATTTTTATTCATAATTATGGATTAAATGGAAGAGATGATTTGATTTTTAAAAGTTTTTTCTTAAAAGTTCGCTATCTTTTTATCTTCTGGAAAATACATGGACCACTTACCCCTCATGCGTGGCATTTCTGCTTGTTTTAAGGATAATGCCTTGATAATGGCCCTTTTAAAAACATAAGTCCCTACTTAAAAATTAATTTAAGGAATAGAAAACAATGCATGAATTTACTTTTGATTTTTAGCACTTACTGTTGGGATATGAGCATACATGCTTGAATCCTGCAATAATCTACTCTGAAGTTTACCTAGTACTATTCAATTAAGACCCTATCTAATGCTGAAATCACTTCAACTTTAAGAAGGGAGTGTGGTATTTATTCTCTAAAAGGTCAAGTGCTGTCATTATCTAATAGAATTGAACATGCATACATGTGCATGTTAAGTACAATTTTAGAATGTAAGGATTTATTTGCTATCGATTGCTAGCTTTGCATAGTGGTTTGTTAGGAGTATTTGCTGCTGCTGTTTGTGTATCTGACACATTTTCTTCATTCCCCTTTTGTTCTTAACTTTTTATTCTCAGGGGAGTATATATTTTATGATAAACTTTCTTTAGTTCTCCTATGATTCATCTGTGTTTCTCTTTCCTGCCTCGCTGCATGTTGTCAACCGACTCTTTACAAATCTTACACACACATGCACGCACACACGCGCGTGTACACACACACACACACACACACACACATATCCTGGGTACTCTTACTAAGTGACTTCCTCTGTGACAGCAGTGAGAAAGAGTTGAAACTAACGTGTTTTGGTTAAATTATTAGTCACCAGACTTGCTGTTAATTAGAACCATAAAGGAAACTCTCCCTTATCCTCGGTCCTGGTAGGTGATGGGAACCATGAATAACCACAGGTAACCATATAAGCTTGATATAAAATAATTTCTGTCTCTGTAAAATGCTCTGAATTAAGGGTTCCCATACCAACTATTTCCCTGTTTAATCTGGCCGTCCGAGAATGCAGTGGGAAAAGCATTGTCTCCCGACCGCAGGTGATAAACAGTCCGGAGAACACAGGAGTCCCACGTAGGGGTGCTTGGCAGTGCTTATTTTAGAGACCTTGGAGATAAGGAACTCCAAGTGGTATGCGCAGTTGTTGTAACTCCTCTGAAGGACAGCTGTCACGTTTAATGGCTTGATTATATGTCCGAGAAATTCAAGAAGCACCAAAAGTTGTAATCAGTGCATGAGGCTTGATGAAAATGACAGCGCATAGAAAATTGGTTCATGATTTACAATGTGTGGTAAAAGGGCTTAACATGAAACTGCTTTTCCTTGGTAAATGATGTGATTATAAAATCTCATGATTAACTGCATGGTGGTTTCTGCCCAGCAAATATTGATTTTGGCTCATTCTTTACATTATCATCTCTGCTTATTTTTTCTGACCTCTTTCAACTTTTCATTTCTCTTGACATTTCTTTTTCATAGTTCAGCGTATAGCATGCATTGTATTATTCACTGTATTTTTTTTTTTCCTTTGAGAGGGACACCAGGTACTGGATTTATGTGCTCTGTAGCTTTCATTACCATGATATCAAATGAGTTGTTATTGACTGCAGTTATTGGCATAATTTTAATTTGCTTTACTCTATTTTCTTCCAGATTCGCCTGAGTGACCTAATAGCCGCGAGAATCTTGAGGTTTACAGATTTCGATACTTTAATTTACACCTGTGCTCCTGAATTTGGCTTTATGGAAAAAGCGGTATGTTGTTTTTTTGTTTTGTTTTGTTTTGTTTTTTCCTTCTCTACTGGTATGATAATTTTTTGCTCCTAAGTTTTCTTTTGAATCTGAAACTCAAAATTTTCATTCAGAAACATCCGACTTTTACCCTATCACCTTTCACAGTAACTTTGCTAATCACATGGCCTTCCTCACCTGTTTCCTCTTGTGTAAAAGCACTAAACAAGGGCTCCTATCTTACAGTTATTGGTGGTGGTTGAATGAGACAATCCAGGAGGGAGCTTAACATGTCATGTGAGCCACACTGAATGACTGTTAAGACAGTTCAGTCACTTGTAATAACATAGGTCAGTTGGAGCTATGGGACTACCCAGAAAAAGTAAATCCAAACTCTTACTTAGGTTTTTTAAAAATTCAGTTTTATTTCAGTTAATACCTCAAATACTACAAAAAAATTTAAACAAGACATTGCCAGCAAAGGGACACCACTAATCTTACTTTGAAATTTAAGAAATGACTATTTTGAATAATTTGTTTTATTTCAGACTCCAATGAGATACATAAGGACTTTATTGCTTCCACTTGTTATGATGATTACTTATTTCATCTTAAAAAAGGTATTTAAATTTTTTAACACTTTGGGTTAAAGATAATAACTTACAATAGATTGATAATATCTCAGAATTCTGTCTTATTTTTAGGAGGAACTCTTCCCCTCCTAAAAACCGTGTTTTTTTTTATTGAAATCTTTTTTTTAAATCTAGTATTATGTTTTTTTTAGAAAGCCACATTATAAAAGGTATTTTCATGTATCCTCTCAAAAGAAATGTTATCAGTCACCCACCATGTAGCAAGAACGATGTTAACATCGTAGGTACAATGGGACAAAAAGGCCCGTGCCTTAGAACTTAAAGCCTGTGGAAGCTGGGGGACCTTAAACAACCACACAAATGACTGAAGAATTATAGTTGTTACGGATGCTATGAAAGTGAAGTATAGGACAGCATTCATCTTTCAAATATAAAGCTCATTCAAAGAAATTTTGATCCATTTGGAGACATGCACAGAAGAAATTTTTATAGCCATTAAAAATCATTCTGTATGTGTTCATTGTTTTTATAACAAAGAACATATCACTATAGAAGAAATAATGTTTAAACTGGCAGTTTTTCTTGGTCTCGGAATGGTTGATCTGGAAGCCTGGTTAAAGACAGCAGGTCCTTAGTTTTAGCAATTTTGAACTAGTTTTATATGGTTTACAAGTTGTCTTGCCTTAAGTCACTATACTAGTATATTTATTTTATACTTTTGGGCAGATAACAATGTGATTTCTCTACCCCCGCCCCCTACCGAGGGTGGTCTGTTGAAACTAGTTTTTGGTATTTAGAATCGAATTGCTTATCTTCTCCCTGTGGTTCCAGTTCCCACGTTTCTCATTCCTTTGTTTTCACATAGAATGTGAATAATTTATGAGTGAGAAAGGCACCTCCTCCACATCTCTGTAGTTTCACCCCTGATCCAGGTCCTGAATGACTTGGACAACTAGTCAACCCCAATGACTTGGACAACTAGTCAACCCCAATGACTTGGACAACTCCTAATAACATGGACAATTGCTCAACCCCCAATGGCTTGGCCAATTGCTCAACCCCCAATGGCTTGGGCAACTGGTCAACCCCCAATGGCTTGGACAACTGGTCAACCCCAATAACTGGGACAACTGGTAAAAACCAAATGACTTGGGCAATAAAAACACTTCTTTTGCCCTGGCTGGATGGCTCAGTTGGTTGGAGTGTCATTCTATGCACTGAAAGGTGGGGGTGGGAGGGTTCAGTTCCAAGTCAGGGCACATACCCAGTTTGCAGGTTAGTTCGCTAGTTGTGGTGTGTATGGGAGGCCACCATTCGATGTTTCTCTTTCTCCTTTACTCTCGCTCTCTAAAAAAGTCAGGAAAGGCATAGTCTCAGGTGAGGATGAAAAAAACAACAACTTGCTATTGGGTGTGTTTATGTTAATGAATGAGAGCATTTTAAATGTCAAATAATTTCTTAGAAAACTTTCATTGATTCTATTCACAGACTTTCCGTGATGTTTTATTTGTTTTATCTACAAACACTTATCAAAGGTAACAATATCATAGTTGTTTCTAAATCATACTATATTTATTAAATGACTTGCTGTCATCCATTTTTTCAAATGAATGGACATTAAACTTAAGCACTATGATTAAGGAAATCCATATTAAAAGGCCTCTACATCCTGTGAAGCTTTGCTATCAAACTAAAACACCTAGTCTTTTTAATGAAACATAAAAATGGGCAGTCGTATACTCTTGTGTGAGTCTGATACGAACTCTCTGAGGACAGAGCCAGTTATCAGTGCTCTTTATTCTGTGTTCACTGCACAGTACCTAGAACACAGGTGCCCTAAACATTTAGTCCATTTCTGCTGTAAATATTTAGTAAATTTGTTACACAACTTTTTTGGAAGTAAAAATATTTATAGACTTTACCCAGTAACTTCTAGGAATTTATGCTAAGGAAGTACTCAGAGATGCTCCCAGTTTTACGTACAAGGATGTTCATGGTGTTTATAATTGTGAAAAATGAAAACAGTTCTGAAGTCCAGGAATGTTTACGTAAAGTTTTGCATGCACTGTATATGTTTGAATATGTAATAGACAGTCTTCTTATTAATTTATCCCTTCAGAGGTACACTCTCCAGCAGTTAGTAAAACCTATTTTATCTTAAGAGACACCTTAAATAGGATGACTGTAAGTCATTCCTTTTAGATTGCTGATTTACCTAATATATTTATTTCCTTTTATGCTTTTAAGTAGTTTAGAGAGAATCAAAATTTTAAGATCTAAGAAGAAATAAAGTTTATTTTTATGTAATCATAAAGTGGACGTTTAGTAAGTAGATAATATTTTTGTTTTATTCCAGAAAACAGCTCCTTGAACATGGTGAGGTAAAGCCTTAATTTTCATCTCTGGTAGACTTGTGTATTCGATTCTAATTCAAGGCCAGTTTGCCAAGGTCTAAAGTTCCAGGCGTCCTCAAACTACCGCCCGCGGGCCACATGCGGGTGTTTTTGCTGTTTTGTTTTTTGACTTCAAAATAAGATATGTGCAGTGTGCATAGGAATTTGTTCATAGTTTTTTTTAAACTATAGTCCGGCCCTCCAACGGTCTGAGGGACAGTGAACTGGCCCTCTGTTTTAAAAGTTTGAGGACCCCTGGTCTAAACCATGCTGCCGGCAACCATCAGCACTGCTTGAGTGGGTCAGCCGTGGTGGTAAATTTCTGCTGGTCCTTCCCGCATTTTAATCTGCTCTGTTTAATCTGAACGGTAGTAAGGATTGGAAAGCCAGAAGGTTGATGTATGACCATGGAGCATAATTAAATTAAATTGCCCCCATACATTTATTTTTGCATTCATTTGACGATAACAAACATTACCTTTTTGCCCGCTGAGCTAGTTCAGCCATCAGGATGGTTACCTGTGGCTCTATCACTGGAGCCGGGGCTCCTGCCCCACACAGATGGGATGGTCAGTTAACAAGCTTTAGTAGTGCTACAGGTTACAAGAGACTTTACAGCAGGGTTCTCGCCCTCTCAAATGTGTATAGATTTTCAGTGGAGACATGAAACAGATAAAGCAGCATTTTACACGGTGCTAAATTATTTTGTGGCACGTAAAGGACATATGATTTCCTAATAGAACTAGGAGTCTTACAGGAAAGGTCAAATTTACCAGAGAGGGCAACTAAATTTGAACTTAGTAGGAATAGCTTACAATGACAACTACTCTTTTCTGAATAGTTACTATGTGCCATGTACTCTTGCTGTTTAATTCTCATAATAATATTCCCATTGTGCAAATAAAATTATGTTAATTAGGTGATACTACCTGTTAAAGAGATAAACACTAACACAACTTAGTAGTAGTTTAATCCTTTGCTCACTTAAAGTTAAAAGTAGGAGTCCTGATTGGCAGGAACTAAGGACCCAGATTCCTTCCATCTGTGGCTCTGCCATTTCTACATGTGGCTTCTGGGGCCAATGTGCTTGTCTGCACCTACCCGCCAGTGAAGGAGAGAGAGCATGGAAGATGGTGTGGTGTGGGCGGGGGCTGTGGGGGCTGTGGGGGGTGGTGGTGGTGGGGGGATGGGGTGGGGGGTGTTGTGAGGGCTGGGCCTGGAAAAGGTGCTCATGTTGCCTGCAGGTGCAGGGCCACACCTGACGACCAGGCAGGCTGGGACACACGAGCTAGCTCTGTGCTTGGGGGAGGAGCAGGGGAGAAATAAGGAGCTTGCTAAGGTCTCCCAGCTAGCTGGTAGGAAGGCTTGCACTTGAGCCCAAGCAGGCCATTTCCAGAGCTCTCAGTCAGGCAGCACTTGGCGCTTCCCCATTTGCATATATTCACAATTTCACTCTCACAGCAGCCTATTGAGGTCAGGACTGTTATTATCTCTGTTTCTCAGATGAGAGACGCTACGACATAGGGAGGTTCGTGGCCAGTTTTGTGGACCGAGGAGGACATGCCCAGGGTGTTGAGCAGCCTCCCTATCGGTTAGCCGTCACTCTGCTGCCCCCTACTGTGACTGCTTTTATGTACATCGGCCATGTCACATTCCTCCAAGTTTTCCTTCTGCCTTCTCATCCACACTTTATATTTTATCAGACAGCACTTAAAACCCACCTCTCTTTAGAGGCATACTATTCCGCAGCGTTCTGCCTTTCTCTCCGCCCAGGCCCCTGGTTCTGCCCAAAGAGGAATTTTACATATAAAAAAAAAAAGGAGAAAAGGAAAAAGGATTGATTTTGAAATAAATGTTCCACATTCCAACTTTGGGTCTCATAATTAGGAACAAATAAGTAACAAATTTCACTTTTAAACAAATTTACTTAAAAAGGGAAAGAAACAGCTCTGGGTAGAGTTTCACAATTCTGTTTTAAATATAAATTATGCATTTCTGCTTATAAAAATGACAAGTTTAAACATTGTGGAAAATGTTTGGGAAACATTTTCTGGAAAACACAGAAAAATTACGATTCAGAAATAAACTCTGTTAACTTCTTAGGCATATATGCTTGTAGGTTGTCCTCCCCGCCCCCTGCCCCCCATGCCCCCCATGCATGAATGTGTATACAGGTATGCATACATACACAGGCACGCACACACACACCATCCATATCATTCTGTATGTACAGAGTTTGACACTCTGAGCACTTTCCGTGCCATGAAGCAATCCTCTGCCATGTGATCTTTGAGTGGCCGAGTGCCTGTGCCAGGGCAGTGCCTTAGTGGTTCCTCTTTGGTGGCTTAGGGCGTTTGCTTTGCTGCTGAAAGGTCACTGCAGTGGCCGCCTTTGCAGACGCGTTTCTGTGCTCTGGCTCCTCCCGTCAGGTCCGTCCCTGGAATGGGACGTTCGGTCCGAGGGGTCGGCTCTCTTCGGGGACTTGATGCATGCGCTCCATCTCTTTCCTGGCATCCTCTCTAACACTTAGTGTTCATTTACTCTTTGTCAATTTTATAGATGAAAACACCTCATTGCCTTTAACACTTAATGTGTTTGACTGTTAGAACGTGACTGTTGAGTTGCCATTTACTTCTGGTTGCATTAATTCTGTCCGCTTTTCCAGTGCGGAATCGGTGACTGTTTTAACGAATGTGTCCGCTAGAAAAGTTTTGTTTGAAGCCTTTGCTTAGTTGAAACTCCATCTTAATCAAAACGGGGTGTCCTGCTGATGAATCCGTGTATTTATACAGTCCCTCTGCTTTAACGTGATCCAGGCTGTGTTTTGCTGTGCTGTTGGCTGCTGTCTGAGTGACACGTGGATTTGTGCAGCGCTGCACGCTTCTCCCTCTCAGCGCCCCTTGCTCACCTGGTGCAGGTCCTTGCACACGCCCCACCCTCCCCCTGAGCCCAGCCTGGTGGTCCTGCTTCTCTCGCAGCCGCTCCCCTGTGGCCCCCCCCCCTCTCAACCCCGCCCTCCCCCCCCCCCCCCCCGCTCCCTGTCTCTGTCCCTTGCTCCGTGGTCTCTTCCATCGCGCTCACCACTTCCTAAAAAGACTGTATAATAGATTTATTTTTACTTTGCTTCCGGTCTCTTTACTAAAACGTAAACCTCACAAGGGCAGAAATTGCTCGCTGACGTTTTGTTCACTATTGAATCTGCAACACCCAGCACCGTACCTGGCATGTAGTAGGCATTCAACTCCTCTTCGTTGAATAAAGGAATAAATATTAATAGACTAGCTACGTTAAGAGTTCCTGTTCTAATGAAGCATAATAGTTTTAATAGACTTTATTAATTTAAAAGCCTGTGAAGTGACACCGCCGTGGTTTTGCTTTGTGTGTCTGCAGCTAATTTTCCACACGTTGCAGCTGCTGGCGTTTACGGCCCTCGCCGTCTTAATTATGAGGCTGAAGCTGTTTCTGACTCCTCACATGTGTGTGATGGCTTCCCTGATATGCTCCCGGCGGGTAAGGTGTCCATCCTGGTCTGCCTGCGTGATGGTAACTGTAGCCTCTGCGGTGCCGTTACCCCGACTGCGGAGTAACCCAGCCCCCAAAGCACTAGTGTTCCCCGCAGCGTTAGTTCCCGCTTCCCCAGGGAGGAGCAACGGCAACTAACTCCACGTCGCTGTGGGAATTGTCCCGAGAGGCGCGCCCCCCTCTGCCAGTGGCCCACCCACAAAGCCCTTTGGGTGGGGTTCGGGTCCGTGCAAGAGTCTTGGCCCATCAGCGCCAGCCCCGGGGGCTCCTCGGCCATGAGAGGAACGCAGTGGGGTTGCTCTGGCGCTGTGCCGCCGGCCCAGGGGGTCCCCGGGGGCCACGACGCTAGACAAACAGCTGGGACTTTGAGACCAAGGTGCTTCTAGAAACACCTCACTTAGTTTTGATCATGAGCGTTTTGGGAACGTCGGGTGCTGCTTCTCCTGGAGGAATGTCCATGTCCGTGCTCCCGGGGTCTCCCCTCCTTACTCGGGATGTCCGTAAACAGCAGGCAGGCGTTACAGCATGTAGTCCCAGGATGCTTCAGACCGGGGATTTGCTGACCTTAACCCCTGGGGGGAAATCAGTACTGGAGGGATCCGGGGTTCCTTCCTTCTTTAGAGAAGAGAGAGAGCTTCATTTTGTAACTGGACCCAATAATTCCAAATACTTGCTGTTTTTAACAGTAGGGGATGGTAGTTCTGTAAGTTATTAGTGCACTTGGCATCATCAAGTGCTAATCCACGTTGGTGTAAGTAGCCGGGGGAGAAGTTATTACTGACCATACAGCACTCTTCATGTAAGGCGGGAGGAGGGTGGAGGTGGTCTGGGAAAGAGAGGACATGGGTAATACTGTAATTCTACAGATAAATTAAAAATGAAGAATGAATGACAAACGGTTTCTCTCATTTCAGCTCTTTGGCTGGCTTTTTTACAGAGTTCGTTTTGAGAACGTCATCTTTGGCCTCCTCACAGTCATGTCACTCCAAGGCTTTGTCAACCTGCGCAGTCAGTGGAGCATCCTGGGAGAATTTAATAATATGCCTCAGGAGGAACTGATCGAGTGGATCAAATACAACACCAGACCAGGTGTGCGGCTGCTAGTTACATGCATAGCAAGTTTTATGCACACACATGTAAAAATTCACCCACACATAGTCATTCACGCCTGCACAGACTTCGAGCAGGCTACTTACAGTACTCACTGAAGCAAAGCTCTTCAAAAAGTGGTTTTGTGCCCTCTTTTAATTGCCCTAAGGTAACCGTCAAAAAGAATTTTCATTAACATCAGGAATTAAGGATTGTTCATAGCTTTGTGCTGTAACTTTTTAAAAGAATGTTTATAGCCCTACCTTGTTTGGCTCAGTGGATAGAGTGTCGGCCTGTGGACTGAAGGGTCCCTGGTTCCATTCCAGGCAAGGGCACACGCCTGGGTTGTAGGCTCAATCCCCAGCAGGGAATGTTCAGGAGACAGCCAATCAATGATTCTCTCTCATCATTGATGTATCTCTCTCTTTCCCTCTTCCTTCCTCTCTGAAATCAATAAAAACATTTAAAAAATAATAAAAAATGTTTTTATTGATTTCAGAGATAGGAAGGGAGAGGTGAGAGGGATAGAAACATCAATGATGAAAGAGAATCATCGATCGGCTGCCTCCTGCATGCCCCACACTGGGGATCAAGCCCACAACCCGGGCATGTGCCCTGATCAGGAATCGAACCGTGATATCCTGGTTCATAGGTCGACGCTCAACCATTGAACCACACCAACTGGGCAGACTTCAGTATATTTAAAGGAAAATATCCTAGCCTTTTCCTGTCATGTTCTTGATTTCTCCGTCATTGATGATCTCTCCTCAGTGGTTCCAACTTTTGCTGGACAGAGCTACGTAGTGTCTCCCTGGTGGCCCTGGGCTTGGGGGCCTCCAGCCCAGGGCCTCTCGGCTTTGGCTGGCACTGCTGACATTGGGGGCTTGTCCTGTGCATCGCAGAGTGTTCAGCATCAGCCTCTCTTTGGACACCCACAGCCCCTCTCCCGCACACGTCTCCAGCAGGTGGCGCTGTCCCCAGGAACAAAAATCACTCCTGGGGAACCTCGGCTCTAACCCGGGAGCTTTTCATTATTAATCTTGCCATAATCCATACACATTTCTACTTCATTGGCTTAAATATTTTCGAAGGCGTATAAAGAGATTTCAATTCAAAATTATGTTTAGAATGCTTGGTTATATTTGAAAGTAAACAATTTAGTTATTTATAGGTCTGTTCTTATTGGGGATTTTATTGTGCTGATTAAAAATGATACTATTTTTCATCATTTATACAATGATTTCTTATACAGAAGTGCCTGAAGGTAAGTGTTTGGTCTTTTTGTCTCCAAGAGACGAAACTGGAAGTGAAGTCAGGTAGTGGGCTTTGGTGAATCCCGAGTTACACAAAAGGTTGTACATTTACACCTGCCATTACCGCAAGGGTATACATTATAAAATCAAATGGGAACCAAGACATCTTGAGTATGAACATTTAAAGCTGATGCAAGGGGAGAAAGCAAGGCTTTCCTCTGACAGGTCCTCAGAACCACAGTTCACAGCCCACACAAGTCTTCTAAAAATGAGCCACGAGACTTGCCCTGGAGCCTACCAGTTCCTGGCATTGTAACCATTTGTATGCCATAAGCCTTTTTTAATTCAAAATATCGTGGCAGTTCACTGGTTAAATTGTTGGAGCAAGATATGAAATCCCACGATTCTTTCTACCTTAGCGCAGTGCCTGGCGTTGCGGGAAGCTGTGGTGAGGGGGTGGTGAGAGGGCTCTGACATGTCCTCGCTGTGTGGTCTTGGGCGAGTCGCTTAACCTTGCTGTGTCTCAGCTTCCTCGTCCACAGACTGAGAATCACATAGAACCCACCGTGTAAAGTTGTGTGAATTTAACTGTGTGACCCCGATAGCAATGTTTAGCTCAGAACCCGGCACCAGGATGACCCTTAACGAAGGCTGGCTGTTACTACAGTGGACAATCCGTCCATATCGAATGAAGAGAAATAATGGTGCCAGGGGTCATTGCTTAAATGCACTTCTTGTTCCTCATTTGGGTTCACATGTGCTAGGTGAGTAACTTGCGGTTTTCTCCAAGGCCTGTCACTAAGGAAGGCAATCTTGTTTCTCAGATGCCGTGTTCGCGGGCGCCATGCCCACCATGGCAAGTGTCAAGCTGTCCACGCTGCGCCCCATCGTGAATCACCCGCATTACGAGGACGCAGACTTGAGGTTGGCAGCTGGTGGGATAGTTCAGACACACTTGCAACTTGTGCTGACCCTCAGGCCTGGGGAGAAGTTTGTATGCGCGCGCACACACGCGTGCACACGCTCTCGTCCTCATGTCCAAGCTGGAAATTGGGAAATGTGCGCTGACCGTCCAGAAATCACATGTGCCTCTGGACTCCAAAGCAAGCTCAGCGGGCCCTGGGAACCGACACAAGCAAAAGCCAGCTTTTACAAAGTGAAAAATGTGTCACATCTTTATGACTGGCCTCTGTGCGTGTGCACGTGTGTGTGTGTGCGTGCACGTGTGTGTGTGTGTGTACACGTGTGTGCACGTGTGTGCACGTGTGTGCAAGTCCCAGGAGCTCCTCCAGGAGCTGAGCTGGCCACACTCTCCCAGCCCCTGCTCTGGACTCACGGCCCCTCCGCCTGACTTAAGAAGCCCTTCTCCACTTTACTGAGGGCCGATGGCGAGCCTTTTTTAATAGGAAAAGTACATGAAATTTGCTGTATTACGTACTTTTATGAAAATTTAAGGTGTTCTTTTGCTAAGTGGTTTTGGGACCTCGAGTTTCCATTGACATCTGAAAATTATGTTTTTCTTCAGTGACTGATTTTCAGAAGTTATTTTAACCATTCTAGTAATTGTCAGGGTAATTTTGCCTTTGCATATACGTTTGGCCTATTGTTAAAGGTAAAACTTTAAATTAGCTAAAGCTTTATGTCTGGCTGTGGAGTTTGGGCATCCCATATGCTTGAACTCCTAAGCAATGTCTGATACATAAATGCCAACTAAAACTCCCAGGCCTGGCTAAGCCACGCACTGTACCATGTTTTGTTGCGCATCCCTGCTTCCCAACCTTCGGTGAAGGTGCTTTGTCTGACCGCTACCCTGGGCACCCACTGAGTGAGTGTTCTGTTCCCTACCTTCAGCTTCAACTCTATGCTTTCCGGAGCTGCTGTAGATGAAACTGTCTACTAAAATCTATGTTTTCACTCTGGTTAGCCTCTATCGGAATGTGTTCCATGAACCAGAGTAATTACTTTATGAATTATCCAAAGCAAATTTTATATTCTGAAGGATCATCCTGCTCTCCAACTCTAGACCCTAAACCGGTGTATAAACAAGCAGTACATGCAAGATTCAAACCGCTGTACGTTTTAGCATGTGGGGAATAGGAGTGTGGGAACTGTCACCCTCCAGATAATTCTTGCTATTGGGGGTCATATTTCTTTACTCCATTCTATTACCATGTATTAAAATTTCTTGAACCTGTTTTTAAATTTAAAGGGCCCGGACAAAAATAGTTTATGGCGCATATAGTCGAAAATCTGCAAAAGAAGTGAGGGATAAATTGTTGCAGTTACATGTGAATTACTACGTTCTAGAAGAGGCGTGGTGTGTTGTGAGAACTAAGTGAGTATGATCCTATGACATGTTTCTAAGCAACAATGGTTTTACTTTATTAAAGTAGTCCTGATTCTTAAAGAATTTTTATTCTAAAATAATTTTATTAAAATATTTGATTGAAAATTATTTCTTGTAGGAAAGTAAATTATCATTTCAGTAGAATTTAATTTCAGAAAATTAGGGTATTTTAGTTTCCTGATTTTAAAATTTTAATGGATTATCTTAAAATGTTTTTTATGAATATTTTTAAAGTTTTTATGATAATTTTTATTAGTGGATGTGTGAAATACAGGTTTGAATTTACAGCTGAGGAGATATTAGCATTTGCTATTACATGTGAATTACATTGGATTTATAAGATTATGAGAAAAGTTTCACATAGCTTAAAAGGACATAATAAAAAGATTATTAATGAAAGTATTTAAATTTATGAATTTTGAATCTCTAAAAATCATACAATTAAAAATGTTTACTGGGTAACTTGAGGCTTTTTTTAGACTCCTTGATCTAAGAAGTGCTTAGTTGTATTAAGCCAACATTGAACATGTTCGTTTCTCCTGTGGATAATTGGGAATTAGGCTATAATAGTGTTGAAAAGCTAAGTGCAGAAGTTTTAGTACCTTATTTTTATAAACCATTTTAACATCTAATATTAGGAAGAAATGGCATCTCACAAAAGAAGAAGTAGGAACATCGTAATGTTCATGTGTGTGCATATCACATTAACTGAAATTTTATAAAACAAAGTAGACTTCAAAACAAGGCATATTGTCATGGAGATAGGTGTTTTATGATGACAAAAGGATTAATTTATCCAAAAATTCATAATTATAAATCTACATATATCTAAGTAGCGCTTCAAAGTATACAAGGTAAAAATATGCAGAACTAAAAGAAAAAAAAAAACAACCCAAATCTTCAATCATAGCTGGAAATGGAAACATGCCTTTCTCTACTTTGAAAAGTAGATAAAAAGCCAGCAAGGATATAAACAACAAACAGTATCAGATACCCTGATCTGGTTGGCCTGGGTAGACCACTACGGGGAACAGCTGGAGACCACATGTCCTCTTAAAGGGACATGGAATGTTCATCGAAAGAGAAGATATGCTGGGCTGTGAAGGTAGCTTCAGTGGACTTACAGGGTATGAAATTGTACAGAACTGAATTAAAATCAGTAATAAGTAGATATTTAGTAAATCCGTACACAATAGAAACTAGGCAATAAACGTATGGATAACATATGGGTCAAAGAAAACACCACAAAGGAAATATGAAAAATAATATTTTTTACTTGAGTGAAAAGGAGAATTTTCAAGAATGTTGCTGATCTAACTGGATATCTGTAATAGAAGGAAAATTGTTCTATGACCCACACTGTACCACACACAAAAATTAACTTGATATAGATTGCAGAACTAAATGTAAAAGCTAAAATTACAAATATTTTTTAGAACACAGAGCACTAACCATCAAATAGAAGTAAATTGTATACATGAAAATTGAAATCTTTTCCTCAAAAGAAAATGAAAAGGCAACTCACAGATTGGAAGAAAACAGTTGCAATGTATGTATCCTGATGAAGGACTTACATACATACTTTCTATGAAGAATTCTTACAGATTAATGATCGCTAGAATCTGAAAATCCTGAGCAGAGATAGCTTCTACCCACGCCTGGGGACCCAGGCAAGTTCATTGAGTACAGTTTGACAGTCATCACAAGAACAAAACAGATTCCAGAATCATGACCATTGGTAATCTCCAGTGTCCAGTTTACAACCCAAAATTTATCAGACCAGAAAAAAAAAGTGTGTGACTGATACTAAGGAAAAAGGTTGGTAGAAACTGATTTAAATAGGCCCAGATGTTGGATTTGACAGTCAAAACCTGCAAAACCGATATCTATATATATAAAAGCCTAAGGAACCAGATGACCAGATGACCGGCTGGTAGCTATGACATGCACTGACCACCAGGGGGCAGATGCTGAATGCAGGAGCTGCCCCCTGGTGGTCAGTGAGCTCCCACAGCGGAGGCACCACTCAGCTGACAGACGGGCGCCAGATGCCGGGCTGACGACTGTCAAGCGCAGCTGCAGCAGCCCGAGCCTCTCCCACGGACACTCCCCCTGTGCGCCGTGGGGGCGGGTGGTAGGCGCAGTGGGTCAGGACGAGCGGGAGTGACGCAGCACCCAGCCCAGGCTCGGACTCCTCCCCGGCCGCCTGCCGCTTCACGCACTACTTCACGCTGTGTGGGATCGACAATGCGGACAGCGGGCTGGAGCCCGAGGTGCTGGCCGGACAGGCCGAGGTCCACTGGTCCCCGCAGGCCAGGCCGAGGGACCCCACCCGTGCACGAATCCATGCACCGGGCCTCTAGTTACAAATATAGTCAAGTAACTAAGGAAAAGATTGTTTAGTGAGAAATACTACTTCATGCAGTCCACTCATGGAGCCACCAAAATGGGAGAGGGTCGAGGGGAACAGACCTGGCGTGAGAGCTTCCCTTCCCGGTCTTGTGTTCTGTGTTTTCATGCCTTAAGCTCAAGGATACGAGTTTCATCAGGAATTATATTAACTTCTTAAAAATGCCTCATTCCACTACGAATGGGCTTTATGTTTGGTTGGTTATATCATTTAGAAAATACTGACTTATATTTTGAAAATGAATTTTTAAATATATAGTTCTGAATGTATATGGATCCTTTATTAGATTCAGTAATATACTGATTAAGTGGAACGTGAAAATGCAACATTTTTTTTTTAATCTCTAAATATTGAACTTACGCTTTTTGAAATGGTGCCTTAAAATCTTTAGTTTATTGAAAAATTAGTCTCTCTGTCCTCCGGCTGTGGATGCATTGCTAATGTGCTTGCTGTGCCCTGTCTCCAGGCCTGGCTGCAGCATGCTCGAGATCTGGGATTTGGAAGACCCTTCCAATGCCGCCAACGCGCCCTTGTGCAGCACCTTGCTCAAGGACGCCCGGCCCTACTTCACCGTGGTGTTCCAGAACAGCATGTACCGGGTGCTGAAGGTGGCCTGAGGCGGCGGCTGCCGTGGCGCAAAGACGGGCATCGGACACAATCGCTTTGGCTTATTTGATGCGTAAAAACCACCATCTCTAATAAGGGACCCTCACAAAGAAGACAGTAAAACGATCTAGTGTTTCTGATTGCTAAAGGGCAAATTATTTCACTTTTTCCCATCGAATGTCAGCCTTGTTAAGCTTGTCATTTCAGTAATTAAATTGTTTCACACCGCATGGACAGATGGTCATCTTAATGTTTTAAAAAATTGTACGTGAAAGAACAATTATTTAATAAATCAAAGATATGTATGTCCTTTTGAATCCAGTGAGGTGAATTGCTTCCGATTTTCTCTAGTCCCAGGATACACTGGTGTTCACTCTCGAAACCACGTGGGTAGACGGAAGCGATTCCTGAAGTGACACTTCAGGTCCCGATACCACGACTGCTTACCTCTGGGGGACGTTGCTTGTAACCGGGCCACTATTGGGGATGTCTTCCGGCTTTTACTAGCCTTCAGGAAAGGTCTCTATCGCTTTTAATAACTTCCTATCATTTCAACTTAAGTATTTTTTTAAAAAAAACAAACAGCTTACTTTGTAATGTTTTGAACTTCTCGAATTTCTTTATCCAACCAGATGAGTATTTTTTTTCCACCGGTTAGTTGTCGGCCTAAGTTCAACAAGTTATTAATCTGTCTTTAGAATCCAGTGGTTTTTCTTTTAATATCCAGATAAAATACAGATGGCTATCACACATGACATGATTTTGGGTTAGACATAATCAGAAAAGAAAATCCAGTTAGGTTTATCAAATGAGATTTTCAGATCCCAGATCTTAAATGAGGCAAAGGCATTTTACCTTGTAGGGCATAGTTCATGGGACGTAATCTTTCCTTCTTGTCACCCTCTTTTGTAACAACATGTTTTAAGTCCTCATTTATTTTTGGTTTGCACTAGGAAGGTGGTGGTTTATAAATTCTATCCCTAAAATAAAACCTACCCAACAATAATGCTTTGAAAAGGGGTAGTGATCTTGAAGATATTGTTGCTAAATGCAAACATAAACACTCTCTCTGCTTGATATTAAATATGCCACATCTATAGTATTTTTAATGTGCTTCTATTTTAAATTAACATATTGGAATTTTTGTAATTCTCTTATGTTCTTGGTCCTCTGTAGTTGAGGTAACAAAATGACTTACTTCCATAGATTAGTTCACATACAGTAGGTAGGAGATTATATACAGGAAAGCCAATAAAATAATTTTTCAACTTTTATAGTTGTAAATATTTTAATACAGGATATAAAGCAGCTAAGAAAGTATGCCGCATTTTATTTTAGCTTTTTCAAATAATTTGTTTTGGTGTGTGGGGCAAAGAAGAAAAAGAGACATCTAACATTCATGAAATTAACACATTGGATGGTGTTTTCAAAGGAAACATTTTTTAAAGTTGGCAGAATTCAACAACAAAATGGGACAAGTTGTACTAACTCAGGAAATGTTCCATGTAGATATAATGTGTTGATATGGATTTGTTATTTTCATGTGCTATGTATGTTTAAAAATTAAAAGAAACCTTGAAGATTCTCTGCGTGTGTTCTCTTTTGCCTCATCCTTGACCAAGTGTGCGTCCTGAAATTGTTCTCGAAGGTAGAAACCAAGTACATTTGGCAATGATACGTCTTAGCCATTTTAAAACAGTTGCCTAGTCCCACACACAAGGCAGTGTATGTGGTGGAAATCGTATGGGCTTTGTAACCAGGTGGGTCCCAGTTTGAATCCTGGCACTTGATTCAAAAGGTATTTATTGAGCGCTTGCTGTATGCCAGGCGCTGTGCTAAGCTAGGTCTTGTGTCTTGACTTGGAGCTGCTGTTTTTTACCTGTAAATCAGAAGCCACAGGACCTACCGGGAAGGGTCATTATGAGGATGAGGAAGAGTGTGTGAAGGGACTCCACAGATGTTCCATCCTGTGCTCGCTCTCCCGCTCACTGAGCAGCCAGTTCGGGAATGTCACGTTACCTGGTGGATTCTCTCTGAATTCCAAACAGTCCTGCCTTTATTCTGTGTCAGGAAACAGGAAGGCTGGACTGTAGCCCCCATATGATAAGAATTCTGTTTTTGCAACCAAGCACGTCTGTGTATTTGATAGTTTTTGTATATCAAACACCCAGGTTCTATAATAAATAGGAAAAACACAAATGAGATTTGTTCTTTTTTAAAAGGTGACCATTTTTACCCGTTCGCAGCAGCCGTTGCTAGGAGAGGGGCGGTGTGGCTACGAGAGGCTCGGCCTTCCTCGCATGCCAGACCCTCGTCTGGTTTCAGAGCTGCCAGAAGGGAGAACAGCGGCGTCCAGACCTGCACACTTGAGTGTACCGTGTGTACACACTGTGCACGGCTATGGAATGGTAAACACGGAAGCTGGTCAGAGAAGTACTCCCGCCAAGTCCGGTGATTGTAAATGAACGGTTGGACTTTGTTAGACTCTCTTCACAAGGTTGTAAAAAGCAAAACTATCTTAATCTGAAATACTGTTGTTTATGCCCATACTTAGTGAAATGATGTACTGTATTATAAAAAAGATTCTTTTAAAATGAATAGAAGGAAATACCCACTAAAAACCGTTAGGGGGGCCCAACCGGCATGGCTCAGTGGTTGAGCGTCGACCCATGAACCAGGAGGCCCTGGTTCGATTCCTGGTCAGGGCACATGCCTGAGTTGCAGGCTCGATGCCCAGTGTGGGGCGTGCAAGAGGCGGCTGATCAATGATTCTCTCTCATCATTGATGTTGCTCTCTCTCTTCTCCCTTCCTCTCTGAAATCAATAAAAATATATTTAACAATAAATAAAAATAAAAACCTTTACTGGGCAAAATATTTTATGTAGACTTGGCGCCATCTGCTGGCTGTGTAATGTAACATTTGTCATGAAACAGGTACAGAAGAGTGTTGGACTAGTTGGCATGTTTTAAGAGAAAATGGGAGAAATCCAGAGAGAGACAGAGAACTCAAGGACGCGGACTACACTTCTTTAGCGTTGTGATGGTCGCTGCAGGCAGTAACGGAACAGCGATTCCCGGTTCTTCTCTCCCTTGCCCACCGCATCTCCACTATTTCTTCCACATCCCCTCCCTCTGGCGCCTCAGGAGGCTCTCACGTGGGTCCCCTCCTCCTGTCCAGGATGAATGACACTCCCCATTTCTCACGTCAGCAACAAGGAACTGCTTGAAACCGCCAGCATCCCTCTTTCCTGGCTGTGCTCCCACTGTTGTCTCAGCCTGTGAAAGTCTTACCTGTTCTCCCACTCCCTCTCCCTGCTCACACCTTTACCTCGTGGCCCAGCTGTCCCCTTCGCCAGGAGGCCTGGCTGACCATCTCCTCTGTGGTCTGCCAGGACCACGCCCCTGGCCGTGTTGTCTGATCATGTAAAAACCGCCTCTTCAGCTTTGGGAACCTCTTATTGAGATATGGGCTACTTGAACATGGGGTTTATGCCATGGTTCTGTGCTCCACTTAGCACAGTGCCTGGCACATAGTAAGTGCTCAGTAAACGTTGCATGAAGGGATGACATGGAAAATAACTGTTCCAAACATAGGAAAAAATTAAAGATAGGATGGTTGGTGGTCCCATTGGGTAACTGTTGCTGTTTGCTGTTTCTACTACATACTTAATTTGTTCCCCAAATGGGTCAACACATCTCTTAGGTCTCAAACACTGTTTGGGGACCAAATACAAAATATTAGTATGTAGATTAGGAGTGGGTTTGAATCTCTGCTCTACCACTTACTAGCTGGGCAATTTATTTAACATTTAAACAGCTTCTCCTATGCAAAATGGAGATATAAAAGGCATACAGGGGCAGAGGCAAAAGTAGGTTTATAATTGTAATACAAATAATGTGATACTAAATTAATAATGCAAGAATATTTTGTGTACTCACACTACAAACCTACTTTTGCCCACCCCTGTACTCCTCTGTGAAAGAGAAAAACCACAAGCCCCAAATGGCATCATTTGTGCCTGAGTCCTTGATGACCATGCCTCGGTTTAATAGCCGGCCTAATTGTTTCATCCTCTCCCAGAAACAGAATCTTAATGAGACTGGACTTTTCTGGTCAACACCAGTAAGGTAATCTCTCATACAGGCCCTCTCCATGCCCTGTGGGAAGAAGAGGGGATCTGCACAGTAAAACCCCCCGAAAGATACCGTGGTCTAAAACACAATCCTTTCTCCTCTTTAGTGAACCTCTCCCCTGCCCCATCCTTCTCCCTATAAAACCCTTCCGTTTTGCACAACCCTGCTGAGCGCCCTTCTAGCTGCTGGATCGGATGCTGCTCCATTCGTGAATCGCTTAATAAAGTCCATTTAGGCCTTTAAATCTACTTGGTTGAACCCTGTCCTTTAGCAGCTCGAAGTGGTCTTTTAAAGGGGGAAATGAGGTAGTGCATGTAGCGCACATAAAACAGGCGTGCGCTGGAGGTTGCCGTTTGCTCTTTTCGTTGTGGTTCTTGCTCAGGTCGGATCAGCTCTGAGTGCGATGGGTGGGTTCCTATTCTCCACGCAGTGATTTGTTTATCCTTTAGGGGCCGCCTGTGCCTTCCAGAGTCTGTTACCAGCCGTTGGCTATGCCCATTTGGGAAGCTTTTACTATTGTGCTAGTTCTCTGATGAGGAATATCTTTAATTTTAAGAAGCCATTATGCTGCAGACAGAAAATGCGCACAGCCCAAATATATGACTGTAGCTCACCCTGCAGGATTGCCGGTGGCCAGAGTGTGGTGGCATCCCGTGGTGCTAAGCTTTACAACTTTGCATTTACTCGGGTGGACTTTCCCTCCAGGGATAAAATAAGAACCCCAACACCCCAGACCTCCACAGCATGGCTTCTGACCAACGTCTCCCCAAGTGAACACAAAGCAAAGCGCAGAGGAGAAACCACTCCTTAGCACCCCGAACTGCCTGGGTGGACGCCCTTCCCCAAGGTGAGGGGGTAGAATGGAGGTCTAGAGAGGAAGGGACCCGGAGACGTCCTTTTCTATCTGGGGCCGGGTGGTGAGGGAGACGAAGGACCGAGGAGAGCTGGCTGAGAATGGAGACCCTGGGGAAAGAAAGGGGATGCCCTCAGGTAAAGACCTTGCTTCCAGAGGTCACCCCAAGGACTGTCTCCAATATCACTGCCCAAGCAGCTACCCAGCTCTCCTCGCCCAAACCTTGTCCAGGTTGGTGTAGGCCTGGGGGTGCAGGGCAGGGCTGACCGGGGCAGGGGAAGCGGTCTTCATCAGACACCAGTGGAGAGGGACAGGGAAGCAGGCAAACAGGGTGTTTTGTGAACTCGGGAGCTCCGCCCACAGCAGCACCCAGCTCTTTCTATTCCCACAATCAGCAGCCGATTCCCGGGAGCTCAAGGCAGCACTGAGGCTCCCGGCTGACCGCCCTGCAGCAGGCTCCTGGCAAACTGGAGACGATTGGGCTTCCTCTTGGCGTAAGTTCAGACGTCTTCCATGCAGACCACCGAGGGTCCCTGCCCCGTGGCTCGTGCCCAGGGTTTGCATTCAGCAGGAGTCTAGGGGGCGGGCCTTCGAAGCACCCCCATTTACCTGTTCCCTGGGATTAAAAGCTCTCTGCAGAGAATCAGATTCCCCGCGGAGGCCACGCTGTGACGGAGTGGGGTGTAGAGTGAAACCCTGTGGAGCCCCGAGGGTGTGGCACTGTCCCCAGCCACAGGATGCACGGAGCCCTCAGCCACACCGGTGGGCCCTCCATCTGGAACATGTAGGTGAATGACTGAGATGACATCTGGCTGAAACCTCTCGGATACAAAGTTCCCCAAGCATCTTCTAGAATAATAAAAACGTAATATGCTAATTAGACCAGACATCCTTCCAGAAGACCTTCCGGACAAAGCCAGGGCTGAGAAGGAAGCCCGGGTCCCAGATGCCAGAGGGAAGCTGGTGCCGGCAGCCGGGGGAAGGAAGGCCTCCTCTTGCACGAATTTCGTGCATCGGGCCTCTAGTGTAAAGTAAAAGCCTTGGAAAACAGCATGAAATGGCCTTGACCGCACTCATACTCCAGAACATTGTAAGTGCTTTTTTTTCTTTTTTAGCTAAAATACTCGTTTAAGGCTATTGTGGGAGCAGTGATATCATGAAGTGTGGCAGGCCACACGAGTGGGGGTTAATTCGGCCTGAGAGACAGGAAATCAGAAAGCCTGTTCTGGAGGATGTCCTTCTGCAAGGGTGAGGATGGGCGCTCGTCCCTGTGCACGGAGCCGTCTGCCGCGCAGCCGCAGCCGAGGGAAAGCGAGGTCGGACTGCCACTCTGGGTCTGGGTGACTCAGATTCCCCATTTCGATCTATTCACGGGGATTAATAGCTTTTGGTTGAATCGAAAGACATCTGGCCGCCCCGGGTTTAGTTTCCTGTCTCAGAAGCGGAGAAGATTCGGGGGGACCAGGCCAGACAGCTCCAGGACGCCCATGTTGCCAAAGCGTGGACCCTTATCTCGGGGACCAGAGGCCTGGGATGGCAGGCTAGCTCTCAGACAGGAGTGATGTGTTCTTATTATCAGGTTTGTTTAACAAGCCAAGAAAAATGCCGTCACTGGTGCCAAGAATCCGAAAGTCAAGTTTAAGGCAAAGTCAGACAATTGAAAAAAAGAGTGATCGCATTCCTGCTTTGTGCCCGAAGAGGAAGGAGCTCAGAGCGCAGAGATAAATCCTCTGCCTTTGGGGAGGAAACAGGCCTCTAAGCCAGCGATGACACTCGCATCACAGGGGATGGTGGCAGGAGCAGTGAGGTAGTTTCCAGAACACGAACACTGCGTCTTCATTATGCAAATGAGACACAGGTGGACGCACAGGCCACGCCCCTGACACGATGTGGGCACCTCTCCCAGAGAAAACACGAGTCACGTTGACCTCACCTGTATCCACCTGGTGGAGAAGCCCTGGAAAGACAAGGCAAGAATAACAACGATCGGTAAACCCTCCCCCCTTCTCCTCCCTCCTCCTCCCCCCTCCTCCCTTCTCCTCCTTTACTGTGTGGGAATACCTTGATCTTCTGCAATAAATGCCGTGGCTTCTGGGACCATTGTCCTATAGTCTGGGCAGGTGCAGGGCACCCTGAAGCTCACCTGGAACTCTAGGCGCAGCTGCAACCTGTGCCACGGTGCCTCTTCCACCGGCTACCGCCCTAGCCCCCCTTCCAGGAAAGGCCCTGGGCTGGGAGCCTGGGTGTAAGTCTGATGTCCTTCCAGCTCCTTCTTCCAGCCTGTCTCACAGAGCTCTCGGCTCTTAGCTCTGTTCCCAGGCTGTCACTTCCCACAGCGATGGAGTCGCACCTGCCCTGGGGTGGCCATGGGCTGGTGACGCAAGTCATTTATTACTAACAATAGAGTTCCAAAGTCTGGGAACGACTTCCTTTTCAATGCATACAGGCAACAGAACCAGTCACTCCCAATGCCCTGTGGAAGCCTGTGATTGTCGGATGGGCTTTAAGGCCTTTATTGTCAAGGAAGCAATTTTGAGCGCTTAGGAGAAACCGGGACTCGCTCACAGTGTCTTTTATGAATGTTCCACCTCTCGAGACAGTGCCGAGTCAAGGGTGAGGCGGAGTGGCCCCGTCGGGGTTCTTTTCCCAGCATCCCCTCTAACTAGCTGCCTGACCTTGAGCGCGTTACTCAGCTTCTCTGTGTTTTCCACCCGGTAGATGCCGGGAAATTAAAGTTCGCGCCCGTAGGGTTGAATAATGTGCATGAAACACAAACCAGTGCCTGTGACCGGTCAAGGCTAGTTTTATGGCAGCTGTTTGTCACTGCGGGCCGTTCCTTTCCCGAGGGGTTCCCTTGAAGTTTCACCTGCCGTCGTTTTGCTTGGGTGTAAAGAACACACATGTGCGTCATTCCTATGTTGAGTCATGCCTGCACACGAATCCATGCGGTGCCTCCGCCTGGATTTCTCTGGTTGGTTCTTCTACTTCCATGCGCCTCTTCCTCGGCTGGCTCCAGCAATGTGTCTCGGGCTTGGGCAGCTCCAGAAAAATGGGATTTGGCACAAGGAGCTTTTCTCTGTATTTCATGAGTCCCTTCACCGGCTCCTCACACCTGCACCTTGATTCATCCCCACCCCCACCCCCGCCCCCCATAGCCATTACTTTCTCGCTCTTCCTCTCTCTGGCCAGTCCCTGAAGAAGGGGCAGGGGAGACTCCTGCTCTGGTTTTCCAAGCTGCAGCCAAGCTGGGTGGGTGGAGGGAAGGGGCAAATGCTGGCAATTCAGGTTGAAGTTCCAGATGGGTTCCAGGCGGAGCTGTGCCCTGCTGTGCGCTGGGGTGAAGTTGGCATCTGGGGCCTGAGCTGAGTGTTGGAGAGACGCAAAGGAGGGACTCACACGGAGACCAGCGCCAAGGCCAAGGTCTGCTCTGATGCGTGAACGCCACGCCTGCGTTTTGGCCAGACCGACCCCCTGCATTCCTTGTTACCATTGTGTTTTCTTTTTACTGGACAGACACTATGTAAGGAAAAATGAATGTATGTTACTCATCTATCATCTAGCCAATGCGAATAGAGAGGCTTTGCATCTTTCCCCGAAGGTGTGGGTCTCAGCCTCACCCTCTGGCCGTCACCTGGGGAGCTTCTAAAAGGCACACGCGCCCTTCCTGTCTAGTTCCGTGGGTCCGGGGGAGGTCTAAGCACCGGTGTTTTTGAAAGGCTCCCAGGTGATGTTAACGTGGCCAGAGCCCCCGGGGTGAGACCTGGAAGGCCTGTGGGTCTGCACTGAGCAGCTGTGCGCGTCCCCTCACCTCCTTCCCCCACTTCCGGTTCCAAGGAAAGGGTCAGTGACACCGAAGACGCAATGTAATATATATCTGTGTAACCTCATCCCAAAAGGCTTATAAACAGAACTTGGCCTCACTTTCTTGGCAGTATTTTTAGGACCCGTTTCTAGATCCATCTTAAACCACTAAAGGAGAATTATTATGGACATTCAATAGCTATTCCTCCAACACACCGCTCCAAAGAGAAGGATGAAGCATGATTCTGGTGAACATGCATATCCACTGCTCTTTCCATTCGTTCTACAGGCCAAATTGGTTTGTCTCTCCTTCACACATGTGCAGATTATTAAATATTCATAATAGGGGGATTTGAGAATTTTCTTCAAAAATGCCAAATGGAAGCAAAAGGAAGGATGTACTGAGGAGTGTGCTCTCCAAACACTCAGAGCTGCCTCATTTGGAGTCAATGAGTCTTAAACCACCACCCAGGCCAGATTTTGCAAAGTGTGTTCAAGAACCTCTGGCTAGAAATGCAGGCAACTGTGTCCTCACCCCTGAGCTGAGTGTTGGAGAGACGCAAAGGAGGGACTCACACAGAGACCAGCGCCAAGGCCAAGGTCTGCTCTGATGCGTGAACTCCTCCCTCTCTAGAGGCAGGGGCCAATAATCTGTATTTTAAGCAAGCTTCCTAGGTATTTTGCTTGACTTGAATTTTTTAAAATATATTTATTGATTTCAGAGAGGAAGGGAGAGGGAGAGAGAGATAGAAACATCAGTGACGAGAGGGTATCATTGATTGGCTGCCTCCTACACACCCCACACTGGGGATCGAGCCTGTAACCCGGGCATGTGCCCTGACTGGGAATTGAACTACGACCTCCTGGTTGACAGGTGGACGCTCAATCACTGAGCCATGATGGCTGGGCTTGACTTGAATTTTTAAAGGTGCAGAGCCATCTTTAAAGTAAGATTGTTCACGGGATCCTGGAGAAAAACTGGTGAGGGTGGAGTTCCTCCGTGATGAGGCAGGTCGGGGGGTCAGCAGGTGGCCTGTGATGGACGCTTCCCTGCGGTTCCACATGCAGCTGCTTGAGAGACCCAAACCTCAGTGTCCTCTCTGCCTCCCCTTTTCCCCTGAGCCGCCCACCTTCCGACGTGTCCCCTTCCTGTTCTCTCTCCATCCCAAGGGCCGACCTCCTTAAGGCCCTCAGTCCTCATCTCAACATCTTATTCAGGTGCCGACTTTCAAATACATGCATCTGTCCAATTAGTCATAAAAGACATTTAGAACACAGAAGGTTGCAATAAGGTGGACTAATTTTTTTTAACATTTGTAGGGAGTGCGTGATGAGGTTGGGGGTGAGAGGATAAATTGTGTGGTACATCCAGGTGCTTACCCTGGAGAATAAATGGGGGCAGGAGAGAGGGGGAGGGGGCTCGACTGAACACAGATGTCTACATGAGTCAGTCCCCTCCTTCTCTGTGTCTGAGGGCAGGTGAGAGAGAGGCCTAGACTTCTCCATAGGTGTCAGCAAAAGCCTGCTGGTTGCAAGTAAGTCCTGGCCCGGACCAGAGGCTGGAGGTGGAGCTCATGGGCTCCCAGTATTCCTAAGGCCACCTGGGTGTAGGGGATGACCAGTATCCTTCTGGGAAGAGCCTGCTCAGGTCTAGATGGATATGCGGGGCTTTGCAAGCCAGGATCAGTGCTGGGGAACTCTGGGTATTTCCTGCTCCAATTATTGCTTCATTCATTTACGCACTTTTTTTTTTTTTCTCTTTTGGCAAAGAAATTGGATTTTATCCTAAGTTTAAAACCAACAACGATACAATAGCTTGCACTTAATTGTGTACCTACTGTATGTAGGTACTGTTCTAAGTATTCTATGAGTATCATTTCATTTAAGTATTACAACAACCTGGCGAAGCAGATATTATCAACCTCCTTTTTCAGAGAAGTAAACAGAGACATAGGGAACGTAACTCATGTCAGGTTACACAGGTAGTAAGTGGCTGACCTTGGATTTGAACTCCTGTTGGACTCCTACTTCTGCAGTGGCGAAGGAACCAGTCATACGAACCCTACATCTCATCTGACCAGCAGCCAAAGTTTGTTCCCAGTGAGCCAGTCTTTGCAATCCATCTGTCGATTGCTCACGCTTACCGTTGCTGTTTCTTCCCTCCCTCATTCGGAAGAGGATTTAAGATATTCATACGAGCCGCTACTATGTGCCAGGCACACAGGGGTTTCTGAACGTTTCTTTCTGTTTGGAATGCCTTTTTCATGTTTCCTTTATTCGAACAAAACCTGTTGTTCTAACAGGGTCTAGACCGCGTTTCCTCTCTTCCCCGAGAACTCCTCAGTCGTGGCGTCCATGGTCTTTTGTCTTCGGAGCTCTCTCTGTACTCGGGCCCTGAATCATGTCTTTTCCTATGTAACTATGTTTTGTTCCAGCGTGCCCAGCCTCTCTCACTCAACTGTAAGCCCTTTGGGGACGGGGACTTAGTATATGAATTTTAATGTGGTTGATATGTCCTAGGGTCCAAAGGACATAGGGAGCCTCAATAACAGGAATTGCATGTTAGAGAGTCAGACCCCTCTGCAAGGATGAGAGAGAATCATTGATTGGCTGCCTCCTGCACACCCACTTCTGGGGATTGAGCCTGCAACCCAGACATGTGCCCTGACTGGGAATCAAACTCTGACTTCCTGGTTTGTAGGTCAAGGCTCAACCACTGAGCCACATCGACCGGGTGATAAAGTGGTTCTTGACATGAACTCTAACCAGACCTGACAATGAACTCTGAGTTTCTCAGGAATGCTCACCGGAGCGTGAACAGTTTAAACGACAAAGTCAGCTAGGAGGAAGAGGGTAGATAAATGTGAAAAGCAATAGAGTAGCCATTTACATGTGTTCTCCCCAGAAACCAAAGGACTCTTACAACACAGTGCCCGGTGAATGCTGGCGATCTGCTGAGCGCTGGGTGTCCCACAGATAAGCTTTGCTGTGCCCACTTTCTGTTACCGTGATGTCTGCTGGGCGTGTGCAGTTCCTCTTTCGGCATGAGCAACAACGGCCAGAAGCTAGAACTTGACCCCGAGACACTTCTCCAATAAAGAGATCCAGTGACCTAGTCCAAGGAAGTGAGAAATGGGTGCCACAGCCAGGGTTCTCCTTTGGCCGTCACGGTGTAGAAATCTGGGAGTTTTATTGGGCATCGACCTATGAACCAGGAGGTCATGGTTCGATTCCCAGTCAGGGCACATGCCCAGGTTGCAGGCTCCATCCCCAGTGTGGGGCGTGCAGGAGGCATCAGATCAGTGATCCTCTCTCATCATTGATGTTTCTCTCTCTCTCTCTCTCTCTCCCTCTCCCTTCCTCTCTGAAATCAAGAAAAATATATATTAAAAAATAAAATAAAATCCAATGTGCAGAATAAGGAAGTTGGCTCCCAGCATAGTCTTCTCTTGGCCTAATTTGATGTTTCCTTGCCCATTTCACAATATTCTTTCCTGTGCTCTATCTTTTGGGGATTTACTTGTTTGCCTCTCTTATTTTATGCTCTCCCTCTTTATTTTATGCTCATTTCCTCCTTTTAATCTCCTCTCTCTCCATCTCCAAAGTTATTAAAAATTATTTTTCAATTAAATTTTTTTTTTTTTAAGTTTCAAATGCCCAAAGTGGGGCATTTAGTGAGAAAAGGATTGGGTTTGCACACTGGGCACCAGACCAGGGCTTCTTCCTGAGTGGTGGCTCTGGTGGGTCGCTGTGCTTGGAACCCGTCTGTCTTGGCCCAGTATTTCTACAGTCACGTGAGGAAATACCTCCTCGGTGTGCCTGGAGCTCCTGCAGAGGAAAGCACAATGAAGGTGGTCAGTCATTGCAACGCTCCATCTATAGTCATTGCAACCTGGAATCAATTCCTAGGATCATCCACGCACAGTCCCCAGCACAGTGTGAAGTCAGCCTTCGGTTTCCGCTTCTCTTTCCCTGCATCCACCACTAAGTGGCAGGCACTGGCCGGAGGATACAGCTATGCATAAGCCGCACGGCTGCTCTGGTGGATCTCGGTGTTAAAGACCAGATGAAATCCGACATGTGACCTTCCATGAGTGTTCTAGTTTCTGCCCCACCACCCTCCCTGTGTGTGAAACCTCCTCCTTTTCCGGGGGGCTGGGGAGGGTGGAGAAGGGCAAGAGGAGTCGCTTACTATTTTGTCCAGGCTTAATAATGACCCCTGGCAGCCTCAGGCTCTGGGAGGGCCGAGGAACCAGCATCTTCCTTACACACCATCGACTGCTTTGAACAGTTATTGAAAAATTACTTCCATGGAAGTAATTGTTAGATAGGTTACATACATTGTCGTGTTTATTTTTTAAAAATATATTTTTATTGATTTCAGAGAGGAAGGAGAGAGAGAGAGGGAGAGAGAAAGACGAGAGAAACATCAATTATGAGAGAGAATCATTGATCCGCTGCCTTCTGCACGCCCCACACTGGAGATAGAGCCCGCAACCCGGGCATATGCCCTGACCGGGAATTGAACCCTGACCTTCTGGTTCATAGATCAACGCTCAACCACTGAGCTATGCTGGCCGGACAGTTGTCTTATTTAATTGTTGCAAACCTGCTGTGGAGATGTTTTTATTACTTTCATTTTAGGGATGAGGAAACCGACACTCAAAAATATCTAGTGTCTTGGCCAAAGTCACAGGGCTGTTACATGTCAGAGCGAAGACTGGAACGGGGGCCGAAAGCTATCATGTTTTTTAACCAATACCCTACACCGTCCTCTCTGAGATTCACTACTTGGTAATCAACCCAAGAAGGGGACTGGTCAGCACTGGTGGAACTCAGAAAAAACCCACTGGGCGTGTCTTCAATATAGGTGTGACTCTTTCCATTCAGTCCAGCTTCAGCAAGCTGCCACAGCCAGGTCTGGGACAGGCTCTGTGGCACAATGGGACGCTGAGTGAGAAAGATTCTTTGCCCTCTAGAAATTCAGACCATGGGAGAAAAGGGCGAGAAATAAGTGACTTTCAAGTGCAGTACCGAACACAGCCTAATGAATTAGCATTTGATTATTTTATCACCTGCATTCAATCACTCAGTCTCTCATTTATTCGTCCAACAAGTGTTTTCTCTGGTCCAATGAAAGGCAGTCCCTGAAACCTAGGCTTCCATGAATGTTCTAGTTTCTGCCCCATCACCCTCCCTGTGTGCGAAACAGCCTTCCACCATGTAAAGGAGACAGATAAGTGATCCAGTACTTCAAACAGTAAACCTCGCTTCCAGGTGTTTTTTCTAATTAAAAAATCAGTCAACAAATTATTTCTATTACATTTAATAGACGTTAGATTAGGGTTCTTTTCATCTAATGGGTAATAAATTCAAAATTAATCCAAGAGGGTAACACTGGATCCACCTGACACATTGTATTAAAATCCAAGCGTTCTGTGGTATCACTTTCACATCTTTTTTTACAAGTGTCTAAAAATAGTTGTTCCCCGCTCCAAAAAAGATATCTGAAAATCCAAGTCCACAAAATGTAGCGTATGCGGGATTATTAATTAGCATGCAAAAGAAATTCCCTTTACAAAATAATGCCTTGTCCCTTAAAAAGGGCATAATAGCGAATGCCAGTGATTAACTTCCTTAACGAATAAACCTGTGTGAGAGTGAGGGTCCACAGGCCCGTGAAGACCCTGGAAGTACAATGGAGATAATCAAATCAGAACGACGTGGCTTGGATGACAAAACTGCGGCTTATGTACAACTTTTTGGGATAAACCCACTGGACTGTTATCCAGGAGGTTCAAGGATTTGCGCGAAGAATGTGGGGGTGCGGGGTGGGGGTGGGGAATGGGGGAGTGGGTGGAGGGGAGGGACAACTCTCATCCGCCCGGATTTTCCCAGCCCTTAAGATTTCCTTTACTCGTGCATTACGAGGCTATGGAAAAAAAAAACAAACACGTTTTCGATTAAAGTTTTTTTTTTTTATTAGCAAATAAAGTTCTTGCTTTCTGTTAAGCACGTGACACTAAGAATTCCGCTGTCTTTGGGAGTCGGGCTGCACCGTCCATCGCATGAGCGGACCCGCGGGCTGCACTCCGCGTCCCGCTAAGTCGCGAGGCCCCACGCCGTGGAGTGAATGCCGTGGCGTGAACGTGGCAGGGGCTCCCCTTTTATCCGCTCGCTCCTCCGCGGCCGGGCCCCGGAGGCTGCAGAGCCCCCGCACAGCGCCCCCGCGTGGTCGTCCCAAGAGCCTCCTCCCGGGTCCAGCCAGCCCACGCCGCGCCTCCCGGGCGCCGCAGGGCTCCACGCGCAGCCTGGATCGGGTCAAGGCTCGGACCCGCGGCCCCTGCCCGGGGCGGGCCCTGCCTTCCCGCCACTCCCCAGAGGGACGGCGGCCGCGCCCGGAAGGCGGTGCGTGCCCTCGCCCCGGCCGACTTCCGCGCGGGTCCCGAGCTGGACCGGGGTCGCCGGGCGGCCACGGGGTTGGCTCCCGCCCGCGCCGGAGTCTGCGCGTGCGCGCTGGGCGGCCGGGAGCGCGCGCCCAGAGGGGCGGGGCGGAGGGGCGGAGGGGGCGGGGCCGCTCGCTGGGTGTCCCCGCCCCCGCCCCCGGCGTTCCGCGGTCGCCGTGACAACTGGAGCCCAGGCAGCGGCGGCGGCGGGAGCGCGAGTCCGGCGCCTCCTCCCGGCCGCAGCGCTAGGCAGGCGGCCGCCGCCCGGCCTCGCCGCTCTCCCCGCCTCCCGGCCCGCCCTCCGCCGGCAGTGAGCGGCGCCCCGGCCGCCGTCCGGGCGCGCGCAGCCAGAGGGCGCGACTATGCCAAGATGGTCCTGCAGGCGCGGAACAAGCACCGGGAGGCAGCCCCCAAGTCGCCCCAGCCGCCCCGCGCCTCGCAGTCGCCGCTGAGGGGGACGCCGGACGCCGGGGAGCCCGGGCCCGAGCGCGCGTCCCCGTCCCCCGGGCGCAAGGGCGCCGCGGGCAGGAGGGGGCCCCGTGCCGAGCCCGCCGCGCCGCCCTCCGGGGGTGGCCTCGGGGGGCGCCTGGCGGCCGGGCTGCGCGGGGCGCTGGGCCTGCGGCGCGCGGGGCGCGGCCGGACCTGGACCACGCTCCTGCTAGGTGAGCAGCCCCCGCGCGGCGCCGCCGCCGGACGCGGAACTTTGAGCCGCGGGGTCCCGTCCTCCGCTGCTCCTCTCCCGCTTCCCGCCACCCGGCCCCGCCCCCGGCCCCCGCCAGTTTGCAGCCCTCTCCGACTTTTCCTGGGACAGCCGCGTCTCCTCCCCCCCCCCCTCCCCCGGCTCAGGCCGCCGGGCTCCCTTCCCACCCGCTCCGGTGTCTGCTTTTCAAAACATGGCCCCGAGATCAACAGCTGCGGGGCCCCGCCGCGAGCTGGCCGCTCTGCGCCCAGGAGCCCGGGCGCCGCGGATGGGCGCGCGCCGCCGCCTCGTCGCTGTCTGGGCCGCTGCCCGGAGGAGGGTGCTCCGCTTTGGGTCAGAAGTGATCCTTGGAGCCCAAAGCCAGAGCACGTTCCCTGTCCTAGAAAGTTGCTAAACTTACAACATTTTAGCCTGCTTGTTCCTTCTTGGCCACCAACACCGCCGGGGGCCCTTGGTTTGCGATTCTCCATCAGCAAGTCACTTTCCAGGGCGTTTTGGGGTGCCCGAGCCGCATTTCCTTCCTGCGACCTGGGACCTGGGACCTGGGACGGTTGGTGGGGAGGCCTCGCCCCCCCTCCCCTCCCGCGGCCAGGCACCACAGAGGATGATGTGCAAGGTGCTGAGCCAAATTAAGTGGCCACGTTCGCTGGTTGTGTGGACCGACGTCAGCTTGCCTTTGTCTCGTGACGTGCATCCCGATAAGGCAAGCGGGAGCAGTTAGATAGCAGGCCTAATTTTTCTAAGTCAGCCGGTAACAGTCTCTAACGCTGCTGCTCCCAGGAATGCCACTCAGGGGCTCTGGCTCCGGAATTGTTTAACCACTGGTGATTTATCTCTTATTAACCTTTCCAATCCCCTTAGGGAAGCAAAAGAATTTGGAGCTCAGTATAGGCCGAGGAATAGAACCCAGCAAAACCAACTTCCCCTGAGAGCACTCAAATCATAAAAACCCAGACTCATCACTGTGTGTGTGTGTGTGTGTGTGTGTGTAGGGGGGTGCGTGTTAGTGATGGGCTCAGAAAGGTTGTTACAGTTATTGGGGTACTTTCTTTCCTATTGTAGACTCAAGCCTAGGAAATTCAGACTCTCAGTACTGTTCATTCCCCGTCTTCTCAGTAGCGGGCTTGGGCAGCCCGGCGGGTGTGCAGGCAGGTAAGTTCACCTGGGGGAGGCAGCATGGGACAGCGGATGAGACGGACTCCGGGTTCCGTGCCCGGTGGTGAAGTTTGGTTTGAGTTTCAAGTCATCTCCTTTGTGAACCTTTCCTTCTCTCTGACATGACAAGGGATTACCCCCTCCCTGCTTCCCGGGAGTGTCCTGAGGAGCAGAACTGAAGGGTGGGTCTTGTTCAGGGTGTCCCCAGAAACGTACACACGTCCGCAGCTGCTAGCTCAGTTTTGGACATGAAATGTATTTTAATAAACACTGGCTTTCAGATGATTCCAAGTGTGTGTACACGTTTTTGGGGACACCCTGTCTCTGGAAAAGCACTTTGTGTCTAAAGCACTTAACACATTGTAGTTGCTGTTATGAAGGCGTGTGGGGGAATGAAGTTGCATTTTTCGTGAACATTCACAGTGTAAACGTTCACAACTTTATAATGAACTAGTGCCGTGGTCGGCAAACCGCGGCTCGCGAGCCACATGCGGCTCTTTGGCCCCTTGAGTGTGGCTCTTCCACAAAATACCACGGCCTGGGCGAGTCTATTTTGAAGAAGTGGCGTTAGAAGAAGTTGAAGTTTAAAAAATTTGGCTCTCAAAAGAAATTTCAATCGTTGTACTGCTGATATTTGGCTCTGCTGACTAATGAGTTTGCCGACCACTGAACTAGGGGGAGGGGGGTGGTGGAGCTTCTTCAAGGAGGCGCAGTAACAAGTCAAATAACACCCATTGCCATTTTCTTTGGTGCGTGTTTTCTTGTAATTGCATTTTCTTGGAATCTTGATATATTGGGTAGCTTGTGTTTGGATTTAGCGGTGCCCATACCTAAATACAGTGTTGTGTTACTGTAACAGTGGGCCGCTTTATTTGACTCACCCCTTTGGCTATCGGAAGGGGGCACGGTGAGGGAACTGTCTTGTGTTCTTGGGTTTGCGTTGGCCACTGACCACCAGATGTGTGGAATTAGGTGACCAGACTTAGGTCTAGAGACTTCTGTCTTGCTAACATCTACAAAAGGCCACAGGGCACCTCGAGAGATGGTTCTGGAGAACCATAGGACCTGGGATGTTCGTCTCTTTCTCCGGCCCTTTACTCTCGATCTTGCAAAGAGGAGCAGTACGCAGACATTTGGAAAACCGCCTCATTTCCTCTCCTCTTCCCCCTTGCAGCATGAGGGAGAGTTGGGCTGACCCTGTACCGTCTTTAGTATGGGACTTCGATATGACAAAAATGGCTTCATTTATGATTAGGAAGAAATTTTATAACTTGAGTTTCCTTGATAAAACTACAGATTTTTAAGAGTAGAAACTGACTCGGGGTCCCTAAGTCAGTGTCTCTCATCTCCTTCCTAAGTGCTGAGTGCTAGCTTCCAAGGAGACCCTTTCCACGGTTGGGCAGTGTTAAACGTTGTTTAAAAAGCCATTGTAATAAACACGTGCGTTTAGCATTTGGGGTCCTGACTTAGGATCTATTTAGCACTGACAGTTGTAAAGAAGGGTTCTTGCAATGTTTTTTTAGACGTCTCAGCCCAGTAGCTTCCTGTATCAGCCAGGGAGGCCGTGCTGTCGTCAGGAAAACCATAGCAATGCTCCTCAGACTTCTTTGACCACAACCCACAGTGAGCAATCGAGTTTACGTTAAAGTCAGTCCGCGCACATCCTGAAAGTGCAACCCACTGCATGTAGCACGTGCTTCTCTGTCTATTTCTGTATGTCCCGGCGGGAAACATCTAACACAGGGCTGTTTCCAGAAGTCTGGGCAGGCATGAGGCCACAAAGGGTCCCGAAGCCCCAGGCACTGTGCACAGTGGGAAGGTGCTGCCACCCCTGGGCCTGAAGGGAGGGGGCGCTGTCAGCAGCTGCACCCCAGGAGAGCTGTGCCGGGGAGCGGACCACCGAGAAGAGTGGCTCCGGACGCTCCTGCAGCCCTGTGATCCGCTGGTGCCTCTCTGCTGACCACCTGGGAGCCCTTACAAGGGCCCAGCTGAAGGGTGGGTGGGGTCAGCCTCCTGGGGCTGGGAACGAGGCAGAGGAGAGGAGAACTCCTTTGGAGAGGCACAGGGAGACGAAGCACACACGTGCACATGTTCAGCAGGGTCATGTAAGAACACTTACCCCACGTGTGGAGGACACGCTGATTTTCTATCTGCTCTTTTTAAAAATGCTGTTTATAAGCCATTAGGCTGTTTCCTGACCTCCTGTTCTGACCCGTAGTTTGCAAACACTGCCTTAGAAGAGCTGCGTCTGTCTCCGTACCTGTTTCGGACGAGGTAGGCGCCTGAGCGCAGCGGTTAGCTTCTCTGAGTCTCAGTTTGTCCCCGTGAAGAGGGAGATCGGCACTGGACTAGGGTCCTCAGCCTTAGCTGTCCCCTGGGGCTTTAAAATGCAGGTAGCTTGGCCAGCGCAGTCAGAATGGGCCGGGGTGGAGTGGGGGAGCAGAGTGCTTTTAAAGCCTGATGTCCCATTTCTGTTAGAAGCAGGCTGCCTGGCATCCCTGCGCTGACTTCCTACGAGGAATCCCCTGGAACTGAGTGAACCTCCGCCCCTTCTCAATGGGACGCAGTCCAGGCTGCGGAAGTTTCTCCCAATCTCAGTTGTTTTCCTGACACGGGCTCTGAGTTGCCATTTATCATCTGATATGGCTTATCGAATTAGGGTTCGAAGAAGAGTGACAAAATTCTTGCCCCCGTGCCCCTTATCACAGCCGGAAGTCTAGAGGCTAACCTGCGAGGCTCTGTGTTTTGTTTTTTTTTTTTTTTTTTTTTTTTTAATATATTTTATTGATTTTTTTACAGAGAGGAAGGGAGAGAGATAGAGAGCTAGAAACATCGATCAGCTGCCTCCTGCACGCCCCCTCCTGGGGATGTGCCCGCAACCAAGGCATGTGCCCTTGACCGGAATCGAACCGGGGACCTTTCAGTCTGCAGGCTGACGCTCTACCCACTGAGCCAAACCGGTTTTGGCATAGGGTCTGTGTTTCTAGAAATAGGGGAACGGTGCTTTCCTTTGCGGAAGTGAGGAATGTGCATGTTAAACGTAAAACAGAGCTTGTCTGCGGTGAAAGACCAAAATGTCAGATGCCATTTACTAAACAAACATCATAAAAAACGCAACCTACCGGGCCAGCGTGGCTCAGTGGTTGAGCATCGATTCCTGGTCAGGGCACAGGCCCGAGTTACGGGCTCGATCCCCAGTGTGGGGCGTGCAGGAGGCAGCCGATCACTGATTCTCGGTCATCATTGATGTTTCTCTCTCTCCCTTCCTCTCTGAAGTCAATAAAAATATATTTTTAAAAAGTAACCTGAGTGTGGAAAAGATAGCCGGTGGTAAAACTGCTGTTTCACCCCCTTCTGTGTGTCCTTCCTCTTTCCCGTCACCGGCGGAAGAGAAGGTGCGAGGCGGGCAGAGGAGGAAGGCGTGGGGTGCATTAGCATGTTGGAGAGGAGAGGGTGGTGGGCACCAACATGAGATGGGCACAAACAGATCTCCTTAAGGAAGTTGGGTTTTTATTCCTAGTGCGCTGGAAGCCACCCAGGGTCCGAGAGGGGACAGGTTGGAAAGAAAAGGTCAAGCATTCTGTCTTATCTTGGGCGTGTTACCCTTGAGGCATTTGTGCAATTTGAGTAGAAATGTCAAGCAGGCCCTAGCTGGTTTGGCTTGGTGGATAGAGTGTCAGCCTGTGGACTGAAGGGTCCCGGGTTCGATTCCGGCCAAGGGCACATGCCTGGGTTGCGGGCTTGATCCCCAGTTGGGGGCATGCAGGAGACAGCCAATCAATGATTCTCTCTCATCATTGATGTTTCCATCTCCCTATCTCTCTCCCTTCCTCCCCGAAATCAATAAAGATATATTAAAAAAATTAAAAAAAATGTCAATCAGGTGATGGGACCTCAGAAGAGGTCTGAGTGGAGACATGCATAGGGGTCATCGGCAGTGGGTGGTATTCAATGCATGGGAGCTGTCACAGCATCTTTCCTGACACGGCTCCTGTGTGCCAGGCGTGGGTCTGAGATGAACTCACTTGTCTGAAACTCGCTTCACTGCTCGCTCAACCCTCACCATGACGCTGTGACTGATCTACCCAGGTGGGGGGTCTGAGGCCCACAGATGTTAAGTAACGCACCCAGGATCACCCCTAGGATGTGGGAGGGCAGGGGTTTGAACCCAGGTGATGGGCACCAGGCTTCATGCTCTAACCACTAGGCTGTGTTTCACCCTTTGCAGGCGAGTATCCCGGGGAAGAGAGGAAGCCCAACACGTAGTGCTCCATGGCATTACCCTTCTTGTTTCTCCCTTCCTCAGGGAAAGAGGGACTCCACACAGAGATGCGGAGTAAGAAGTGGGAAGGGCATATCAGGGGTGGCGTGGGCCCAGGAGAGCTGTCCTGGGGGCCTTGCTTTCAGAGGCGGAGGCATGGTGAGCGCCGGAGCCAAGGTGTATTAATGAGGAGATGCGGACCTATACATTTCCCTGGAGAGCCAGTGAATAGGGTGGGAATTCAGCATTGAAAGAGTTTATTTTCAATGTTTAAAGCCTTTTTTTTCTCTCTAAAATAGACTTCTGGTTAACTCTAAAGAATGTTCATATTCACTTAAACATATTAAGAGGTACAATTAGAAGGACTCTGAACCTGACATTCATGAGTACTCAAATAAATAACAAATGTGATGAGTTTAGGGTAAATCTGAGGATAAATTACCAATTTGTGATTGATTTGTGGTCATACTATGACATCAATAGTAAAAGCAGATACAATTTTATTGTGTAAATATGCATATTTGGATGTTGCTAAAATTTGAACGGTAGCTATTTTTATAAATTTTACACACTGAGCTGTTTGGCTGTATTCATTTCTCTTATGTAAATGTGCCCTAGCCAGTTTGGCTCAGTGGATAGAGCATCCGCCTGCGGACTGAAGGATCCTGGTGAAGGTGGTCAAGGAAAGGCACGTACCTCGGTTGCAGGCTCCCTTGATATTTCTCTCTTAACCTCTCTCTTCCACTCTCTCTAAAAACCAATGGAAAAATATCCTAGGGTGAGGATTAAAAAAAAAGTTTATGTAAATGAGATGCATTATCATAGGGACCACAGCCTGAGTGTCGCTGTTCTCTTTCGTTACCATTCTAATGATTACCAGTCATCAAAGTTAGTGAAAATCACATCTATTTCTAGGAAAAGACCATTATGTGGATGTTTAAGTCCATAAAAGGCGGTCTCGTTTCATAGGAAAGATCAATTCTGCATGGATGACCTTTCGTAACTCAAGAATCATTGAATAGGAATAAATGTAAAATGTGGAAGAAATAATTTTCAGAGCACATAGATCTACAACTATTGGAACTGTTTTTTGTGTTTTTTTTTTCTTTTTTTGCTTTACTATACTGTATTTTCTCAGCATTTTCACTGTTTTTTTTTTGAATGCATGTAAATTAATAGTTCACATGTCTTCATGTTTGTCTGTCATGTGTCCTCTTGTTCAATTTTCTTGCCAAAGCAACCGATTGTCAGGTGTGATTTTCAGCCCTGTCACTACACATAATCCGTGTTCAGATGGCATTTTGTCATTTTAATTTATAGCAGCTAATGTTACCAGAGTAGCGTAGTCACCAGAATCGAGCACAGGAGTTCCAGTGTGACTCACTGAACTGAGCAAGGATGCAGGGCGTTCATCGTCAGCAGCACCCACTGCATCTGAAGCACAGGGGTCCGTCACTTGACTAATTCCTTTTGAACACTTGCCATCATGACAATTTCTCTAACGTGAGAAGCTTGTCATACTTGAGAAGAGCGAGGCTTTACTCATGTTCTTATAGCGACTCAGGCTTGCCTACCTGTTACTGCCCTGCACGTTCCCTCCTGTTGACGTCCTGGCCCTCATCACGGCTCTGCGTGACGCCGTCCTCCAGGGCCGTGTGTGAAACCTCGGAATTTGTCCCTGCATTTTCTTTCTGATCCTGAGGTACTTACGTAACTGGCACGGTGCTGCTGTTTTCCACGATGTTTAACATTTTTTAAGACCTCTTTCTCACTCTTTTCTCATCAGTGATCTCCATGGAGATTTCATAAAGGTTACCTCCTGTAGTTCCCCAGGGGAGGAGTGGATGTAGGCCAGGTGAGCGCCCGCATCATCAGAGAGCTCGCTGGGGAAGCGGGGGTTGAGTCCAGGCCTCAGCACATCTGTCAGGGTGCAGGTATCAGCTCTCAGTCTGAGGACCGTCATCTATGCGTGAATGGGGAGATGACCGCACTGTTCCCAACCTGACAACCCCTTTAGGAAGAGCACTGTTTTGCTGGCTGCTGCTCACATAAATACTGAAAAAATGGGGAAATTCACTTTGTCTGTCTTCGTTTACTTGCCTAAGTATATTCTCTCAGGTGGTGACACACTCTCTCTGTGCTCCCGTGTAAGCCTTTGTCCTGATGCGTCAGTTACTTCTAAGGACTTTGCTCCTGCACGTCAGCGCATCCTTTGGTTATGGACTCGGGCTCTCCCGGCCTGGGCGCTCCAGGCCCCTTCGGTTGGGGAGCTCTGCCGAACCCCCTCCTGGTGCTCATGGCTCTCTGAGAGCTGGACACTGTGTGTGGAGTGGGCAAAGGTAGGTTCACAGTCATAAATAAATAATACAATAAATAACCCACAATACTGTAAGAATCAACTTCCGCATATGCACAACTGTCAACCTACTTTTGCCCACTCCTGCATATAGTGAGTGGGACTAAATAAATAGTCTCTCATTATTGTCATTGCCATTTATATTCCGTACCATCACTGTTAGTGATGGGAATTCTTTTGTCATGTTGGACAGCTTTTTACAGCTGTCTTCTTTTCTGCCTACTCGCCATAAACCCCACCTAAGTTGTAATCATATCTTGAGAGCTGCCCCCCAGCCCCACTTGGATAAACCTGCCCTGACAAGGTCATTGCTGACCTGCCTGCTCAGATCCCGCGCAGTCCACGGACGGCGCCATTTCCCTGAGCGCCGCTTGTGTTCTCTCGTTATTTATGTACCCAAACCTCATCTCAAAGATCGGCTCTCCAAGGGCGCCGGGATTGGCTAGTATTTCCTTAATGGTCTTCTCGGTTCCTGGGAAAATGTGTTGTGCAACTAGTAGTCATTTAGGTATTTGCTGACTGTAAAACCCACACACGTGTCGGTGCTAGAGAGAGGGAGGGGGCTGAGCGCGTGGCGTGCGTCGCTGCTTCCTCCCTCCCAGCCCGGGTCCTAACGAATGTCTTCCCTTGATTGGTCACTGCACAGAAACTGGGCTTTGTCTCCTTCTAGGCACTACAGCCTAGAAATGCTTATTTCCATACGTTCTCTGGTTTTATAATACACTTTTCCTTCTGTAACGGGCAGGCTTTGGGCAGTTTCAAATGCTTAGATATTGCCTTTAGGTGTTCAGGTTCTTATTGAATTGAGTCCATGCTGTAATTTCTCGTACATGGTGACAGTCACTTAACATTCTAACCCAGTGAGGTGCCAGGCGCCGTGCCAGGAGATGGAGATGGTGCGATGAATTCACCAGGAGCTCAGCCTCACGGCGTTGCTTCCAGTAGGGGGACTGCCGGGGTGACCAGCTCCCAGGCTGTGGAGGTACCGCTGGGGCCGAGGGCAGGCCTCCCCAGATGCCAGGTAGCGTGGAAGGACGGAGGCGGCTCTCAGGCGGGAGCAAAGGCAGAGCATCTTGGCGTTTTAGGGGGTTGTTGCCCAGTGCCCCAGCGTGAGGACTGTGTGGTTAGGGATTAAGTGGAAATCGGCCAGTCGTGGGCGCTCCGGTGTGAGCCATGGAAGTCATGGGGCTTTTCTAACAAGGGCTGAGGTGCTAGGTCTCTACACGTAGGACTTGACTGTGCTCTCCAGGAGTTGGCCTGGGACAGGGATGCTCTTTACTGGTGACTCAGCTTCTGGAAAGAAACATTTATTTTATTTGTTGTTGACATTACAGATGTTCGCCATCCCCCCCCCCCCATTTTATCCACCTCCACTCAGCCCCTCCCCCTCCCCCTCTGAATGGATGCTTGAGAACAATCAGAAGTTGTTAGTCAGAGAGGAAGGGTTTGTGTGTAGAATTGTCCAGGCTGGCTTGAAAACCTTGCCTAATAGATTGAAGGGACGTCCTTAACCTCTTTTTGTCATGTTGTCACTTGAGGGTTAGGGAGGCTAAAATTCTTTAGAATATTTTAAGCATGGATTAACCTCAATTTAGGAATAAGTCGTATTTTTAAAATTCGCAAGTCCTTTGGACTTAGAATGCATTTCTTCATATTTTGGGCTGAGAATGTATTTCTCCATATAAACATTGTCACTAGGTGAGGTCATCCTGTGCCCACACATGGGAAAGGAGGCAGCTCTGTAGGTTGGGAGTGAGAAGGCCTGGGTTCCCCAGTGCTTGCCCCTCACCAGCTGTGTGCCTTGGAGAAATCCCCTCTGGGCCCTTGTCCTTACCCTCCAGGTTGTGTAAGAATCCAAGGAGAGCCTGGGAAGGTGCTGTCATTTAAAGCACATGCTACTTACAGAGTCACGTGTCAGGGAGAAGGCATGTCCCCGGTGGGAGATGTGTTGGTCAGGAAGGCATGTCGCTGCCTGCAGGTAAGCATAGAGGGCCCCGGAGACACAGCCCACCCTGGCTCCAAGTTCTTGCTCTCACTCCTTGAGGACGAGGACAAGAGAAAGGACTTCAGCTGCAGAGGACTCGGCTGAGGAATCTTAAAAATGCAGATCGTGCCCGGCCAGCATGGCTCAGGGTTTGAGCATTGACCCGTGAACCGGGAGGTCACAGTTCGATTCCTGGTCAGGGCACATGCCCAGGTCACAGGCTCAATCCCCAGTGTGGGATGTGTGTGCAGGAGGCAGCTGATCAGTGATTCTCTCTCATCATTGACGTTTCTATCTCCCTCTCCCTCTCTCAAATCAGTAAAATATATTTTTTAAAATGCAGATTGCAGGGCTCTATTTCCTGGTCATCTGGTTGGGGTGGGGTGGGGCGCCTGGAGAGGACCAGGAGAGGAGGTGAGAGGTAGGGAGCTCGGTGGGCAGAGCCTTGAGGATGGTCAGAACGAAGGGAAGAACCCCGCCCCATTTCTTTCTAGGTTCCTGCCCTCCTTACTGCTGCTGCTGTAGCCGCCAGGCAGTGGGGCGGGGCAGGGCTCTGGACTTGCCTGTATGGAGCCATCAGAGGGCGAGAACAAAGGCCTGGACTGGCCTTGGGGACTGCGCTGGAAGGACGGGCATCAGGGGAGCAAGAGCTGCTTTAGGACCACAGGAGCCCGATCCGATGGAACACAGGCCTGCTCCCCGCTCCTGGTGCCCAGCTCCATTCCTGGTACCCCAGCTTCGGGCTGCCAGGCACAGGAAGCAGGCGGCTTATTTGCACTAACTCGGTGGTGACTATTTTTGGAAAAAAAACCAAAACAAAAAACAAAAAAAACCAAACAGGTATTACTCGCACACGTGTGTATGTGTGTGTCCACCAATCAAAGTATATTCAGCTTGGGGTCCTTATGTGGGCATGGTTTAGGATGCTTTCATTGCCCCCTTAGTGATACCAAGTTGTACGCATTTGTTCAGCAAACATTTGCGTCTGGCTGTGTGCTCAGCTGAGTGCTCTAGGAAAGTTCAGTAATATTCTGTTTCGTTTAAACAAGATCCTGATAAGAGAAGAAGAAGAGGCTGCTCAAGTCCCATAGGACTGAGAATTGATATAATGCGACATATAATCTGGTGCAACATTTTTTTGATCAGAAAGAGGAAAGAGGGTCCAATTTCGTTTCAGAGTGTTGGTGATTTATGTGCTTCCAGCAAAACTTAAGAGCCTTTCACGTTTCTCAGCCATAGGATTGCAGTGTTGAATCAGACCACGAAGCAAACCTTCTTTCCTTGAGCACCTTCTTGTTACCGAATAGGTTTATGTTCTGATTTTAAAAAGAAAACAAAAACAACTTGCTATACTTACCTCAATACCTTGGAATGACAAGATATAGCACATGTATTAAAATGGAAAAAATGGATTATCAATTTTGTGACACTTCCAAAAAGAGTATAAACTGCTTTGATAATCACTAGAATAAATTTAGAGAAAATCAATTTTAATCTCTTTTGTAGGCAAGAAGGTAAGAAAGGTTCTTTAGGGGGCCTTCAGAAGTTTTTATCGCTTTATGTGTTGATGCCTAAATTACCTGCTCACAAGGCCGTATCTACTTGTGCTTTCATTTTGAAATGACATACATATAATTTATTTCAATTTTTAATAAATGAAAGCATAGCTCTACATTTTTATATAAAAACCAGTGGCCCGGTGCATGAATTCATGAATATTGAAAGGAAATTAATTAGAAGAAATATTTTAATATTGCTATTTGCCCTTTCTCTATAATAGAAATTTACAGTCGACAATGACAGATGGAAACACATGCGTGTGATTGGCTCCAGGAGAGCTTTATATGTATTGCGCGTGTGTGAGACAACTTAGCCTTTTATATATATGGAGTAAACTTGCTTAATTAGACCTGCTTTCTGATTAAGCTAAACTTTTTCCAGCCCAGTGAAGCACCCCAACTTCTCTTTCAGGTAATTGTCAGTAACACAGCAGTAAATATCAACACAAAGCAGATTATTACTGTAGATCATGCAGGGAGAACAAAGGATAAAATATTTAACTGCAGCAGTGTTTGACTATATTCTGTGCAGTGAGAAAACCTGGTTGCCCCTAACTGCCCCCCGCTGCCGGCCTGATAACCCCCAACTGCCCCCCCCCCTGCCGGCCTGGTGGCCCCTTACGGACCCCAGCCCCCCCGCGGCCTGGTCGCCCCATGCAGCCTGCTGTTCAGTCATTTGGTCATCCCTCACTAACCCGCCTGCCGGCCTGGTCGCCCCACACAGCCTGCTTTTTCATAGGCAGCCATCTTGTGAGGACGTGAGGGTTAATTTACATATTTCATCTTTATTATATAGGATAGCTTCTATAAAACATACTGCCTATATCTACAGATGAACTGCAGCTTTTCCCCTTTTATCTTTAATATAAAAAAAGATAGGGAAGAATAAGATACTTGAGAATAAGGAGGCCTTGGCCTTTGTCTCCCCCACACCCTAGTCCCCTCGGCATGGCTCTGAGGTCACAGTCCCTGCCTGCAACTTCCCTTTCTCTGTTTACTTGCTTTGTTTCCTTGGGCAAGTTACTCAAGTTTTTTGGGCCTCAATTTCTCATCTGTAAACTGGGGCAGTATCTGTACCTACCACATAGGGTAGCTGTGAGGATTTATTGGGGTAGCTCAAGTAAAGCACTAAAAGTTTCTGGCCTGTAATAAGAATTCAAATATTATCTGCTTTATTATGTTTACTGCTACATGAAAATGAACAAAGGAGTTCAAAATGTTGAGCACATTATTAGTGGATCCAGAGACTGTGAAAGAGTGCCATTCAGATGCCAAGAACTCCAAGAATTGTTTACTCTAGTGCTGTAGGAATTGAATGAAAGGAATCACAGAAGGCACCAACGGCCACTTTGTACCTTCCACCCTTCTCCTGAGAAAGTAGAGGGATGATGGCCTTGAGAAATCCTATTCATCACTCGGGAATTGTGGAGGTCAAGGCCTACTTAAAGGTATAGCGTGAAATGCATTGCTGTTAGTAAAACACAGGATGCACTCTTTTAGAGAATCGTTTAGTATTCTACAAGTTTATTATTGTCAAATGGGAAGAAGAAACTAACAGTCAAATTATAAAATAGGAGCAACATTATTATTTTCAAATAATATTGTTTAAAATGGAGAATTGAAGATGACAAACCAAACTCTACGAATTAATAGTTTAGTAAAAAAGCCACGAATACATGTATTACAAAATAAATAGACTTGAAAAATAAATACATTAACAATATCTAGTATATATAATGAAAACATGATTTTGTGGATATTAGCAGGAAAAAACACGTTAAATTCTCAGGAAGGCTTAATAAGAAATATGAATTGACTGTATTAAATATGTATTAACTCCACTGGTAGAATTTTTGTCGAGGGCACTTGAAAAGCACGATGAATAATGGAGGGTATATATCATGTGTATGGATGTGAACATATGGAATTATACTGTAAACATGTGGATTCTTCCAAAATTAATTTATAAATGAAATCCTAATTATCTTCTCAAAGGGATTATCAAAGTATGACAAGTCTTCAGTATGATAAAGGTGGCTTTTACATTCTGTGAGAGAAGAGTGATTTATTCAGAACATTATGGTTAGATCATTGAGAAAGTAAAGCCCAGATTTTATTATGGTGGGGTGAAGTCTTGAAATGAAAAGGAAGCGGATAGTGTTTGTCAACAAGAAAAAAATCACAATTTCCAAAGGTCAAAGTATCATATACAAACAAATGTCAGATGACAAGCCTAGTTCAATATTTGCAGGTTCATTGATCTAGAGAGTAACCCTTTATCTTTTATAATCAATTATATCTCCTAGGCAAAGTGTATTATTTTAAAAAAATATAAACACTTCTTTAAGAATCAGGCAAAGATCTGAGCTATTTTCATTGTCCGGTTCCTTAGTAATTATTTAATCAGAAGCCTGCACTAACTAAGGTGAACCTTGAGATATAAGAGTATTGAGTGGTATTTTCTAGATTCATCTTAATATGTTCTTTTTACTTGGACAGAAGCATACTATTGATTCTGTTAAATAACAACAATTCAAGTGAGTAAATTTTAAGGATGGAATCGGCTTTATTGAATGATTCATGAATTGGGCAGCCTCCATCCAGCAGTAGAAAGGAGCTCCACTGGGCTGTGGAGAGGACAGGTGTAAAGGCTGGTGGGCTGTGGGTGGGGGGTTATTAGCCAGGAATGCATTGTTCCCTCCAGGGCTGCCCTCCTGAGCAGGGAAGGGCCTTCCTGCAGCTGGGAATTCCAGGTTGACTGGTTACAGGTCAGGCTCCTGCACAAGCTGAGGCTGCAGGTACATTTGGCATTAAGTCGTGGTTTGCTGCTGTGGGGCTCAGCGCCACTTTGGTCTGTTTGTTAACAATTCTCATATACTGATCTAATTATTAGCCTGTGTTCTCTCTCTTACCTTTTCCTTATTCCTTTTTCCTCTCCATCTCTTCTTTATTTCGTTTTAAGTTTGTTTAAAAGTAGTAAAATTTATCAGAAATATATGGAAGTCACAGTTCCCTGTTTGTATCCGCCCCCGCCCCTCCCGGAAGCCAGCACCTTTCTTTATTCCAGATCACCATCAGCACTGGCTGTGCTCCTCTCCCGCTTCCGTTGGTGGCGATTTCCCTCAGAGGCGACCATGCGCAGTTTTGGGCAAATAATAGGCCTTCGCATATGTTGTTGAAAGAGCCAGTGAAAATTGCGGGGGCCTGATGCGGCGGGGGCCAGACATGGCGGGGATCTCCCTTTTCCGCGTCCCGCTCGGAAAGAGAGATGAATGAACCGGTTCTAAATGGAGGCGGCCAGGGATTGAGAAATAATAGGAATAAAGAAAACAAGACGCAGAAATAGATTCATGAAGCTGGGGCTGGGTGGGATGCCATCTTTCCTCTCTCATGGAGAGGCAGCATGACGATGATGACCCTGAGCCACCCAGCAGGTTTATTTTATATCCCAAAAATCCAGGAAGTAACACCAAAACTTAGGATCAAAGGAGCTTATTTGCATTCTTAACTAGGCCCCAGCATTACTGGATTTACATATCTAGACCCGCCCCTGCTGACACCTGGGCTGCTAGAAGTCAGAACTGATTAACATGTCCAGCCTTATTGGGGAAGCATGTTCCCAGGGCGTGACTCGGCCTACGATAATTAAGGAAATGCCCAGGTGCCTCCCAGGCGGCCCTCTACAGAAAATTGTAGACATAGCCTTAATTTGCTTAATTCCTTTGCAATTCAACCAACTGGTATTTTAAGCAGAGTCTTGGGGCTTCTTTTGAAGAGACGGTATTCTTCTCGCAGCCCCTAAAAGTCCAACACGTACGCATCCCTAACCGCGCAGTGCATGTCTTTGTGAGGGTTTGTTAAGTGGAAACATTTCTTTGTGTCAACATAATAATCTGTTTTTTTCCCTTCCAGCTGCCTTTGCCGCCGTGCTGCACTGGTAAGATCTCTTTCCTCCCGTGGCCCTTTCTATGCAGGTGGTTATGACTTCCCTTCGCTACCAGGGAATCATTTCAGGCTGATCGGGGGAATATACATGATCACATGCAACACAGGCGTCTGAAAAAGTAGTTTAATTGATAAATCAGGTCAGAGTAATAGAATTTTTTAATAAAGAGATTCATTATTGAAGAGGTTATATTTGAGATTCTATTTCGCTTAACATTAGTATAGTGTTCATGTTGCGAAGAAGATTAATTTTTTTAATCTTCTGGATAGAGAGAAATATGAATTTCATTAATCAGACATTTCTGAAATGGTAATTCAATGACATTTATAGTTTACAAATTTTATTGTACTTGGCTTAAAGTATTTTCTGGTTCATTTTACATTTAAAATCTAACTGGAATGTGTTTTCTTGCAGAGAGAAATTTTAGTACAGATGTAAGACATATTGAGCAGGAAAACAAATATGGGTACCATTGTATTTGCCTGTTGTTACAAAATTATCTGCAAATTATTAGATAACTTTATTTCTGCATTTAGTGTTTCTTTCAAAAAGATGACTTCCTGTAAGTTTCAGCATTGTTGCTCTGTTGCTCTTTTGTTTTTGCAGGAGCCACATAACACACCTCTTTGAAAATGATCGGCATTTTTCTCACCTCTCAACATTGGAAAGGGAGATGGCTTTTCGCACTGAAATGGTTAGTTTTCATGTGGTATTTGATTGTAGTATTTTAGAAATCTAAACATGTTAAGCTTTTTCTTACGGAGATTTTCAACGATGTTCCAAAGTAGAAAGATTGGGCACCTTCCATCTCCCATCCCCCAGTTTCAGCACCTCGGACACAGCCATTTTTCTTTCCATCCACACCTCACACACCCCTCTCCTCAAAGGAAACGCAGCCTTGTATCATTTCATCTGTCAGCACTTTCATGTGGATCTTTTGGGAAGGACGTTTTTGTTAACGACAGTCCCTTTATCACTCTTGGAAACAATGAACAGCAATTTTTAATAATGTCGAGTGTCAATCCCTGTTAAAAAAAATCTCTTTTTTACAGTTAGTGTGTTGGTATATTTGAATCAGGATCCAAACATTGCATTAGTTGATGTATCTCTTATTTCGCTCTTAAGCCTTTCAATCTACAAGTTCCTCTTCCATTTTTGTTTTGTTTTCCTTGCTATTTATGTTTTGAAGAATCCTGGCCTTTTGTCCTATAGAATTACTCTCAGTAATTCATGTATTTAATACGTTCCACTGTCCCAGATGTCCTGGAAATTGATAGATAAGAGTCTCGATAGCTGAAGGTTTGATTTTTTGGGGGAGGGGTAGGGATACTTCAGAAGTGGGGCTATGCACTGACTGTGCCATGCGAAGAGGCACCCGTCACTGGTCGTCTCACTTTCTGTGATGTTGAGATTGATCAGTGGCTTTAGGTATTGTCATAGCTGGCCCTCACTCTAGATCAGTTATTTCATTAGGATTTCCAGATGATGACTATCTATTCTATTACCTTTTCTGCATTATTGACTGTAACTCTTCTATAAAGGACTTTCCCATAATACTTATTTGGTTTCTCTGGGGCAGGGGTCCTCAAACTTTTAAAACAGGGGCCAGTTCACTGTCCCTCAGACTGTTGGAGGGCCGGACTATAGTTTAAAAAAACTATGAACAAATTCCTATGCACACTGCACATATCTTATTTTGAAGTAAAAAAACAAAATGGCAAAAACACCCGCATGTGGCCCGCGGGCATAGTTTGAGGACGCCTGCTCTGGGGTTTACCTCATACAGATAAGACGGGGTCCTTAATTCTTTCTAGATACCACTTTTCGGAGAAATTAGTTGGTTCTCCTGCATCTTCTCATTATGATCGATGGAGTTTAACAGGTTGTATAAGCTTACCTGTCTGTAGGTGCTGAGAGCCTGGCAGCTGGCTCTCTGTTCCCTTGGCATGACTCACTGCTGCCCTGTAGCTTCCTTACTTTCCGGTTCTGTAGACATTTTATCTCCTGACCTGGAGTTGTCCAGTTTTTTAAGAAGCCCTGATTCCTTTCAGTGGCAAATGGTTTTTTGAGACCACAATTTTGGTGCTAGATATGCTCATTGCTGCTATTTTATGTTAGATTGGCCTTTTAAGTAAATTAGAATTAGGAAACAGTATTTTTAAGAGAAAACAAATCGTGAATTTATGTTCATATTTTTAAATTAAAATTTAGGATTTCATGATTTTTACTTATTTTATATTAAATTTCTATCTTTCCTGTTAGCCTGAGAATCTTGGTTTGAAATTACTTACTTTTGAAGAATAACAGTGCCAATGGTATTGTTAAAAATGTGATTAAAATATGATAACTGAAAACAAGTTAGGACTTCCTTTCATTTCATTATGACTTAAGGATACATAGTAGGGATGCACAGTAAAATTACTATATCTTAAAGTTATTGGAAAACATCTCCCAAATTGATAGTTTAATTTCTTTCTTTAAAATTTTTTTGACATATAGGTATTTAAATTTAATTTTATGATTAAATAAGGTATTTACATGATTCCAAAATCAAACTTACAGAACAATAATTCAAATAGGCTGTTAGGAGAAACATTTTTGGCTCGGTAAGAATTTGTGGCTCATGGTGAATTTTAAGTTCCATAGCAAACCACTCACCCTATTCATAAGATAGCCTCCTCCAACACTTACATTATGTGGGTTTTCTTAAATGAGGTCTGCTGAGCTATGTTATTTTTGTAAATGTAGAAACTATTTTTGAAGCTCTTTTGAGTCCATTTGTTTCAGTTAAGACCAAGTTATACTAAAATATGTAGGTTTTTGCAATCTAAGAATTTATCAGTGGTTAAAAACCTGTGAAGTTGATTGTAGTTATTACTTACTGGATTGCTTTGTTTTTCAAAACACAGTGTACTTGACTTTTTTAAAAAGCTAATAGGAGGTATAGTAATTATGTACTTTTTATTATAACTATAATATGTCCTTATTTCAGGGATTGTATTATTCCTACTTCAAGACTATTGTGGAAGCACCCTCGTTTTTGAACGGAGTGTGGATGATTATGAATGATAAGCTGACTGAATACCCCCTTGTTATTAACACATTAAAAAGGTTCAATCTTTACCCTGAGGTAAGTTGCTTTTTCAATTGTGATTTTCTTACTTAAAAAAAGAGTGTTATTTGTATTACATGCTCATTCTAAATCTAAAAAATGATTCAAAATAAATTTTATTCCATTTTAAAAAAGAATGTATCTCTTCTTGGAAAGGAATGTGAAAACATCATTATTTTTGAAGGGCTTGAACAGATGCAGTGGGGGCTGTTTTGACTGCGTGGCTTAGGAAATGTGCAGATTGTCTGGGTCGGGGGCTTGAGGGGATCCTAACAAGGCAGCACCATTCATGTCCCATGCCATTGGCCACAGTGCTGCTTCCTTGTCTGGGAGGCTTCCTTTAATTGGAGGTGCATTCTTCCGCTGGCCCACCCACGAGGCGAGGGAGGAAGGCAGTGACATCAGTAACTTGTTTTGGCCTCTCCTTACCTCCCTGCGTCCTCCAGGGCCCAGCTGAGCCGTGCCTTCCCAATGCTCGCCTCTTAGTGACCTGATGGCTGGTGCTCCAGTTATGCCCACTTCCCCTGGGTCTCTTCTGAGCACACGGGCTGCCAGACAGCACGGGCCGATGCCAGGGCCGGAGGCCTCGGTCTCTGCAGGGCCCCCAGCCCTGGCTCAGGACCAGTGAGAGCGGGGCTCCCGGTCGGCTCCCAGGGAGTGAGAGGAGTTGAACTTCCAGGTCAGTGAGTTAGCCCGGCTGATGAATGGGCAGACGGAGGCCAGTAAATCACCACCACGGCTCAGTGCTGTCCTGCTTCCTGAGCACTTTCTGTAACCACGTACACAGTGGCTTTTGCAGAAGGAGGAGCACAAGAAACATGGGATCACATGGCACGTTTTTAAAATAAATGCCTTTTGTCTTTTAAGACTATTTATAACCATTTTCCTGTGTCATCTTCTCTTCCATAGCATCCTTTTCAATGGCTGTGTGCACAATGTGCCATTGTTTATTTACTTCATCTTTTATGAAAATTCTGCTTGTTTTCAACTGTTTAAAGTATTCTAACACTGCAGTAAGCATTTTGAACTCAGTCTTTGCACATATCCTTTGTTTTTACACTGTAAAGTGTTGATGTGGAACTGTTGAATTGAACAGAATACGTATTTGAGTGATTGTACATGTCGCCAAAGTGCTTTCCAGGTAGGTTACAGCAGTTGAAATTCCCCTAGCAGTGTTTTTGAGAATGCTTGTTTACTGAATCCTTGCTGCCTTGAGTAAACCTTTGCTGTGTGTGTGTGTGTGTGTGTGTGTGTGTGTGTGTGTGTATGAATTTATAGGAAAAAAAATGCATTTTCACTTTTTTAAAGAGTCCATTTTCATGCCCTTTGTATAAATTGCCATTGAAATTTTAGAAGAGCTTATTTATTGTGTGGAGAATGTTAATACTATGTTATATGGATAAAACATTTTCTCCAGCTTCCTCTTTGCCTTTTAGTTTTGTGTATGCTGTGTATGTATTATATCTGTGAATTGTTTTAATTTATTATTTTCTTTTATCCATACAAGTAAAAAATCCTCTTTTTAATAGTGATAGCTATGTTTGTAAGATTTACATTTCTAGTTTGTCTGGAACTTGTTTTAGTGTAGTGTGGGGTAGGAGTGTAATCGTATTTTTTCACAATGGTTGTGTGACCTAACACTTTGATGTGTGCTCCATCTTCTCTCCACATTCATTACTATATACAACATTATTATACACTTATGCTTCTGTTTTTGATTTTTACATATATCTTTATTGATTTCAGAGAGGAAGGGAGAGGGCAAGAGAGATAGATACATCAATGATGAGAGAGAAGCATTGGTCGGCTGCCTCTTGCACGCCCTCTACTAGGGATTGAGCCTGCAACCCAGGCATGTGCCCTGACCGGAATCGAACCTGGGACCCTTCAGTCCGCAGGCTGATGCTCTGTCCACTGAGTCAAACCAGCTAGGGTGCTTGCTTGTTTTGGACTTTGTATTCAATATGGCCTTAAGTTGAGGTCTGGAGGCAGACTTGGAGATTGAGATTTCCTGCAGGACGTGTGGAGGGGGTGCCTTGGGGTCAGTGCCTGGAGGGGAAGAAGGAAGCAGGATACGGCGGGAGGAGGAGTTGGGCTGTGATGCAGTCACAATAAGGCCTGCAGCCAATCCCAGGGGAGCCCTGGAGCTGGGAGGGAGCTGCACAGTTGTCCTACCTGGAGGCCAGGGCTCTGGCACTAGTCAGTCAAAGGATGTAGTTGTCCTTGGGCAGCGAGTGTGACCTTGAGTGAATTTACTCGTTAGCAGAGGGTAGTTCCAGAGGGACTCAGCTGAGAGCTGCCAGCTACAGTCCTCCCAGCTGACTGAGCCCTGGAGGTCTGGGTGGCAGTCCATCACCCGCATGGGGTGCTTTGATCTGTTGGCTCTTCCTGTGCCAGGACCACACTGTTTTATTGTAAGTTATACTTTTATGTGTGTTAGGACAGTCTCTTCAGTTATCTCCTTTTTGTAATTCTTCTAGGTAAAAGTTCCTGACAGATATTTGACATTTGTTTAGTATTGTTTTATGTGTATGAATTAATTTGAGGGAGAATTCACATCTCAAAAAATTAGATCTATTCAGGAAGGCATCTCTCTGATGGTTCATCTCCTCTCTGTTCCTTAGTGGAGTGTTATAGCTCTTGGCCATATAAATCTTGCATGTTTCTGGTTATATTTTGTTCTTGCCGGTGGGTGAGTGTTGAGGACTGACCAGCGAGGAGTCTGTGTTGGGGAGTGTGAGGCTCATCTTACCAGACCTCAGGTGCCGAGTAGATGGTACCAGAAGGGAAAATTGGACAATGATCAAGTATCTTCAAAATATTCCAGTAATGAAACTTTTCAGGATAATATCTTTTCTCATAATGTCTCTATTTTTTAAAAATTAGGTCATCTTAGCCAGCTGGTACCGGATTTATACCAAAATAATGGACTTCATTGGCATTCAGACCAAGATATGCTGGACGGTCACCAGAGGGGAAGGACTCAGTCCCATCGAGAGCTGCGAAGGCAAGTTTCTCTCTGCGACCTTGTCCAGTTTGTGGCAGCCCAATAGACTTACCCCAAGCTTAGGGTATGAACAGCCACCGTTTTATTCTGCTGATGGGCGCGCAGAGTCAGGCATGTGGGCGGGGGTGCGGGGCTGGTCCGTTTCCCTGGTGTGGGGGCCTCAGCGAGTCTCCAATGGCTGGGAAGACGGGTGTCACCTGGGGGCTGCCGCACTTTCATTCTGGCTCCTGGGCCGCGGTGAGTGCGAGGCTGGGCTCAGCTGGGGCGCCTGCCTGTTCCCTTGCCAGGCAGCTTGGCTTTTATATAGCGTGCACCTCAGGGTGGCCTCCTAGGGCCTAGCCTCAGCTTTTACATAGGTCCCACGTAGTGTGGCTTCTGCACTCTCTGTTGAAGTAGTCACAGCCCAGTCAGACCCGAAAGCTGGGGGTAGACCCCATACTTCCACACGAGGAGTGTCTGTCCGCGGCTGCTACCCTTTCATCTGAGGGCCGCAGTAGTGGTGTGTGTATGGATGGAAACCAAGGCAACCATTTGCAAAATAAGCCTGTTTACTACAAATCGCCAGATGCATAAAGTAATTTCTAGAGCATATGTTTTGTTCATTTAAAGGATTGGGAGATCCTGCTTGCTTTTATGTTGCTGTCATTTTCCTTTTAAATGGACTGATGATGGCATTATTCTTCATTTATGGCACATACTTAAGGTAAGACTGTTCATTGAGAATATTTTAGTTTGTGTTTTAATAATGTTTGCTAGAATAATCTAAACAGTGAGTGTATCATTAAAGTGTAGTTCCGTTTTATAACAATGCCATTTCTGGTATATCTGCTTGTAGATATAAAATTACTTCCCATTTGGATGATTTCACCATTGCCATGGCCAACCAAACTGAAAATCATTTTAGAGGTTTAAATACAACATGGTGGGCACATGTGATACATGTTAGGTATTCGTAACCATTTGAGCATAAGCAATATATGTTATTTACATAAAATGTAATGGGAAGGACCACTCGTTACCAGGTGAGGTCAGTGGCTGTTCCTTTCCTAATGGTAAACTAGGACTGTATTTTGTGCAGGTATTTACTGTCCGACCTGATTTACTAGTAATTGAGCAGCATTCCTAAAACTGAAAGCTTGAGAATTTTCTAAGGCTTTTTCTATTTATCGCTCTCTTTTTTGACAAGTCTCCACGCTGTTTACTTGTTGAACTATTTTGCCATGAGAGTACCCTTAGAATGTTCCTTTTTTCTGCTTGCTGATTCTTCGTAGCACGGAAGTGTGGGCACAGTATAAGTATGCTTTTCAATTGGAGTTCATGGGTTCGAATCTGCTATTCTCCCATTGTCTGCTTTTTTTTGGCAGTGTGGCATTTCATTTTAGTGCCTCTATTGAGTTCTTAGCTCACTGTTTGTGTATATAGTAGCTACTCAATACATATTTATCAAATGAGGTAGCAGGTAGATCAGTTGAGAATGTATTTGCATATAGATTGAAGATACTTTGATGCTAAGATTTCTGACTTAGCTCTAAGAAAAGTCTTTTTAATGATTTAATTGGGGGAGACGGAAATGAAAATACATGATTAAAATGTGTGAAAAATTTTGTTTTTGAAACAAGACAACTTAACCCAGAGTGCATGGTGATCAGGAGAGGAGGTGGCTCGCGGGGAGCAAGGAGGGAGGCTGGCGTTTGGTCCTCCTGCCGAGCACTGCCCATCTGTCTTACGGATGGCTTTATTACATTGGGGAGATTGGATTTTAAGTAAGGAAGTTAAAATATGGAAATGACATTATTGCTGAGTCGCGAATCTATAGCCATGCTCTTTTTTCATTGCAAGAAGGATTTCTGTGCATTTATTAAAGTCATCATTCAGAATAATTTTCTTAAGTGCCTCTTATAACCATTGCTTCAAAGGCTGAAGGTACAGTACCCACTGCAGAGTGTCCTTAGCGTCCATTGTCCTGGGCTGTCGAGATGAAGGCTGGAGGGCAGACGCGCTGTATGGAAGCTCTGAGTCGGGTGGAACCCGTTAACATTGTGTTTTTATGTAATTTGAATAAATGACATGGGAAGCAAAAGTTATTGCCAGTTCTTTGCTTTGCCCTTACAGTGTGTATGTGTGTGTGTGTGTGTGTGTGTATGTGTGTGTGTGTGTGTGTGTGTATTGCAACAAAGGTCTTTCAGGGCTGGACCATGGGGTGAAGTGTTTTATCGGGTTAACTGAAGTGCCAGTTGTATAGAGAAGAATGTTTAAGAAGGGATTGGTAGGAAGGAGACCTAGTAAGTTAGGAGACACCGTCTTCGATGTGAGGAGAGAATAAGGTAACGTTTGCAAGGCACCAGAAGAATGCCTGCCCTCAGAACACAGTTTTTAATTGAATGAAGTGAATAAATAAATTGAGCTCAGGGTTGCCATATATGAAAAACTGAGCTCAGGGTTGCCATATATGAAAGGCACAATAAGAATGTGTTATCTATCACATACACTTCATTGGCATTCACTGGTTTAGGAAATGTTTTTCCAGTGGACTCAGCTGAGCTTTCCCTCTGTAGATCCCACTCTTTCCTTAGAGCTAGTTGTTTACGGAAGAAATACAATATAGCACTTACGTACCCAGCGCTAGTCGCAGCTCTTTGCTGTCATAAACTCATTAATCCTTAGGGTTAGCCCTGTGAGGTCGGGTAACCATTTTATAGGTGAGGAAACTGAGGCACAAGGACATTAAATAACTCTCCCGAGGTCACATAGCTAGTCAGGTGCAGATGATTGCTTTGAATCCATGTCGCTGAAAGGTGTAGGAAAAAAGAAAATTATAAGGTTATTCAGTATCAGAACTGAAGTGTCTGCATTCTTACCCCCTCATTTTATATCTAAGGAACTCCAGGCTCAGAAGGGGAGTGAGATGTATGAGAAAAAGTGGTAGATGTTTAGCAAGCTCAGAGCGCTTTACAATTTGCACCATAGCAGCTTTCATATTTTCTGACAGTTGGTGGTCATATTGCAAAAGAAACTTTTTTTTAACCGCTAGGGAATGCTGAAATATCAACTGATCAACTGTAATGGGGGAAAAATCAATTTTAAGTGTTCTGGTTAGAACATCTTTTCTGTGTAGCGAAATAAAAGGACCTCTGTGGTATTTATTCTCTAAGGACGGAGGGGAGAGAGGACGTGCTGGGACACTATTGTGGAGTGATTGGGAGTCACATCGTGTCACAGCAATTGAAACGCAGCATTTCTTGTAGAAAAGCAGGGCATTAAAGCGCACCAGGAAATCCGCCTCCCTGGCTGGCTAAGCAGAGCTGTCTGCACTCGTGGGAGATGCTGCCCCATCACCGACATTACGGTAGAACACTGAAGAATTTTGAGGTGGGGAAGACAGGAAATGCAGAAGAATTATAGGAAAGTATTGACATCTCACTACATAAAATCCAGATTTCTGGTAGAATATACCATAAATTATACCAAGAGACTTGGTCACACAAATGATTAAAAAAAAAAAAAGATTTCCCTAATCTTTAATGAGGGAAACAGACAATCCAACAGGAAAATGGACAAGAATGTGAACAGGCAACTCACAGAAGAGAAAATGCACCTTGTCAGCAAAACAAAACAAAACACAGCCCCACTACGCGGACGCTCGGTGTGACAGGCAGGAAGTACAGCTCACAGTAACAGCGAGGACCGTTTCCACCTGTGCGGTGGCAATTGGGACAGGTCTGGGCCCATCAGTCAGGTACAGAGAAGGGGGTGTGGATGGTATGGCGTTTCCTGCAAAGTTCACATTCTTGGACTTGGCCGGCTCATAGTTAGGTCTGTCCTATAGAATGAGAGCACCAGCATTTACATGTGCAAGGGTGTTTATTTGAACTTTTTAAAATTATTACAGTAAGGAATTGAAAAATATCTGTCCAACAACAAAAGGGCAGGACAAATTGCAATTCATTTATACTATGTGTAGTTGACATCTGTTCAAAACAGTGCCTTGGGTTACATGTATTGACTAGGAATAATCTTCATAATAAATTAATTAGAAAATTCCAGAGGCATGTTAATAGTATGATCACGTTAAAATCTGTTTGTGATGGGTCAGAGGAAGATGTGCACGGATGGACGCACACTGTGATTTCAGGTTGGTTGGGCCAGGCCTGGATTCCGTGACCTGAGCACGTTTTCTCTCTTGCAGCGGCAGCCGGTTAGGAGGCCTGGTCACAGTGCTGAGCTTCTTCTTCAATCACGGAGAGGTAGGCAGCCTCAGGATTATTTCCAAAATCCTTGGGGGGTTTTACTTCTAGAAATACGAAGTTTATTCTATGATAGTCAAATATTTTTAAATTTTTATGAAATTTTACTAATAGAAATGCAGGTTTCTTTTTAAAATTTAATGTCTTTAGAATTTATGATAGCATTCTTTAAATGTTCGACCTTATTTTGATTCAAATTTTAAACACTAGCGTTTATTGTAAGTTAACTTTTCACCATGGTAGCTTTTATGTGGTGAAGAAATCATGGGTCTCTATCGATGCTTTATGTAACTTCAGACTGAAAGCTCACGCGTTAGCTGTTACCGACACAGCCAGCCATGGACGTAGTTACCTTCCTGGTGTGGGCATAACTTCCTCCTATAGGAGCTGTATCACACATTCCTGTTTTAATGTATTTACCATAAACTCTGATAGACTCTAAGCATTCTTCGTATAGTATTTTGTTTTAGTTATAAATGTGCACATGCCCCAGGGCTTTCTTAGGAGACAGCTTGGTAGGAAGCATGGACTCTGGATCCCGCCCCGCTGTGCTCAGATCCTGGCTCTGCCATTTGGTGGCTGTGGCCTGGACAATCTTCGCCTCTCACTCTCCTGTGTTTCCTCTTTGTACCTGGGCATAAAGGGGCGACCCATCTCCTGGGGTTATCGGGCAGTAAGTGAATCCAGACGTGTACAGTGCCTAGGACCATCTTTGACACATGGTAACTGCTCTATAATTGTTAGTCTGTATTATTATTAGTAACTTAAAGTGTAACGTAAATTCAGGGTGCCAGACAAATCCTTTCACTAAATCAGAGTTGTAATTGAATTCCTAGTAATGTGCCCCTGACCAGTTTTCTTTCATGTTAAGTAAGTTTTGTGTGAAGGAAAAAGAGAGGTCAGCTTTCTTTTTGAGCTTATACAGTAAGTGGCTGCAGTCCTTGAAAATGCACATGTTCAGGAGCTCTACCAGGGGTCACTCTGAACTTAACAGTGCAGTCAAGGTTGAACTTTTAAAATTTGAGTGGGTTACTAATGGATATTGAATTAACACCTGGTTAGTATTTAGAATCACGGAGATTTAAAGCTGGAGTGATCTTATGGGGTAGAGCATTTGACATGATTACAATACAAACATCAATTAATTGGTTTGGTCTGCGTTTTGAGCAAAAACAAGGAATTTTTTGGTTCTTTTTGACTGGATGCTGCTCAGTGTCATAGTATGGGCCATGAAACAAAGCACAACTTCCGTGGGGATGACTACGAAACAGGAAGCGGCTGCCAACCGCGGGGAGCACGGAGAGTCCACGTAAGGTGCTGCAGGGAGGGCGTACAGACACCTGCACAGTTTTATGAACAGTGTCACCCACAGATTCAGTGAAAACGGGACATCTGAAACCGGGGTTTAAAGGGTGCTGTCTGTCCGGCTGAAAGGCCTGATGTTCCCTCAGTGTTAGGGGTAATTCCGGACCTTCTGTTCTTCATACAATTTTGATACTCTTGGAGCATGAGCATCATTTCTTACAAAGTCTTTCTAGTTTTTAACGATGCAATCCAGACTGTTCAGTTCCTCTTCCAGGTGGGTAGATTTTTCGTTTTTCAGCTACTTGCTATATTTATTTGGCTATGCTGAGCTATCACTTTCTACTTAGGAAAAGGTGACTCAATGTGATTAGAACTGTGGTTTTACTAAAATGGTCCAGGCAGTCATGGTACTCACACCAGTGAGGGTAGCTTAGAGTAGAAAAGGACCATTTTGAGTAATGACGTATATTAAAATTGAGAGCATACATTGAAGTTTTGGGTAAAATAATGGTGAGAACTCAAGGAACTGAGAACTATTTTATTATAATTTTACTAGCGTTCCTGTTGCAGGAAAAATCCTGCAATAGGGTTTCCTGCTGCACTCTACCCTGCCCCGCCTGCTCTCCTCCCTTCTCCCCCGCCCCGCCTTCTCCGCCAGCCCGCCTGCTCTCCTTCCTTCTCCCCCGGCCCGCATGCTCTCCTTCCTTCTCCCCCAGCCCGCCCACTCTCCTTCCTTCTCCCCCGGCCCCGCCTCTGCTCCTCCCTTCTCCTCCCCCCGGCTTGCTTGCTTCTCCACAGCTTTGCTCCCTTCTGCAGCTCTTGGCTTCTTTCTACGCAAATTAGCCGCCATCTTGGTTGGGGTGATTTGCATACTCGTCCTGATTGGTTGGTGGGTGTGGCTTGGCTGGTGGGCATGGCTTGGGCGTAGCGAAGGTGTGGTCAATTTGCATATTTGTCTATTATTAGGTAGGATTTTTCAGGTTGTGAGATTTTTCAGACCCTTTTATTTTCTGACTTCTAAATACGTCGCCGAAAGTATAGGATTGCTGTATGGGGAGGGGTATCTACTCCAACCGTGCCTGTCCCTCAGCGAACTTCCCACAGGGTCACTTGCTCTGCTCCCTGGGCTTGCTGGAGGCTTGCTGATCGGTACCCTGCTTTCTTAGCAGAGCTATTTTAATCATGGAAGCGAGTGGTTTATGTGCCAGAAAATAGTTGTGAGTTGTTACTGGCTTTTAAGTTCTATTTCCATTATTTAGTTTGCTCTGAACTTGAGTCTAAGATAGTGTATGACATACTTTTAAAAATAACCTCTCTCAGATGGTTTTTACAAGGGAAAATTTTTGCCTGCACAAAAGAACTACAAAGTGTATGAGAAAGGATTAACCCAATTATTTAAAACAGAAATTTAAATCTGAAACGTGAACATTCAATAAAGGGGCTATTAGTTGCTGAGAGTAATGATTGATAATATTGAGGTTGTACATTTCATAATGAAACTACACAGATGACTGCTAGGTTTCTTCCCGTGTTGATCCTGTCCCTATGGAGAGCTCTGGCTAAGATGCAGGCTCCCATCTGCTCTGCTTCAGCTGCTTCCTCGTGTGAGACACGCTGTATGCAGTATGCTTGACCCTTAGCATGATGCAATTGAACAGCATTGAGATCACATATAAAAAAAGGAAATATTTTTGCCCAATTTGACTGTTAGGAATTTATTATCTGTGAAATAGGTTTGTTTTGTTTTTCATGATGAGATTTAGAAACTTACTCTCAATCATGACCGATGTTGTTTTATATAAACCATGTTCACAGATGTAAAGATATACACATATGAAAAGGAAAATCTTTTAAACCAAAATAATTCAAAGTATATAGAGGGACTGCTTTAGAGGCACATCTAATTACCTTTCTTGTTACCTGTAACATTTTTCTGACCTGTATTAGTTTCTTAAATATTTTTTAATTGACCTGAGATGAAAATATTAATATAAATGTATCTATTTCTGATTACTTATTGAAGTAGTTATGTTATTTATATAAGATTTGGAAAGAAATTCTCAGAACACTTTGAAAATAGTCTCAGAGTCCTTAGAATATTCTTGTATGGCAGATAAGCAGTAAATGATAATATCCGGATACACATTAAAATGGAAGCTCTTTGTTGTTGACACGTCCTGATGTTAATATTTCACGGGATCTGTGCTGTGTGTCTCCTGCTCACCAACATTTCGCACTTCCCAGTTTCGCTGTTGGTGGAAACGTGGTAGCAGGTTTGACAACACACGGTTTAAATTATGTGTGAAAAACTTCTCTGTGCATAGAAACGGCAGCTTTCACCTGGTGTGTCTCAACAAGTGTCGCCAGCACACCTGACGCTGTGAATTCTCTCTAGTGCACCCGTGTGATGTGGACTCCGCCGCTCCGAGAGAGCTTCTCGTACCCGTTCCTCGTGCTTCAGATGCTGCTCGTGACTCACATCCTCAGGTAACTTTGACTTGTCCCGGTTGCTGACTTTGTTTCTTCTGTATCGAGTAACTTAAGCTAGAATTTTTCATCTTCCATAATAAAAACAATCAGTATCCTATATAATAAAGAGGTAATATGTAAATTAACCAACACGCCATCACAAAATGGCTGCGCCCACAGCGGAGCGGGGTTCCCGTAACACAAGATGGCTGTACCCACAGTGGAGGCGGGGTTCCCGTAACACAAGATGGCTGCACTCACAATGGAGGTGGGGTTCCTGTAATGAGCGATCAGCAGGGACCTGAGGCTGCGTGGCGCCGGGGCAGGGTGGAGGACCTGAGGCTGCGCCCCCTGCCTAGCGGGGCTTAACTCGGGACCTCAGGACATCCCCCCCGCCTGGTGGGGCTTGATGAGGGACCTCAAGGTGCGCTCCCCGCCCCGGTGCTGAGCCAGGGGACCTGAGGGTGCACTGGGGGACCTGAGGCTGCACCCCCCACCCGGCGGGGATTGACGGGGGACCTGAGGCTGCAGGGGGGGGCAGCCGGCCGGGTCTGGGTCTCATGCGATTTCAAGGCGTGAGTAGGTGGATGGGGACTTGACTCTGGGTCCCGTGGTGCACCCCAGATTCTGACAGGAGGAAGGTTTTCATATACATTTTACTAATTTTCTTTAATCTCTGACACTTCTATTACAGAGAAAGGGCAAGTAGCAATATTAAAATATTTCCTCTAATTAATTCTTTTAATGTGCACGGATTTCGTGCACCGGGCCACTAGTAATAACATAACTAAGATGATGCTGATGCTAGGTGAAGTTCAAAGGTAGTGGGAAAATGCTTAATTTTAGACGGCGGCTTTCATCTTTTGACTATGATCTACAAGACAGAAGAGCTGCATTTTACCTTGTGACCTGGTACACCCAAACATGAGTGAACACAGACAGCTCAAACAAGTTCCATGGAATGGAACCCTTATTATGTAGGATGCAATCATGTAGATTCTTTCCCTCTCCTCCATTATGGCTGGTTCTTATCTAATAACTTAATGGTGACTCATGACTGGGTCACCTGGATTCTTTAAGTGCTTGTTTGGGGGCAGGCTGGAAAGAAAGGGTTGGGCAGCAGAGCCCAGAGGGAGGTCCTCTGGGGAAGGGGTGCTTGGGGCCTGAAGGAAGATGGGCAGTCACCTGTCCTGAGGCTCCTTACTCTGTCGGGCACACCTTGTGGCCTCAGGATGCTAACGTGGACACTGCGCTTCGTGAGGATGTCAGGTGTGTTGGAGCTGTGCATTGGCTCACCGTTTCAGGAGGAAAGTAGTTCTTAAAACTCACATGCAAGATGAAAACACTCACGCCCCTAAAAATCCTAAATTACAAGTACGGCCCCGCCTCTGCGTCCTCTTCTCTTGTCGGTGTCCTACCCGAGCAGGGCCCGCTTTTCTCCCACATCCTCCCCAGTGTCCCTCCCCCGCCCCCCACGCGCCCCCCAGCTGCTCAGCCTGAGTCCCTGCAGGACTTGCCTGCAGCATCCCGAGCACTGCATGTGCTGCTCCTGTGCTTTTTCAGGCCCCCTCGGTCTCTCCAAATGGGTCTGCTGAGGCGTCACACGTGTTTCATTAAGAATCTGCCAAACGTAGTTAGAAAAAGTTCAGTGGCTATGCCGACCCAGGTGCCTCTCCCCCCGGCTGGCTTTGTTTTTATAGTAATAATGGGTATTTACTTCTCTTAGAAGGTGGTTGTAATTGAGTGTCAGGAGGTATAATTTCTAACCCATTGGCTCACTTTGCCCACTCTGTGCTATAACCAGATCATGTTTAGAGATTCTAATTTGCAGCAGTTGGGAGCCACGCTTGAATGCTTGTTAAACTCACTGATCCTTATTCATCCTCTCGAGGGCCCCGAAACTCTATCGCGGAAGCTTGATCGCGCTGTGCATCTCCAATGTGTTCTTCATGCTTCCGTGGCAGTTTGCTCAGTTCGTGCTTCTTACTCAGGTAAGTGCTTCTTTCTCTAACCTGACTCACGTGTGGTGTGTTTAATCACGTGCACTTATTTGTATAAAATTATAGAACTGAGACGTTATATGATTCTAAGTCTAGAATGTTTTTTGTTAATTCTTTTAAACAAAGTTCAGAGTAGAGGAATATGTAAGATTTACTTATAATGGGTGTTATTTACCTACTAGTGGAATGCATTGATTGAACTCACATTCGTAGGAATGCCTATCAGCGTTATTCAATATTCATTAGTGTTTAAAAGAGGACAAGGGCTCTAACTTTAGGTATTTCTCTTAGGTGAATGTATTTCTTTATGAATAGTTGTGCATTCTTACACCTGGGGTAAATACACAGAGGATAACATAGGATGGGTTAGCTGAACAGCTTGTACTTTGTGGAACTCCCCTGTGACCTGTGATCTATGTATCGTCTGTCTTTCCATGCCCTCGTCTCCATTTCCCTTCAAACAGAGGTCTGCAGAACAAGGTCAGGCTCGCTTGTAGAGAGGGTCCCCCACCCCACTTCTCCACTGTTGATGGGTCATGTCAGTCACTCAGGCAGCGCAGTGTTCCAGGGGACAAACCTGGTGAAGGGAACTTGGTTTTCTTGCTAATAGGGAATTTGTTGTAGATTCTTTGGAGATAAACCACCTGATGAATGGAACTGACGTCATGTGTTTAAGTATTTAGTTGTTTGCAGTCTTTTACCCCGTTTGTGTAGTAGGAGGAGCATGGAATTCAATTTGAATTTCTTTCTCCACGAAGGAGGGTGGAGAGGCATCATTTGACATAATATCTGTACTTTGTTGGAGGTGCACTTTCCCCATTCAATCAGATCCTCGAAATAACACCAGCATTCTTAGAATTCTTGGTAATTACATGCACAATTTTCCTCAAACCTATAAAGAAAGTTAAAATACCTTTGTAGTGAAAGTACTTCTTATTTGAAACTTGATAAATTTGATAACTACCACTTGAATATTTATGAAAGAGAACATTAATAGAGATACTTGTAAAGCATGACTAACAAGCAGAACTTAATGTGTTATACACACATGCATTACATGATTAGTTTATTGTACCTTCTTCAATTATGTATTAATCATAGTGTTTTAATTAAATTTTAATATTTTTTGATTGGGCAAGGAAAGTTGTAATCTTACCTGTTGACAATAGAGTAACCCTGACATTGAAATGAGTATTGTTTTGGTTAACCCACAGAGTAGGTAATTTAAATGGTTAATTGAGAGAGCTGTGTATGGAAAAGAAAAATCAACCGATGTTTGCTATATTAATATATTGACCCATATCCTATATAATGAAGAGGTAATATGTAAATTAACCCTCACACCCTCACAAGATGGCTGCCTACGACCAGGCCGGCAGGGGGGTTAGTGAGGGATGACCAAACGACTGAACAAGCAGGCTGCGTGAGGCGACCACGCTGGTGTGGGTGGGGCTGTGAGGGGCGACCAGACCGTCAGGGGCGGGCAGTTAGGGGCGATCAGGCTGGCACGCAGAGGCAGTGAGGGGCAATCAGGCTGGCGGGGGGGGGGGGGGCAGTTAGGGGCAATCAGGCAGGCAGGTGAACGATTAGGAGCCAATGGTCCAGGATTGTGAGAGGGATGTCCGACTTCCAGTTTAGGCCCAATCCTGGGGACAACCCCCAGGGGTCCCGGATTGGGGAGGGTGCAGGCTGGGCTGAGGGGACCCCCTGCCCCCGTGCATGAATTTCGTGCACCGAGCCTCTAGTTCAATAATAAATTGATAGGTAAGAGGGAAAGTAAAGAACTTACTTTCAATAACAAATATAAATCAATTTGAAACCTGAATTGTATATATAATTTTCACTCATTATATATATTCATTGTATATATAATTTTTATTTTTAACTTAATTTTTATTCAATTTCAGATTGCCTCATTATTCACAGTATATGTTGTGGGATACATTGATATATGCAAATTACAGAAGATCATTTATATACATATGGTAATGGTTTTTAAATTTGTTTTTTCCCCCTTGAGTTTGACCTCAAAACAAACTCCTGATAATTATTTGATTTGTTTATGGTTAAAACTGGTCGTTCCATGATTCCATAACTAAAACAAGTGTCCTTCAAAAACTGTGACATAATTAACAGACCTATTTTACATAGGCCACCCAGGAGTTTTAAGTCAGGTCATATTTTCTGATTTGAGGCTGTGCCTAACTTACCCGTCATCTGTAAGAGGGATAATTCATGAAAGAGAAACACAGAATGCTTAATTATCCTGGGGCCTCTGTTACAATGACGAGGAGTGTTCACTTGCGGAGTGCTGCCTGTCTGGTGACCTTTCAGGTTTCGAAGTGTGGCATAGCACCTGGGCTGTGTTCCCTTTTGAACAGTTTGAATGTTGTCTATCGTGGGCATGTGCAATTTCCAGAATAATAATAAAACTTTATTTTGTTTTATGTGCATTAATTATATTTTTCTTGGATTTTTCCAGATTTCTCTTGCACTTTGTTTTGTTTTGATGTTTGGAAACTCAATGTTATTAACTTCTTATTATGCTTCCTCTTTGGTGATTATTTGGGTAAGTGTCTTTAAGTACATGGCTGTTTTGAAATTAAGGGGTATCAGTTTCTTTATCACCAGCTTGGGATTTGTGAGGGCTTTTCTGTAAGAAGCATCTCCGTGCGTGCACCTGTATGATAGAATACCCACGCCTTCACTCCCAGCACAGGAAAGAAGCACAGCAGAGGTTGCTGTTGGAAAGCCTGGCACTTGCCTCATGGTCTAGTGTGCCCTTCCTCCTTCCTCATCTCTTCTGTCACCTGAGCTTTGGTCCCAGGGTGAATTTCTTCTTTATCCTGTTGTCCTCTCCTCTTTTTGGTTTTTATCCGATTCCTGCTCCACTCCCTGATCCCCGTTCCTGCCCGTGGCTTCTCCCAGCAGTCTCTCCTCCTGTTCCACGGATCAGAGGCTCGAGGCCTTGGGTGTTAGGGTTTCCCCGTGTTGATTTGTATGAGATAGTCAGGTAGTTTAAATCAGGTGGTAATTCACTTGGAGTTTGCTAGGTCACTACAGGTTTACATGATCAGGACACCATGGTGGGGAATCGGAGAAAACAGGGAAAGGCCACCTACCTCCTCTGCCACTTGGGTCAGATGACTTTCTAAATATAAACTTTCCTGAATGGAAGGACTTCAGGGTGCTTATGCCTTTTTTTTTTATCAATGGGGTTCCCCAATACAGAGTTTTGTACCCTAAGAAGAAAGAAATTGTTCCTGTTTAGTCTAGGTAGGTTTCTGGAAGACCAGCACATATTGTCCTGTGTTAAATGAAATGTGTTCTACTTCTTGAATAATCATTTAAGGTACAGGGCATTTTGGCTTTCTTGATTTCTAGGACCCATTAGCAAATTTGGAGCCTCCTATTTCTTTGTCCCATTTTACAGGTAACATTTATTTAAGACCTTATTTCCCAAGGATCTGCTTCTCCCCAATCTGGACCGACACCCTTTCAGGTTGTGTGACCTCAGAAAGTAGCAATTAGCATGAGGTGACGCTGTGTTTCCAACAAGGACCAGGAAAACTCATTAACGGAGTCGTTGTGCTCCGAGATTAATGATAGTTCTTATAGTTAGTGAATTGTGCATGTAATTAGGAAATGCGAAAACGTGCTCAGTTCTCTATTTTACGTGTGTGCGTGGGCAAGTCCCGCTGTCACTCAGGCTAAAGTACATGGCTCTTGGCACTTGTGCCCAGGGAAGCCATTGAAGGGAAGGTTGCATGCCAGTGACCTCTAACCTAAGCACATTTGCAGGGAACTGCTCTTCGTTCAGTTGAGCACCTGCAGTGTGTCAGGTCTCCTGCTAGGTGCTCGACATTGAGGTGTGTCGTAGGTATGAATTGATGCGTATTTATTATAGATATTTCATATTTTTGTTGTATAAAAACATGTGATGCTAACAGTTACAGAATATAGCATGTTTTTGCATATTTAACCATAAACAAACATTTGCCTATTTTTATTTATAGTTATCACTTTGAAACGTGAATCTTAACACCTTTTGTGTTTGCAGATACTCAGAAACTTGTGAAAAGATTGAATTTGGTTCATGTATTTATGTTCTGATCTCTAACCTTATTTTTGCCAAGTTTGAAGGAGATTTAGATCACGATAGGGTATTATATTTTTGGAGTCTATCATGCACTTGGACATGTTAATCCTAAGAGTTAATAATACTTAACTTAAGAAAAATCTTATGACTATGAGGCATCTGTCTGAAATTCTGAATTTATTTTATACTTCTTGATTCTTAGGTGAGTCAGAGATACAAAATCACTCATAAAAATTAATATATGGTGATTCTGTACATAGTCGCTAACTGACCTAATCTACTTTGGTTAAAAAGGGCTAGTTCTTGAAGTCAGTGAGCTTGTGGTGATGTTATGTGGAACGCTGACAGTGTGCTGGATTTTAGAGTCTTGAGAGTCTTATTATTTAGAAGTATTTTGTGGCACTTGGATTTATAAGTATTAACTATATGCTGTGTTATTTTCTCCATGCAGGGTGTGCTGGCAATGAAACCACATTTCCTCAAAATAAATGTATCTGAACTTAGTTTATGGGTAAGAATCAATCTATTTCAATGCATATGTTTTCCCTCTCTAAAATATGCCATTGGTTTTATGTTTTACTTTTAAAGAAATGATGTATGCAATACAGGCGATCTAACAGTTTTATTACACATTAGGGCTCAATTTCATGTACTAAATTGCCCTCTCATGACCCAATTTAAGGTTAATATTTGATAGGTAGTTAAAGAATTCCAGTTTTATTTATTGTCCATGTTTTTTCCTAAGGAGTGGTGCATGTGTAAGAAACTGTTAGTAGAGGGGGACTTTAACTGCAATTGCTGTATAAATCTTCTGTATAGTATATTACTTATTATAATAAATTATACATTTATATTTTTAGTGATTGCCCCTGGATTTTAGAGGAACATTATTTTAATTTAAGGTGTATTTTTTTTAACATTTTCTCTTGGATGCAGTTATTTATTTAGCATGTGATTAAAGCATTTTTTCTTCCTGAGCTGTCTCTGAAATGGCTATGTAAAGCATCAGCTAGTTTTTGTTTTGTTGTGTTTTTCTTCTGTAGGTCATCCAAGGATGTTGTTGGTTATTTGGAACTGTCATACTCAAGTATTTGACATCTAAAATCTTTGGCATTGCAGATGATGTAAGTGCATTTTCGTTTAAACTTGAAAGACTTGAAAAGAATCAAACAGGCTAAAACCAAATTACTTGGGTTATTAAAATGCCACTATTTAAACCAGATTCCAAGATGAAGTCTATTCATCTTTATTTTATTTATTTATTATAGTAGAAGGTAAATGTGACTACGTATAGTCTGTATTCTTTACAATTAATTTCTCAATAGAATTGTTATATTGGTCTTTCCATATCACAAAGATTATAATTTTTAAAATTTATCTTTATTGTTGAGAATATTACAGATGTCCCCCATCTCCCCCTCCGTTAATCCCCTCCTCCCAGCTCCCGCCCAGATTATAAAATGTTAAGGTGAGAAAGCTCTAGAGACGTAAGCTCATGTTCTGAGGTCTGTGAGTCCTGGTTTCTCACTGGTTTCTCTGCAATCCCCTGTCACAATGAAGACGCTGTCTTCGGAGCCTCTTCACCTGTTGGTCATATTACATAGTCTTTTCTTTTTTCCCCCTCGGTTTTCTGGTCAGTTCTTATGAAAAGTTTATTTATGAGCCTTTATATGTAAATTATTCCAAGTTAGTTTTATTGAGTGAAGTTTTTGTCGTTTGTTCTGTTTTGTTTTGTTTTTTTGGGTAGGAGAGAAAAATGAAAGGAGAATTTTGCTTTATAACATAAATTAAGGACCCTTTGTACCATAATTTTGCTTTGCCTATTTTACTTTGCTATTTAGTAAGCATATTAATTAAATTTAAAAAGAACAAACACAAGAACCAACATGGAAAGAGTCAAAGTAAACCACACATTTTCTTCAATTTATTTTAACTGACTGTCCTTTGTCCCGCTCTAGCGGATTAACGCCATGGTTCTGGAACTGGGTTCTGTGAAGTCCTGGGACCTCTGTGGACGCGTCCCTGGGGCCCATCACTTCCCAGTCCCCTTGCCCGTCCCCCTTTCACCGGGCAGTTTAGCTTTCATCTCTTACACATTGTACATGGATACAGATTCATATGAACAAGGGAATTTTTTGCTGAAAAAAGATTGAAAACAATTAGGCTATTAATGGGTGGTCTAGAACCTCTGGAAAGATTTTTAAAAGTATAACACTGTAGTCTAAAATGTGTTCATGCATTCAATATGTACCTGCTGTGTGGCTGGCAGGAGAGTGCACCCTAGAGACACAAAGCTGATAAAACATGGTCTGGTGGGAGAGAGGAGCAAGTCCTTGCGGCTACAACATAGTGTGGCTGCAGGAGTAGTGCCCGCTGCAGGAGACACAGTGTGGCTGCAGGAGTAGTGCCTGCTGCAGGAGACACAGTGTGGCTGCAGGAGTAGTGCCCGCTGCAGGGAGACACAGTGTGGCTGCAGGGAGACACAGTGTGGCTGCAGGGAGACACAGTGTGGCTGCAGGAGACACAGTGTGGCTGCAGGAGTAGTGCCCGCTGCAGGGAGACAAAGTGTGGCTGCAGGGAGACACAGTGTGGCTGCAGGAGACACAGTGTGGCTGCAGGAGTAGTGCCCGCTGCAGGGAGACACAGTGTGGCTGCAGGGAGACACAATGTGGCTGCAGGAGACACAGTGTGGCTGCAGGAGTAGTGCCCCCTGCAGGGAGACACAGTGTGGCTGCAGGGAGACACAGTGTGGCTGCAGGAGACACAGTGTGGCTGCAGGAGACACAGTGTGGCTGCACCAGCACTGAGACACAGCGGGTCAGGGAGGCTCCTGGCAGCCAGCTGGGGGTGGGAGCAGAAGGTGATTGAAGTCACCAGGATGTGGACAGTGAGCAGGGAGAAAAGTGAGAGAGCCCAAGTCCTAGGTTTGTGGAATTTGTCGCCTCACGGGGAAGACAGACTAGTTAAGGCGCTGATTCAGGTTGAAGGTTTGTGTATATGTGAAGTGGTCTTTTCTGTTTCATTCACATTCCTTATTTGGAATTGGAACTGACGTTAGGTATGAATATTTCCAAGCACCACCTCTTTGGCTTTGTTGTGTGTCCCTCTGTCACCAGTCTGTCACCCTCTCGCTGCTGTGGGCTGTGCTGCAGCTTTTTCTGACGCTCGAGGGAAAGTGTGTGGCTCCTTGGTTTTCAGCCTCTCTTATTTTCCAATAAATGCATTAAAGCTATACATTTCCACATAAGCAGTACTTTTTTTGTGTCTCTTACAATGAACTCTTTTATGATTCTCTTTTTAACCTCGAGGTTAAGTTTTATGTTATTTAATTTCTAGCCAACAGGATTTTTAAAGCCCTTTATAGTTATCATTTTCCGATTTTATTGTATTTGTGATAAAAAATACAATTAGTACTATATGACTGAAATTTATTGCGGCATAAAATGTGAACTTTTTTGAAAACATTTTACTTTTGTTCAAGGGTAACATGTATTCTCTCTTTGTGAAGTTAGTATTTTATGTTTGTGTGCTTATTAATAGTATTATTCAGATTTTATATTAATGTTTGTCTGCTTTTTCTATTTTAGACGGAAATATTTAACATTTCTATTGAACACTGTCCACTTACCTATTTCCTCTACAGTTTTTAGGTTTTTTTTTTTTTTAAATATATTTTTATTGATGTCAGAAGGGAAGGGAGAGGGAGAGATAGAAACATCAGTGATGAGAGAGTTATTGATCGGCTGCCTCCTGCAGGCCCCCTACTGGGGTTCAAGCCTGCAATCTGGGGCACATGTGCTCTGACCGGGCATCGAACTGTGACCTCCTGATTCATAGGTTGATGCTCAACCATTGAGCCACACCAGCCAGGTGGTTGTTTTCTTTTATACAAATTGAATCTATAAAGTTAAATGTAAATATGCTCATGTTCGTATGATTGTGCTTTGCTATTCATTTTGTCTGTGTGTGGTATTAGCCACTCTCTTCCATATAGTCTTGCTTGAATTCAGTTTTGTGAGACGTCACGGTTGCTGGCCTAGGCTTCTTTGGTTCAGTCTCTGGTATAGCTTGTTCTCTTCTATGTCCAACCTTCCTGCAGACTTTGGTTTTAAGTATGTCTTGCATAGACAATATAACATGGGATTATTTTCCCCTTAAACCCAATTGAGCAGCTGTTCTTTAATTAGTGAAGTAAGCTCTTTATTTATATGGCAGACAATTATCATTACAGCTGGGCCTATTTCTTGCATTTTATTTGAGATTTACCAACTATTTTTCTTACTCTTTAGATTTTCTCTCCTTTTCATTGGACACACAGTTTTCTTAGCTGTTTTAGGTGCTATTTGTTCTCCTGTTTATTTCTTAAAGTCATTAGCACACATTTCTTCTCCAGCAAACGAAAGTGCTTTGAAATTGTTGAGCATGCCCCCAGCACCCTTCAGTTCCTACTCACCCCGACCCCTGCCGTCTGGATACCACTGGGGATCTTAGTTAGGCTTTGTTTTAGATGTCATTTCCCCCCTTTTCTTCGTTACCCCTTTTTAAGACAATAATGAATTGGAAGTTTGGCAAATGTCTCATTTAAGTGGAAATAAGCTACCTTTCCCGCATGGCTTTGTGGGAGAGGAGGTGAGGTGGGCGAGAGCACTTGGTAACATAAAGGTTACACAGAGTCGATTGCCGGTGGAAAAGCGCAGCTGTTCCCAGCCTGCCCGTCTCCTGCTTCTTGCAGAGTCTCCAGTCGCCTCTCAGAAACCTGAGTGGATGTGTCCTGTCCTTGGATGGGTGGCGGGTGTCTGTGTGTTACCGGGCCCCGTCCTGTGGGCTCGGCAGAGGCAGTGGTGTGCAGTGTCGGGCACCAGGGTTAGCTCACTGAGCAGGGAAAACCCGGGGGAAAAGGCTTTGGTGTGTGGATGACTGACTTCGGAAGCCAGGGTGTTGTTGGAGCTTCCATTTGCCAGTGAAAGAAGAGGGACCGGGCAGTTGGAGGTACAGTGCTTTGTTGTTTCACCAAAGCTCACTGTATGGGAACAGGAAGCTCTGTCATGTAGTGAAAACTACTTTCAGGAATGAAGTGAATTATTACAATAAATGGCCTAATGTAACGGCACCTCGTTTCATTCCTTACTAGGCTCATATCGGCAACTTATTAACATCAAAATTCTTCAGTTACAAGGATTTCGATACGTTGCTGTACACGTGCGCAGCGGAGTTTGACTTCATGGAGAAGGAGGTAAGAGAGGGTTCCTAGTCTCCCCTTAGGGTGTGGTTCCCTCGTCTTCCAGAAAGGCTATTCCTGTGGTTTATACTCTGCCCCCGTGCTGTTACCTGAGTTTGAAGGAAGAGGAAAACCTGGCAGCGTAGAGGCAGCTGTTCTAGGGACATTGGTACGGCTCCCTGGACTCCGGGCGCTCTCTCACTTAGCAGTGCGGAACCTGCACTCAGACGGCGGCTGCTGAGTACACACAGAGTCTCCTTCCAGCCGCCTCTGCCGGCACAGCACCGTCCAGGGTGCTCAGGCTCCTGCACTGTGCTCACTTTGTGGTGCTTGTTTGAATGATCGCATCACTTTGAATACGATTGATACAAGTTTCTTATCCCACATCAGTTTTCTGTTAAAACTCGACTCAGATGTTTACAAGGAAACCAGAGAGTAGTGTAGCGGCTTGAAAGACAAGCCTGCAGTATCGCCTCATGTTCCCGAAGAGAGGACTCCCTTCCGGTACCATAGCTCCTGGGCATGAGCAGCATGCTGCAGACCGACGACGTGCATAGTAGCAAAGCACTTTGCTGTCTTAATGGTGTTTTATAGAAAGTAGTACTTGCAGTACTTGGTGAGCTGGTTTGGTTCAACAAACATGCATATATTTGTGTCTTTTTATACCACCCATGTGGCCCTGATTTATGATATTTTATTATCTACGAAACGTGTTTCTTTTTTTAAATAGTATAGAATTTCTTGTGAGGGAAAGTGTTGGTGACAAGCAAATCAATTGCGATTTAGAAATTTCAAGTTTAGGATTGTTTAAGACTGTGACCTCAAATTATTGAGAGGTGTATAGGATTGCAATGTGCCAGGCTTTGTTAGTGAAGTTTTTCCAGTAGTTTTTAAAATCTGTTATAAAGGAAATGCCAAAATGTTTTATTCTTCTTGTAAATATTTGTCAGTGTGTGTGTGTGTGTGTGTGTATGTGTGTGAGAGAGAGAGAGAGAGAGAGAGAGAGAGAGAGAGAGGATCATGGTTAAGGCTTTATTTCTTAAAATATTTTTTTATTGATTTCAGAGAGAGGAAGGGAGAAGGAGAAAGAGACAGAAACATCAATGATGCGAGAGAATCATTGATCGGCTGCCTCCTGCACACCCCCTACTGGGGATCAAGCCCGAAACCTGGGCATGTGCCCTGACCTGGAATCGAACCCTGACCTCCTGGTTCATGCATAGGTCCATGCTCAACCGCTGAGCCGAGCCAGCCGGGCCTGGCTCAGGTCCCCCACAAAGTGCACAGGGAAAGCCCGGGCCCTTGAAGGAGTCGTGCTGGCTGCAGGTGGACGTTAGGCGGGGCCTGTCGTTAGGGGAGCTGGTGCGAAGGGTGAACAGTCATCTCTCTCATCACATTTTACACTCTCACGTGTGAGGACTGGATCTGTTAGTGTTTTCAACTCAGCGCTTCGGGGAAGTTTGTTTCTATGGAAACGCATCTTCATTTGTATAATGGGAGTCTGTGGTTAGATTGGACCCTCGCTGGGTGCGTGCTCCTGTTTCCCTTCACTCAGTTCATTATTTGAAATGGAGTTTTGTGTGTTCACAATAACCCTTTCTTCTGACAAAGCATCCTGTGAATTTCAGACTCCACTGAGGTACACGAAGACACTGCTGCTTCCCGCGGTCCTCGTGGTGTTTGCTGCGATCGTCAGAAAGGTGCGTCCGCCACCGAGGGCTCTCTCACTGCCAAGCCCTGTCCCGTTCCTCCGAGGCGGCGCGTGTGCTGGCTACATGTTACTCCCGCACAGCAGTTCGGGTGGACTTACTGAAACACAGTCGCTATTTCTTACTCATAGCCTCGGACGAACATTTATAACCCTTAAAACACCCCGCTGTCCGCCAGCTCGAGATAGACCCGGGGAAAGGGTGGCTCAGGCTTGATAGGCAAGTATTTGAAAGACAAGATCAGAGACCTTATTGACCCGGATACAGTGGTTTCCGCCAGTGTAAATTATTACTGACTTGCTTTAACTCTTATGTAGTAGCTCCCTAATCTTTAACACGTGCCTTTGTAAGTCATCTGCACGGTGTCCACTAACTCCTAGATTGAATTTATTATTAATCAAAAGGAAAAATGGAGTATTACCTATATATTATTAAACTCAGTAAAATGGTTAGACTCCCAACTTTGGCTTTGATATGGAAACTCTAAGCCCAGATATAGGTCAGGGCAGGGAAGTTGCAGTCTTCAGCAAAGAGCGGGTGTGATGGCCTCTCTCTTTTCTTTAAGAGTTGGTGGAGTGAACCGTAGGCATTTTAAGAGGATGAGTTGAGATGAATCTGTAATAGAATAACAGGTGATAGCCCTGCCGGTTTTCTGACCTGTAGCTAGTGGTGTCTGTTTTAACACAGTGCTGCATATTGGTAGAATATCCTGCACTGTAATTGTCGGTCACATTATGTACTTGTACTTCCCCCAAACACATCACGGGCATTATTTCAGCTGGTCATTCGACAGCCCTGTGGGGCACGCAGACATTATTGCCCCATTTGGACAGACGCGGAATCGGAAGATCAGAGAGCTTGCTCCACGGGAAAGCTAGGGCAGCGGGGAGGGGACCGCACACCTTCCTCCCCAGCGGCCTGTGCGGGATCCAGCGTGGAGCCTCACGGCCCAGGCCGCGTCTGATCAGTTTACGGTCCCTCAGTGCTGCTGTCTGCCAGGCTCTGCCTCCTGTGCACTTTTGCGCACTTGATGTGGGTCTGCACCCAGAAGGAAGTAAAAAACACTAGATGTTCGCAACCCAGAATGCATGGAAAAGACACCATCTGGGTGGCTGCAGGCGACGGAGACGTAGGTTGGGTTAAGGAAGTGGGGATGTTTGATTTAAGAAGGAAGGTTCGACTGGAAAGAGGATCAGTATTTCACATATTTAAAAGCCTGCCACTTGGAAGTAAGATTACATTCATTTGGCTCCTTAGAATTATGGCCAATTCCAGGAGGCAGGACCTTTGACCAGAATTGATCCAAAGTGATTAGGAAAGTGCTGTCGATTCAGGCAGCAGCCAGTGGTCCTTCCAGAGCTGGGTTAACCCCAGTTAGCGGCGGCCTAGTGGACATGGTGCGGGGATGGCACTGCAGGTCACACGGCCGCCCAGTGACTGCTCAGTCTGAAAAGGCCGTTCTCAGTCACGGTGTCCGTGCGACGGGGCGGCCTGGAGGGAAGCAGTCACTGAGTGTGCATCGGGAGCCAGAGGGCCGGTTTGCAGACCCAGCAAAAGGCTCCGCCACCTTCCGGGAGGCCGCTTCATCCGCCTGAGGGAGCTGGCGGCTCTTTACAGAACGAGGACTGAACCTGCCTGCCCGGCTGTCTGCTCCAGAACTCTGCAGATACAAGATTGTGTCCTCGGAATTATTACTTTCTGGGTTATCTCTTCTCTCCATACTTTCATTTAAGTAAAAGTTTGAAAGTTCAGAAGACACTTTAGTTAAAATTCTGTTTTTCCCCAAACAGCTATTCTGAAGTGTTTAAAATCTTTTTGCAGATCATTAGTGACATGTGGGGTGTCTTAACTAAACCACAGACACAACTAAGGTAAATATACTATTAATAATGTTGCTACTTCCTCCATTTATTATAAAGTAGATACAGTGTGTTAACTGCATAGTTCCGTGTTGTATACCGACATTTGCTAATCGTTGTTTCCCTGGTTGTCATCCCTTCTTCGTTTTTCTCGTTATTTCTTACCTGTGCAGAGGGCAGCGCATCCCTGTCCACACTCCAGGCCCCACCCCGACAGGACCTGCACACGGTCTGTGCCTGAGGGACACAGCGCTGTGCTTCGGTTCAGCAGGGAAAATAGGATTCTGTTGATGGTTTCAGGACCAGAGAAGATCAGGGAAATATGAAACTGGATCCACACCGCACTTTTTATGCAAAATACATTTCGAATGGAACAAAGATTCAGGGGGAAAAATGAAACCTCAAAAGTAACCGAGAGATTATATTTCTAATTTTAGGATTAGAGAGGCCTTGTTAAGTCTGACATAAAAACCTGTAAGCTAGAGGAAAAGATGACAAGGTTGACCAGATACATACTTGGGTTTGGTAAGGTATTATAAGCATTGTTCAAAGAAAAAGACAAATTGGGGAAAGTATTTGTAATATATGACGAAGGACTAAGGGCTATCTTACATAAAGAATTTCAGTAAATTAGTAAAAAAAATGATAAAAACCCATTACGAAAATGAGTGAAGGACACAAACTGGCAATTGAGAGAAAAATGACTTCTCCTTCCCCTTTCTGCCCCTGACCAGGCAAGTGGTGTCCTGCCTCGGTGGTTCGGCAGTGGTCGTGCTGAGCCCATACCTGCCCCTCCCCTGTCCCCTTAGCCTGGCTCTTTGGTCTGGCCAACGTCTTTAATCCTTACATAATGTCTCCTCCTCAGGAAGCCTTCCCTGACCATCATTCCTGAGTAGATTCCTTGTCTCTTGCTTGTTGTTCTTCATCACCTCCTTATGATTCTCGCAGCATGCATCGCCATTTGTGCGTAAACATTGTACCTCCGGAAGTTTGACAGGGCCCCGCAGAACCTACGGTGGGCCTGTGCGTGAGCCAGCATCTCTCTCCATGCCAGCCCGTCCTCTCCATGCTCACAGCAACGCAGAGATAATGGCACAGAGATGCGCGTGGTGGGGGGTGTGCAGTGACCCGTGGGCACAGCCACAGTGTCCGCTAGTAAGGGGTTTGCTTAATTAGGACCCAGTCATAGATGGGTGCTGGCCGTCTTCATGGACATCTTTCCATCACACATCATTGAATACAAAGTTACAAAACCGTATATAGGATGGTTCTACTTTTGTTTAAAATAGGAAGGTTGTGTATGCTTATTTGTGCATAGGAAGGGTCTGGAAGGATGAAAATAACAACTGAGAGCATGGATTGGAGGACAGAGTAAAGGACGTTTCAATTCGACTTACACACTTTTGGGGCGGGGATAGAGATGCTTAAGTTTATATGTTTGTATTTTCTTTTATAACTTGAACACACACAGTCTTATGTATTATGCTCTCACCTGCAAGTTCCTACCAACCAGAGGGATGGTCGCACGTACACAGAGACAGTCCTTGTTCTCCTTTAGAAACAGTGGCCGTGGCCGTGGCCGTGGCTGTGGCCGTGTTTATTCCCGGAGCCTTTGGTGGCCGGGGCGGGAAAGGCTTCTGGTATAAATGCCAACATTTCTCTCCATTGGAGACGGAGTTTTCCCGAAGAGCTTCCAGGCTTGTACAGATGACAAGACACGAGGCCGCAGCTGTGAAGGCCGCTCCGGAGGAGAAGGGCGGGCCTGTGCAGACGCGAGCGGCCCTGGGAGAGCCGCTGGCTGTGGCAGTACCTGCAGAGCCCACTGGGCAGCGGGTTCACCGGAGCAGGGCCGGGCTTGAGGGCTGGCACACTGACCCTTCGTTGTGCATGGGTGCCCGAGTCCGATGCCAGTGTAGACGGGGAGCGGGCGGGAGAGACGATTGGCTATCAGATGTGAGTTCCGGGATCCCCTTCCTTTGCCTTTCCTCTCCTCCCCCTCTGTGTGAGCTGCGTGGGGGCAAAGGGCATTTCCCACCCTGTTCACCGCGCCACGTCCAGTGTCATCTGTGCTCAGGGCCATGGAGCGCATGGATGGGTTTGCACCCTGTCCCCCTGAAGGGAGAGATGATAGTCAGTAAGCCCCTGACAGTGTTTGTAGGAGGCAGTAAACGGAGATGACGTGGGAGTGATTGAGAGGGGGCAGCGCATGCGGGGACAGGGTTCCTCTGGGTCGGCAGGAGCAGCATGAGTCTCGTGCGACTAGAGCTTGGTGATCAGGAGGGACGTGACCCCAGGATGAGGAGTGGGGACCAGCTTAGGAAGACGGTGGGCAGCGTGTTAGGGATTTGAGTTTCTTCTAGTTACCGGAGGACCCAGTGGAGGGTTTTGGGCAGGGAGTGGCGGGCCGGATTCCCCTGTTCAAGGTTGCTCTCGGGACTGTGAAGGCATCTGTAGGGCGGGGCGCAGGTGGGGTCGGAGGGGGAGTGTGAGCCTCCTAGCTCACATCCTCCTCAGGAAGTTCAAGCTGTCAGAGCTAAAGATGGGATTTTGAGGCTATTTGTATTCCAGAGCTGCTGCTAAAATAATCTCCTGTGTGGCTTCCTAAACTGTCTCTGTAGCAGCTACAGTTTAGGGGGAGCGGAGGGAGCATGGGGCGGGGGCAGGTTTGGTACCGAAGGCCTCGGAGCTCCTCGCAGTCCCGCTCTGCTGGGACGGCTGCAGTGAGCGGCTGGCTCCCCCGTGGGCGCCCCCCCCCCCCCCCCCCGTGCCTCCCTTCGGCCTGATGAATGTCCCTGGCATCAGGTCTTCGGCACGGGCAGCATTGCCGTTCCTTTCCCAATAAACTGCCTTAAAGGGCTGTGGCCCCGGTTCGGGTTTATCACTTTAGTTATTTGGCTTTACATAGATGCGTCCTGAGGGACTATTATAGGAGCTGTAAAACTCACATTGGTAAGATAAAAATGCAAACAATTGAAGAAGTGCTTCCACGGAGATTTAATAGCAGTTTTTCTTTTCCCATTTCAGAAACCACCAGTGTGAGCACGGAGAGGTAAAGACGTGATGTTTGTCTATACATGGATCTTTTCCTGTCCCACCTTCCCAGTGTATTAGTCAGTGTCACTGCTCACCCTCAGCCTAGGCCTGCATGTGTTTGAGGAGAACACGACAGGCGTGACTGTCCCCGTTAGAGGAACTCACTCGGGCCTCTCCTCTGTGAGCACCCCACGGGACAGCAGGCCATCTCTGGAGCCATCAGAGGCACGCGGAGTGCCTGTGGCTGATGGAGATTGCTTTCCCCTCGGCTCACCTTGCCCGGGGCTTCGGAGATGTGACCGCTGCTACCCCCAGCTCCTGGTGACTCAGCCTGGGTTCCCCCCCCCCCCTTTCTCTTTTTAAATTGAGGTATAATTGACATGTAACATTATATTATAGTTGGAGCTGCAACACATAATGATTCGAATGTCTGTACATTGCGAAATGATCACCACAACATGTCTAGTTAACTCCCGCCACCCTCCTCAGTTACAGGAATTCCCTCTCTGCCTTCTGATGCGGCCTCTGCGCTCTCCTCTCTCAGCACACGCATGGCGAGGGCAGCCAGGGATGCCGCACTGCATGTTCCCGCCTGGCCTGATGGGGGGGCCGGCACAGGGCTGGGCGCTTAACCGCCGCTGTTTCTGGTGGCCGCTCCCGCCGGGACCTGGGAGCGCGAGGTAGATGCAGAGCGTGCCTCCGTGATGGAGTTTGAGCCCTCAGACAGAGGGGAGAGGTTGGACAGTGAATGTGAAGACTTGTTTATTTCAGAAATGAGAGTGTTGTTACTAAGAAACACTACGCTTTCCGGTATGCCCACCGTTTTAACGCTGTCGTCTCAAACGCCACAAACAGTCGGAGTGAAACTGTCTCCTCTTCCTTCCAGCTGGTGTACCATGCGCTGCAGCTGGTCGCCTACACAGCCCTCGGCATTTTAATCATGAGACTAAAACTCTTCCTGACGCCACACATGTGTGTCATGGCTTCCTTAATCTGCTCGAGACAGGTAAGGCGTGGCTCGCGTGGTAGCCGCTGTGCTAACGTCACAGCCTTTGTTGTTGAGGGACCCGGAGACAATACTGAATTCCCCAGAGTTCTTGAAGTGATCATCATTGAAGCTCTTCATGGTTTGGTACTGATTATTCCTGCAAAGCCAAAGCTGATCCTGTTCTGTCTCCTAACTTCTGGAATAGTCCTTGACAACAAGTCAGTGCAGTGAGTTCAGGAATGATTACTGCCGATGTTGATGAGAAGCAGAGCTCAACTGTAGAGATATTTGTTTGCTTTGACATTCATATCAAAGAATTCTAACAATTGATTTTATTTGATCAGTACTTTCAGGTTACATGTTCTCTCTGTATTGAGCTTTACAGTATCTTCATTGCGTCCACATGTGCATACAGATGTATGCCTAGCTTCGATGCTTTCCCGTTTAAATAGCCTGCTGGGTATTTGCTGCTTGCTTTGCCTGGATACCTGCCTCCTTGCTCTGTAGTCACAGATTTGTGCTTCTACCGAGTTACCTTTTCTTTTTTTTAATTTTTTTTTAAATTGATTTCAGAGAGGAAGGGAGAGGGAGAGAGATAGAAACATCAATGATGAGAGAGAATCACTGATCGGCTGCCTCCTGCACGTCCCCTCCTGGGGATTGAGCCTGCAACCTGGGCATGTGCTCTTGACTGGAATCGAACCCGGGACCCTTCAGTCTGCAGGCTGATGCTCTATCCACTGAGCCAAACAGGCTAGGGCCACAGGGTCACCTTTTCATCAGTCAAGTGGCCCTGTGTGGCAGCAGGACCTCTTTTCAACGCAGAGTATTTACTAAGCGTCTAAAGCACGCTCTGGGGATGAGGGTAGAGCAGTGGGTGGAATACCTAAAGGCACCATTTTCGGTATGTGTCCTCGGAAGCCATCTTTGGGAGAGAATGGTAGCGGCCACGTGTTGTTATCCAGCTGGCCTCCGGTTCCCAGGCAGAATATTGTTAGGTGTGAGAGGCACTGCTTTCCGGGGGTCGATGGAGGGAGGCTGCTGTTCCTGCCCCTGCAGCCCAGCAGCCTGGCAGGAAAGGAGGCTGGTTGGAAGCTTTCCCTGCACCCCCCGTCTAAGTGAGACTGAGGCCCTAGGAGACCCGGGCTGGCCTCTCAGGCAGGTGCTCCGCGCACAGCCACCTGGGGAAGGACGCTGCACTGAACTCCGTGCTCTGCTGTGGCTTCTGTGATCTTCATAATCTTCACACAAGGGGCCCCATTCTCATTTTGCCGTGGGCCTGGCCTGGCCTGGCCTGATGGAGGAGAGAGAGCGAGTTGAGAGAAGAGCTTCTTAAGTCTCGGCCCACTAGTGTAAGGGCTGGTGGGAGAATCCTCTGATTCTCACGGTCACTGTTTGTGGAACTTTTCTGTGGGGTGATCCATGCTTTATCGGGGCCCTCGCAGAGACTGTGTTGTTCTCTGGGAAGAACGTGTGCGTGTTGGGAGCACGCTGCTTCCTGCTGACAATTAACTGCCGTGTGCCTTTGACTTGGTTTCAGCTGTTTGGATGGCTCTTCTGCAAAGTGCACCCGGGTGCTGTTGTTTTTGCTCTGTTGGCAGCAATGTCGATACAAGGTTCCGCAAATCTGCAAACCCAGTGGAATATCGTAGGGGAATTCAGCAATTTGCCACAAGAAGAACTTATAGAATGGATCAAATATAGTACCAAACCAGGTAAAAAGAAAAGTAGTGTTTTCCCCAAATTTTACATGCACTGCCAAACCCTGAAACCAAGTAATTGCCAGTAGCCTTACTCTTTCTAGTCAGTGCTGCTCGTGGATTATCCAGAAGAGAGATTTCAATCTTTTTTGTTTTTGTTTTTAATATTTTTATTGATTTCAGAGAGGAAGGGAGAAGGAGAGGGAGATAGAAATATCAATGATGAGAGAGAGCCATTGATCGGCTGCCTCCTGCACGCCCCACACTGGGGATTGAGCCCACAACCCTAGCATATGCCCTGACCGGGAATCGAACAATGACTTCCTGGTTCATAGGCCAATGCTCAACCACTGAGCCACACGGGCCGGGCAAGGTGTCAATCTTGCTTAAGTGGTTTGCAAAGGAAATGCTAGACTTATTTTTTTAGTAATTAATTTTGCTATTTTCCATAAATTCCAGTTTTTTTTTAAAGTTTTACATGCCACAATTTAAAAGAATTTTTATGCTTGTTTTCTTCATGAATTTTTAATCTTAGCCAAATGAACTCATAATCTTGAAATGAACTCATGGGATCTTTATGTTTAAAGAGAGAGATTTTGTTATCCTGAGTATCAAATGACTGAATATGAAATCATCTTCAGAATTTTTTGGTGCTATGAAAGTTTCTTAGTCAAGTTGATAATTCTTTCCTAGAATCAGGAAAGCTATCTAAGACGTGTACAATAAACAGAACACAAAACCCTCAATAGGGAGGCGATGAGGAAAAGGGCTCACGGAGCTGGGTGGCGGCTGCTATGTTATTGGCCACTGGACTCCACTGTGGCTCTGCCCTGAGCCGCTAAGTGACCTCTGCGGGCCGCAGCTCCTTTGGCGGGGCTCCGCTTCCTGGAGTTGAGCGCCCTCCTAAGACGTGGCTCCTGCTTTGCAGACGCGGTGTTTGCGGGCGCCATGCCCACGATGGCGAGTGTGAAGCTCTCCGCCCTTCGGCCCGTTGTCAACCATCCGCATTATGAAGATGCAGGATTGAGGTACACAGTTCTCACCCTGGAAACAAGTTTTTCATACACACAGTGCGGGAGCCAGCACAATAGTCAGGTTTCAGCAAGGATGCGGTGAGCTGGGCCTACAGAGTTGGGAGGAAGCTGAAGGTAGATGCTGAGTTACTTGCAAACGTGAGGCTCCATAGGGCAGTACAGCCCCCTCGGGGCTTATCTTCTCACCGGGCACCGAGGAGGTCCCAGCGTGTCCGCCCAGTCGGGTCACGGCTCCCAAACACAGGTTATTACTCCTCCTCGGGCTCCCGGAGACTCCTTAGCCTGTAGCTTCTGGAAGGTTTTCTCATGGCCCATTTTTATGGAATTCCATTCAGAGAGGCTTTTATTCTGGTTTTCACCAGTATAACCTGTTAAAATGATTTTGTGTTTTGTCTTTTACTGTTTTTTTCTTAAAAACATAAAGTATGCTCTCTTTGAAAAGGAAATAGACTCCGTTTTCGTGCAATTTCTAGGGTAGGTCAAGTTATTACTTTCCTAAGGGACTGGGTGAATCCTAGTAGTAACAGTGGGATATACATTTTATAAATAAAAAGCTTTTCATTATAAAAAACATTCCTGGCAAGCTAATTTCCAGAGCAGTGTGTTGGATGATTTTAGCTTTTACACAGCGAGGGATGGAATGAGAGCCGCTGGCCGCCGGGGTCAGGGCTGGCCAGGGCAGCGGGAAGGAGCCAGCTTGTGCTTGTGCAGCGCGTCCCGCCCACTCTTGCTTGTGCGAGTGACGCGTTAGAACAAAACCAAGCAAACAGACAAAAGCCCAAGTGTGTGGGAACCCCTCTCCCGGTCTCCGGTGCCGCCTCCTCCCCTTTCCTTCTGACCCCCTCCCGAGGCCCTGAGTGGGCTCCTATGGTTTGGGGAGCCTCCGGCCCAGTCTCCTGGGTGCCTTCTCCCAGCCCTTTGAATCTCCACAATCTTCTGCCCCATTATTTTTCTTTAAAGAGCCAGAACGAAGATAGTGTACTCGATGTATAGCCGCAAAGCCGCCGAAGAAGTGAAGCGAGAACTGGTCAAGTTACACGTGAATTACTACATTCTGGAGGAGTCGTGGTGCGTGAGAAGATCCAAGTGAGTACTCCGCGCAGTTCCTGTGTGCTGACCGGGGGCAGGGAACGTCCGTCAGGCTCCTGGGCAAGCGCCTCATTACGTCGTGCGGGTGCGATACAGCATTAGCAAAGTAGAGGTGGAAAAGTCTTTGTAAGATAACTATTTGAATTGGCGTTTTTTCCTTCCATCATTACAGATATCTGTTTCTTTATAATGATTGGTACATGTACACTTCCTTAAAGGCAGTATACAGGCGCTGATTGATAATTTCCCAAATTATTAATATTTGCCCGTGATATTTTTAAATCTTTTATTTCAAATTGGATGTATTTTCTCTAAAAGACTTGCAGAGTCTGAGACCACATAGTGGAGAGTCTGGTTGTGATGACGTGGTGAGGCGTGAGGGTCAGGGCCTCCTTGGTCCCCACCGTCCCTGCCACCCCATGGCCTGGATGGACGGGGCCCTCCCAGTAGCAGCTTAGACAGAAACTTCTCTCTCGCTGTTTCACATCTTACTTGAGTGGGAAAATAGCTAACTTTACCCTGACCCATATGTTCTTGGGTTTATCGTTTTAAAAAATGCCTGTTTCACAGAGCCGCTCACTAAGGGTGTAGCAGCAAGAGTTAGTAAGACCCTCAAAGCTAATGTGGCTCCACAGCGGACTGTCAGCTGCGCTGGGTGGCCGGGCAGCCGAGGACAGCGGCTTGCTGCTGAAACACCAAGCATTGGCTCCAGGCGGGGCAAGGACGTGAGCGTCTCATCAGAAATCGGGGATTTTTATGGAATGCTCCTGTTGCTCATTCTCACTGCTCTTGAGCTAAGCAGAAGCCGTCAGGAGATTGCTGTCGATGGCTTGATCATGCTCACCATGTATTTCAGTGGTACACAGGGTGTTAAGACAGACTAATTAGATATGGACTTAGGAGTAAACGCAGTTCTGGGGCACGGTTTGTCAGCGTTGCCCACCAGCAAACTCGAACAGTTGTTGATTGTTGGACGGTTTTTCTGTGAATATGTCCCAAGTGACTTGTCTTGAATCAGGATTTATGGAAAATGTTATTGTTCTTAAGAGTCATGATTTAGAAAATGCTTGAAGTCCTTTTGAACATAAGAATGTATATGAAATTCATATACTCATCTTTAACTTTGTTGGGTAAATTTAGGACAAAAACCTCTTAACTTTTCTCATACTTTTATGAGGACTTTGTAGTAACTGGATGGGGCTGACATCTGCTGTCAGAAGTACTCCTTTTAAAAAAACATTTTTATTGATTTCAGAGAGGAAGGGAGAGGGAGAGAGAGATAGAAACATCAGTGATGAGAGAGAATCTTTGATCTGCACGCCCCACACTGGGCATTGAGCCCGTAACCTGGGCATGTGCCCTGATTGTGGGTCCTGGTTCATAGGTCGATGCTCAACCACTGAGCCACTCCGGGCAGCACTCCATTTTTTGATGGCGATTTCCACCGTGCTTGGCCTCACTCCAAGGCTCTGCCAGCCTGAGACAGCTGTAGGTTCCTGGGACAGAAATGTCATGTTTCATGATCCTCCCGCCACCCAAGCTAATGACGAGCCTTGGTCCAAGAGTCTTCATGTTCCCCGGGACCCTGGCAGAATAGAGTGGACCGGTGCTGCGGTGCTGTGGGAGCGCCCGGGATGTGCGTGGCAGTGGTAGTTCAGCACTGCTGTCTGTACATGAGGGTGAGAAGACAGCTTCAGGAATTTAGTCAGGCAGGTAACCTGCACCCTGAACAGTCAGCAGTGAATCACCCGTTTAGACAGAGCTTGTTGCCAGCACCAAGACTCAGAGGTGGAGGGTGGGGGTGCTGGCGTCCCCACGGGGACCTTGAGTTGCCCTTGTGTTTGTTCAGCAGAAGTGGGGAGGCAGGAAGCGAAGGAAGTGACTTTCTCTAACCTGTTATCCCCACTCCGTTATTAAAACAACACTCGATCTGCTGCAAGATTGCAGCCAGACTGATGATAAATCTCAGGACATCTCAGGACTTAGTCCTTGAAACAAAACGCACACTGTGCTTTCCGTTCTGCTAGGGAAGCAAACAGGCGCTCAGAGAGGAGGCGGGGGAGAAAGACTGATAGCGGGGCCGGCCGTGGCCATGGGAAGGACGGAGTTTCTTGGCAGACTTCCCTCCCGCATTGGGATCTCCCTTCTCCCCCGCCTGGGCCCTCGCTCCCGGCTCAGCCATGTCGGCCTGAGACACCTGCGTGCCAGGGGACAGAGCAACCTGCCAGACCAGAGGAGCACTGGGGAGCTCACCTGCGAGAAGAAAGGACAGGGACTAATATTTATCTAGTGTTTGGTTCGTGCCGGCACTTGGCTGAGCCCTGAATTATACGATCTCCTTTACAAGTGGCTTAATTGTGTGCCTTGATTATTCCTTATTACTGGACACCCCGTGTTCCAATAACGTATGAAAATACGCTCAAATGCGAGTTATAGACGAGCTTTTAATGAACTGCTCTCAATTCTCTGCTTTCTTTCTCATTAGTCCCAATAATACAGTTGACATGAAATTAAAATACATGAATTCAGAAGAAAATTATTCAGGTTGTCACTGATGCTGTTTGAAGATGTAGCCGGCTGGCCTGGGGAGACTTCGGGAACTCCGTAGGGACTCAAGGATGTCACACTTGGGCCGACAGTACTCCCCCAGGCAGCTCTGCCCTCTCTCCTCCTGCAGGCAGGGAGCTCAGGAGCGGGGCGTTTCCTGCTGCCTGTGTAGCTCACTCCCTGCCATTGGCCGGCGTGTGCTCACAGTCTGGCCTCGGCTCGTGGGAGAAAACGAGAAGGTACACAAGCCGAGCCCAGTCGTGTGTGCTCAGTGTCGGTAGAATCGGGGTCAGCCCCGGTGTGCAGAAATGTGCACCGAACACTCATGGGAAAACCTCCCGTGGAGATGGTTTGACGGAGGCAACGGGAAAGGCGTGTCGCTTTGCCACGGTGATAGTGCTGCTTCTGGAAGCGGAGCTTGCAGAGGAGAGAGGCACAGGAATGTCTGTGCAGCGCCGCTTTATTATGGTAACAGGGAAACAGTTAAATACCCCCGTGAGAGAGTGGTTACGTAATGCATAGGTGTACCAGCGACAATTAAAGAGTAAAGCAGGTCTTTGTGTAATGAGATGGAAAAGGGCCGCATTTCATCGGCCGGTGAGGCGTCCCCGAACAGCCTCATTGTGTGAAAGCAGCCCTGGGCGCCGGTGCACACACAGGCCCGGGCCTCCGCGTGCCCGTGTCCGAACCAGAACCAGGGGAAGGCGGTCTGGCAGGGTGTGCTGGGCTCTTGGCAGCAGCCCCCTCTGAGGGTGGCCGGGAGGGGACGCTGCCTCCGTGTTTTATTTCGATAGGTCTGTGCAGGCACTTTCTGGGTGATTGATGCCCTCTAAGTAAAGATGCTCCGAAAAGGGAAAGGATTGCATTCCACCACTGTGTCGCTCCTGGTGGAGGGTAGGGAGCGAGCGGGGTTGCCATTGGGAATAAAGGGACTTGCTGGGAATGGCTGTTTCTCTTAGAAAAAAGTGAAGCAGCTGTGACAAAACATGAGCAGTTGCCAACGCTCTATAATTTCTCCTTTTATTTTTCTGTCGTTTTTATTTTGTAAATTTCTCAAAGCGAATAGAAGATTGTCCACTTGCGTTCACCTTTTCTGTTTTAGGGACGGGGCCAGTGTCGTGTAGCACGTCCCACATGTGGGCTTGCCCCCCGACCCTCGGGACTAGGTTCAGTTTGGCAGAGAAGTCGTGTGCGCTTCCCATTCCGTGTCCCTTAGGAGTGCACATCCCTCTGTTCCGTCATCCGTGAGGCTAAGTCCCATCACGTGATTGAAGCATGTCCCACTCTCTCCAGTTTAAGGAGACAGCTTTCCTTTATGATTAATAAGAAATCTATAGAGTGGTACGTAGAGGCCATTTGTTCATCCTCTTTCCCAACAGCGTTTCACCAGATACCTTTTGCATCCAGTGTTTATTCCTTGCTGAATCAATGATTACTTTAGTGATTTTAAGTATGAGGCAATATAGATTTGAAAGTAATGTGTCACTTACTGATCAGTGGGTATGTGAGGGTGGATTTGATAAACAGTAATTGGACCAAGAGTTACTGAGCAAAAATTAAAATCAAATCTCTACCTCACACCATACAGAAAAATTAATTGCAGATGAGTTCTAGGTTTAAATGTACACAGCAAACTTAAAACTTTCATGGGAGAATACACAATGTATGTGTTCACGATAGTGTGGTATGGAAGAATTCTTTAAACAAGACAAAAGTCATAAGCTCTAAAAGAAAAGACTGATATTTTGGAGTATAACATAAAAATCTTCAATATACAAAAGCCAAAAAAAAGGAAATTGTGAACCCTAGCAAAAGCCAACAATTCTAGATTTAAAATAAATGTTCAAGTTATCTCGAAGACCTTAATCTTATTTGGGCAAATATCACACAATACCAATTTTACTTCTGTTCTTTAAAAAGTATGTCGCTTTCAAGATGGAATTATGCGTTCAGTTAAGATGTGAGTTTAACACTACTGCATTTTCTTGAAGTTGGTTCTTTCTGGAATACAGTTTATGGAAAGTTGCATAAATATGAACTAAGTAAACTTGCCAATTAAAATTTGTCAAATTAATATAATAGGTTACCTCTTCCTACATGCTGAGTACGATGCTAGATACAGTGTCTCTATTAATCCTTATGCACAGCCAAGCCAGGGGTATTTCCCATTTTACCAATGTGGGGGTGAGGCTGAGCGAACCGTCCAAACGCACATTGTGGTAAGTAGCTGAGGCAGAAGGTAACCAGCTCTTTCCCCATCACCGCATTCACGTACTTGGTAGGTCTGCTTCTTTAGCACCAGCTTTGCTGTGTTCCCCTTGTTCTAAGGAGGGCTTAGGGCGGCTCACACACTGTAAATTACTCTGAGGGATTTTTTGAACTCAGTTAGTTGACGTGGAGCGGGTGAAAGGAGGGAGGGCAGGAATACAGCGTGTGCTCTGCTTTCCCTGCGCCTTCTGACCCCTCTGGCTCCCTGTGCGTGCACCTTCCAGGCCCGGCTGCAGCATGCCTGAGATCTGGGACGTGGAGGACCCCGCCAACGCTGGGAAGCCACCCTTATGTACCCTCCTGGTGAAGGACTCCGAGCCGCACTTCACCACCGTGTTCCAGAACAGTGTTTACAAAGTCTTGGAAGTTATAGAAGAATGACCACGGCCTCCAGAGGACATCAGTCATGGTTTTAACGTTTTGCTAATAACTCATGCCTTGTTTTTAAGCAGATCCCAAAAACTTTTATAGCTAACTGTTTTCAAATAGGAAAATGTCTTATTTGGTCGATTCGAATGTCATTCTGATTGTAAAAGTACGTATACCACTATGAATTGGGTACTATTTCAATGCACCCCTTAAAATTTGCTATGCAAATGAGTATGTGCTTGTATTTGACTTAAACATGTGTGCTAAAAGGAGCAAAGCTACCTGTCTACAAAATAAATAGGTGATAACAAAGATGATCTGAAAATATGGTCAATTCTGAGCTACGTGGGGCTGATTTCACAGCTTATGGACTATTAGGCCCTTGCTTTTGTGTCTGCCTCTCGCTCTTGTCTTTGGGACACGCCAGTGATCACGGGAGCTCCTCAGTCCTGTGGTCCCTGTCCTCAGGGTGGACGGGGCTGCCATGGTGGCTGCTGTGTGGAATTACCTGTTTACTTCCCTTCTCCCTGTTCTTCCGTTCTTTGTTGCTCTTGTTAACAAAGCGTTTCCTGCCCATGAATAATCCAGATTCTAAGACCTAATGGTCCGGTCCATTGCTGTGCAGCCAACAGTGCGGTGTTAGCGTTTCTTCTCCCCTCCTCCTCTCCCCCATCCCAGCATTCTTTGTCAAATAAGTGGTATTTACTCATTTAGTTCCTTATCAAGTACTTATTCTTGATTTAAAAATATTTAATGGCGAGTGTATATTTTCTCATTTTTAAGTATTATTCAAATGTGTATATTTTAATACCTTTAAACCACTTTTAAAATTTTTCATGTTTAATTGTAGTTTTAAGAAAAACTATTTTGAACAACCTCAAATGTAATACATCCAGAAACTAATGTATATTTCTGTAGACATAATTTACAGTGGAATAGTAGATGGTAGTGTGTGGTTGTTTTTCTGTTACTATTAAGATATACTACCACATGACTAATTTTTCTGTCAGAAAGTAAATGAATAATAATATTGAATGGAGTTTTATATTTTACTTTTAAAATTGCCTGTCTTTAATAAGACAAAGCCTTAAGCCTTACCATTTTGGTTCTAAAAACCATTTCAGTGTGAGGAATGAATATATTCAGCTTTCCTCTTTATATTTTTCTTCCTATTTATTTTTATTTTGAAAAATTTCCAAACCTCCTTTGAGTTCCTATTATGAATTTTTGTTTTCTAGAAGTTGTGTGAAATGAGATTTTTCAAAACAGTGAATCCTTGTAGCTCTGAGAAACGGTTTTAAGATTTTAAATTCTAAGCAAACCGTGCCTCTGGCGGGCTACACAGTGAAGCATGCAGCGTCCTCTGAACCACAGGCATGCCTGAACCACTGGGCGAGGGAGCCAGCATCGCAGTTGTCTCCGCCTCCTCACAGACCAAGGACCAGCCGGGTCCGGAGTGCTAGCTGAGAGCAGACCTGAGGGTGCGGCCCCCACCCCAGTCTGCGTCCCGGGAACCTCCTCCCAGGCACCCCCTCCCCCCCCCCCCCCCCGTTCTGTCTCTGTCTTTAGGTGCTTGGCCCCCTCTTTGTCACTTGCTGGGTGACTTTTACTTCTTGGGAAGTAGCCGGGGAGTTGTGACCCGGGAGTAGAATTTGAGCAAAGCTGCAACGATCCAGAAAAATGGGCAGAGGGCACCGGAGCCCGGGAGGATGGGCGAGCAGGGCGCGGAGGGAAGCGCTCCCCTCGGTCTGCAGCTGTTTCCCACCCAAAGGTGGCTGTTTGGTATATTCAGCGGTCACAAGACTTTTCAGAAATGGTACTTTTTATTAAAGTTATTCTCTGTTCCTCCCACCCTCCAGTAATCTCCTTCCTAATAAGGCACATGTAGTGATGGGACATTAAACACTGTGGCAACTGCTGCCTGTGCTGGGAGAGGGGAAGTGGTCACGTTGGTGTCATTCCAGAAGATCGCTGTGCCAGTGTTTGTAACGCGGCTCCCAGCAAGCTCTGCTTCTGCTTTTCGGCCGACGGGGCGGGCAGGCCTCGGGCTGCGTGGCCCGCTCGGTCTCCGTCTCGGTCACGGTCACTTCCGGGGGCAGCCGGTGCTGCAGATTCTAAATCTCTTTTTATGGAAACACAGCGTAGTAGTAGGTTTCATAAATGGGACAAAACAGTATTAAAGTTCAGTATTTTACGCATTTCTTTAGCCTTTAAAGCTCTTTTTGCTTTAGTGTGAGGAAGGTAAGGATGAGCAAGGAGGTGGTAAAGACAGCTATGCTCTGAGGGGAACACACGAAGCCGGGGCGGTATTTCTAGCAGAAGATCAGCCCCTGACAGCGCCCGGCAGAAGCAGCGCAGTGTGAGATGAGGAGGAGAGGAGGAAGGGGAGGCTGCATCGGGAACAGTGATGTTACAGAGGAGCGGTGTATTTTTATGACTTTTATGCCGGTTGTTTACATGTACTATGTATGTTCAATAAAAAAGATGATGAAAATACGAAGAGTCCTTTGTTGCTTATTGTGATTTTCACTTCCACCCCGACGGGGGCGTGTTCAGCCTCCTGTGCAGTCGGATAATGAGGGTGGGGCTGGCGGAGCGCACCTGCTGGCGAGAGAGGCCGCGCCATGCCCGGAGCTGCTCCGTCCTGGGGGGGTGGGGGCGCTGGCTTACCCCCACCCCTCTTGTACCTGTGGCATCACACACTGAGGTGGCTTTATCATTGTCATCAAGGGACACAGTCGTTCTTTAAAGCCATGTTTTGGGGATCCTTCCAGAGCCACTGCAAACTTTTTCTCGCACACGAAACCACAGTGTGGGCACGCGACGTTTCCTCCACCGCGGCGCCGTGGTTTTGCCTGATGCAAGCGTCAGCTGTACTTGCTGTCTGCCTGGAGGGAAGACAGGGTAGGTTGGTTCACGGCTCTGTAAGTATTTCTTTGCACGGTGACACCTGACATCTCGGGGTGAAGTGTTAGAATACAGTGGCTCTCAGATGTAGTGCGTGGAGTCCGCATCCCTGGAGGCTTGTTGCACCCAGATTGCTGCCCCCCCGCTGCAGAGGTTCCGATTCAACGGGCCTACGATGGGGCTGCTGTGGCCTGAATGTGACTCCCCCAAATTCATGGGTTGAAATAATCCTAACCCCTAAGTGACTGTTAGGAGGTGGGGCCTTCGGGAGGTGATTAGGACATGAGGATGGAGCCCACACGAAGGGGAAGCTCCCTTGCCCCTCCCACCATGTGCTCACAGCTGCCAGGTGCCGTCTATGCTCCAGGAGCCAGGCTCTCCCCAGACACTGGCTCGGCCAGTGCCTGGGTCTCGGACTCCCAGCCTCCAGGACTGTCGGAAATGGACTTCTGTTTGTAAGAGATCCAGTCTGTGGCATGTTGGTGTAGTCGCCCCAGGGGACTAAGACACATGTAGTCCCAGCATTTGCTTTTCTAACAGCTAATGCTGTTCTTCCAGGGACCATGTTTGAGAACCACATGCTAATGAATGGGAAAGACTGGAAGACTTGCCTCTAGGGGGCGCCCCATTCCTGACAGCACTTATCCCACCCACCAGGACAGGCTAGCCACTAGACTCTAGTGACTAGAGGGTCGCAATAGTGGGAACTGGGTTTTGCGGAGTCCCTTGTGTCTAAAGGGCTTTGCTCCAGTGGGACTTGCAAGGAACAAAGAACAGATCTGGTCATTTTTAACCAGAGATCAGTACAGCTTACTTGCATTGTATTTATTGAATAGAGAGTTCTGGACCATAAATATTTTAAAACGAGACTGGGTCCAGGTCCCTCTATGCTGTCTCAAAGGGTAAGAGATCCTTTTTTACGGCTGCCTAGTCCTCCATGGTGTAAATCAAGCATGTCAAACAAAGGCCAACGGCCCAAATAAACGAGGCCCACGGCCCGTGGGCTGTGAGTCTGACATGCTTGGTGTAAATGGACCACAGTGTTTCTTTCACTTTGCAGATGGAAAAAGAGTGAAATCCTTTGAAACTGGACTTCCTTTTGTAAAGTTACTTTGCCTAGAAGGAAGTAGATAATTTAGTGATCTGTGTGGATTTTAAAACTTCATTTTTCACTTTTCTGCTTTTGTTGGATCCCAGAAACCCTCCATTTTCTTTCTCCCTCTGTTAGAGGGCAGGTAAGGGTCAGATCTGGGTCTCAGATGACCTGTTTCTTGTCTGTCCCCTTCCCCCAACCAGAAGTTCCTCATTTCACTCAATAAAATGGTTCCTCATGCAAAAACAGCGGAGCTGCTTTTAAACTTCCTTACATCCTTCAATTGTCTTCATTTCACAGTGCGGTGTTGTCTATATTTCACAGTCTGTGTCAGTACAAACACGCTTTTACAATGGAAGTCCACAAGGACATCAGGGTATGCGCTTCCCTTTCAGCCTTCCTCCCAGAGGGAGATCTAAACATATAAATGAGCGGGAGACCGGAACACTTTCCCTTAAGATTCCGAGTCACTGTGGTGTAATGAAAAGGTAGATTTGTCTTTTTTTCTGCAAAGATATTGGGATGGTGTTGATATTGGCTCTGTTTTCAAAGCCATGTTTTCTGTGCTCCATGGGCTGTGACCTCAGATTCTAATTAAATAAGCAGCGTGTTCTCAGAGTGACTTTCACGTGAATGGCAGTGCAGTGAGTGTTCTGTTGGAGCAGGCATGTTCCTTTTAATTCGACATGATACAGTTTCATTGATGTTTATGTACCTGACCTTGTTTCCTGCATGCAAATTTAATACCTTGAAAGAAGGTGGAATGTAGCAAAATCAAGCTCATTGAGTTGCTGTGCTGATTGCCCTTAAAGCTTTAGTACTTACCCATTTCTAAAATATAGAAATGGAAATAAGAGATGGCCGATTCTAAGTAGATTTGGCATCTGTCCATCAAAACTGATTTAAAACAACAACAAAGGAGCCTGAAGGCCAGATCCTCAGCTCAGCTTTCTGACCAGCCCAGGTCTCTGGTTCTGCCCCCTGGGCAGCGGTGCCGGCTCAGGTCTGCCCCCTGGCAGCGGTGCCGGCTCAGGTCTGCCCCCTGGGCAGTGGTGCCCGTCTCAGGTCTGCCCCCTGGGCAGCGATGCCCGGCTCAGGTCTGCCCCCTGGGCAGCGGTGCCCGGCTCAGGTCTCCCCCCTGGGCAGCGATGCCCGGCTCAGGTCTCCCCCCTGGGCAGCGGTGCCCGGCTCAGGTCTCCCCCCTGGGCAGTGGTGCCCGTCTCAGGTCTGCCCCCTGGGCAGTGGTGCCCGGCTCAGGTCTGCCCTCTGTGCAGCGGTGCCCGGCTCAGGTCTCCCCTCTGGGCAGTGGTGCCCGGCTCAGGTCTGCCCTCTGGGCAGCGGTGCCCGGTTCAGGTCTGCCCTCTGGGCAGCGGTGCCCGGCTCAGGTCTGCACTCTGGGCACCTGCTTATTGAGCAGAGTCCAGACTCAGAGGCCTGCCTCTTGCCCTAGAGCATCCTCCTTCCAGGAAGAGCAGTTGGCAACCCTGCCAGCCCTTTACATCTGTGATGCGCTTGGCTTTTTCTAACAGAGACCCCTTGCGGTGGTGATACTTACAATCTTGTTCGCACATGGGACATTGTTGGGGAGTTTGGAAAATACTGAAGCCTTTTCCCATCCCCAGAGTTCGGGATTTAATCGGTCTGCGCTGTGGCTTAAGGTTTGGAACTTTTGAAATTGCCCAGGTGACATCTTAGGACCTGAACTCTCTGCTCACTTCCGGATAGCCACCCTTTCCACGCCTCCACCCACTCAAAGGAGAAATGTAAGCGCGCTTTTCTCCCCTACACACTCTCTTTTACTAGTCTGCTTTATTTGTATCAATCATGGAGCCCAGCGTTGAGCAGACTCTAAGGAAGGACCCTGGGCCCAGTTGGAGATATCTGCCCGGGAGGGGGGCACGGTGGAGTGGCAGGATGGGTGCCACTTACTTGCAAACGCTGATTAAAGTGTCAAGAAGAAATGGAAATACAGCAGCGAAAACAGTAACAAAAAGAAATTAATCACTTTGAACGTTTACTATTGGTGCGGAGAAGTATGTTTCCTCTCCGTGGGTATGCTTTTCTCTTTTGTCTGGAATGTGCTTTCTTGAGCAGTTTTCACTTCAAGTTACAACTCACATGTCACCTCCTCCGTGAAGCCTTCCCTGACTTCCTACCCCGTGGCGGAGTGTACTGCCTCCGCGGCCCACGCTCCCATAAGCCCGTCCTTTCAGAGTCAACAGGACTTTCTCTACTGCATTGTGTCCCTACAGGCTGGGCCTATGCCTGTTCCATTCCAACGCTACAGTACCCCCTAGCAGTTCCAGCAAGGAGTAATGCTTCATGGTTTTTGCAAAATCAGTCTTTCTGCAGCAATGCAGTGAATTCCAGGGAGCACTCCATTTCTTTTTTAATGAGAAGAAATGGAGATTATGTGCTCCAGCCGTGGTGATGAATTAACCAGGAAGTGCAGGGCGTCTTCTGTTGAGATGAACATACACGGAGTGGCCAGATGATGATGATCTCTGAACACATAATAATCTGGCCACTCAGTGTATATTCTATATAATGAAAGGCTAATATGCACATTGTCCCCTCGACCAGGAGTTCGACCATCAGGCAGGCTGGCCAACTACCCATGTCCCCTCCCCCTGGCCAGGCTGGCCGGACCCCATCCATGCACGAATTCATGCACTGGGCCTCTAATACACACACACACACACACACACACACACACACACACACACACACACTGAGTGGCCAGATTATTATGCGTTCAGAGATCATAATAATCTGGCCACTCAGTGTATATAGGAGAACAATGTCCTTGATAAGCAGCTAACAAGAGTTAAGCTCAGATCCTGACTAGGTACCTTGGTACATTTCAAACGTGGCCAGTAACCAAATAACTATTGGAGAGCACCATGGCAAAGACGGGCGTCTGTCTAGAGGGAGGACTCTCGTTGGCCTGGTTAGGGCTGTGTGGCCCAGGGTACTATGATGGCCAGTCCTAAACCCACCCTCCGCCAGCCGGGAAGCAGGGAACTCGGGGTGAAAATCTGGTTAAAGTCTGGGAGAGGGCATTCCCAAAGGATGGGAGAGACTGGCGTGTTGTTGCTAGATGAGGATGTTAGACACAAGGATGGCAGCGGTCATACAGTTAATATGGTCAAAACTGAGACGGCTGCATTGGAACCCGGATCCCTCCCTCATAAGCTCTGTGAGATGAAATGTGTTTCTTAACTTGCGAATGCGTTTTCTTATCTTTCCAAAGGATACGACTCCTGGGGTGGTAATTAAAAACGAGAGAAATAGACCTGCACAAACACAGCGGGGGGTTTTACCAGACCTCCCGTAGCAACCAATAGCAGAAGCAGGCAAACCATCAGTAAGGATATATGTGATTTGAGTGATAAGATAAGCAACCCTGAATTAATGGTCATATATGGAACATCCAACCCTGAATTAAGGGTCACATACAGGGAAACTGCACTGAACAATGAAGAGCCTCATTCTATTCTAGCATGTAGGACATTTCCAAGAACTGACAATAGAGCATGAACCCCAGGAAGGCATGATTTGGGCTGCTGTGAGTGCCGGGAACATGGGGGTGCCGAAGCGCCCGGAGACCCTGATTTCAGGGCTTTTGTCTAACCTTCTTATCTAGGTTATCCACTCCCAGGGGGCTTCCCATTCACAATCAAACATGTCTGCTAGCTTATTTCCCCACCCAGGGGGCCAGGGCTTGCTCTGAAATGAATTCTCTATCCAACTTAAATAGCAAACAGCTTTACAAAAACAGCATCTCCCCCCTTTCCCCTTCCTGAATCATAGTGCCCAGGCAGACGAGCAAATGAGCGTGGATCTGAGCACTAACCGTGTCTAATACTGACAACCTCAGGCGTGTGTGTGTGTGTGTGTGTGTGTGTGTGTGTGTGTGTGTTCCCAGGTGTCTCTCCATCCCCTCGGAATAATTTCTTGCTGCTCCCCTTTGCTCCTCATTGTGAATAGGAATAATTCATCCAAACACAAGGAGAGAAAAAAGGCTTTGGGACGAGGGGGAAGAAAACAGTCCCCTGTCAAAATAGTCTGTCTCCACATCTGTCCCCTTCACTCAGCCTTTGCTTCAAGTGCCGGCCGGGTGGGCTGGGGGGCGGGGAGGGGGTGTGTGCTCTGCGCAGCACAGCGTCTGTCTCCCAGGCAGAGCCAGGGCTGCCTGCGGAGCTGAGCAGGAGAGTGACTAAGTGACGACAGAGGAATGGCTGCCAATTCCAAGCAGAATTGCCACCTCTACGCACAACATTGTCTTTTCCGATGGCGTTTCCACAATGCGCTTTCTCTCCCTGCCCAGGCGTGTCTGTGATCTGAAGGTCTGGTGCCTGTCCATATGCCCAGGCGGGCACGGGTTCCGAGGGTTTTGGAGTTTTAGCCTAGAACAAGCCTTGCGAGTGAAAGGCAGAGTTGTGGGCTGTGAGATGGGTTTGGTAAGGAGAGAACATTCCTAAGGAAGTTTCAAGAATTCCAAGGTTTCGGGGTGAAAGCTCAGGACAGAACCCTGGAATTGTTCCCCAAGACTTAAGTGTTAGCGTAAGCAGGCAAGCAATCAGTAAGGATATATGTGATTTGAGTAATAAGATAAGCAACCCTGAATTAATGGTCATATATAGTTAGTCTCCGCTCCGGCACTCGCATGCTGTGTGATCTTGGGCAAATGACTTGACTTCTCTGGATGTCTCATTCAGCACAAAACAGGATAAAACTCACAATGGTTAGCATCTAACCAAAGATGATGAGATATGCCAAAAACCATGACCCAGAGTGAGGAGAAAATGGACAATAAAAACTGGGTGGGTAGGGCTCTGAGAGAAAGGGGTTGTGGGTCAAGCTGGGGGGAGCAGAGCTGTGGGTAGCCATGAGGGGCGGGAAGGGCAATCGCTGAGAGAATAAGGCAGAGAAACAGCTGGGGAGGCCTCAGTCCTCGAGCCTCTCCCAGGGCAGCGGTCAGGTGCCTGGCAGCTGGAGACTGTTCCTCCCACCAGCATGGGGTCAGGCCCCAAACCACTGAGCCACAGACCGCACTGCAGAGGGGCCCGGCCTCGGGCCTCAGTGGGACCCTCCCTGCTGCTGGGAAATTCTTTTATTTGCTCCCCCACTATCCGCTGCACCTCCATTCTCACAACCCCACTCCATCTTTGTCAATACGACCTTCAGTTCTTTAAAATGAATGAATGAATTGAAGATTCCTTGAATGATCTCCCTCGGCTTCCTGAGTAAATGTATTCCTTCCTTTCCTTCCACCTATTTTGAAGTTTAACCATAGATATTCTGTTGGCTCTGGGGTTCTATTTTATTAATTTATTTTGCTTTGATCTTTTACTTTTAATCCTATTTTCTGCAGATCCTGATTCTTTTTCCTGTTTTTATCATTATTTCTGTGTGAATGTGTGTGTGTGAGTGTGTGTGTGGGTGTGGTTGAGTGTTAGTGTGTGTGTGTGTGAGCGTGAATGTGTGAATGTGTGAGTGTGAGTGTGTGTGTGAGAGTGTGTGTGTGTGTGAGTGTGTGTGTGAGTGTATGTGAGTGTGAGTGTGTGTGTGTGTGTGTGAGTGTATGTGAGTGTGTGTGTGTGAGTGTGTGTGTGTGTGAGTGTGTGTGTGAGTGTATGTGAGTGTGTGTGTGTGTGAGTGTGAGTGTGTGTGTGTGAGTGTGTGTGTGCATGTGTGTGTGTGTGTGAGTGTGAGTGTGTGTGTGTGTGTGAGTGTGTGCGTGTGTGTGTGCATGTGTGTGAGTGTGTGTGAGTGTGAGTGTGTGTGTGTGAGTGTGTGTGGCAGTGCTGTGGACTAGCACTAGAGACCTACCTAAGCAGCTTTACTCATTAGGAACTAGTAACTGCTCTTGATTTATTTAGCCTAGGACAAGCCTTGCGAGTGAAAGGCAGAGTTGTGGGCTGTGAGATGGGTTTGGTAAGGAGAGAACATTCCTAAGGAAGTTTCAAGAATTCCAAGGTTTTGGGGTGAAAGCTCAGGACAGAACCCTGGAATTGTTCCCCAAGACTTAAGTGTTAGCGTAAGCAGGCAAGCAATCAGTAAGGATATATGTGATTTGAGTAATAAGATAAGCAACCCTGAATTAATGGTCATATATAGTTAGTCTCCGCTCCGGCAGCGTAAGTGTTAGCGTAAGCAGGCAAGCAATCAGTAAGGATATATGTGATTTGAGTAATAAGATAAGCAACCCTGAATTAATGGTCATATATAGTTAGTCTCCGCTCCGGCACTCACATGCTGTGTGATCTTGGGCAAATGACTTGACTTCTCTGGATATCTCATTCAGCACAAAACAGGATAAAACTCACAATGGTTAGCATCTAACCAAAGATTATGAGATATGCCAAAAACCATGACCCATAGTGAGAAGAAAATGGACAATAAAAACTGGGTGGGTAGGGCTCTGAGAGAACGGGGTTGTGGGTCAAGCTGGCTCCCGTTTGCCTCATCTGGAACACGAGGGAATGGCCAGTGTGCTGGTTCTGCCAGCCTCACTTGCTCCCTAACAGGCGGAGCGCGGGCCCTGAGGAGATGGGGCGGCACCGGCCCCCGCAGTGCGAGGAGCACCACGGGGAGACCTGCGATTGCTTAGAGTGTTTCTCACGCATCAGTGGCACTCATCTTCCCCTCTGCAGTCATTTCCCGAGGCTGCAGCAACCAATTCCCCAGACTCAGTGCCTTCAGGCAACAGAAGTAGATTCTCCCAGGGTGCTGGAGGCCTGAGTCTGAAGTGGGTATCCGTGGGTGGAGGTCAAGGTGCGGATACACCTGGGCTCTCCGTGGGGGAGAAATATTGGGGCAGGTTCGGTGTCTGGGTGTCCTCGGAGTGTTGGAAGGGGCGCCGGCCCGGGGCCAGGCAGTGTGCCTGAGAGCCGGGCAGCGGGAAGGCGGTCGGGGGGGGGGGGGGGGGGGGGCCTGCGTTTCTACCCGGCTTTCTCCTTGCGGCAGCTCACAGCCGCCTCCGGAGCTGGGGAGAGAGAACTCCGGGAAAGAAGAAAGACCTATGGAACCGGTTCGGACCTGGGCTTCCTGGTGTGGCCGCCGATCAGTGATTCGACCCAGAGTGCGCCCCCACTGGTTATTCACCTTCTAACTCAGGGGTGGGGAACGTTCGGCCCTCAGGCCAGGTAAGGCCCACTAAATCATTTGGTCTGGCCCTGCCAAGGCATTAGGGGTGACTTAATTAAACGTTTGACCAAATCGAGCAGCTGATTTTTAAGTTGGTAATTTTGTATGGCCTGTGGATGAAGGATGCCATAAATACCCAAATGGCCCTGGGCAAAAAGCAGGCTCCCCACCCTGTTCTGACTGGTAGTCCCCAGACCCACAGGCCTCTTTATTTTTAGCTGTAGGCATCTCAGATGATTTCTTTCACCCCCTCCCACCCTTTCCTGAGGGCTGGGCCTTGCTGGGTGCTTCCTCACAGCCTCATACAAACCCCTCCGGAGGTCAGCGCTGACCCTAGCCGGGGGCTGAGCGAGTCGCTCAGCCCTTGTTAGTAGAAACACGTCCCGGAGCAGCAACGCTGGCCTCACCTTGGAGCTTCCAGAAATGCAACGGCTCAGGCTGAGCCCGGCCTGCGTTCCCCAGCCCAGGTGATGCGGATGCTCGCTGCAGGGTGAACGCCCGTCTGGGGAGGTTTCCCAGCGCAGGGCTGCCCGGTGCCGGCACTCAGGGCCTGACTGGGGCGCAGAGCAGAGGCTGCCGCAGCAGGCAAGCCACTGAGAGGCCCAGAAGGGGCCCTGGCCTGCAGCCCCATCACCCCGACCTCCACCCCATTGGCCCGGAGACCCCCGAGGTTAAGGTAAGGGATCAAGCCCCAGCGCTTCCTGGGGCCTCCAGCTGCGCCGACTCCTGCTCTTGGCAGGCCCGGCTGCTATTGTTGGGGAAGAATGAGGACGGTGGGGACAGTGGGGACAGAGGCACTGCCCATGCTGGCTGCAAGGACCAGGCCCCATCTGCACGTGGGATCCTGGGGAAAGGAGCACAGTGGCCCTTTATTCGGGGGTGCTGTAGGATTTCCATGGCAGGAGCCCGCGGGTCGGCCAGGGGCCGATGGATTGAGAGACAGAATGCCAGGCTTTGTGTGCACACATCCACTCTGGCCCAGAAAGTCCTGCCGTCACAGCCACTGTCCACACAGCCCCCGCTGCCCGCCACCTCCCTCAGAAATGCTGTGGGCCTCCCACATGTCCGTCCCATCTTCTCTCCTCAAGGAAAAGGAGGTGACGTTCTAGCAGACTCCGCAGGGCCTGGGAGGGCCGCTGGGGACAGGGAGGTGAAGGGGCAAAGGACAGGTGGGACTGAAGGTGACAGTGAGGGTGAGTTAGGTGAGAGACACCGCGGATCAAGGAGGGATGTGGTGCCGGGCTTCGAGGCGAGGAGAGAAGGAAGAGGGCAGGGGAGGGCAGGAAAATGTCACTCCTGGCCCACCCCTGAGATGGGATGTCAGGAAGGCCAGGTTCAAACCCCTCCCCCACTTAGGACACGTGGCTTAGGCATGCTGCCTGCCCTTCCAGAGTCTCATCCTCCTGACATTTCTGAGTCTCAGATTCTGACATTGGCCTATGGGGGCATGTGACAATGAACTTAAATGAAACACAGCACAAGAAAGTACCCAGCGCAACACATAAAAACACGACTTCTAGTTCAGAAAGACGTTGCCTTCTGTTACCTGTAGACTAACACACCCCTTTCCCAGCCCCGAGAGTCTCGCCCCCGGAGGGGTTCAGGGTATGATTCCCAGAGCAGTAAGGGGGGGGGGCTAGGAAAGGCTGTGGCAGTTAGGGGATTACTGCAATCACCCCTGCAGCACTTCGTTAGTTATGGTCTGAGCCAAGGTGGGGTGGAAATGGAGAGAAGGCAGCGATGCTAAACAGGATCTGATGTCACCAAATCTGCATTTTAGAATAATCACTGTGAATGCATGAATGGGCCTGTGTTTTCTGCCCTTGAGTTATGTTATTGTTCCACTTGAATTGCTTTATTGTCCAGTCCCTGTGTCACTGATTTTGCCTTCACCTGGTAATGAAGGACACTTTCTCCCCAGGGTTCTAGGGGATGTCCCTCAGGGGCAGTTCCATCTGCTACCACGTTGTCAGGCCTGTGTCGGGAGGGAGGAAGGATGGATGGGGCATCTCCTCCCATGGTCATAACAGGACTCATTTCCTCGGAAGCGGACCCTAAATGCTAAGCAGAGGGAGCTGTGCGTGTGCCACCTTTCTAGTTCGTTGGGAGACGCTGGTCTCAACCCCAGGTGGAGCCACAGCTTCCCACGAGCGGGCTTGATGTTGTGACTGATAACACAACGTGGAAATGGAGCCTTCTTCAGACAGGCTCAGTGATGCCCGCAGGTGGGGCAAGGGAAAGGGAGTGACTGTGAGGGCAGACAGACATGGAAAGAAGTGAGCAACTGTACGGAACCAAGATACCTCTGTGGGTGGTCCTCCACTGTGTTCTCTCTCCCTTGTCCCTCTCTCTTCCCATCTGCATTTCTCTGCACAGCTGCACCATGGTTCTTTCTCTGTCACTCAACTTCCTCTGCTTAGTCATGGGTCCTGCTGCCTCATGGGCTTGAGATGGTCCATTGGGACCTCTCCTGTTGGAATTCTGTGTCATGAACTTTGGGTTTCTATTCCCACTAACTCTTGGCTATAGTTTGCTGACCAATGTGTGGATGAGCCCCCATGGGTTGGAGGGTCGACTGTGGTCTCATCTGTTTTGGCCAGGAGGCGCTAGACCACATGGAACCCAACCTTGGCCAAAGCATTAAGCGTCGTGCTGGACAGTGCCCCTCAGAAGGGACTGTGTCACACTAATGCGGGCCCATCCCCGCTCTGTTCTTGCTATGGTGAGGTTCTGAGCTTTTCTCTGCCCACTTCAAGTAAAGGTATGAAAAGGAAGGTGTTCTTCCTGGCAGGCAGACTCTGGGTGTGGCTGGGGACAGGAATGTCCTTCAGAAACAGCCTACGGATTCATAAGCAAATGCCACTATTCTTTAAAAGCAAAACAGAACATGCTAAGAATCTCCTGAGAATGAGCCTTGGTGAACCCTGGAATCTTGAGCAGGTATGGAGGTCAAGAAGAGTTCCTGCTCCTTTAACTTTTGCCCACTTTTACCCAAAGAGGACTATTTGGCTGGGAGCCACAGGCTAGCCACAAAAGAGAGGCAAGGGCTGCTCCCTCTGTCTGACACCCATTGAGGAAGCTAGGAGGGGTGTGTCTTGGGAAAGAGCCAATAAATCTGGATGGGGAGCAAAGGAAAGACTGTTCGAGAGCAAACAAGCGTGCACAAGAAGAAAACACATTTTTGGTGGTGAGATATTTCCTTCCAGGTGGAGGTGTGATCACCTAGTCTCTGGAAAGAGGCTCCCTCACTCCTATGGGGTGGGGCTTAGTCTGTTTGGTTTGAAGGCGGGAAGACTGTTTGGAGCATGCTCAACTCAGCCTCACCCTCTCTTGGGCCTGAGCTGTCCACAGGGTGAAGAACTTCTGCTTTTCATTGTCTCACTGGAGCAGCTAATTCCCTGCCACAGGAACACCTGTCCTGGGATGGTGCCTCCAAGAACTCAATGGGCAGGCTACATGCTACAGAAGCAATTTCCAGAAAATTAGTAGCCTCACCTGTTTCTAAACCATCAGCGTCCTCCCCATTCAGCTTGCAGATGGGCTGGGGGGAAGGGTGTCACGAGGAACACTCATGAGAAGTTGTTATGGATCGTGCTAGGAAGGGGCACAGAACATATCTCACAATCCATTGGCCAAAACTCATGTGACCAGAGTTAACTGTCAGAGAGGCTGAGAAATACACAGAGCAGCTGTGCCAGGGGAAGAGCTAAATTCAGATATTGGTGAGTAGCAGGGGTCCTAATTCCAGAGCTCATTATTAGTAAGCTCTCTCACCTGTAAGTACAAGCCACATTTATTAGTAATAAGGGTGTTATTTCTCTCTTCTGTCATCCTTTGTTTTACTTTATAACTAGGGGCCTAGTGCATGAATTAGTGCACCTTGAAAGGAATTGTGGGCCGAGCAATCGGGGCTGATGCCGGGTGCCGGCAGCAGGTGCGAGCACCTGGCGGGACCATGGCACGTGGGAGCAAAGAATTTTCAGTAACCACCAGAGGCCCTCCCCAATGACAGCGACTGGCACCCTGCCTTGGTTTGGTGCCCCCACTCACCTGCTCCACCATCCTGCTGTGGCTGATGCCCACCATGTTCTGTGCTCTGCCACCTGCTGCCGACATGCACCATGTTCCGCACGTGCCCCCTGTTGGTCAGCGCACATCATAGCGACCGGTTGTTCAGTTGTTCGGTTGTTCCGTCATTCGGTCTATTTACATATTAGGGTTTTATATATAAAGATCTGTTCAAAACTCTCATGGGAAAGAGAAAGGCTATTTTGGACTCCTCAACTCCAACAATTGATGCATGGTCTTGGAACACTGAGAAGTAAAACATAGGAGTTGAATAACAAATTGGGAGGAGATTTGGACTCCAATTTTCTTTGAACTCTAAATCACAAGGGAAAGATAATACAATTTTGGACTATAAATCCTTTGGACTTGAATAATCTTTGGACTTTGACTTAATTGTTGACTTTAATCATCAAACTTAATTTCTTCCCAGAAAATTAATGATGAGAAGGGGTTGATATTCAAATTTGGAACATTTTGTAATTGGTATTTTATTGCTAGTGTATCTTAACATCATTTAATTCTATTGTAGAACATATAATGGTCTATATTTAGAGTGGCCATAAAATTTATTGTCCAAACTAGGATAGTTTGAGAGAGAAAGGAAGCCCTATTAATAATGCTGGGACAACAGACATAAACCTGGTCTATTTTGGGTAAATTGGAATGTATGATTGTCTAGCTTTATTGGGAAGTGTGGAAGGACATAATTAGAAAAAATAAATGGAATACATGAATTTCTAGTAATGAATGTAATTAATGAAAAATTTCTGACCCACATAAAAGCCCTTCAGGCATCAATTCTAACTTGTCTACCAGTGGTCCCAGGTGGATCCACAAAGGAGCTGTATGTGTCAGGGGCCATCCAGTGAGGGAAAGAGGAACCATAGTAGGTATTTCAGACAGAGGGGACTCAATGCAGGGAATTGGGTACAATTCAGTACAGGTGTTGGAGGGCTGAGAGAGCAAAAAGGAAGAGTAGCATACAGATTAATAACAACAGGAAGCTGTTATCATTGCTATGTCTGCGGGGGGCGGGGGGCAAATGGAAAGAGGTGGAGTTCTCCTAGGAGTTCAGAGGAAAGCCCCAGGTAGATGCTGGGATTCCCAGGGCAAGCTCCATTCAACTGAGGCTAGGTGAGACTTGGCTGCTGCTTGTAACTCTGAGTGGATGGCAAGGCTGGTGCTTGGAGAACAGGAAGGAAGCCCCTTATGCTCTTCAAGTTGTGTCTGTCCTTCCAATCTCCTGCTCGTCTCCCTTTGGCAGACCCTACCCAGTAGAGACCAACAGTCAAGGGGCCTGGGGGATGTGGTTGGCGGAGGTCCCAGTCCCAGTAACAAGAGTGGAGTCTAGGGTGGGCTCTGAGCTGGAAACAGTGGGGATGTGAAGGACCTAGATGCAGTGGATGGCACTGGGGGAGTGCCTGGTGAAGGAGGAGTGCAAGGTCTTGGTAGAATTGCCCTCTTCCTCCTCTGAGGACCACCCTGCTGACCACGAGCACAAATGGGTTGAGAACAAACAATGGGGAAGTCATGGTGGGTGAGTCTTCTCCATTCCTGATGTTTCCTTCCATGTGGAGATGTCCATGCCCAACTTCTATTTGTGTCATGAGTTTGGGGAGCATACACCGGGCATGTCATATCAAGGCCTTTCCCTTCCCGGAGGGCAGCCTGTCTGCAGGAAGCTGTTCTCCTCTGCCCCTCCGTGCGTCAATCTTACCCTTTCATTCAGAAAACTAACATTTACTGGCGCTCGTCTATATTCCAGGCCTTGTGTTGGTCCTGGAGCTACAACCCTGAACAAAACAGACAAAGGTCCTTGTCTGATGAGATATATGGGCAATAAATAAATAACCCAACCAATACATATGTTGTATAACATATTGGAAGATGACAAATGCTAGTGCTGAGGGGATTGGGACTGCTGGGTTGCCAGCTGCAGGGCTAGGCAGTGTGGTCTGGTCTGGGAGCCTCACTTAGCAAGTGCATTGGAGCAAATGAGGGGCACTACTCGGAACCTTAGCAGACCCCTTTGCTTACCTCCATCCAGTTGCCCTGGGTCCAGCGGAGGTGAATGTTGATCGTTCTGTTCATCAGTCCAGTCTCTGGACATGCTGGGTGGTTTGTCTGAGTAGGACCATGGGCTCTGGTCCCCACGGAGGCAGGTTTCATCATCAGGGTCACCTGAAGAGGGGCTGTCTTGGAGCAAAGCCTCAATCAGAATTGCCTGTAGTTAGTGCTGCAACCAGCTTTGCAAACTGGTGCAAAGGGCGCCTTAGCCTGCCCACCTTGCCCTGCCTGACCTCTGCATCTAAGAGGGCAGCATTCCAGCAATGGCCAATGCTATTGGCAAGCAAATGAGCAGTTTTGCCTTCAGGTAGCAGCCCTCACTGTGGTCCCGAACCTGGTGGGTGGAGGGCCATGACTTTGAGAGCGGGGGGGCGGGGGGGGCCGGTCTGTGAGGTCAAAGCTATTTGCACAGCAGCATGAGGATGTTATTTGCCTTTCTGTCTTTCATTCTCTCATATGTACGGTGGAATTTTCCAGAGGTTACATGCCATGTAATAGCTCAACAGATTGACTGCAGAATCAGATTAAAATACTCCTTTTCTTCTAACTACGTATTTGCATGAAGCCTGATTTTCTTTATATATTTCCATCAAAACAGCATATTGCAACAGATTGCGTGCAGAAGACAGGAAAATTCAGCTGTCTGTGAAGCTGAACTTAAAGAGGTTTGCAAAAAAGTTCAAACAGTTTCTCTTCTTGCCAGATTATTTTTGGAGAAGTATAGTTATTTTCCATGGAAAAGATATTTATGTTAATATGCAATGAGTTTATTGTTGTGATTTATAAATAACTTCATAAATATTACACATTTTTTCAGTTTTTATTTTAATGTAGTAAATATCAATGGATATAATCCACGTTAACAAACGGAAAGGGGTCCTGAGACCAAAGAGTTTAAGCAAGGCTGCTCTCGAGGATTTGACATGATGTCACACCCACATGTTGTTAGAGGCACCAAACACCTGCTCAGGGCATCCTTCCTTGTTCCCAGACATCACAGACACACGGGGCCAGGTTTCCCCACCTGGCTCTCTCTCGGGTATCTATAGACATGCGGAACTACTTTAGATTAAGGTCTATTTTAATGGAGAAAAAAAGGTGCATTTAATCCAGAGTGGGAAGAAGATGAACTCAGAGATGCCCTGGGTGTACCTGACAGATACCTGGACAGCTGCAAGGCGATCAAGCGGGCTCTTAGGAGAACACATTCGGCCTCAGGTTGGACCCAGGACACCTGGGTGGAGGTGAGCAAAGGGGGGCTGCGCACTCCCTGGCCCTGAGCAACTTGGGCTTTAACCACCGGCATGCTGGTCACTGGCTCCAACACGCCTGCCCATGGAAGAGCTGCGTCAGAATCACCCGAGGGGCTTATATACGTACAGGTTTCCATGCTCTGCCCAGAACCCAACTAGTCACCATCTCTGGGGCTGGGGAGCTAGAAATCTGTATTTTTAAAAAGTCCTTGCGTGCCAGAACTGGTTTGGCTCAGTGGATAGAGCGTCGGCCTGCGGACTGGAAGGTCCCAGGTTCAATTCCGGTCGAGGGCATGTACCTTGGTTGCGGGCACATCCCCCGGTGGCGGGTGTGCAGGAGGCAGCTGGTCGATGTCTCTCTCATCGATCTAGCTCTCTATCCCTCTCCCTTCCTCTCTGTGAAAAATCAATAAAATATATTTAAAAAAAATAAAATAAAAAATAAAAAGTCCTTGCGTGATCTGCAATGCAGCCAGGTTTGGGACTGTTTGGTCAACCTGCTTGAAAGCTGTCAGGTAGTTACGGGGATGTGTGAGTGGCATGCTGTTGGCCTGAAGTATTTCTCCCATCTGCCTATTCAGCCCCCAAGTCCCTACCTTTGGCGATTTAGTTCTTTGGGGTGTAGGCAGCACCATCTCCAGTGTCCCCTGTTTACATGTAAACCTTCTCCCAAGGATTGCTGCATTTAGGTGGGTTCTGGGAGTAACATCTTAGCAGGTGTATTATATTCTTCATCCTGAGTCATAAGGAAGGGCAGAAAGGATGGGGACCAGGAGGGGGAGAGCTTTTGGAAGGATATGAAAGTGGGAGGCCGGTAGCAAGAACTGAAGGACCCCAGGTCCCCTAGATAAGCAAGAGAACAGAGGATGATATTGATTTCTGCTGACCTGACTCTCAAGGCAAGGAGTCAGCCAAGATGTGTCTGCAGATTTTGAAAAACGTTGGCACACTATCCCTGGCGCTGGATGCTAATGTTGCAGAGGCGGGTCCCGGAGGACTGACCTGTCAGCCGTCACGGCTGTTTCGAGCTTGTAACTGAGACCCCGCTCATGACCTTCCTGTTTCCAGTCGGACTCCCTTTTCTACACTCCTTCCAGCGTAATCCTTCCAAAAGGCTTTAGAAAAGTTATAGAAACACTTTTCATTGTGACCCAGAACACATTCATAAAATGCACAAAACGTAAGTATATATAGATGAACAGGAAATTAGAGAGAGGGCACCCTGGTAGCTGCCACCCAGAGCGAGGACTAGAACCTGCATGCCCCCTGCCAAACAGCTCTCTTCCTCCGCACAGAGGGCCCGATCCTGAATGGTATAAAGAGGAATTCTGTTGCTGTGACTTAGAATTTTATCACCTATGTGTGCATCCCCCAACACAATCGTTTAATTTGGGCTGATTTTGAAGTTATAGAAATGAAGCCATATAGTATCTTTTGATATCTATCTTCTTTTACCGTATGTTTTTAAAGATATTCTGCATGTTGTGGCAAGTAGCTGTGTTGTTGCTTTTTTCATTTTTGTTGGTGTAAAGTAGTCCATTGTATGAAATATACCGTAATCTGTTTATCTATTCTACAGTTGGTGGGCATTTGTTTTGCCTCTAGTTGGGGGTCTTATAACCAATGCTGTTATGAATATTCTTTCACATATATACACACAACTGTGCTCTTCTTCTTTAGTATGTGCATTCAGGAACAGAATTTCAAGGTCAGGTGGTATATGTAGCCTCAATTTTACTAGTTAAAAGACCATAATTTTCCAGAATCGTGGTACTAATGATTTACCCACTATAACAGAATGAGAATTTCTGATGAGCTACATCCTCATAATCAACTGATATTGTTAACACATATCATTTTTGGCAATCTAGTGGGTGCAAATTAGTATCTTATTATGGTTTACTCTACTATTCCCTGACTTTGAATGAGATTAAACACCTTTCCGTATGTCTATTGGCCATTTGGATAACCTCTTTTCTGAACTAAAGTCTTGCCCACGTTTCTATTTGTCTTCTATTGTCATTTCCTATTGATTTGCTTGAATTTCTAGATATTCTAAATACCAAATCTTGGACAATTATCTGTGCTGCAAGTGTTTTCCATGCTATAGCTTAGTTGCCGGCAGCTCTGTGGCTCGCCTGCGATGATCCTGCAAGAATAGAATGACTTTATTTCCTGCTAAACCTGCTTGTGTTTCCTCAGCAGACACAGGCGTGTGGTCCCTCTCCACACTGTGGATGTGGAAGGAAAAGGCAAAGCCGTCCTGTATGTGTGGACAGAGCTGTCTGACTCAAGTGAGGAAGGCAGTTTAAACCATGTGTTTGTTCAATTTAAGAGGGTTACTTTTTCCCCCATCATGATTAATCACTAGTTAAAGCCATTAAAAAGGTGGGGGAAAATAGGTGGAGATGTTGCTTGGTGAGATTAAACTTAAGTTATGCTTCCCACAAGCCCGGAAGCAGAGACGTTTTAGCCATTCATCTTTAACTTAGTCCGGTAGAGCAGAAACACTTCTTTTCTACAGTGTGGCTGTGCCTGCGGCCATGTGTCAATGGAACCGAGATTTCTTCCTTATCTCGGTGTGGGAAGTAAGCCTCTTATTTTACACCCTCTGACCGGGACCCACTTGGTCCCCAAGGCTACCAATAGTGACATCGCAGCATAAGCTTCCCATGTGTTCCTGCCTGGGAAACCACGTCTCTCTGACGTCATAGTGTTGATAGGGAAGTTACACGTTCCAAAGGGCAAATGAGTCAGGGCCGAGTCATCCAGTCACTGAGGCCCCCGGGAAAGAATTCCAGAAGCTCTCGCAGGATGTGATGTAACTCACTGTAACTCATTTCAATCTCAGAACCCGTGTCTGTAAAGGACACACTCCACCCTCTGCTCCAGCCTCATTCTGTTCTCATTTTGTTACCGGAATGGGGACTGGCCCTGCGTGGGTCTGCCTTGGGCGGCCGACAGTGTGTGGGCTCTTGCCTTTGTGCGGGAAAGATTTCACAAGCGAGTCCAAGTGATTCTGAGAGCGCATTTATTAAAGCGGGGGCCGGTGAAACAAGGGCGGGCCTAGGGTGGAAGAAGCAACAGGAGAGCAAAGGCGGGGCTGCGTAGCTCACTGGAGAGTCAGAGGAAGGGGGGTCTTGGAGACAGGTTCAGGGGCTTTGCCGGGGACGAGCTGCTGCTGCCCACAGCTCCCTGGTTGCAAGTCTTGTGGGGTCTCTTAGAGTTTAGGAGATGCACGCCTGTGGGGGAAGGAGAGGGGCAGGGAAAGGGGTGGGCATGCTCCCAGGAGGGAGCCTGTGAGCTGGGTCCTTGAGGGTTTTAAAGTCTGGGGGTTCAGGGAGGTCTTAAGGGAGGATGGGTTTTGGTCTCTAGTGATTAGTCAGCACCAGGGCAGGAGGTCATTAGTCAATGCAGCTGGTCCTGGGGTCCCCCGCCTGGTTTTACTGCTTTTCTGGGCCTGGAGCTGAAAAACACCTGGGGCCTAGATGCTGTCTCTCAGGAGGAAAGGTCAGGGGCCTACATTTCATGACCAGTGATACGGAAGGTCAGGGAGTCAAACCCACATGGCCAGGGACAAGCCAGGGGAGGAAAGGCCACCTGGGGGCGAGGTCTGGCACCAGATTTATTCGTGGTTAGACACCGGGACTGTCCACCCTAGTGGCCTTCTGCATCTGCTGTACATTCCTCAGCCAGTTTGCTCAGCTGTCTGCCTCAGTTTCCCCATTCCACTTGCCAAGGAATCTCCCCAGTTTCTTACTATCCTGCCTCTGTCTGACAGATGAGACAATTGATGCCCAGAAACATTCAGTGATGGATGTGTGCAAAGTCGTAAGGACTGGCCATGACCAGGGTTCTCATCACGTTTAAATCATGCTTCGCCAAGCTCGGCAAATCCACGGACGTGAGGATTCCAGGGTCCACGCCGACATGAAGCAGGCCTCAGATGAACGGCAGCTTATTCTGCACCCGCACCACTGTCCGGCTGATCTGCAGTCTTCAGAGGGGCTGGGAGAGACAGCACTACAACCCCAACGTCACGTTCAGGGCCTCTCAAGAGCACAAAGCCCTTCCCACTCCCCTTAACTTTCAGAATGGACGGGTGGATGAGGTAGGCAGACCCGAGCTTGACGGAGATTGAAGACTGTCAGGAGGCCCCAGGCCTCCTGTTCTGCCAGCCAGGACGCCGGCCGGGTTTCGCTCTGTTCCTTGGCGCCCATGTAGGCGGCTAGTTGAGCAGCGATTCCGTGGGCCTTCCGGGGCCCATCTTGATTTAAAGTGAAATGTGGAAAAGTACTTCTCAGCCTCTCTATGCTTCCCGGGCTGCTCACACTGAGGTCAGTGGGGAGGGAGGCGGCCTTCAAGACTCTATATTAGACAAGTTATTCAGGCTCTCAGATTCAGAAAATAATTCTCAGGAAGATAGTGATGGAGGAATCTGATTTCCGCCTAAAGAGAGATTTTCCCTGAGGCCACATGGAATTGAAAATAGAAATGTGTGGAAAAAATGCCACTGTGACCTTAAACACGCCATCTCGGTGTCCACCCCATAATGAGGAATGGAGTGCCATTAACATATACCGCACATGTTAATGACTCCACCAGCAGAAGGAGAAAAAAAAAAGTAAAAAAGTTGAGCTCAGAGTCATTCTGGGAAGGAGGATTCTGCCAAGGAGATTTTAATGTCAAGAATCTATGAGAGGCTAAAAATAAGACGCTCACGCGCATCCCAGAGCTGTGGGCGGGGATGTATATATAATCAAATTAAATTCTTCCTTTTCCACTTATGGAAAAATCCAATGGTAAAAATCGACTAGAAAACATTTAGTCATATTTCACTTGGATGATGCTTATAAATACCAATCTCCAGACCTGTCAAAATAAACCCACCAGCGCTTCCTGGCCGAGGTGCTAGGTAGACAATAGCAGCCAGCGACATGCAGAAACGATGAAGAGCTGGCAGAGACAGCGCGCCTGGAAAAGCCGCAGGCATCGGCCCAGGCTCCATGCACATGCCCGGGTGGTGACGGGGACCCAGGAGAGCTGGTGGGGTGCAGCCCAGCCGCCGCCCCGGGGTCTAGATGAATTCTGGCTTGGACACAGCCTGCATTTCGTGCCTCTCAACCCTCTCCCGACAGGTGGTTCTGGAATCCCGTGATCTCCGCTCCCTAGAGAAAGGATAAAGCAGAAAGGGAAAATAATTGGACTTAATGGGAAGGGGAGCGGGAACTTGAAGAGGTAATAGTTATGAAGAACGTATTAGGGATCAGGCACTGTGCTAAGCACTCTCCATGTCATACCCCTGCTCTTCCTTCCCCACCAATTACAGCCCCCCTTCCCTCAGGTCATCACCAGAGCCCCGTGAGCAGACATCACTGGCCAAGAGGTAGGCACTGCTGTTAGCCCCATTTTGCAGGTGAGCAAACTGAGGTTTATGGACGTTAGATAACTCACCCAAGGTCACAGGTAGCTATGAATCCACCATGGCAGGATTGGAACCTCAGCCGCTGGGATCCAACCCAGCCTTAAAGCATCCTATTATTCTATTCCCTATGAGTGTCCCCTCCTATTCCTGTAGTTTGTGTAGGAAAACAGCTGAAAAACAGCAAACGGATGGAGTTGTGGGAGCTCTGCTACCAGTCATTCCTCTGAGCTCAGCAATGCCACGTGCCTGGGTGGGCCTTTGTGTGCTCATCTGTGAAGTGGTCGTCACACTCCGTGTCCTTCCGTGTCTGGGGGCGCTTCCTGTGGACATGCTTGGCGCAAGGAAGGGTCGTCTCTGTGTGACCGGGGGAAGATGTTCACTACAGAGGGTTTGTGGTCTAAGACAAAGAGCACGGGCCATGGCCTGGGCCTGGGTTTCACTTTGTCCAACTAGTGAACTGGCCGGGCACCCCTTACCGGCGGGGGAAGCAGACGTTGCTGCTGAAGGTGAAGTAGACCAGGGGGTTGATGGCGCTGTTCAAGGCCGGCAGGTTCTGGATGATCACAGACGCGTAGAAGCGCTGCTCGGTGTCGGGAAGGAGGCTGAAGTTGTCCAGCATGTCGAAGAGGAAGTACGGGCTCCAGCAGCAGATGAAGGCTGGGGAGGAGTGAGCCGTCAGCACCCCTCGAGGCCCCAGCCCAGGGGACGATCCTTAGTGCCTGGGATCTCTCAGAAATATGTAAAACCATTGTGTGCGTGAACCTTAATGTCATGGTTCACACACACACACACACACACACACACACACACACACACACACAAACACAAACACAAACTCACACGTACACACACTCACACTCACACATGTACACACTCTCTCACACACGTACACACTCTCTTACACACACACATACACAAACTCACACACACACAGGTAACACACACTCTCTCACACACATGTACACACACTCTTACACACGTACACACTCACACACGTACACACACTCTCACACAGTACACACTCACACACATGTACACACTCACGTACACACACTCTCACACACACGTACACACACACTCTCATACACACGTACAACTCATACACACGTACACACTCACACACGTACACACTCTCACACACATTCTCTCTCTCTCTCTCACACACACACACACACGTACATACTCTCTTTCCACACAAACACATACCCCACAGATACGTTCCTGGAGCTTCTCTTTCTGGAAAGAGAGCATCTGATTGGCCCACTGTTGGGGCTCCTTACTGAAAGCCTGGGAACTGCTGGGCATGGAGGGGTGAGATTGCCTTCCGAAGCACTGTGACCATGTGCGTGCTGTTGTATTTAAGGGCGATGGGTGTTGGGTGTCTGGTTCTGGTTTCCCAGGGATGCCAACCCTCCTGCCTGGCGCAGGGCAGTCCCACCATGTCCCTTACATCCTTTGAGTACCCAGCTGGACCCTCACATAGCAGAGAACCCTGTTTCTAATCACCCAGTGGAGAAGCCTATCTTTTGACCTACCTACAGGGGAGGACAAACCTCCATTTACTGAAGGTCTGCTCTTCCCATCCTGCAATGACCTTCTGAAGCTCCCAGGGCACCTTGCTTCATCCCTAGCTCAGGATGTCTGACACACACGTGTCCCCTTTCTGTCCCAGAACCTCTCTGCACGCAGCGTCTGTCTCACAGATGCCGGAGTCCCTTACATATGTATGTATTAACTTGGTTCTTTTCTCTTGCTAATCTTCTCATGTCGATTTGTTTATGAGACCAGCCAGAAGAACCTCGAGGGTAGAGGGAAGTTTGTTCCTCTCCCACAAGGACACCAGGGGGAAAAATTACTTTGCAGGGGCTAGGAGAGCATGCCAAGACTTCCGGCTTGCCATGTTGCCTATAATAAGCTTATTAGAAATACAAATACCGGTTAATAATGTGGATTTTTTTCAAAAGATGGAGTTACACATATGTTGATATATATGCGATTTGATATGTATGCTGTTTTGTTGTATTGACAGAAAGCTTCAAAGCTTCATATGTCAAATTTGCTGAAGGTGTTAACATCATAGATATTTTTACGCTTAAAAATGTTGAATTTTGTGCCAAAAAAAGAGCATTTGCAGGAAGTTTTAATTCATTACTTTATTTTGAAGAAAAAGTTATCGTATACTTTGGGAAGCTTATGGTGAACACGCTCCATTTCAAGATACTTGTGAACGCTGGTTTAAATGCTTTAAAAGTGATGATTTCGATGTGAAAGACAAAGAACGCCCAGGTCAACCAAAAAAGTTTGAAGACCAACAATTACAAGCATTATTGGATGAAGATGCATGTCAAACTCAAAAGCAACTTGCAGAAAGATTAAATGTTGCTCAGCAAACAATTTCCGATGATTTACAAGCAATGGGAAATAATTTAAAGAAAGGAAAATGGGTGCCACATCAACTGAACGAAAGACAAATGGAAAACCAAAAAGTCATCAGTAAAGTGTTGCTTCAATGGCACGAAAGAAAGTCTTTTTTGCATCAAATTGTGACTGGCGATGAAAAGTGGATTTATTTTGAGAATCCTAAATGCACAAAATCATGGTTTGATCCAAGTCAGTCAACCATCAACATCGACTGCAAGGCCAAATAGCTTCGGAAAGAAGACAATGCTCTGTGTTTGGTGAGATCAGGAAGGTGTGGTGTATTATGAGCTCCTAAAACCAGGTGAAACCATTATTACTGTTTGCTACCAACAACAAATAATCAATTTGAACCATGCTTTGATCATAAAATGACCAGAATGGGCCAGAAGACACGGCAAAGTAATTTTGCTTCATGATGATGCACCATCACACACTTCAAAACCAGTTAAAGACATGTTAAAAGATCTTGCCTGGGAAGTATGAACCCACCCACTGATTCACTAGACCTCGTTCCTTCAGATGACCACTTGTTCTGATCGATGGCACACGCACTTTCTGAGCAGCTCTTCAAAACATACGAAGAAGTGGAAAATTGGGTCTCTGAATGGTCTGTCTCAAAACAAGAAAAGTTCTATTGGGACGGTATCCACAAATTACCTGAAAGATGGAGGAAATGTGTAGCTATCGATGGACATTACTTGGAATAAAGCACTTTTGACGTTTCTCTTGAAATTACCGTGTTTTCTTTGATCACAAAATCCGCATTATTAACCGGTACACCTAGTAGAGCTCTGAAGTAGAAATAGTAGATATAACTTCCAGGCAAAGGAAGTGGAGGAGAAACTAATCAAATGTTGCTTAGCAGTCAAATAAGATGAAGATTGACAACCGACATTGGCATTTGGAGGTGGTGGTGACCTTGATAAGGGTGGTTTTCCTGGAGAAATAGAAAAGAAAGCGAACAGAAATATGCTCCAGGGAGTGAGAGGTAAAGAGTGGAGAAGAGCGTGGTGAAGTGGGGCTGTTAGAGGCCATCCAGGCAGCTATGATCGTATGTTTATGTGCCTGCGACCCAGTGGGGGGAAATCTGCGGGGAGGGGGAGATAATTGGAGACACAACGTTCTTGAGCAGGCAGGAAGGGTGGGATGCAGGCTCAAGAGAACGCGTTGGGCACGGGAGGAAGCAGTGCCAGTTTACCCGCAGCAACGGAGAAAAGACAGAGGCACGTGATAGAGGTTCTTCCCCCCAGTGCCTGCGAGGGCAGGAGAGCGAGGAAGTTCCATTCTGCTTGGTAGCATTTCTCAAGGAAATAAGAATCAAGGTCATTAGCAGAGAGGGCCTAAGGAAGAGGACATTTGGAAGGTTTGAGGATCACCAAGAGCACACACCAATCTGACACAGATTAGGTGCTCCAGAAATACCCCCTTTTTTTCCGGAGGTGAGGTGACTCTATGGGTCTTCAGAGTAGAGGACAAGGGAAAGAAAAGGGAAGAAGACAGGAGAGTGAGAGAGGAGATAGGCATCCGTTAGGGAGGAATTTATAGTGACCTTGAAATTAGTCATCCAGAAGAAACAAACTGCCACATCTGTCTTCCTCTTGCTCATCAACCTCAGCCCGGGGGAGAGTATGCAGTCAAGGAGGCACCTGGGTCAACGGGGTGATGGTGAGTGTCCGCTTCAGCTAGTGATCAGATTTTCTCCAAACTGTGTACCCCAGGGCCTTGGTGCACAGCGAGATTAATGAAGAGAGAGATCAGGAACCCAAGGTAACCGTTGGAGGGGCTACAGATAGACTGATCAGTTTCACACATTCCTCTCCCAACCAGACAGAGGTGGGTGTGCCTGCAGACCAACCCCTCTCTCTCTGGACTCGCCACCAGCGCGTCCCAGGTACCAGCTTGCTCTTGGAAAGTCCACGCAGAGCTGCAGCACAAGCAGGGGCGTTGCTTACCGAGAATGATGACCATGCTGTACTTGATGGCCTTGATTTTTGCCTTTGAGAAGAGCCCTCGGTTGTACCTGGTGCACAGGTTTCCATCTGCAGATTCAAAGAGGGAGTGGTCAAATGAAGTGCTGTTCCTGCCAAGAGGAACATGGCCAGTTAGTCCCACCGCTGTCACCGGGAATATCCTGCTCCCCCATGCCCAGGAGGACGTCTTGGACATTTTTAGAGTAGAGATGGCTCTGGGCTGGATGTTGGAAACTGCTGTTTGCAGCTGACCATAAGATGCAAATGTACTGGGACATCCAGACTCTCTGGAGGCTTGCCTGGAGGCCTGGAGTCAGCTGAAGAAGCTGGAATGAGTGATGTGACCACAAGGGGCGATGCTGAGACACCCATCTGATTGCTTTGGCAATCCAGGGCAAAGCCATTTTCTTAGAATGGATACCCCAGGCAAACTCATTCATCTAACTCAGAAACTCCAATCTCGACAAAGGCTCAAACCAGGGATATTGAAAAACAAAAACAAACAACCCTGAAGGGTATGAGAATCCACTGGACTGTCAGCTTGATGGAGACAGGAACTTTGTATTTTCCACTCCTATATCCTCAGAACTCAGTGAGTGATTAATATTTGTTGAATGAATTAATACAAACCTCTCTCTCGTTGAGCAGTGGTAAAATAAAGGATGGTGATGGACAGAATGCAGCACAATAACTCTAATAAGGGGAGCGGAGAGCTGGCAAATTTGGGGATGGAGATGTTGGATGCGAGGTCTCTGGATGTTGGGGAAGAGCTTTATTGTGGGGCTCCTGTCAGCCCACATGCACCTTTGTGAGAATTGGGGAAGGATGCCCTTCCTCTGGTCAGAGGTCCCCCCAGGGCAGTTGTCCGCTAGAGGCTAACTCGTATCCTTACAACATTGTTCAGTTTTTACCTTTAAAATTTGTTTTCATCTCCTTGGGAGCTGGCACGGTAACCTTCGCACTGTTGATTCTGACCCCTCTCCAGTCCCATCCAGCCCAACCCAGCAAGCCCAGCACATCTGCTAAGGGACAAGAACGGAACAAAAAGGCTAAAAGACAGAGTTCCCGGTCTCCAGGACCCTTCAGTCCAGCCTGAAAGAGCGCACACGCCCCACAGAGCTGGACTGTGTGAGAGACCAGAAACAAGTCTGGATGAGAAGTCAGCCGCCCCCCCTCATCAGGAATGACAGGAACAAGGGGCTTTATACGTGCGATGGGCTGAAATGCTAATTATAATGGATGTTTTATTTCTTAATGTGTACCCTGTGAGGCCACTCTCAGGCCTTCAAGCTATTCTGTGCATTTCACAGAACCAACCACATTTCAGTGGGATATGCAGGCAAATACTTCACTAGCATTTACAGTGGTTTTCAATTGGGGCGACAGGGCCCCCAGGGTGATTCTGACAACATCTGGACACACTTTTGGTTGTCACACGGGTGGGAGGTTACTCCTAGCACCTCGTAGGTTGGAGCCAGGGGTGCTGGTGAACACCCTTCAATGCACAGAACGCCTGCCCTCCCCACAGAGTTACCCGGCCCCAAACACTGTCGGCGCCAGGGCTGAAAAACCCTGGTTGCTAAGGAGGCATCTTGGGAAGATACAGGCTTCAGAGCCAGAGCGGAATACAACCCCGGCTGTACCAATTACCAGCTGTGTAACCAGAGGCCAATTGCCTCCTGCTCCCAGCCTAGGTTCCCAATTTAAAAAATGAGACACGAAACACCAACTTCTCAGTTATTTTTGAGGATTCAGATAAAATAATGAAGTCCAGATGCCAAGCCCTATGCTGAGCATGTCAATTTTAATAGTATTCCAGGAGGACTGCGAGCTGCCTTTCTGGAAGCCAACAGAAGGTATTCCTGCATTTAGACAGTTTCTCATATAGTGTTGTTATCTGTGTACAGGAAGTATGTACACCCGAAAATTCCCAGGGGGGGATTAGACCCACGGGAGGCAGGTCAAAAAGCCGGCAGACCAAATTGTCTCCTTTCCAAGTATCCTGTTTGCTGGGGAAGCAGCGGACTCCCAGGCTGACCGCGTTGGTTTTTCAGAAAAGTTCCCAGAATGACACTCGCGCTCTGGCATCTGCTGAAACTGGAAACGCGCCGTCCTCTGCACAGAGCAGCTGGGCGCAGTAAGCGGCTACCTGCCCTTCGCTCTCCCAGGTTGATCAGCGAGAAGCACCTTTCGTCCGGCCACTCTGGGAAATGCAAAGCCTGCAGCTCCTAAGGCCGGCTCTTCAAACACCGCCAGGCTACAAAGCGCCGTAATTCTCCTTTATTGGGAGATAAAGGGATTAATTCTACCAGCCCTGGCCCTGAACGGGAGTGAAAAGCAGTTACATTCAGCTGTCACTGTGCATTAATAGCTGGGGAAGGCTGGAGGCAGCAGGCTCATTAGATTCTGCAAACCGCCGTAGGCTGTTTCAGCTCAGGCATGAGTCCCTAGGGGGGCCCACGCTGGGAATTAGCTTCCCAGTGGCCAGGTCCTGCTCCCCACACGTCATGCCCCTTTTGGAGCCACTGGGAGTCCATTCCTGTGGGTTGAACACCGGAAGCAGGGAGGAGAGAGGCCAGGGCCCCTGTGATCCTGGGATTTTAAAATGAGGCAGAACTTACTCGTGGCCAGGAGGGGGAGCTATCTGTGGACCTATAACGAGTGCAGGTGATTTGTTAACAAGGAATCTACCTCGTACTATTTTAGAACAAATATTTCTCATCTGTTAGGAAGTTTATATACTTCAGGTTCATTTAAATGAGTCAACATTTTAAGAAGGTATGTCTGATTTCTACAATTTTTAAAAGTTGAAATTTGTTTTTGATTTCTGACCATTGATGGCCTCTTTATCTACAAATATAACCCAATCCGCATGTTACATATTTTTAGTGCGTTATGTCTCACCTGCTTAACTGTGAAACTATGGCCACTTCCGTCCTGAGGGTTTTTTCTTTTTCTTTTTTGACCTTCTGGCAAACCAGAGGCCATGGTTAGCTAGGAGGAGGTATGACCTAGCTCCGTGGTAGGCAAACTGCGGCTTGCGAGCCATATGCGGCTCTTTGGCCCCTTGAGTGTGGCTCTTCCACAAAATACCACGGCCTGGGCGAGTCTATTTTGAAGAAGTGGCGTTAGAAGAAGTTTAAGTTTAAAAAATTTGGCTCTCAGAAATTTCAATGGTTGTACTGTTAATATTTGGCTCTGTTGACTAATGAGTTTGCTGACCACTGACCTAGCTCACCTAACTCACAGCCTTTTCTGTTCCTCAGTTCCTTAGCTCAGGCAGAGCCAGGACCCCTGACAGGCCTGAAATCACTGTGGCAGAGACAAATTAGCTTTCATCAGATCCTTTCCCCAGGGGCCCACAGCTAGACCACATTTCCCAGCCTCCCTTTCAGCAGGGTGTAGTCATGTGACTAAGTTCTGCCTATGGGAACATGGGAAGAATCCTTGTACACTAGAACCAGGCCTGGGTCATATAAACCACCTCAGTGCATGCCGTGTGGGTGTTCTGAGTGAAGTTTTTCTGCAAGGGAGTTGGGGGAGGTTACAGTGGCCATCTCAGGCTCAGTCTGCTGGGAGCTGGAGTGTTGGGTCAGGGGGAAAGCATGGACCCTGTTCCACTGGCTTAGGGTCCAGAATTGTTCTGTGGATCGAAGGCAGCTTTCTCGGTCTGTGAACTCAGCTCAATAGAAATGTTCGCTCTGGTGCTTAGTGAATGGATGGTGTTTTCTTGGACAGTCCTCTCTTTTCACCCCAGTGTCCTCCTCCTGACCAGGCCTGAGAGACTGGGATCACCTCAGATTCTGGCTCAAAGGCTGCTTAGCAGGTCCCTCGGCTGGTACAGCCTGGCCAGGCTCACAGTCCCCCTCTTTCTCCCCATTTCCAGGGAGCCAGGTGGAGGAAGCAGGGCCTGGCTGGGACAGGGAAAAGGAGGTGGGACTTCGAAGAGGGTCTGATCTGCCCGCTGGGCCCTGGCACAACAGTGCAGGCTTGCTGTATCCAGAGCCCAAGCTCCTATTTGCGAGAGGAAAACCTCGGCAGAGGCAAAGTCCGCCAAGAGTTGGGTGATTCAGATTAGAGGCTTACCTGAGCAGTTGGAAATGACCGTCTCCTGGGCTTTGCTTTTACTCCAAATGGTTCGGATCACAATGGTGTAGATGACACTGTGGAAAGGAGCAAAGGTGATAAATGGCTGCTGGGTGCCCACCAGAAGGACGCAGAAGGAGGGGCGCTTCCACTTCCTGAGTGTGAGGTGTGGAGGGAGGGTGCTCTGTGTTTGCTGATTATAGACTCGGCCGACTGCAGCTGAGAGCCACCAGAACGATCAGAGGGACGCAGCTCCTTTTTGAAGCGAGGAAGCTAAGGCTGGTGGCTTCAATTTCTCTAAGATCACCCCAGTGGTTAGCGGTATAGTTGAGAGTAGAATTCAAACACAGGGCTTAGGGTGAGAAAGATTTAGACTTGTAATTAGCTCTACTGACCTGGACGTTAGTCTTTACCGTGGCCCCATGGTTCCTGCCTCCAGTGTTCAGCCTCTGTGTGATCCTCTCCATTGGGTGTGACGGGACCTGTGACTTGCTTCTAATCGATGCACGGGATGGGATGTAGGTGATGGGATGCTCATGGTTACATGGGAGTGTAACATCTGTCTTGCTAGTATCTGCCTCCATTGCTGGCTTTGAAGAATCATACTGGGGCTGCAGAATCATGAGTCCTCCAACCCCAGGGAATTAGTTCTGTCTGCCAAGAACTTGTGAGAGGTGAGGAAAGATCCTTCTCTGATGGACACCCCAGCCCTGGCTGACACCTTGGTGGATGCCTTGCATCACAGATGACCCAGATAAGCCATGAACAGACTCCTAACTCACAAGAACTATGAGATAATGAAGTGTGTTGTTTTAAGTCATCAGGTTCATGATCATTTGTTATCAAACAATAGATAACATAGCAATTAGAGTAATATAGCCTGAATGTATATGTCCCTCCAAAACTCATATGTGGACATTTTAATGCCTGATGTGATGGTATATGAAGGCGGGGTCTTTGGGAGATGCTTAGGTCATGAGGGTGGAGCCCTCATGAATGAGATTAGTGCCCTTCTAGAAAGAGACCTTCGCCATTCCACCAGGTGCAGACAGAGAGAAGTCTGCATCCTGGAAGAGGAACCTCTCTGAACTCTGCTGGCACTGGACCTCAGACTCGCAGCCTCCAGAACTGAGAGAAATGCATTTCTGTTGTGTATAGTAGAAGTCTGTGGTATTTTGTTGTAGCTCAAACAAACAAAGGCAATGAGCCCCAGTTGAAACTGGAAAATGGAGTTAACAATACAAACCTCTTCAGAGATTTCTGGGATCAAATGTGACAACATTCAAAGTGCCAAGCACAGTGCTTGAAAATCAGCCGAGACTCAATAAATGTCATTTTCTGTCCTTCTCTCTCCACCATTATTCACGTAATATCACATCTCTCTTCTGTGATATAATATGTGTCTAACAGGAAATCAACATGTTCATGACTCAAAAGCAGCGGCAACGTTTCTATGCTATGTCCCCTTTGGTAAATATAACAATCCATACCCTTCTTTCATGTCATTTGACATTTCCAATATATTAAGTATCTCCACTAAAAACTTGGGGGGAAAGCACTGCTTTACTTTAAAACCCCACCAGCTTCCCTCTTGAGAACCACTGGTTAAGAGAGAAATCGGAGCTCCAGTCTGCAGCAGCTGACAAGGCACTAATTGCTTTTAATGATCTTTGGAATATAACTTAATTAATGACTTGTTAAAATGCTCTGCTTCTTAATGCTTTTGCTGTCTTGTTCAGCCAACCCCTCTGAGCGCTCTAAGGAAGCGAGAGGCCTTTTTGGAGCATCCCCCCTTCTCCTCAGACAGCTGCCCAGGGATTTTTCTGGAATTTGCATGTCTACATTAAAGAAACAAATGAGAACAGAAATTACTAGTGAGTCTATTCTTTACTTTAAGTCGAACATTTGTTAGAGCAGGGAAACTTTTCCCCAAGGAAGTGAAATCCAAGGAAAGTTTACAGCCACACGAGGTCTTGTATATTATAATTGCAAGTCCAGTACTAAATTGATCACTAATTCAAATATTTATTAACAATTGAGCAATAATTCAAATATTTATTGACCACCAACCACATACATGGTGGAAATGAATAAAGGTCTTATGTGTTAGGGGTGTGGGCTTCAGTCACCCCCACCTCATCTTTGTTTTTTTAAATATATTTTTATTGATTTCAGAGAGGAAGGGAGAAGGAGAGAGAAATAGAAACATCAGTGATGAGAGAGAATCATCTATCAGCTGCCTTCTACACACTCCACACTGGGGAATGAGCCTGCAACCCAGGAATGTGCCCTGACCAGGAATTGAACCGTGACCTCCTGGTTCATAGCTCAATGCTCAATCACTGAGCCACGCTAGCCGGGCCCACCTCATCTTTAAAGGACCAGTGAGGCAAGTGGAAAGCCAGCCCCAGCTTTACTGTTAGCCGGGAAAATGCCTAGTAAGGAGGGCACCCCTTTAATTTATTACCCAAATCTGGCCACTTCTCGGGGTGTAATAGTCACGCATCAGAGAGACCTCGGAATTACATCTGTCTCCTCTTTCTTCCTCATTTCTTGCTTCGAAGCAATCAGCAAGTTGTGTGGTTTGTCCCTGCAAAGTGTCCCCATTACCTGTCCCTGCCTCTCCATCCCTGCTCTTCAGGACCCGTACAATCTCTTTTTATGTGTGTTGGTGGGGTTTCACTGTGATCAAATACACAGGACATAACATGTATCATTTTTACCATTTTTAAGTGTGCAGTTCAGTGGCATTAAGAACATTTACATTGTTGTGCAACCATCACCACCATCCATTTCCAGAACCTTTTCATCTCCTCAAACGGAAGCTCTGTCTCCATTAAACACAGGAACACGGAAAGCTTCGTGAATGGATGTGCTATTCTCAGCCGGAGGCCACGCTATCTGCTCTGTATCACTCCAATCTTGTGTGCTTGCCGCCGAGGTGAGCACCCCTTCTAGTCTCCTGCCTGATTACTGCCTCCGTCTTCTAAGACCTCCACTCTGTTACCATGTCGAGTGCTCACCCCACCATGGGAGCTGGTGCTCTCGGGAGAGAACTGTCCCCTGGCTCCAAAGCCCTCTAGCACCCCCTCTTTCCTACAAGATGACACCCAGTGTCTTACGTGGAGCACCCAAAGCCTCCCTCATCTTCCTCAGCCTTCCTCACCTTGATCATTACCATCCTCCCCATACACATAAGTTTCACACATAGTCTATAATACAGCAATATATTTTATATAATACATTGTACATGATTATGAAGGGGCAAAATGCTGTGAAGATATAATGTAGGGTGATATACGAGTATATAATAGGGGCCCTGACTTCCCAAAGGAGGTGACCATTCAGCTAAGATCTGGAGAAAAAATGGTGTTTTAAATGCAGAGGGAGATGATCCCTCAGGCAGAGGGAACAGTATGTGCAAAGGCTCAGAGGCAGGAGGGAGCATGGCACAATTGAAGAACTTCAAGAAGGCCGGTGTGGCTGAGCCTGTGTGCGGGCAGCATGTGTGTGTGGCCTAAGATGAGGGTGGCCTTGTACACAGGGTTGGAGGTCTTGAGTGTTAGCATGAAACAATGGAAATTCACTGAAGGGTTCTAACCAGGAGAGTGAAATGACTGCTTGACAGTTTTCGAAGATCAGACCTTTTTTCAGCATGGATGTGTTATTTCTATACAGATGCAGAGGCTGGTGTCTGATCTGAACGGTCCTGGAAAGGTATACCAGACGTTCCTAACAGCGCTGCCTCTGAGGAGTGGGACAAGGGGGATGTGGGGGGAACATTTTTCTCTTTCATTTCATACTCTACTGCATGCTTAGCAATTTTCCAAACAAAATAATGGCTCTGACTGTCATAAGGAATAGGGACGTAAAAGGGGTAAGGATAGATAGGAAGCTATTGCACTGGACAGAATGAAAGATTGTAATAACCCTGGGAGTGAATACCGCCTCAATTGTCCTTGAATTTTATTCCAAGTCTTGGTGAAATGAATACATAGTGTGGCCTAAAGTTGGGGGGTGAGAATATGCCAGCCTCCGCATGGGCTTCCCAGTCTGATCCCCATGCCCCATGCAAAACAAATAGATTCGTTTCATAGACCACGAATCAGTGCTCCATGCCAAACATGCTTTTACCCACTTACTCCTTCGCAGCTGTCAGCCGTGGGTCTTTTATGCCTCTGCCCTGATCTCACGGAGATGAAAATGAACGGAGAATGAGGTATCAATTAGGTGCAAGCAAACAACCACAGCCAACGCAAAGCACCGCGGCAGGGCTGACAGCCTCCGCAGCGGCAGTGAGACAGGTATGACACGTGAATTTGAAAACAATTGTATTGTTTGAGTTGTGTTGACCCAGAAAAACACTGTATTGCCTTTAATGTCACTCACTAGGATTTCAAGTCCTGGGAGCCTGATTGAATTAATGACAGAACAGCTACATCTTTATTCAGACACAGCTCTCTCGTGAGCTTGCCACAGACAGTACGACTCCTCTCTTCCTCTCTCTTTTCTCCCCTCCTTCTTTCCATCACAGATATTTATGGAGGATCTACCATTTGCCAGAAATGGATCTAGGCACTAAATGGCCAGAAATGTCCATGTTGTGTGTGTGTGTGTGTGTGTGTGTGTGTGTGTGTGTGCACGCGCATGCGCGCGCAGGGGTATGCTATTTCCAAAGACAACACAAAACCACCCAAGTTGGGTTGTCGGCAAGTTTGATGAGAAGCCCTGGTGGAAAGAAGCAGCTCAAACGAATGGGGGACACTTCAGACAGTGAGAGACCCACATGGCAGATCTGGCTAGACAGCACAGGGGGAGCCACTGCCTCACACAGGCGTCCGCCCTGCTGAGCAAGGGTTTTGACTGATTTCATGAGCTGATAGGAAATCAATCAGGAGAGAAGCCAGGACCTGCGGCTGTCACTGAAATTGATCAGTCAGTTGCCCATGACAGCCTGAGCCTCTTCCTCCCAAATACTTTCCTGGGGCTGGGGCTGGGGCTGGGACAGGCCTCTCTCCTCACCCACGTGCCCCTGCTAACGCTGCTATGACTTCCCTTTCATTGGTTGTCTAAATAACCTTCATCTCTCCTTCAAGATCCCTCCCAAACTCAACTTGGTGGGGAGGAGCATAGTAAGTTTAAATGAACTGCAGAGGCTAATGTATGGACTGAGCAGAATGACGGGACCATCTGTAATCTCAGCCAGGCTGCTGGGCTGGCTTATGGGGATCACTCTGCCCAGTTTGACCTCTTATGGGGAGCAAGCCATTTCGTTCCTTTTAGCCCTAAGTCTGTTCTTATACAAAATTCAGCTTTAGTATTTTTTCTGAGACTAAATGTGAGCAAAAAGGAAGAACAAGTGATTCCCATAATATCAGAAAACACTTGGAAAATACCTAACCACTTCATGATCAAAGAAATGCATATTGAAACAATGAGATAGCTTTTCTTTAAACTCTATGACTGGCAATCTATATATATATATATGGCTAATATGCTAAGTGTCCGACCATCTGGGTAATGACATCACATAGCAATGCCTGGCTTCCTCTCCCTAGTGACGACTAGCCTCCTTGCAGTTTCTGCAGCCCAGGAACACGATTTGCTTCATAGCCAGGTGCAAACATTTCACACTTTAACCAAATGTCTGTGAAGCATTTTTCTGTGCCTCATCTCATTTGATCCTCACAGAAGTCCTGGAGTAGGTAGGAGACTTGGTGGAATCCTATTTTCTTTTCATTAGCCGGAAAACGGAGATTTAGAAAGCTTAGAAACTTGACCCGACTGAAAAGAAGTAAGAAATGGTGGACCTTGAAAATGACTTCAGGTTTTCTCACTGCACAGAATATAGTCAAATACTGCTGCAGTTAAATATATTACCTTCTGTTCTCCCTGCATGATCTACAATAATAATCTGCTTCATGTTGATATTTACTGCTGTGTTGCTGACAATTACCTGAAAGAGAAGTTGGGGTGCTTCACTGGGCTGGGAAAAGTTTAGCTAAATCAGAAGCAGGTCTAATTAAGCAAGTTTATTCTACATCTATAAAAGGCTAAGTTGACACGCGCATGTACAATACATATAAAGCTCTCACTGGCGCCAATCTCACACCTGTGTTTCCATCTGTCATTATCAATTGTGAATTTGGTTGACACTTCTATTATAGAGAAAGGGCGAATAGCGATATAAAAATATTTCTTCTAATTAATTTCTTTTCAATGTGCATGAATCTGTGCACCGGGACACTAGTGATTTAAGAAAGGAATGGTACCACCTCCCATTGGGTCGGGGGGAGAAAAACCAAAGTTCTTATTTGCTGTTGGCAGGAACCCCCTTTTCCCAGAGGACAGTCGATAAATATGCATCAGTCTTAAAGTGAGTATCATCTTTGATCTAGCAATTCCACAAGAAGGACTTAGGAGGAACTGATCAGAGACCCAAGTGATTTTTTTTAAGGACAAGAGTTTTTATCACAGCACTAGAGGCCCGGTGCACAAATTCGTGCATGGATGGGGTCCGGCTGCCCACCCTGATTGGGGCGATCGGGGATGGGGCCAGCTGGGGGGAGGGGCCATGGGAGGTTGGCCAGCTGGCCCCACCCTCTTCAGGCGGGTTGGCCGGCTGCAGTGTGCGTCATAGCGACTGGTCATTCCAGTTGTTCTGGTCACTTAGCTTTTACCAGGTATATATATATATATATATATGTAGATTATTTATGCTACCAAAGGCTGGTTTCCTTTGCCAAGGACAAAGTACGTGAAACCCCATGGCAGGCTTGGGGACACTCAAAGGGTGCAGGATGGCAGGATCAGCATGCCCTGCATCCACACTGAACACCCAGATAGCTCCCTGCAGCCCCACCCATGCACTCCACCCTTCCAGAGGTGGCCCTGCCACATGACCAGGTGAGGCCTGTCCTGTCCAGGTAGCTGGGGTCTTCTCTGCTGAAAGACCAGCTCTGGCCCACCATTGGCCGTAGGACAAAGGGAGCATCTATGGCTTGGTTTCTAAGGCCCTTCCCAGTCGAGCCTCACCCCCCCCCCCCCCAGAAAGAGCTGACTGCCAACTTCTCTCCCACTGGCTCTGCCTGCCTGTCCTTTCCTGTTGACACACTCATTCTGACCTCTGGTCACCAGGGAGCCAACTGCCCCTCTGCTTTCTTTCCCCTTTTCCTGTCAGAGTTCTTCTATCCATCAATGGTGGCTTCCGGGAAATGCTCCCTGCCATTACCTGACCTCCTGCACACACACTCTACTTATGTTTTGTGTTATCGTTGTTTTTGCTCAGTTTTGTTTCAACTATCTTTTCAGTGATAAGATCTCTGGAACTGGTACTGTGTCTTATACTTGAAAGGCTGGACAAAGAGCAGGGTGTGAAATCAGACAGACCTGGGTTCAAATCCTGTGTGATGTTGGGTAAGTTACTTAACCTCTCTGAGCTTGAGTGTCATCGTTTATTAAACGGGAACAGCAGTGGTTCTTTCATAGAGTTGAAGCATGGCTAATGGGGTAACTGTTAGCCACTCAGCCCAGTGCCTGTCTCATAGCACACACTCAGCAGAGGTTAGTGCCCTGCCCCTTGCTCTACTTGGAGGAGTTGGGCTCAGCACAAACTTTAGATAAAAGCGTGTGGCCCGGCCACTTCCCCCAAGGACACGAGGAACAGGGAGTGGGCTGTAGGGGAGGAGAGTGGCAGTTGACAAACCAGGAAAGCCCCCTCGGGGTCTGGCCTGCGGGCATCTTACCTGATGATGGCCAGAGGGATGAAGTACACCAGGAAGGCCACAATGGTCATGTACGGGGTCCAGTAGGAGTCATCGGGCCACAGGGCCCAGCACTGCACCTCGCCGTTGGAGAGCTTCCTTTTCCCGAATATGACGAGGGTGGGGATGGAGAACAGGAAGGAGAGGCCCCAGGCAGTGGCGATGAGCACCTTGGCTTGCTTTTCTGCTCAGAGGAAACAGAGGCAGGGCTGGGCCTCAGTCATTTCATAGTGAGGAAATAAATGGCTTTACATATTTAAAAGGACACTATGATATTCATCGCTGCCTTTCCGGTAATTTAGGATGCTGTTCAGAATACCGCACAGTGTCTCCCAGAACTCGTCATCTTTGCTCTGAGCCAAACAGTGGGTTTTTTTTAACCCAGTGACTATGGGGAAACATGTAACTGACCGTGCTTCCCTCTTGGCTACAGATCCCAGGCCCTCCACCTCCAGCAGCTGTCCTGAGACACCCCACACGCTTCCTGATACGTACCTTCCCTTCTCCTATTTCAACTTAAAATAGGCTGGTGGAGGTGTCTTTTTATAGACCACATTCACTCCTTCCTGGAGACCGCTGGGCATAAGTAAATGGATGAATAAGTGTATCACACCTTTGTATACATGTATCATAGACTGTATCTCCCATTTCCCCTCAGCACATTCCCTGCTTTCTTCTCTACCATAATCCCCAGAGCATCGCAGTGCTCAAAAGCTTGGTGCTGCGCGCGCGCGCGCACACACACACACACACACACACACACACACACACACACACAAATAACCTAGAGAAAGCCTATGAAGCAGGTAAATTCAATTACTTTGAATTGCACACAATAAATTGATATGTTTCAGGTTAAAAATTACCTTTTTGCATGTGGTCACTATGGCTTGTCCAACTCTCATTCCCAGAAGTGAGGACTAGGTGGTGGGCATCCTTGCAGGCAACTGTATATTATTCTGGGATCTCCCTTTTTCATGCATTCTCTCTTCTGCCTCTCTCTCAACAATATCTCGCATTGCTTTGACTTTGTCTGTATATTAATCTTATCATACTGCATGGCTCACTCTGCATGGTGTTGTATCACTGAACAGTTTTATATCAATGCACATTGCTGCCCATGGCTCTACCACATCCTCATTGAGAGAGACAGGGTATATCACAGGCAGCTGAGCTAGACCCACACCATCTGAGTTCAAATCCAGCCCCTGCACCTACTAGCTGCATGACCTTGGGCAAGTTACTTTTACTTTCTGAATTGTAATTGCCCAGACTGGAAGATGCAGGTAATACTAGAGCCTACCTCACAGAGCTGTTGTGAGGATTAAAATGTTTAACATACGTAAAGAACTTAGAGTCATGGATGGCACATAGCATGCAATCAATGCACCTAAGCTACTAAAACTTCTTCAGGACAGCTAGCCATTCCTCCACTGAGGGACACCAAGGGTGGCACTGGATTCCTGCTATTCTAAGCAATGCTACAAGACACAACACATCTATACATGCACCCAGAGAAGATGCCAAGATGTAGAATTTCTATGTCAAGGGCTACACATTTTATATTTAATTAGATATGGTTAAGCTGCCAAAGTATCTGCTCCAATACTATGTATTCAGTAGTATCTGATGCCATTAATTCTATTTAGTCTAAAGTTCTGCTTGCTCTATTAATTTTGCTACCTTGGGTGTAAATTTTGCAGAATGGTATTTTAAAGACATCATCTATTTTCCACAAGTTGGGCTTTTGTCACGTTTTTAATGACACTTGACTACACCTCGTAGTCCAGATTTTATAGCAGGCCTACAACACAGCGGTTGGTTGAGGCAGCTCACCTCCTTGCAGGAACTTCATGGGGTGGACGATGGCATGGTATCTGTCTATGCTGAGGGACACCAGGACGTAGGTGGAGGCGTAGAGCAGCACAACCTGGAGGCAGAAATGAGAGGAGCTGCGTGACATCACAGAGGTGAGGGAAGGTACCCCGTGGAAAGAGGGGTGCTTTGTGCTGTTTGGAAACCCGGGCACTGAACCCTGGGGGAGATGGGGTTGGGTGAGGGAGGGGAAGGCTGCCTCCCGTTCTAGGAAGCAGAATGCTGTTCTTGATGCTGGAACTGGCCTCGCGAGTGGTGACAGTTGAGAATGCTCCCAGCTCTCTGGCGCGCTCACTCGCTTGGCTTCTTGGAGACTCTGCGTTGCAGAATCAGCCTCTCTTTGGACATGTGCAGGGTACATTTGTTGGTGCTTGACTTTTAAAGCTAACTCTAATTTTCTCTGTCACCATGGGCATTCCAGAATAATTAAAAACAAAACGTCCCCTTGCCTTTTATCTGCGCGAGTTGCTGAGAGATGATGAAAGAAGGGTTTGGGTTGGAACGGGCTGGTTTAAATCATTTGTCATCCTCGGAGAGGACACTCAGAGCTCCCGTTCCTCTACTTCCCCAGCAGAACGCCTCCCTATGGTAGGTCCTCAGGTCTCCCCTTCCTGCTCCCCACCCTCTCTTTTATCAACCTTGCCCAGCCCTGTGATCACCTGGAGTGCAGTGCTATTTGCATACTTTGCAGAGAAGGAAATTGGGGTATGAGACCTTAGTATCCCCAGTGTGAAGAGCACACTCCAACTGTAATGACAGGAAATAGCTCGGAAAGGACGAGCAAGGAGAAAAGCCCTCAGCTGACTCTGAGCCTCTTTCTACTCGGAGAGCAGCATCTCTCTGCTCCAGAACCTTCGGGTCAAATCCAGAGCACGCAGAGGAGGAATGTGAAGGCTGGAGTGGAAGGGTGACTGTCTGAATTTTTCTAAAATGAAATAACATGACTTTGGCAACGACCTTTGTCTGAATTTGTGCCTTTTTGTCTTTTTCCCCTGCTCAGACAAATCCCAAGCAACCACATGGCTGCCCTTTATTGTCTTTATTTTGGTAACACTACCACAAGACAGCCCAGCACTAATATTTCGAAAGGTGTCCCAGGGTCGGGGTTCTGAGGACTGATCAGAGATTGAAGGCTCCATGAGGAATTTAAGGGGGAAATCCTCCTCTTGCTAAATAGGAAGAGAAAGGATGGCCACCTTTAACCAAAACATCAGACAATTGCCTCCCTAGAGAAAGTTGGGATTTCTATGTGTTCATAACAATTATGAATTCATAACTGTTAGGGCTGCTGAGGGGGTGACCTCAGGGAGGGGATGGGGAAGAGAGCTCCCGGGGCAAAACCCTGGGAGGTGGAATGTCGCACAGTGAAAAGGTGGGAAGAAGCAGGGCCATCGGAGACGGTACTGAGCGAGGTGGCTGACACCAGCTCCGAAACCAGAGCAGGAAGAAAGGTCACGGTGAAGAGCGCCCGGAGAGGCAGGCAACGTTCATAAAACGCGATCTATTCTAAGACACGGTCAAAAAGAGTATGTAATTTCAGGGCTCTCGGAACATCTAGGCAGGGGGAAAATATTAAAGGTTACTTAAAAAATGCATCTCAAATGGTTATGCTTTTCTTCACAAAGACAAGTGGAAAAGAGTATAAAAACATGTTCACAGTTTTGAAAGAAAAAGTATGAGGACTTTATGAATATATTTTTATGCAAAGGCACAGAATTATTCATATATATATATATATATATATATATATATATATATATATATATCATCACATCACCTTCCTGAAAAATCTTCCTTGAGGAAATATTTCTGCCGATTGGGAATTGTTTCAAAATGATGAACTCAAGAAGAGGGAAGGGGACTGAATAATAATAGCTAAGGTAAGCAATGAGTCAGAAAAACACAAAATGTTTACAAACAACTATGAATATAGTTGTGAAGTATTTCCGAAGAAAATCTGGGAAGTTGAGTGAGAAGAGAGGGTAGAAGGAAAGAAGTCATGTTACATTTCCATGTAGGCATTCAGGCGTCTCCTTTGCTTTTCACTTTGATATTAAATTTAAAATTAAAGATAAGCTATCATAGAGTGAAATAAAAATGGAGAAGAGATCTTATTAGTTTCCTATGGCTACTGGAAAAAATTACCACAAACTTTGTGGCTTTAAACAACATAAATGTAATCTCTCGCATTTTTGGAGACCAGAGGTCCAAAATCAGTTATAGAGGCTCAAAATCAAGGTGTTCCCAGGACCCCCCCCCCTTTTTTTGGAGGCGCTAGAGGAGCATCAGGACCTCCTCTCCAGCTGCAGGTGGCCGCCAGCATTCTTTGACTTGTGACCACACCCATCCCATCTTCGAGTCCATGGCTACAATGCCTCCCCTGTCTCCGTGTCATCTCCCCCCTTATAAGGATACAGATGACTGTAGCGGACCCACCACGATAATGCAGAGTCATCTCCCCATTTCAAGATCCTTAGTGTAATCACATCTGCAACGATTTTTGTGGTTTCTCTCTTTCTTTTCTTTCTTTCTTTCTTTCTTTCTTTCTTTCTTTCTTTCTTTCTTTCTTTCTTTTTTTTTTTTTTGCCACATAAGGTAAACATGCATAGGCTTTAGAGATTAGGAACTGGATATTTTTTGAGGGCCACTTGTAGCCTACCATAATTAGTAACCAAATAGAAAGGAAAACACAAGCAAACGGGAAGAAAGTTTAAGACGGAAAGATTAAATGAGGTGGCTGAAATAACACCAAACACGACTTGTCACGATCAATAGAAATGGCTTGAGCCCCTTCACTGAAACAAACAAGGACTGGTTACAAAACTGTCCCCAAATCCAACTGTGTGTGTCCTGTTTAGAAGAGAAACCTCTAAAACCAAATGGTTATCAAAGTTTACGAATGGAGTGATAGATAGGTATGTCAAGCAACTAAAAATGAGAAGGAGGCATTCATTCCAATACTACTATTCGGCAAATTAAATTTAAGGCAAATAGCACTTCGTGGGACAAAGGGATTATTTCTGTTAATAAAGGATACAAAACATCATGGCAAGAAAATATTAATAAACTTACATTAATAACATAACACTAAATATAAACTACTAAAATGTTCAGAGCTTTACAGAGGAACAAATACAATTATACATAGATAGAAAAAAACCCAAATTTAAGAATAATACACATTATTGTAAAATATCAAGGTAACATTTCAAAAATTGGTCATAATGAAACTATGAAAAAGAAACAACAACCCTCAATAGATTCCAAAAAGTGGCACTTGTGCCAATTTACAAGCAATAAAAGCTGACATTATTATTATGTTTTTTTAATACCACTTGGAAATTTAAACGCCCTTATAATTAACTCGAGTCAAGAAGAAAATCTAAGTACAATTATAGTCAATTCATAAATGTCAACAATGAGAATTCTACACATCAACAACATATGGGATACCATTTGGAGAACAGACGGCAGTTTGAGGACATATGTTTGAATTCTCACTACCCCACCCCTCAATTCTGACAAAAATGACCTAGGAAATATGAAACCAAATAAAATCTTGCGGAGATGTGAGACTTAAATAGAGGAAATTTAGAGAAATTTTATTTTTAAAGATGCCAGACTGGATTCGTTTAAAGGATTCCTAGACTGACTTAAAAAATATTTAATGTACTTTATTTCTATAGAGCAATTTTAGATTTACAGAAAAAAATTGAGAAGGTGGTACAGGATGACTGTGGGAATCTGTTTCTGGCCTCTGTTCTGTTCCATTGATCTACTTGTTGGCTCTCTCACCAATTCCATGCTGCCTTAATTACTGTAGCTGTATTTGAAGTCTTGAAATCAGGTTGCTCTTCTCACCTTGTTCTTCTTCTGTATTGTGTTGGCTATTCTGTGTCTTGTGCCTGTCCATGTAAACTTTAGTTTGTCTGTATCTATAAAATAACGTGGTGGGATTTTGATTGGGATTGCATTGAATTTTTAAATTACGTTGGGCAGAATTGACATCTGAACAATAGTGAGTTTGCCTATCTATGAACATGGAGTGTCTATCCACTTATTTAGATATTCTCTCATCAGAGTTTTGTGGTTTTAAAATATTTATCTTGCATGTATTTTGTTAAATTTACACCTTATATTTCATAGTTTGGTGCTACATACATGCTATAGTGGTTTTAATTTTACATTAAAAATTTTTATTGCTGATATATGAAAAAAAATTGACTTTTATATATTAACTTTGTATTCTGTAACCTTACTAGTTCCATTTAATAGTCCTATAGGGTTTTCCTCCTATTCTTTTGGATTGCTTATATAAACAGTCTTGTTGGTGAACAAAGTTGTTTTTATTCCAGTCTGTTTCCTTTTATTTGCTTCCCTTGTCCCGTTGAATTAGTTGGCACTTTCAGTGCAGTGCTGAGTAGGAATGGCGAGAGGGAGAGTCCTTGCCTTGTTCTCAGTCTTAAGAGGAAAGTTTCTGGTTTCTCACCATTAAGTATGAGGTTATTTTATAAGTTTTTTGTAGCTATTCTTTATCAAGTTGAGGAAGTTTCCAACTATCAGTTTTCTGGGAGTTTTTTTTTTTTTAAATCATAAATGAATATTGAATTTTGTCAAGTACTGTTCTGTTTCTATTGATGGGATCATATACATTTTCTTCACCTGTTTGATGTAATAGATTACATTAATTAATTTTTTTGCACATTTTGTAATTGTCCCACAGTTCTTGGATATTTCATTCTTTTTTTTTTTTTAAATACACATCTTTTAGAGTTGTTTTAAATTCACAGCCAAACTAAGTGGCAGGTACAGAGACTTCCCATAAACTCACATCCCTCACTTGGCACAGCCTCCCTCATTATCAAAATCCCGCACAGGAGTGTCGCAATCAATGGACAGATGCCTGGAACCGGTGTGTCTTCCAGTCATCGCAGAGAGTCTCGGTGTGAATGCTGGGCATAGTTTTGACACAGCCAGACAATGGTGGCTCTGCCTTTGCCTCCATTTCCTGCTTGCACAAAGCTTTAAGGTCATGCAAAGGTGAGAGGTCAGGGCCTTCTCTCTTTCTTCCCTATCACGGGTCAGGCAAATCCAATAAGGCAAATCCAATTCTTTTGGATAAGCAATCCAAAAGAATAGGAGGAAAACCCTATAGGACTATTAAATGGGAATAGTAAGGTTACAGAACACAAAGTTAATATATAAAACTCAATTGTGTTTTTCATATATCAGCAATAAAATTTTTTAATGTAAAATTAAAACCACTATAGCATGTATGTAGCACCAAACTATGAAATACTAAGGTGTAAATTTAACAAAATACATGCAAGATAAATATTTTAAAACCACAAAACTCCGATGAGAGAAGTCAAAGAATATCGAAGCACAGGCACCGTCCTGAGTGTGCCCTTGGTCTTCTAGATTCTCAGGGCTCTGTCAGAGGTTTTCTAAGCCCCTATGAATATCTCATTACTCAACTTATTTTTTAAAAAATGTAATTTATATTTAGTTTTTTAAATTTTATTAAGTTTGTTGAGGTAACCTTGGTTAATAAAATTATATAGGCTTCAGGTATACAATTCTATAACACATCATCTGCATATTGCATTGTGTGTTCACCACCCAAAGGCAAGTCAGTTTATGTTTATTTTTTTAAAAATATATTTTTACTAGAGGCTCGGTGCATGAAATTCGTGCACTGGGGGAGGGGGCAGGCCCTTCAGCTCAGCCTGCGCCCTCTCACAATCTGGGACATCCCTCTCGCAATTCGGGACCCCTCGCTTCTAAACGCTCACCTGCTAGCTCCTAACCACCCTCCTGCTTGCTCCTTACTGCTTGGCTCACATCTCCTTAGTGCTGCTGCAAAGGCAGGAGAGGCTCGCACCACTGCTGCTGCGCTCACCAGCCGTGAGCCTGGCTTCTGGCTGAGCAGCACTCCCGCTGTGGGAGCGCACTGACCACCAGAGGGCAGCTCCTGCATTGAGCGTCTGCCCCTGGTGGTCAGTGAGTGTCATAGTGACCAGTCGTTCTGGTCATCCCGCCATAAGGGTTACTGGGCTCTTATTATGTAGGATACTATTAGAAGGAATATTATTGACATGAATAACTCTGGGTCAAAAGGACATTTTTCAGTTAGTAATTAGAAAAGACATAGGTTATCATGTATTTGAAAAATGTGAAGGGAAGTGTGGCAGCCAGTCTCCAAGGTATCCCCAATGATCCTTGCCTCCTGGTTGGCTCCTTTGTGGGTCTTTTATTTCCATTCTGAATTAGGGCTGACCATGTGACCCATGGAATAATGTGGAGGTGATGATGTATGGTTTCTGAGACGAGTTCATAAAACATGTGCCTCTACCGTGCTCCCTTGGGTAGCTGATTCTCGGGAAAGCTGGCTGCTAGGTCGTGAGGACACTAAGGAATATTTGTGGAGAGGCCCGGGTGGAGAAGACCTGAATCTTCTGTCAAAAGCTGGCACTAACTTGACAGCCACGTGAGTGAGCCACCTTGAAAGTTAACTGTGTAGTCCAGATCAGACCTCCCAATGATGGTAGTCCTGGGCAAGAGCTGATGGAGCTCTGTGATAAGCCGTTAGTTAGCTGGATCCACCAGGCCAAGCTGTTTCTGAATGCTCCACTAATGGAAACTGTGAGATATTAAATGTTTATTGTTTTAGGCCACTAAGTATTGATGTGGCTTGTTTCTCAGCAATTGATAGAGTAAGCAGTTGAAAATATTTACCTGCTTACTCTATCAATCCTCAAGAAGAAATATGGAAGCAAAAATCCTTAAGAAGAACTATGTTTTAAATATTTCCACTGAGAAAATATACTAGCCCCAGACAGTAACAGCGGCTCTTTCACATCTAAACTAGCAAGGTTAGGCGCAGAACACAAAAGGAGATTTTTAATTGTAATGACTTTCTATTTCCTGAAGATGGAATAATTCCATTACCAAGATCTGAAAATGATCGAACAACTGAAAATCATAATCTCACTTATGAATATAGATGCAAAGATTCTAAAAAAAAGTCATACTAACAAATGGAATCTAACAGGATTAAATTTTCCCAGAAATGTCTTATACCTCTGTAAAGCTACAATAATTTAGATCTGAAGTACTGGCAACAAAAGTAAAATACATTAATGGGAAATCATTTTAAGAACTCAGGAATAGAACACATCGATCCTAACACCAGTTATAAAATGGTCCATTCTTTCCATACTAAGTTCAATTGTGTTTATTGCTGTGTCTTAATCTATGTTACATACATGGATGATGTATTAATAATGAAATATATATGGTACATAGGTAATATTTTACACCCAATATATATATATATATATATATATATATATATATATATATATATATATATTTACAATTATATTTTATATTGAAGCATATTCAACAGGCAAAGTGTAAATGTCTTTAATCTAAAAACAGATACTAGCGATAACTGAGAAAATAAGTATGCTGGTTATAAAAGAATTAAAAAAGGATAATAAGCAATTTAGAGAAGAAATTCAAATGCCAATAGATACTATAAAAGGTTGAATTTGGGTAGTAATGCAAGAAATACAAGTTAAAACAACTGGAGAGAATACCTATTTTCTAACAAACTGCCAACATTTTTCAAAAACAACAGTAGCCAGTGTTGGGTTAGTTTGAGGAGAAAAAGCAAAAAGAAATTGAAAAAATTTCTCGAGATTACTTAACTAGTGCTATGTATAGTCTGAGTGTTTGCATCTTCCCCAAATTCACATGTTAGAATCCCAAAGCCCAACTTGATGGTATTAGTAGGTGGGGCCTTTGAGACGTGGTTAGGTTATGAGGGTGGAGCCCTTATGAATGGAATTAGTGCCCTTATAAAGCAGACCTTAGAGCTCCCCTGCCCTTTCCACCACGAGGACATAGTGAGATGTCTGCAACCTGAAAGAGGGCCTTCACTGGGCCATGCTGGCACCCTGACCTCAGACTTCTAGCCTCCAGGACTGTGAGAAATAAATGCTTGTTGTCTGTCCAGGCCGGTGTGGCTCAGTTAGCTGAGCTTCATCCTGTGCACCCAAAGGTCACTGCTTTGATTTCCGGTCAGGGCTCATACTCGGGTTGTGGGTTCCATCCTCATACTCAGGTTGTGGGTTCCATCCCCAAGTGGGGTACATATGGGAGGCAACTGATTGATATTTCTCTCTCATCAGTGTTTCTCTCTCTCTGCCCCCTCTCTCTCAAATCAATAATAACATATTAAAAATTTTTAAATGTTTGTTTATAAGCCACCTGCTCTGTAATATTTTTGTTACAACACCCTGAATGGATGGAGACAGCCAGACTATGTCAAAAGCCTTACCATTGACCTGGAAATTTTATTTAATGCTTTAAATATGAATTTTGATAGTTTTATTATTGCTTTATTTGGGTTTTATTTCGTTAGCATAATGCTCTCCATGTTGTGAATGGTAAGAGTTCCTTCTTTTTTTTTTACAGCAGCATAGTATTCCATTGTGTAGATGTACCACAGTTTTCTAATCCACTCATCTGTAGATGGGCACTTAGGCTGTTTCCAAATGTTAGTTATTGTAAATTGTGCTGCTGTGAACCTAGGGGTGCATATACCCTTTCTAATTGGTGTTTCTGATTTCTTGGGATATATTCCTAGAATTGGGATTACTGGTTCAAATGGGAGTTCCATTTTTAATTTTTTGAGGAAACTCCATACTGTTTTCCACAGTGGCTGCACCAGTCTGCATTCCCACCAGCAGTGCACGAGGATTCCTTTTTCTCCGCATCCTCGTCAGCACTTGTCGTTTGCTGATTTGTTGATGATAGCCATTCTGACAGGTGTGAGATAATGCCTCATTATCATTTGCATCTCTCGGATTGATTTTCATCTCTCGGATGGTTAGTGACTTTGAGCATGTTTTCATATGTCTCTTGGCCTTCTGTAGGTCCTCTTTCGAAAAGTGTCTATTGAGGTCCTTTGCCCATTTTTTGACTGGATTGTTTACCTTCCTTTTGTTAAGTTGTATAAGTTTCCTATAAATTTTGGAGATTAAACACTTATCAAATATTTCACAGACCTAGAACAAACTCTCTAAATTCATATGGAATAAAAGAGGACCCTGAATAGCCGCAGCAATCCTGAGAAAGAAGAACCAAGTTGAAGGGATCACAATACCAGATATCAAGCTATGTTACAAAGCCACTGTCCTCAAAACTGCCTGGTACTGGCACAAGAACAGACATATAGATCAATGGAACAGAACAGAGAACCCAGAAATCAACCCAAACCATTATGCTCAATTAATATTTGACAAAGGAGGTAAGAGCATACAATGGAGTCAAGACAGTCTCTTCAATAAATGGTGTTGGGAAAATTGGACAGATACATGCAAAAAAAATGAAACTAGACCACCAACTTACACCATACACAAAAATAAACTCAAAATGGATAAAGAACTTAAACATAAGACGGGAAACCATAAAAATCTTAGAAGAATCTATAGGCAGCAAAATAGCAGACATATGTCGTAGCAATATCTTTACTCATACAGCTCCTAGGGCAATGGAGACGAAGGAGAAAATAAACAAATGGGACTACATCAAAATAAAAAGCTTCTGCCCAGCAAAAGAAACCATCAACAAAACAACAAGAGAGTCCACAGCCTGGGAGAACATATTTGCCAATGTTATCTCCGGTAAGGGTTTAATCTCCAAACTGTGTTGGGTTTTCTTTATATAGGTCTTATTTTTAGCAAAAGAACTACGTTTTAAACATCTCACCAATGTTGCCTGTCCTGTCAACTAGAAGGAGGTGCGCAGTGCGCTGTGTGGGAGCGAGTTTGTATGATTTCCCAGGGAGAATCCCGGAGCTGATTGTGGTGTCAGTTGGACTCAGCCAGTTGGGAAGGTGCTACATACCTGCAGGTAGCGGACCACGCGGCACACCAGATCAGGCGCCATGAAGTCCCCAGTGAAACGCCAGATAATGTCTGTCAAGATGTTCACCAGGCCTGTGAAAGAGTCTAACAAAAACACAGTGATTAATTTCCGTGTCTTTCAAATTTGCAGCCAGGTGCTGCCGCAGACATGAATTCCTGGGAGATTTGTTTTTTTCCCGATTCATCAGGAGGCTATTGAGGAAAAAGGAAGGCGACACAGGAGCCCCTGGACTTTTATTGCTGGAGCTTGTTGCCATCTAGGGAGGAATAGGTAATGACTGAAGAGGAATCGTGCTAATCATACAGTTGACCTTTTAAGACACAGAAGAGAAGTTTTAAGTGGGTTTAGACCTGTGCTAAAACAAGGACTGCATGAGGATTAACCAAAGGCAAAATCGAGAACAGGAAAATATTTGTCTTTGAGAAGCCGCTCAAAATTCTCTTTCCTGCACCCACTGTTTTACAGCTTGGGCCTCGTGACCTCCCGTGAGTGACGTTATCAATATCCAAATGGCCCTTGGAAGAAAAAAGGTTCCCCACCCCTGCCCTAGAGTAAAGAGCAGTCATAAGTCTTCCTCCAACCCCTTATGCCTGCCCTGGCTGCCTGGATTTCTCTTTTGGTCTATTTATAAGGCTACTCTACCCACAAAAGTTGCTTTTATTCCTTTAGAGAACTGGAGAGGTAAATCTTCTCTTTCTCACTGTGAACAGGATAAAGTCCGAGGTTAGTATGAAAGCCTTCTCCACCATCTGGCCTTCCCAAATCTCCACCTGGCACTTTTAGATTGGACACCATGTTGATCACAGATTTGTGTATTCAGGTACCCGTCCCCTCTGCTTGGAATGGGCTCCCTGCATGGATCAGTTGATGGAATTTTTTTTTTTAAAATTATTTCTTTATTGATTTCAGAGAGGAAGAGAGAAGGAGAGAGAGAAATAGAAACATCAATGATGAGAGAGAATCATTGATAGGCTGCCTCCTGCATACCCCCTACTGGGGATCGAGCCCGCAACCCAGGCATGTGCCCTTGGCCGGAATCAAACCTGAGACCCTTCAGTCCGCAGGCTGACGCTCAATCCACTGAGCCAAGCCGACTAGGGCTGGAATTCTTATTTACCTGTCAATATCTACTGTCACGTCCCCTCTCCAGAGCGCCCCTTGACCATTCACATGGCATGGTCTACCCAAAAGGGCACGTGGCCCTCCCAGTCTTATGCCCGCGTGTCTCTTCCTCTTTGTTTCTCTGTGGTCCCCATGGGGACTACAGCAAAAGTGTCAACGTTTGGGGATGAAACCCCCTGGCAGCTGTGGGGAGTCACAGTTCTCCCGAGAAGCTCAGACCTACGCAGGGTCTGAGAGTTCTGGGTTGTGACCCGATCGCGTGGGAACTTCATGAAGCTTTCCCTGCAGGAATGGACTGGGTGAGTAGAATGAACACCGGAATGACTTGGATATTCTCTCTGGGTTTACTTTTTACTTAATGTAAAATAATGTGTGTATGTGTGTGTGTGTGTGTGTGTATGTGTGCGCCCGCATGCTAAACTCATGTTTCTCTGGCTTTATGAACAATTGTCATTTCTTTTTCTCCCTGGAGCTCAACCTGAAATAAACCCAGACCTGGGAGGAGTCTTGAAGTAGAAATAAGCATTTTGTTATTTGCTTTTAAGCAAATGCTGCTGCTCTACCTGATCAGTGGAAGCTGTTTAGTTACCTAAGTAATTGAGCATGCTGCAAATAACCCTTTCCTAAAAGGTAATTAACGGGATCGGGGAACAAAGGGTACACTGTAAAGGCTTAACCACTTCTGTGTTATTACTCCAGCTTTTGAAAATGCATTCAGTGCAAGAGCCTAGGAAACTGTAAGACTCAGAGAAGCCCAAGCAGGCTCGCCGCGGGCTTCATTGTTCCTTTGATGCAATTTCTGGGAAACTTGCATGTGGGTTCCCAGGTGAGCAGGATTACAGGTAAGGTGGGGGGAAGTGAAGAGAGGAGTGGCTCCCCGGGGGAACCCTAAAGAGTCAGTAAGGCCAGGTCAGGGGAAAGGGAGCGAAGGACGTTGACTCTAGGCACAGGCGACAGCATGAGCAAAGCTCGGGGGTGAGAAAAGGTGAGACGAGAACCTCTTGGACAGGAAGCAACCTCAGGGTGTTGCCGCTGAAGCCTCAGATAGGAGTGTGGAACGGTGAGAAACGGGGCTGGAGAGCCGAGGCCTTTCAGGGTCTCGTGTGCCATGAAAGGTGCTTGCATTTTCCCTGTGCACCGCGGGGGCTGTGGAAGGTCTGTGTGCTCAGACACGTGCTTGAAGGGATTCATTTAGTTGCGGGGCTGTGCGTGTCAATGCGGTAGGTCCAGGAATGAAATGACCATTGTGCTTGTTAGGAAACTGCAGACATTCCAGAACGAGATAATTCCTACTGAGTGACTCAAGCAGGATATAGAGATGGAGCGAGGGTGCAGCTTTGAGATAGACGTTACAAAGTAAAAGGAGGAGGACTTGGTGCCTGAGGTGTTAGTTTCCCCCAAACTTTGCATGGCTAGTTCTGCTTCAGCATCTGGGTCCCAAAGAGTCCACCGTGCCTTTGGAGGTAAGGCAGAAAGGGGCACAGATCAGTCACTGTCTGAGGATGGGCTGTGGGGCTGCCTCCGCATGATCGCAGATCTTAGCCAAAATCCCATTTGCCCCAAACTAAAGGCTCTGTGAAAGCTCCCAGGATGTGGAAATACTGCGGATAATGGCTTCTAGGCTCAGAGCCCATCCGTCACGCAGCCAACCTGCCTGTACGTGGGCACCATCATATTGGCTCCTATTGTAGGTCTGTGAGAATCTCTGACTCACTCATGGGAGGGAGCGGGGTGAGGCCATTTTGTTGATGTAGTATCAAAGCCCTATATAGAAAGCTCCACGGAATCAGTGTTCTTGATCAGGAAACCTCTTGCTGGGCATTTTCCTCAAGGCCAGAATGAATCGTATCTGATGAGTTTTGCCCTTCGTTTCGGCCAGTGGGAAGCACAGAATGAAACATACTCAGCTGCGGTGACTGGGTAGAGCCTCCGAGCCTCCCTCTGGGTCTCTGCAGTTAGAGTTGAGCATTTTCTAGGACCCTCTTGTCCTGTGTTTGTCATTTTGCTGAGTGTGATCTTCCACGTCCAGACAGTGAGGGCAGCATGCGTCCTGGAGCCCGACGACAGGGTGCTGGTTCTGCCACAGAATCCCTGTGCCATCCTGGGCATGTCCCTAACCACACGGAGGCAGGCTCTTTGTAAGAATGTGGTGGTAAGAGTACCGGCTCTGTAGGGCCATTGTGAAGGTTAAAGGAGATAGCGCATGTGAAGTTCTTAGTGAAACGCTTGGCACATAAACCCTTGGTACATCTTGGTGCTGATGTCAGGAACGAACGGAGAGCCACAGGGACTGGGATGAGAGGGTGAGTCTCACCGTAGGTCCTGAGCTCTTAGCCAATATTCTGGAAGATAGTTTTCTGAACAAAAAATTATAAATGAAAAGTTGAGGTTTTGTTTAAACTAGACCGGCCGTAAAGACGGGTTATTTTATTTGCTAGAATGCATGCTACTTAATTTATCAGGTTTGACATGGACTAAGAAGACAGTGGTGGTTCCATGAATGGATTGGCTGTCAAGGTGAAGAGAACCAAGACAGAACTTGAGTGAACGAAACACAGGGAAGACTTGCTGTGATGAGTGGTCCAGGGAATGAACCACTCTTTGTTAGCAGGCATGCTGTTTGTGGGGCGACTCTTTCTTAGGCTAGACTGCCCTGCGTGTCGCAGGAAGGTCAGCGTCCTTGGGCTGTGGGATAACTCCAAAGGCCCCAGGACTAGGTCCACCGAGAATCACCGAAGAATGGAAGGACATTTGGGATTAGATTGAGACTATAGCCTGGCACCCCTAGAACAGTCCTACCTTACACCTTGTCATGATTATGCCTGTGGCCCTTTCACGCAAATGTGTCCTGGGGCATTCCACAAGGTACCTAACCTGCACTATTTCTATAATGTCGTAAACACAAAGAAAGACTGAGAAACTATTCCAGATAAGACTAAAGATACACGAGGACAGAACACAATACATGACCCAGGGTTTCTTTTGCCCTGAAAGATGTTCCCAGAGCGACTGGTAAAAAGGGTGAAGGGGTTAAGAAAACAATAACTCATAGACACAGACAACAGTGTGGTGATGACCAGAGGGGAAGGGGGTGGGGAAGGCGGAAGAGGGTGCAGGGGGAATAAATGGGGTTGGAAGGAGACTTGACTTGTAGATGTAGATATAATTTCTACATCGTGGGGGTTATGATGAGGATTAAATTCAGCAGAGCATATAAGCCAGAAGCAGGGCCCGGTGCACAGCCCCTGCTCTGCTCGCTTCCCCGGGAGAGACACGGAGCTGGAAAAACATGAGCTATGTGCCAAAAGCCACAGACCCGGTAGTGGAGCCCAGATTCAAACCCTGGTCTCCAGACTCCCCACTTGTTTCTGTACAGTTTTTAAATGAAGAGTGTTTTTTATATGTTTTAATGATTGAAAGAAATCAAAAGGAGAAAAACACTTTGTGGCACACGGAAAGTTAATGAAATTCAAATTTCAGGATCAACAAATGAAGTGTTGCTGGGGCACAGCCATGCCACTTGCTCACGTTTTGTCCATGCTGCCTTCATGCTCCAGCGGCAGAGCTGGGGACCAGATGTCCCCCAAAGCCTAACATGTTTACTATCTGGCCCTTTGCAGAGAAGCTGGCTACCCCCTGCTCAGGACCTTACACCCTGACCTTTCCATTTTGCCCGCGTGCTAGTGGGCCCAGACTCCTGGTGACCTCACCAAAGCCTCTGGTGCTCCTAAGAAATCATTAAATTCCACGCAGGTTGCACTGACGTCCCTGCTGGCTCACACAGGAGAGCTTTGAAGGGGCCAGATGGGAACAAATTCCCTCTCTCATCTTAACAAAAATCCAGTCTCTCTCCTTCATGTTCAGGATTTGATTAATTAGGACATGAAGGGAAGAAAGAACAATCCAGGCTGCTGGGCTGAGCTGGCAGTCTGAGCTGCTGTGGGTCCAGCTCCCCCTCCCATTCGGACAGGCTCCCCTCTGCCCCACCCCACCCCACCCTGTCTAGTGGAGGCTGTGATGTCGGGGGTTGAACGCAACTATAGAGTCAGGGACCTGTGGTTGCTCCGTGGCTCTCCACCAGCTGTTGGACTTTGGGCAAGAGATTTCAACTTCTCTCTGGCTCAGTTTCCATAGGTCTAAATGGAAGGAATGGACGAATCTATTGCTTGGGTAATTTGTAGGATTAAATGAGAAGCTATATGTGAAAATATTTTTGTTTGTTTTGCAAAGGATTGGCTGAGTGAGCATTCAGTAAATGTTAACTATTATTATTTTTTCTGCCTAATTGTCAGCAGGGAAGGAGCTAAATCTTAGATCCCAATTAAAAAGCTCTGGAAGGTGTTTTAAAAACAGATTTTTTTTTTTTTAAAAAAGTGATACTAGCACACAATACAAAATTCCAGTAGTGCAAACAATTCACATATGTGTCTCATGAAACAATGTGTCCGTTCAGTGCAGCACTGCTCATAATGGCTTTAAACTGGAAATCACCCGCATGCCCACGACCAGCAGAAGGGGGAAATCAGCTGTGGCATGTCCATGCAATGGAATACCCTTCAGTAAAGAGAGTGGCAGCCTTATAAACTTGAGGTATGTGTACTTACTATGTCAAGATTACAAGTCATTTGGCCTGGCCAGTGTTGCTCAGTGGTTGAGCGTCAACCTGTGAACCAGGAGGTCATGGTTTGATTCCTAGTCAGGGCATATGCCCTGGTTGCAGGCTCCATCCCCAGTGTGGGGTGTACAAGAGGCAGCTGATCAATGATTCTCTCTCATCACTGATGTTTCTATCTCTCTCTCCCTTTCCCTTCCTCTCTGAAATCAATAAAAATATATATTAAAAAAAGATTACATGTCATTTAAGTGTTTGGAACATAATAGGCTCTCGACAATGTAAACTTTCCTCCCTCTGTTCTCCTCACTCCCCTTTACACCCCTTCCCTCTTTCCTTAGAAGGTTTAAGAAGAATTTTTTGGGAAGAGAACCTGTGAGACAGAGAACTGGAGAGATTTTGAGCATCCCTTGGAGAGGTAAAGGGATAGAGAGGAATTTTAAGACATTTTGCTGTATTTCATGCAGTTTATCGCCACTGATTAATGCCATGGCCTCTGAGAGATTTTGTTGAGGCTGAGCTGGATGTTTGGGGCACAACATCAGGCCAAGACTGGCCAAAAGGGGGCTCAGCTTTGTTGAGGTTGCCCATGTGACAGAGAAATGATAAGACATATTTATCTGGAAGAAGATTCAAGGTCACAGTCTTGATCTTAGCGTATATTCCCTTAAGAGCTATCACTGGGAGAAACATTAGACATCAGAGTAAGATGGTATTGGGCTCAGGGTCTTTTCTCAGTAATATCTCAGTGCCTCCAAGTGGCTTGCTTTAGCAGGGGTGGGGAACGTCCAGCCCGTAGTCTGTATAAGGCCTGCGAGATCATTTGGTCTGGCCTGCCAAGGCATTAGGGGTGAGTTAATTAAATGTTTGGCCAAATATAGCAGGCTGATTTTTAAGTTGAGAATTTTGTATGGCTCAAATCCTATATAATAAAAGGCTAATATGCACATTGACTGAATGGTGGAACGCCCAGTTGCTATGACATGCACTGACCACCAGGGAGCAGATGCTCAATGCAGAAGCTGCCCCCTGGTGGTCAGTGCGCTCCCATAGGGGGAGCACCACTCAGCCAGAAGCCCTGAGCCGGGCTTACGTCTGGCAAGTGCAGCGGCTGTGGCGGGAGCCTCTCCATGGCAGCCTAAGCCATCAGTTGGACATCCCCCGAGGGCTCCCGGGCTAAGAGACCCCCTGACTCTGAGTGCACGAATTTCATGAACTGGGCCTCTAGTGATGTTATAAATATCCAAATGGCCCTTGGCAGAAATAAAGGTTCCCCACCCCTGCTGTAGGGGGAGGCAATTATCCCCATTTCTAGAAGGAATTATGTAAGATCCTCAGTCTATTTGTTAGGGATTCAGGCACTGGGGGAGATGGATGCAGTGACCCCAGCTACGTCTCACAGATTCTTCCTCCAGGATTTGATAATGGAGACTCAGTAGGTTCCTTTCCTGGGTCACCACCCCACCCCTGGGCAGAAGAATCCCAACACACTCCAGTTGGTCTTCTCCCACCTGTGCCCACCCCCAGGTCAGCCCTCCAAAACCAAAGGTCTCTCATTGTAAATAAATGTAACTGACTGAAAATTAGTCCTAATTCTCCAGGGCTAACAGCTAAAGCCACTTATTCCCTTAACAGCATTTTTATTTTAATGAGGGCATCAAACCTTGGCCTGGAGAGCCTCTCTAATGGAAAGATTCCAGGAAGTGTGGAATGCAGAGAGAGGAACAGAATGGGTTGGCAGCTCGCCCGAGGTCACACAGCAAGGTGGTGGCAGAGCTGTGAATAAAACCCAGCTGCCCCAACTGCCATCTCACACAATTGCCCAGCCTGAGGCTGCTGCTTGTTTGCTCGCACTGGTGACTGTCTGCCTCTCTCTCAGCTGTGTTAGTGACTGTGGCCCAGCCTGCATGTGAAGAGGCTGTGATGCGAGACCTGAACAGTCCTCCCTTACCGCCAGAGCTGAGCATGAAAAGCAGTCGGAAGCCTGATCAATAGATATTATGCAAATGCCTAGAGCAATAACATTCCCTTCCATTACTGAGCTAACAGTCCCAGTAAAGAACACGCCTGGATGCTGACAGTTTTATTTTTCCTGATTTGTCAACCTGAAATCAGGGTCTAACTGATGGCCATATGAAAGCATAAAAGGCACATGACTGGCAGAGCCCCAATTCCTTTTTCTCTGAATTAGAGGCCCTCGCTCCAGCAGCTGGCAAGGGTCCAGGCTCTGTGCACATCAATTATGCTCTCTGGCTGAGAGCCTTGCTGAGCAGAACAAGGCAGTAAAATACCTACAGCCACAATGAGCCTCATTTGAGATGTGGTCCCCAAAGAGAGAAAGCAGTGAGGTGGTGGTACCCAGATCCCTTTCCTACACCCCTCTTCACCTTCCCCCACCTGTCGCACCAGCTAAGGGATCCTAGAATGTAAGCATGCATTACACTTTTGTTTGCAGTTGTGCAAGAAAAATACGTTTCATCTTCTAAAACTGAAATTAATTGCTCGTATAAACTCCTACTCTACTGGATGTCAAAACCGTAATTGCAGACAAAAAAAAGCTATAAACAGAAAAAAATAGCAAAATGGCAAACATAAATCTTTCCTTGTCAGTAATTACTTTAAATGTAAATGGATTAAACTCTCCAATTAAAAGACAAAGAAGTGATCAAAGTATTATCCAACTATATCCTGTTTAAAGAGACTCATTTTATTTTAGTTTTAAAAATCTTTGTTGTTGAAAGTATTACATATGTCCTCTTCCCTGCGCCCCCATTGACCTCTTCTAGCCCACCTCTGCCCCAGGCCTTCAACACTCTATTGTCTGTGTTCATGGGTTATACATATATGCATATAAGTTCTTTGGTTGATCTCTCCCCACCCACCATCCACCCTTCCCTCCCTTTCCTCTGAGATTCAACAGTCTGTTCTATGCTTTTATGTCAAAAAGACTCACTTTAGATTCAAAGACACAAATAGAATGAAACGAAGGGAAATAAAAATTATTCCATGCAAAAGAGAGTTAGTGTGACATCACTAATTCATTCACTCAACAGATATTTATTAAAGGCCTACTGTGTGCCAGGAATTCTTCTAGGTGTAGTAAATAAAATAGATAAAAATGTTCTTCTGATGAGGTTTACACTCCAGTGCTGGGGTATAGACAATGAACACAGCATGTGAGGAACTTATTAGGAAACCTGAGCTCCAGAGAGAACTCCTGGGGCATCATCAGCATAGAGATGTTTTCAGAGCCATGAGACAGGATGATGCCACCAAGTGCAGAGCAAATCACGGACCTCAGAGCTGAAGACATTCTATGGAAGTGAGGTCAGAAGTAAGAGACGGAACCAACGCAGGAGACTGAGAAGGAGCAGTCTGTATGTAGGACAGACACAGAACCAGGAGAGGTGGGTGGCTAGAAGCCAAGTACAAAAGTATTTTCAGGAAATGGGAATGGTCAGTTGCGTCAGATACTACTCTAAGTCCAAATAAGTGGAAGCTTGATAACTGGCCCCTAGGGTTAGAATATGACGGTCATTGAAGAGACTTAACCCAAGCAGTTTTATGGGTATGGTAGGGGCAAATGCCTGGCTGGCATGGGTTTGAGTGGGAAGGGGAGGAGAGGAATTGGTTACAATGAGTACAGACAACTACTTCAAGAACTATTCCCATAAAGGGATATTTATGGAAACAGAGTGGTAGCTGGATGAACACATGAGATGAATAAAACTTTTTGTCTTTTTTTTTGGTGTGTGAGAAACAACAGCATGCTAAATGTCGATGGTACTGTCTAGCAGAGAGGGGAACACAATCAGGGTGGAAGAGATTTTCTGGACGAATGAACTGGAGTCGGGAAGTGGTGTCTAAAGCAGAAGCAGATGGGCTAGTCTGGGGTGCGGGGAGAATTTACCCACATTCCCAGGTGGGAAGACAGCAGCTTTGGAGGGTGATGCTGGCGGAAGGGTATGGGCTGCAGGAGAACGAGGAGGAAGTGTCCTGCCGCTGCTGCTTCAGTTTTCCTAGTGGAGCAGGAAGCAAAGTCATTTGGTGGGAGGGGAGATGGGAGAGAAGGTGCTGGAAGTTAGAGGAGAGAGAAGGTAAGGGATCGTTTAGCAGACTGAGAGATATAGTTAGTATGAGATACAGCTTATCATATGAAAAAGTGCAAATATTTCATTAAATCCACTGCAGTCTTTGGTAGATATATGACATTTTTATTTGGAGAATTCAGTGAACCATAGGGCAATGGGCATACGGTTGCTGGGCAGAATTAATGGCTCGTGTGAGTGCTAAGTTCCTAAACTAAGGAGAGTCCCCATCGTGTGTTTTTGTTTTGTTTTTTTCCCCAGCCTGCTTTACCTAGAGATGGCAAAGACATGGGAAAGGAGATTTTGCCATGGTGGTGGTTTTGCTGAGCAATATGATAAAAAGAGGCAGGGGAGAGGGGATTGAGGATGTAAGAAAGATTAATTAAAAGCGTCTATGGCATTTACATTTTTATTTAGCTGGAGTTCATTGTGCACATATACCTTTCTATCTTGCTTTTCATTTCCTTTATGACATTGTTTTCTATATTATTACAAGTTTATTATTAACATTATTTTTAATGGTACATTATATGCTTTGAGGGGATGTAGCATATGTCATTGAACTGTTCATTCAATGTGGGCTGTTTAAATTGTTTACAATTTTCTGCTGTTATAAATAGCCCTGTGATGAAAATCTTTGCAAAAAAATCTTTACCAGCAGTTTTAGATGACTTCCTCAGGGTAGATTATAAAAACCTTAACTACCATTTCAAAGAAATGAACATTTTTAAAGCTCTGTCTGTGCTTTTGGAAACCAACTCATTAAGCAGTACTTTTCACAGCCCATTCTGTTTTCTCTGGATCCTCGGTTGAGAACTGTCACCTTTGCAGCTCTTATAGTCCCATAAACATTCAATTTATATTTTAGAGAAAAGGAGGAAGGCTGGCGTGGGGTTTGTGGGGATCATATTTGTTCCTTCGTTCATTCATTTATCAAAGTCAGCAAAACAGAGGCGAGGAACAGGGCTCTGGGGTAAGAAATAAGAGGAATGGCCCTGCCGTGAAGGGCCTACGTTGGCCTTCTTTTCAGATTTTACTTCCTGGGTGGTCTTTTCTCTGCCATCCCCGGAGCCTCCCCATGAAGCAGGGCCATCTCTGTCCCCACCCGTGGCTGTGCATGGAGACTGGGAAGGGAACACCACTCCGTGGATCATTGCTGGTGTTCACACAGCCATGGGGAGCCTCGGGGGAAGGGAAAATTGAAGACCCACTGACGTTTTACTGGTCACCTGTTGTTTCTGCTTATCCCACATGTACTTCTTCTCGACAGTATCTCAACCATCCTTCCCTAACCGGGTCCTCATCTGCACCATTTGGGTGGTGTTGACTCAGTTCCCCCTACCTAGAATGCACTCATGACCCAGGCCTTGACGATCAGAATTGTCTACCCCGTGGCCATAGTGACTGGTCGCTAGCTCTAAGGATAATGGAAGCCTGGTGCTGCTGGGGTCCCTTGTGGAGAGGTCATTACATCTCAGAGAAAAATTCAACCACCAAATGGGCAGAGAGCAGCCAGAGAGAAGCAGATGAGGCCAGCAGGAGATGACAGAGAGCACACTGCCGGTGGGACATGAGTTTTTTCAAAAAGATGTACTCACAGGCGTGGATGCCTCAAATAGAGCCGCCGTAAAATTAAAATTAATAAAGTGCCAGGACCTCTGGTGTGAGTGCCAGAAAAGCTCTAAAGCGGCCCTGGGGTTCCGCTATGAATAAGCAGAGCAGTCCTAAAGCTGCCCTGGTGCCCAAGCAGTCCTCTTCTTGCCGCCCCACTTCCTTCCCTGCCACTGAGGAACCTGCCTGTTCCTTAGTCTTAGTGGACAAGAAAGGTGAGCAACAGGAGGACACACTCCTGACCTGTCCCAGCGTGGCAGACGGGAGAAGTGAGTTCTTTTCACTGATGCTTGCTTTGCAAATTCCATCAAAAACTAACCTGGGAGGTAAACTGAACCCTGTTACAGGACGAACTTTTAGAGTCTGTTGTGAATTCTAAAAAGTGAGAATTCAAGGGGTCACCTGTTTTTGTTAGGACACTCCCGTGCCCCAGGCTGTCCTCTCTCTGCACATTCTCCTCTTCTGCCTGTAATTGCTTCCTGCTTTGGCCACATGGAAAACCGCCACTGGGACTTCATGATCCATCTGTGCGGGGTTAGCTCGCATCCCTGGCCCAAATGATGGTAGCAAGCTCTCTAAAAGTGTCACCATTACATGATATTGGGATGTCCCTCTTTGGCTTTCAGGTCTTAATTAGTACCGTTTTAGTCTTACAAGCATTTTCTCTGTTTAGAATATGAGTGATTTGGGGAATGGTTATGAAAATTGTATCTGCGCTCACCTTGCAGCAGGCCAGTGGGCGGTCCACTGTTGTGAGAGCTCTGTTCTTTGTGCTGCAAAGCTTTTGGCCGGCCCTTCCCCACCCTTCCCTTCCCCTTATTACTCGTTTTTGAAGTGGAATTTACTAGTACATGGCTCATCCATTTGGGTAGCTTGGTACCACGTGTTGTCAACACTGTCAGATGTATCTCATCTGACCCCATGGACCATAGACAGTTGGGGATCAGTGTTTAATCACTTCTGTCCCCTAAAATGAGGGCTTTGCTGAGACCATATACAGCACTCTCTGGTTTGTGCTTTGCATATAATCTAATAACGATGATAATTACTTTCATTTATTGATTACCTTCTATAATCCAGACACTATGCTAAGTAAGCATGTTGCATCTATACATCATCTCATTACTTTTTATATATTATCATCCCCACTTAGTAAATGGAAAATCGAGACTTAGCTAATTGACTTGTCATAGTCTCCCCATTGGTGAGACCTAGAGCTGGGGTTTGAGCCTAGACCCTATGACCCCATGTTCATAGCCGCCATGTGCTCACGGCCCCTCGAATCCTCCACTCCAGAGTCTAAACCATTGTCCCAAACCACCTGAGTGAGAATAACGTTGAGGGGGTGGTTGAAAACATCCAGCGTTCTGGGTCCCACCCTGCCTTGAATCAGGCAGTGTGCTCTCTCCCCTTTTCTGAACACACCTTATCCCACGAGCGTTTTACACTTTATCAGAAGAAAGAAACCTCCCAGGTCTGGGAGGAGAGAACAGAGCCTGGGAAGTGTGGTCGAGTGGGCTTCCTGGTAGAGCTGAATGAGTTACAGCCAACTGTAAACAGAGGCTGCTAACTGTAGGGGAGAGGCTTGTATAATAGCCTTTCTTTCCCTAGCATTCCCTAGCTTATTTTTCTAAATCCGTTTCTGTGGTAATATAGCTGTGCTTGTTTATCGGTTTTACTTTATGTTAGCTATACCATTTTCACAGTTCTGGAAAAGAAAGTCCACATTAATTATGTTGGGGTTTTTTTTTGTTTGTTTGTTTGTGTGGTTTTTTTTTTTTTTTGAGAAACCAGCTAGTAATTCAGATTGGATGACTGTGAGGGCAAAGGTCAATGTGAAAGTATAATGGTTCTTTCTAGATAAGAGCATGTTCTTTAAAATAAAAGCCTGACTCCTCAGTGTGGGAAGGAGATGGGTTTTGGTTCAACCAAATGGATAACTTCTCTCTCTGACATCTGGGGAAATTGGATTACTTTCTTAGTGGGATGTAAAGATAAAATGAGGTATGTTCATAGCAGGGTCTGGCAAACCAACAAATATTCATATTATTTTATCATTATTATTGCTATAAATTATCACTGGTGAGAAATGTTGAGTAGATCAAGTGAAAAGGAAGTCTTTTGATAAAGAACTTCAATGAAGACTTGAAATGGAAATCCCAATGACTATTCCCACTTCAAACTTCTGCTAAGAGTAGGTGGTCACAGGCCACCTCATTCTGTGCCACTGAGAGACGTTTGCCCCTTCGTCCTTCATATGAAAGGATGCGTGGTCTGTCCTCAGGGAGAACCTGTCAGTGTGATGAATCTCCACATTCGGACAGGAGCTCACCCTGCTAGAGAGTGGTTTGGAGCAGGTCCTGGGGGAAGGGACACTCGTTCCCAATGAAGGTCACAGAGATTACGGCTGGGCAATGGGACATTGCTCTGCTAGTGTAAGTCATTGGAGTCAAATGGTCATTTCCTAGAAACAGTCACTGTGCTATGCTTGGCTGGTCCGGGATTCCCAGGAGTTCTCCACTCGGGAGTTAATGAGGGACTCAGCGGAGATACCCCGCTCTGCAACGCTGCCTTGGGCCGCATTGTCTGGGGACTGTCGGCTAGAGCCAGGATGGATGGATCGCTCTGACTAGCGTGCTCAGAGCTTCCGGAGGGAATGGTAGTTGCCTCTTCCTTTGAAAATGATGATTTAATTTTCATGAGCGTGTTTGCAGCTTGGCTGGGAAAAGCCACTGTGAGACAGGTCAAGTAACACACCTGCTTGAAACGGCCTTCCCCTTTCTCCACCTGGCTGGCTCTTCCTTATAGTTTTCAGCTCAGTAATTAGCTACAGCCTCACTCCCCTATCTCCAGCCTCATCAGTTCCTGTCTTTGGACTCACTTGTTGGCCCACTTGCACCCATCCCCACGGCCATTTCTGGCTTCCGGCTGCCACCACCCTTCACCTGATTTGCTTCATTTACATGTCTCTCCTGGCCCTGCAGTCCTGTCTCCACCCTTGAAAAGCGAATTATGTCACAGCGTAGTTTGCATTTCTTTCATGTAACTTGCAGAGAATCTAGGAAATCCAGATGAGCCAAAAACAAATCAACATACAAAACAGAAAATAACAAACATGACAAATCTTGCCATCCAGCTATAACAACTATTAACATTAAACTGTAGAAATTTCCAGACTTTATTTTCTATTTGCATGCATATATATTTTTCCCCAAAGTAGAATTATACTGTAAATACTGGGTTTTAACTTCACAGTTTTTTAATGGCAACATATCACAGCTTATTACCCTACAAATGGATTTTATCTACACTCTTCTACTGTATTTCATTATAGGTATACATTATTGTTTATATAAACAATGTCACCACTCTTTTATTCTTATTTTAAATTTTCAACTTTATAACTAACATTCTAAATTATATCCTTATTTAAAAACCATTATACTCATCCTTAAATAATCCATTGGGAAATTTTTCTACTAATAGTATTGTTGAGTTAAGAGTATGCACATTTACATCGATTCTTTTTCTAGTACACTATTTGATGTTTATATTTTCAGTTTACAGCCACATGTGCCAATTACATATGCTGATCTGTATTTTAATTATTTCAGGACTTCTATACAATGACTTCTTCCATGTTAGGCCTTTAATTCTGCTTGAGCTTGTAGAATACATGTAACTATATATTTAAACATTCACTATCAATGCCATGGTTTTTAAACCCCGGCATATCTGCATAGGCCATTTTGTTACCTTCATGCACAGAAGGCCCCTGGGCAGCCTATGGAATCCTGGGCCACAAAGGATCCCTTTAAGACCACAGGTCACTTCTCACAATGTTTCATACTTGGTTTTGCAAAGAAACCTCAAGTCTCTGTGGGTATTGTGAGTAAACAATTTTGTTTCACCTAAAACTTTGGGACTTTTCCTTTAACCTCTATAATAGCAGTGCCTGGCACATCGAATAAGTATTTGTTGAGTGAGTAAGTAAAAGGCTTCGCTAAGATGTGACTAGATGGTGGGGGAGGTAGGCTGAAGCATCTTTTCAATTATTTTGCCTAAAAAGGAAGACTTGGAATCTATCTAGGCGTGGCAGAGAAGGGCTCCTTGGCTGCTCAGTGTAACTCCATCTGCCTTACAGGGAGTGTTAATTCCTCTCTGGTTCTGATTGTCTGTCAGTGGTGGTTTTCAATAGTAACAGGAGTTGCCATTTTCCCCCATATTTTTAAAGTGAGAAAACGGGGCAGGTGGCATTGAGGGCTGCGAGCCAGGCACAGGCTTGAACTGGAGGTCCAGCGAGATTTGTTGCATAAGAGATGGAAACAATCTGTGATTGAGGAACGTTTGGTGGCAGCAGGCTGAGGATACATGTTTAATCCTCATTAAAGAATCAGGCATGAAATAGACATTTATTAGGTCATAATATTGTTTCCCATAACATTTCTGAAACGTCTTCTCTGCACATAGAGACCGGATGTCACCCTTATCCAGGGACAGCGTGTTATCGTTTTTTCTTAGGGCGGATCTTTTCTGGGACACCTGCTGCTTCAACGGCTCTGAACAACCTAACACACTAACCATCTGATCCCATTCTCTTAAGTCCGTCCTGACAGAGAAACCACTTTGCCGTGAATTCTGCCAGCATCAGTGCAGGGGTGGGGGTTTGCATACTGGGGGCATTTCCTCCCCCAGCCCTCTGTAACCAGCCACTCATTGCATAGACCTCCCCATGCAATGCAGTTCTTAGGCTCACACACTTCTGACAGTTACCACATGCCTTGGGCTCTGGATAAACTTCCAGAACACACTCCGTTCTCCACCTCTCTCTGACCCCTGTGACCCTGGTGCCTTCTCGCCAAGCCAACAGGGCTAGGAAAAGCATAGTCTTTGAGGTCAAGCCAACCTGGGTTCAAATATGGGCCATTGCTTTGTGCCTCCCGGTACTTTGTCGGGGCAGAGGACTCATTGATTGCATTTATTCCTGTCCCCCTACCCATCCAGCCCTGACCCAGCTCTGCTTCATGACTGGGTCTTGGATGGGGAGCCCCAGGGACCCCCACTTGGTCAGCCTTGGCGTTCACATCCCGGTTCTGCTAAGTGGGTGCCTACCTTCCCTCTGGGTTCATCTTCCAGGGGACCTATGATCGTTGGGAACTCTGAGGGAGTCCTGTGGGCACTCTAATACGTGGAGGTCCTTCTAGGGAACAGCTCTGTGGTTGCTTCTGAGAGCACCATCAGCTTGCCATGCTCTGAACCCGTGTTTCCATTCATACTGGGATTTCTACAACCACAGCCAAGTACTGGCAGGTGGCCCCAGCCCAGCAGTGTGGTCACTAGTCTCCAAAGACGCCCTCCCCACCCATGAGCCATGTTTCATGTTGTTCATGTTTCATGGGTGGTCTCCTCCTCTTGAATTGTGGCTGGGTTCTAACTCATGCTTGACCAATGGAAAGGGGCAGAAGTGATGCTGCGTAATTTCTAACCCTGGGCCATGGAACCCTTGAAGCTTCTGCCTCATGCTCTTGAATCCCAGCTGCCACCCTCCCAGGAAACCCTGGGAAGACCCACGTGAAGAGGAACTGAGGAACCTTAGTCCTTGCCAAGCTCCCAGCAGTCACCAGCGTCAACACGCCAGCCATTCCACTCAGGCCATTCCCTGCTGAGTCCCCGACATCATGCAGCAAAGAGGAGCTGCCTCACTGTACCCTGTTTGATTTCCAGATCCTCAGAAACATGAGGGGGAATCAACCAATGTTTACAGTCCCTAGCATCTGGGACTGCTACATAGCAATCAATGACCAGAAGAGGGAGACTTGTTTATGTGAATAATGTTCCTCCGAGTTGTCCATGGATGTGGGGCTTGGCACGTGTGTGCAGCGAGTTTGCAATCCTATTTCTTGGGGTTCCTCTATGTGGAGGGACTTGGGACAAGGCCTGGGGCAGATGGCTTGTTTCCAGCCAGTGGGGAGATTTTCCATTTCCCAGGCTCGGACTCGGCAGCCCCCAGTTCCAGCTGTTTCCCGAGAGCAGTTGCCTGCTCTAGTCCTGACGCGTGGACCTCCCCACAGAGATGTGAAAACACAGCCCCTAAATGTTGTACTTAAGCCCCACTATGTTCTGCGCCCACAGCCTGCCTAAGTGTTTGCTTTTTATTTCTGGCAGCTGGAGGTTCAGCTTTCTCCCTTTGAGATAAGCTGCTCATTATTATTGTTTTATTTTTATTTAAAAATTATTTTTATTGATTTCAGAGAGGAAGGGTGAGGAAGAGAGAGATAGAAACATCAATGATGAGAGAGCATCACTGATCGGCTGCCTCCTGCACACTCCCTACTGGGGACTGAGCCGCAACCTGGGCATGTGCCCTGACTAGGAATCAAACCATGACCTCCTGGTTCATAGGTCAACACTGAACCCCTGAGCCACACCAGCCAGGCAATTATTATTTTAAATTTTTCTTTTTCTTCTAGAAGTTATAATGTGGAGTGGAGGTGAGGGTGGCATGCAAAGGTGCGGCGGGGGCGCGGGGAGTGGGGCGGATTTCCAGAGGCTGCTCCATTGGACTTTTTAACCTGAATTTCCTACTTCTTTCTAAACTATTTTTGGGTATTTGCCCCCCTACATCTCGAGACTGTGCTAGCAAAACCATGAACGTGCTCACTCCATGAAAAGATGCAAATTCACGCAGAAAAATGAAATCCTGTTGTGGATTACTAAATTCACAGTTGAGTCCCATTGTTCCACCAGGATGGATCTGAGCATTGGCATGCTGTTGCTATGGGGACTAGCAATGGAAACTACTGATGAGGCGGGACCTTCACACCCTGTGCTTCTCTCTGATAACCTCTGAAGGGCTGTGTCCTTTGGATCAGACCCTTTCAGAATCCACCTCCAACTGCAGACTACAGCTAATGGGGCCAGACTGCTCACATGGCTCACCCAGACAATGTAGAGGGATTTTTTTTTCCCCTCTTGGATTTTAACAAAACTGGCAGATGGGAATTCAAGCTGTAACATTCAGCAAGAGAATTAATATACTGAAATGTGACCTTTGACAAATACTAAAATGAGTCTAAGGCTATCGGGACAAGTGCATGGAGAAAAAATAATTATGGAAGGAAGGAAACTGGAAACAGAATGAAGATAATTATGTCAGTCTTCTGAGAAATGAATAAATACTCTCTCATAAGTAATTAAGTCTCCTCCTTATATCCACACACTGTATTTGGCTTAGGCACTCAAACACATCCCTGTTTGAATTGTGCCTCTGCTCAAAGACTTCAGTGATGACCCAGTGCCCTAGTTATTACACTCCAACTCCTGGTCCTGGGAGGCTTCTACAGTCTGGCCTAAACCTACCCCTAGAGCAGTAGTTCTTAAGCCTAGGTGGATTTCTGAATCCCTGGGACATTTGTAAGTTCTGGCCACCTTCTCACATACACAACATAGATAGAGGGTTATAATTAGCATGTGTGTTAATTTTCTATGGACCATGATACCTACCACCAGCTTCAATGATGGATTTGAGTTTTGAAAAGATCACTTTGGCTACAGTGTAAAGGAAGGACATAAAATCAAAGCAACAACAACAACAAATATGGCAAGGAATGTAAGTGGAAAAGTATACTGGGGAAGTTGGAGAATTTCAGACAGGTACCTGTGGTCTCAGACAATTAATATTTTTGAAATATATACATCCCTCTTGGCATCCTGTTTCCTAGGCTCATCTATCTCTCTGAGAAACCCACCCATTATTGAAGATCCATCTTTTTTAGAATGGCCTGAGTTCTCTATGAGAATATAATCTAGAACGGCCTTTCTGACTTCTCCATGAGAATATAATCTAGAATGGCCTTTCTGACTTCTCCATGAGAATATAATCTAGATTGGCCTTTCTGACTTCTCCATGAGAATATAATCTAGAATGGCCTGAGTTCTCTATGAGAATATAATCTAGAATGGCCTTTCTGACTTCTCCATGAGAATATAATCTAGAATGGCCTTTCTGAGTTCTCCATGAGAATATAATCTAGAATGGCCTTTCTGAGTTATCCATGAGAATATAATCTAGAATGGCCTTTCTGACTTCTCTATGAGAATATAATCTAGAATGGCCTTTCTGACTTCTCCATGAGAATATAATCTAGAATGGCCTTTCTGACTTCTCCATGAGAATATAATCTAGAATGGCCTTTCTGACTTCTCTATGAGAATATAATCTAGAATGGCCTTTCTGACTTCTCCATGAGAATATAATCTAGATTGGCCTTTCTGACTTCTCCATGAGAATATAATCTAGAACGGCCTTTCTGACTTCTCTATGAGAATATAATCTAGAATGGCCTTTCTGACTTCTCCATGAGAATATAATCTAGATTGGCCTTTCTGACTTCTCCATGAGAATATAATCTAGAATGGCCTTTCTGACTTCTCCATGAGAATATAATCTAGATTGGCCTTTCTGACTTCTCCATGAGAATATAATCTAGATTGGCCTTTCTGACTTCTCTATGAGAATATAATCTAGAATGGCCTTTCTGACTTCTCCATGAGAATATAATCTAGAATGGCCTTTCTGACTTCTCTATGAGAATATAATCTAGAATGGCCTTTCTGACTTCTCTATGAGAATATAATCTAGAATGGCCTTTCTGACTTCTCCATGAGAATATAATCTAGAATGGCCTTTCTGACTTCTCCATGAGAATATAATCTAGAATGGCCTTTCTGACTTCTCCATGAGAATATAATCTAGATTGGCCTTTCTGACTTCTCCATGAGAATATAATCTAGAATGGCCTTTCTGACTTCTCCATGAGAATATAATCTAGAATGGCCTTTCTGACTTCTCTATGAGAATATAATCTAGAATGGCCTTTCTGAGTTCTCTATGAGAATATAATCTAGAATGGCCTTTCTGACTTCTCCATGAGAATATAATCTAGATTGGCCTTTCTGACTTCTCCATGAGAATATAATCTAGATTGGCCTTTCTGACTTCTCCATGAGAATATAATCTAGAATGGCCTTTCTGAGTTCTCTATGAGAATATAATCTAGAATGGCCTTTCTGACTTCTCTATGAGAATATAATCTAGAATGGCCTTTCTGAGTTCTCTATGAGAATATAATCTAGAATGGCCTTTCTGACTTCTCTATGAGAATATAATCTAGAATGGCCTTTCTGACTTCTCCATGAGAATATAATCTAGAATGGCCTTTCTGACTTCTCCATGAGAATATAATCTAGAATGGCCTTTCTGACTTCTCTATGAGAATATAATCTAGAACGGCCTTTCTGACTTCTCCATGAGAATATAATCTAGAATGGCCTTTCTGACTTCTCTATGAGAATATAATCTAGAATGGCCTTTCTGACTTCTCCATGAGAATATAATCTAGAATGGCCTTTCTGACTTCTCTATGAGAATATAATCTAGAACGGCCTTTCTGACTTCTCCATGAGAATATAATCTAGAATGGCCTTTCTGACTTCTCCATGAGAATATAATCTAGAACGGCCTTTCTGAGTTCTCCATGAGAATATAATCTAGAATGGCCTTTCTGACTTCTCTATGAGAATATAATCTAGATTGGCCTTTCTGACTTCTCCATGAGAATATAATCTAGAATGGCCTTTCTGACTTCTCTATGAGAATATAATCTAGATTGGCCTTTCTGAGTTCTCCATGAGAATATAATCTAGATTGGCCTTTCTGACTTCTCTATGAGAATATAATCTAGATTGGCCTTTCTGACTTCTCCATGAGAATATAATCTAGAATGGCCTTTCTGACTTCTCCATGAGAATATAATCTAGAATGGCCTTTCTGACTTCTCCATGAGAATATAATCTAGATTGGCCTTTCTGAGTTCTCCATGAGAATATAATCTAGAATGGCCTTTCTGACTTCTCCATGAGAATATAATCTAGAATGGCCTTTCTGACTTCTCCATGAGAATATAATCTAGAATGGCCTTTCTGACTTCTCTATGAGAATATAATCTAGAATGGCCTTTCTGACTTCTCCATGAGAATATAATCTAGAATGGCCTTTCTGACTTCTCTATGAGAATATAATCTAGAATGGCCTTTCTGAGTTCTCTATGAGAATATAATCTAGAATGGCCTTTCTGACTTCTCTATGAGAATATAATCTAGAATGGCCTTTCTGACTTCTCCATGAGAATATAATCTAGAATGGCCTTTCTGACTTCTCCATGAGAATATAATCTAGAATGGCCTTTCTGACTTCTCTATGAGAATATAATCTAGAACGGCCTTTCTGACTTCTCCATGAGAATATAATCTAGAATGGCCTTTCTGACTTCTCTATGAGAATATAATCTAGAATGGCCTTTCTGAGTTCTCTATGAGAATATAATCTAGAATGGCCTTTCTGACTTCTCTATGAGAATATAATCTAGAACGGCCTTTCTGACTTCTCCATGAGAATATAATCTAGAATGGCCTTTCTGACTTCTCCATGAGAATATAATCTAGAACGGCCTTTCTGAGTTCTCTATGAGAATATAATCTAGAATGGCCTTTCTGACTTCTCCATGAGAATATAATCTAGATTGGCCTTTCTGACTTCTCCATGAGAATATAATCTAGAATGGCCTTTCTGACTTCTCCATGAGAATATAATCTAGAATGGCCTTTCTGACTTCTCTATGAGAATATAATCTAGAACGGCCTTTCTGACTTCTCCATGAGAATATAATCTAGAATGGCCTTTCTGACTTCTCCATGAGAATATAATCTAGAATGGCCTTTCTGACTTCTCCATGAGAATATAATCTAGAATGGCCTTTCTGAGTTCTCTATGAGAATATAATCTAGAATGGCCTTTCTGACTTCTCCATGAGAATATAATCTAGATTGGCCTTTCTGACTTCTCTATGAGAATATAATCTAGAATGGCCTTTCTGAGTTCTCCATGAGAATATAATCTAGAATGGCCTTTCTGACTTCTCCATGAGAATATAATCTAGAATGGCCTTTCTGACTTCTCTATGAGAATATAATCTAGAATGGCCTTTCTGACTTCTCTATGAGAATATAATCTAGAACGGCCTTTCTGACTTCTCTATGAGAATATAATCTAGAACGGCCTTTCTGACTTCTCTATGAGAATATAATCTAGAATGGCCTTTCTGACTTCTCCATGAGAATATAATCTAGAACGGCCTTTCTGACTTCTCTATGAGAATATAATCTAGAATGGCCTTTCTGACTTCTCCATGAGAATATAATCTAGAATGGCCTTTCTGACTTCTCTATGAGAATATAATCTAGAATGGCCTTTCTGAGTTCTCCATGAGAATATAATCTAGAATGGCCTTTCTGAGTTCTCCATTAGAATATAATCTAGAACGGCCTTTCTGAGTTCTCCATGAGAATATAATCTAGATTGGCCTTTCTGAGTTCTCTATGAGAATATAATCTAGATTGGCCTTTCTGAGTTCTCTATGAGAATATAATCTAGAATGGCCTTTCTGACTTCTCCATGAGAATATAATCTAGAATGGCCTTTCTGACTTCTCCATGAGAATATAATCTAGAATGGCCTTTCTGAGTTCTCCATGAGAATATAATCTAGAATGGCCTTTCTGAGTTCTCTATGAGAATATAATCTAGAATGGCCTTTCTGACTTCTCCATGAGAATATAATCTAGATTGGCCTTTCTGACTTCTCTATGAGAATATAATCTAGAATGGCCTTTCTGACTTCTCCATGAGAATATAATCTAGAATGGCCTTTCTGACTTCTCCATGAGAATATAATCTAGAATGGCCTTTCTGACTTCTCTATGAGAATATAATCTAGAACGGCCTTTCTGACTTCTCTATGAGAATATAATCTAGAACGGCCTTTCTGACTTCTCCATGAGAATATAATCTAGAACGGCCTTTCTGACTTCTCTATGAGAATATAATCTAGAACGGCCTTTCTGACTTCTCCATGAGAATATAATCTAGAATGGCCTTTCTGACTTCTCCATGAGAATATAATCTAGAACGGCCTTTCTGAGTTCTCCATGAGAATATAATCTAGAATGGCCTTTCTGACTTCTCCATGAGAATATAATCTAGAATGGCCTTTCTGACTTCTCTATGAGAATATAATCTAGAATGGCCTTTCTGACTTCTCTATGAGAATATAATCTAGAATGGCCTTTCTGACTTCTCCATGAGAATATAATCTAGAATGGCCTTTCTGACTTCTCTATGAGAATATAACCTAGAACGGCCTTTCTGACTTCTCCATGAGAATATAATCTAGAACGGCCTTTCTGAGTTCTCCATGAGAATATAATCTAGAACGGCCTTTCTGAGTTCTCCATGAGAATATAATCTAGAATGGCCTTTCTGACTTCTCTATGAGAATATAATCTAGAATGGCCTTTCTGACTTCTCTATGAGAATATAATCTAGAATGGCCTTTCTGACTTCTCTATGAGAATATAATCTAGAATGGCCTTTCTGACTTCTCCATGAGAATATAATCTAGAATGGCCTTTCTGACTTCTCTATGAGAATATAATCTAGAACGGCCTTTCTGACTTCTCCATGAGAATATAATCTAGAATGGCCTTTCTGACTTCTCTATGAGAATATAATCTAGAATGGCCTTTCTGAGTTCTCTATGAGAATATAATCTAGAACGGCCTTTCTGAGTTCTCTATGAGAATATAATCTAGAACGGCCTTTCTGACTTCTCCATGAGAATATAATCTAGAATGGCCTTTCTGAGTTCTCTATGAGAATATAATCTAGAACGGCCTTTCTGACTTCTCCATGAGAATATAATCTAGAATGGCCTTTCTGACTTCTCCATGAGAATATAATCTAGAACGGCCTTTCTGACTTCTCCATGAGAATATAATCTAGAACGGCCTTTCTGACTTCTCCATGAGAATATAATCTAGAACGGCCTTTCTGACTTCTCCATGAGAATATAATCTAGAACGGCCTTTCTGACTTCTCCATGAGAATATAATCTAGAACGGCCTTTCTGACTTCTCCATGAGAATATAATCTAGAATGGCCTTTCTGACTTCTCCATGAGGATATAATCTAGATTGGCCTTTCTGACTTCTCCATGAGGATATAATCTAGATTGGCCTTTCTGACTTCTCCATGAGGATATAATCTAGATTGGCCTTTCTGAGTTCTCCATGAGAATATAATCTAGAATGGCCTTTCTGACTTCTCTATGAGAATATAATCTAGATTGGCCTTTCTGACTTCTCTATGAGAATATAATCTAGAATGGCCTTTCTGACTTCTCCATGAGAATATAATCTAGATTGGCCTTTCTGACTTCTCTATGAGAATATAATCTAGAATGGCCTTTCTGAGTTCTCCATGAGAATATAATCTAGAATGGCCTTTCTGACTTCTCCATGAGAATATAATCTAGAATGGCCTTTCTGACTTCTCCATGAGAATATAATCTAGAATGGCCTTTCTGACTTCTCCATGAGAATATAATCTAGAATGGCCTTTCTGACTTCTCCATGAGAATATAATCTAGAATGGCCTTTCTGAGTTCTCCATGAGAATATAATCTAGAATGGCCTTTCTGACTTCTCCATGAGAATATAATCTAGAATGGCCTTTCTGACTTCTCCATGAGAATATAATCTAGAATGGCCTTTCTGACTTCTCCATGAGGATATAATCTAGATTGGCCTTTCTGAGTTATCCATGAGAATATAATCTAGAATGGCCTTTCTGACTTCTCCATGAGGATATAATCTAGATTGGCCTTTCTGAGTTCTCCATGAGAATATAATCTAGAATGGCCATTCTGACTTCTCTATGAGAATATAATCTAGAATGGCCTTTCTGACTTCTCTATGAGAATATAATCTAGAATGGCCTTTCTGAGTTCTCCATGAGAATATAATCTAGAACGGCCTTTCTGAGTTCTCCATGAGGATATAATCTAGAATGGCCTTTCTGACTTCTCCATGAGAATATAATCTAGAACGGCCTTTCTGACTTCTCCATGAGGATATAATCTAGAACGGCCTTTCTGAGTTCTCTATGAGAATATAATCTAGAATGGCCTTTCTGAGTTCTCTATGAGAATATAATCTAGAATGGCCTTTCTGAGTTCTCTATGAGAATATAATCTAGAATGGCCTTTCTGACTTCTCCATGAGAATATAATCTAGAATGGCCTTTCTGACTTCTCTATGAGAATATAATCTAGATTGGCCTTTCTGACTTCTCCATGAGAATATAATCTAGAATGGCCTTTCTGACTTCTCCATGAGAATATAATCTAGATTGGCCTTTCTGACTTCTCCATGAGAATATAATCTAGAATGGCCTTTCTGACTTCTCCATGAGAATATAATCTAGAATGGCCTTTCTGAGTTCTCCATGAGAATATAATCTAGAATGGCCTTTCTGACTTCTCCATGAGAATATAATCTAGAATGGCCTTTCTGACTTCTCCATGAGAATATAATCTAGAATGGCCTTTCTGACTTCTCCATGAGAATATAATCTAGAATGGCCTTTCTGACTTCTCCATGAGAATATAATCTAGAATGGCCTTTCTGAGTTCTCCATGAGAATATAATCTAGAATGGCCTTTCTGACTTCTCCATGAGAATATAATCTAGAATGGCCTTTCTGACTTCTCCATGAGGATATAATCTAGATTGGCCTTTCTGAGTTATCCATGAGAATATAATCTAGAATGGCCTTTCTGACTTCTCCATGAGGATATAATCTAGATTGGCCTTTCTGAGTTCTCTATGAGAATATAATCTAGAATGGCCATTCTGACTTCTCTATGAGAATATAATCTAGAATGGCCTTTCTGACTTCTCTATGAGAATATAATCTAGAATGGCCTTTCTGAGTTCTCCATGAGAATATAATCTAGAATGGCCTTTCTGACTTCTCCATGAGGATATAATCTAGAATGGCCTTTCTGACTTCTCCATGAGAATATAATCTAGAACGGCCTTTCTGAGTTCTCCATGAGGATATAATCTAGAACGGCCTTTCTGAGTTCTCCATGAGAATATAATCTAGAATGGCCTTTCTGAGTTCTCTATGAGAATATAATCTAGAATGGCCTTTCTGAGTTCTCTATGAGAATATAATCTAGAATGGCCTTTCTGACTTCTCCATGAGAATATAATCTAGAATGGCCTTTCTGACTTCTCCATGAGAATATAATCTAGAATGGCCTTTCTGACTTCTCCATGAGGATATAATCTAGAATGGCCTTTCTGAGTTCTCCATGAGAATATAATCTAGAATGGCCTTTCTGACTTCTCCATGAGAATATAATCTAGAATGGCCTTTCTGACTTCTCCATGAGAATATAATCTAGAATGGCCTTTCTGAGTTCTCCATGAGAATATAATCTAGAATGGCCTTTCTGAGTTCTCCATGAGAATATAATCTAGAATGGCCTTTCTGACTTCTCCATGAGAATATAATCTAGAATGGCCTTTCTGAGTTCTCCATGAGAATATAATCTAGAATGGCCTTTCTGACTTCTCCATGAGAATATAATCTAGAATGGCCTTTCTGACTTCTCCATGAGAATATAATCTAGAATGGCCTTTCTGACTTCTCCATGAGAATATAATCTAGAATGGCCTTTCTGACTTCTCCATGAGAATATAATCTAGAACGGCCTTTCTGAGTTCTCTATGAGAATATAATCTAGAACGGCCTTTCTGAGTTCTCCATGAGAATATAATCTAGATTGGCCTTTCTGACTTCTCTATGAGAATATAATCTAGATTGGCCTTTCTGACTTCTCCATGAGAATATAATCTAGAATGGCCTTTCTGACTTCTCCATGAGAATATAATCTAGAATGGCCTTTCTGACTTCTCTATGAGAATATAATCTAGAATGGCCTTTCTGACTTCTCTATGAGAATATAATCTAGAATGGCCTTTCTGAGTTCTCTATGAGAATATAATCTAGAATGGCCTTTCTGAGTTCTCCATGAGAATATAATCTAGAATGGCCTTTCTGACTTCTCCATGAGAATATAATCTAGAATGGCCTTTCTGACTTCTCCATGAGAATATAATCTAGAATGGCCTTTCTGACTTCTCCATGAGAATATAATCTAGAATGGCCTTTCTGAGTTCTCCATGAGAATATAATCTAGAATGGCCTTTCTGAGTTCTCTATGAGAATATAATCTAGAATGGCCTTTCTGAGTTCTCCATGAGAATATAATCTAGAATGGCCTTTCTGACTTCTCCATGAGAATATAATCTAGAATGGCCTTTCTGAGTTCTCCATGAGAATATAATCTAGAATGGCCTTTCTGAGTTCTCCATGAGAATATAATCTAGAATGGCCTTTCTGAGTTCTCCATGAGAATATAATCTAGAACGGCCTTTCTGACTTCTCCATGAGGATATAATCTAGAACGGCCTTTCTGACTTCTCCATGAGGATATAATCTAGATTGGCCTTTCTGAGTTCTCCATGAGGATATAATCTAGAACGGCCTTTCTGAGTTCTCCATGAGAATATAATCTAGAATGGCCTTTCTGAGTTCTCCATGAGAATATAATCTAGAATGGCCTTTCTGAGTTCTCCATGAGAATATAATCTAGAATGGCCTTTCTGACTTCTCTATGAGAATATAATCTAGAATGGCCTTTCTGACTTCTCCATGAGAATATAATCTAGAATGGCCTTTCTGAGTTCTCTATGAGAATATAATCTAGAATGGCCTTTCTGAGTTCTCCATGAGAATATAATCTAGAATGGCCTTTCTGACTTCTCCATGAGAATATAATCTAGAATGGCCTTTCTGACTTCTCCATGAGAATATAATCTAGAATGGCCTTTCTGACTTCTCCATGAGGATATAATCTAGAATGGCCTTTCTGACTTCTCCATGAGAATATAATCTAGAATGGCCTTTCTGACTTCTCCATGAGAATATAATCTAGAATGGCCTTTCTGACTTCTCCATGAGGATATAATCTAGAATGGCCTTTCTGACTTCTCCATGAGGATATAATCTAGAATGGCCTTTCTGACTTCTCCATGAGAATATAATCTAGAATGGCCTTTCTGAGTTCTCTATGAGAATATAATCTAGAATGGCCTTTCTGACTTCTCCATGAGAATATAATCTAGAATGGCCTTTCTGACTTCTCTATGAGAATATAATCTAGAACGGCCTTTCTGACTTCTCCATGAGAATATAATCTAGAATGGCCTTTCTGAGTTCTCTATGAGAATATAATCTAGAACGGCCTTTCTGACTTCTCCATGAGAATATAATCTAGAATGGCCTTTCTGAGTTCTCTATGAGAATATAATCTAGAACGGCCTTTCTGACTTCTCCATGAGAATATAATCTAGAACGGCCTTTCTGAGTTCTCCATGAGAATATAATCTAGAACGGCCTTTCTGAGTTCTCCATGAGAATATAATCTAGAACGGCCTTTCTGACTTCTCCATGAGAATATAATCTAGAATGGCCTTTCTGACTTCTCCATGAGAATATAATCTAGAATGGCCTTTCTGAGTTCTCTATGAGAATATAATCTAGAATGGCCTTTCTGAGTTCTCCATGAGAATATAATCTAGAATGGCCTTTCTGAGTTCTCCATGAGAATATAATCTAGAATGGCCTTTCTGACTTCTCCATGAGAATATAATCTAGAATGGCCTTTCTGAGTTCTCTATGAGAATATAATCTAGAATGGCCTTTCTGACCTCTCCATGAGAATATAATCTAGAATGGCCTTTCTGAGTTCTCCATGAGAATATAATCTAGAATGGCCTTTCTGACTTCTCCATGAGAATATAATCTAGAATGGCCTTTCTGACTTCTCCATGAGAATATAATCTAGAATGGCCTTTCTGACTTCTCTATGAGGATATAATCTAGAATGGCCTTTCTGACTTCTCCATGAGAATATAATCTAGAATGGCCTTTCTGAGTTCTCCATGAGAATATAATCTAGAACGGCCTTTCTGACTTCTCCATGAGAATATAATCTAGAATGGCCTTTCTGAGTTCTCTATGAGAATATAATCTAGAACGGCCTTTCTGAGTTCTCTATGAGAATATAATCTAGAACGGCCTTTCTGAGTTCTCTATGAGAATATAATCTAGATTGGCCTTTCTGAGTTCTCCATGAGAATATAATCTAGAATGGCCTTTCTGACTTCTCCATGAGAATATAATCTAGAATGGCCTTTCTGACTTCTCCATGAGAATATAATCTAGAATGGCCTTTCTGAGTTCTCCATGAGGATATAATCTAGAATGGCCTTTCTGACTTCTCCATGAGGATATAATCTAGAATGGCCTTTCTGACTTCTCCATGAGAATATAATCTAGAATGGCCTTTCTGACTTCTCCATGAGGATATAATCTAGAATGGCCTTTCTGACTTCTCCATGAGAATATAATCTAGAATGGCCTTTCTGACTTCTCCATGAGGATATAATCTAGAATGGCCTTTCTGACTTCTCCATGAGAATATAATCTAGAATGGCCTTTCTGACTTCTCCATGAGAATATAATCTAGATTGGCCTTTCTGACTTCTCCATGAGAATATAATCTAGAATGGACTTTCTGAGTTCTCCATGAGAATATAATCTAGAATGGCCTTTCTGAGTTCTCCATGAGGATATAATCTAGAATGGCCTTTCTGAGTTATCTATGCAGATATAAATTGGGATGGCCTTTTGGACTTCTCTGGAGAATATGATTTCACCTTCTTTGAAACCCTCTTAGCTCTTGCCTTGATGAATTTATTTCCTCCTGACATTTTCCTCTGTCTTGTGTCAGTTCAATGAACAACTTTGATTTCTCCCTGCTACAGGGAAGTCCGCAGGTGAAAGATTATTTTCTACTACTGTCACTCTTCCCTGCCGGGCCTAGAAGAGGACCTTGTGTGCGGTAGACCCCAAATTAATGTTTCCCCGTTGAATCTGTTCACAGACCAAGGAGAGCTTGTCAATGACCCAATATCAGGCTAAATAGAAAGTTCCTTGTCTTTTTGGGTGGAGGTTCTGCCTGTTCTCGGCCATTGAGACTCCGGTGTAGGAAGCACAAAAGGCAGTTGAGTCATGACCAGTGGAATCTAGAAATAGGTAATTCACAGACAGTGGATTTCTTCCCCCCTTCCTCGGCTCTCTTTCCCGAAAGGGAGGACATTGTCTAATTAGTCCAGGATCTTGAGGAGAGGGCCAAAAGGACTTGGAGTAGCCCTTCCCCCACAAACCTACTGCACTTGTCAGGTTTGGTCAGAAAGTGGCCTTTCTAGGTCCTCCAAGTAGCAAGGGTTTGGGATACAGGGAATGAGAGACTTAGGACAGCTCAGGGAAGGGGTGGGGAAAGGTGCAGGGCATGATCCAGAGAGAGAGCCGCCCACACCTTCATTTTAGAGACGAGAAAACAAAGGCTTAGTGAAAAGGTAAGCGCCTTTCCGGGGTCACGCTGTGACTAATGGAAGGTCAAAGGCAGGGAACAAAATGAAACCCAATTTCTCTCCAAAAGGAAAAGCTTTCCTGGGAGATGAGTTCATTCTTTTCTGTTAAATTATTCCGACAGCGATAGGACAATATCTTCTTTTTCTGCTGGAGAACAGTGGGTTTCCTTTCTGAACACACACATCTCTCCTCGGAGCTGGGGACAATGATGGCAGTGTGCAGCCACGGTGATGATCTAAATGAAAGGCGTGTGCATGAACTCAGGTGTTAGCCAATTAAACCATGTTTGGTGGAAAGAATGAGTCATGTGGTAGAGGATTTTGTAGCGTTAAGTAAGTAGAAGAGAGCACACAAATATCAGAAAAAGAATATACATCCCAAAAAACCTTTAGTTTGGGAAACATGCTCAAATTTTAACAAGTATGTTTTCTGTTCTTTTTACATTTTATGGAATAAAAAGTGAAAGATAACATAATAAGACATTAGACAGTTGTGAAAAGAAATACTGAGAAACTGACAGAATGAAAAAGGTAGTAGATAATATAAAGAATGAATATTTTGAAATGATTATGGGAAAAGCAACTTTGAAGATATTTTAGAAATAATAAGATTAGGGTTAATACTGCTGATAATAATGGAACTAAAATAAAATAAACGATTAGGAAAAGCTTAAATAATTCTTCCAAGTATCGAGCAATAAGACCAAGATATTCAAATAATGACAGAGAAACACCAGCGTTACTGATGTGCGAACAGTTAGTGCTCCTGAACACAAGATCAGAACCAATGGGAGATAATAAATACTCAGACATAAATAAAATGAGCTAAGAAATCACTTTAATCTGCAGATTAAAAGAGCTCACTTGGCAAATAGCAGAACCAATAGAACAGACCAGTAAATAGATACAACCAGGTAACAGTATAAATCCTCAAAGAAAAAAAAATCAAGAAACCAAAGACAAAACTTGATAGCCTATAAAGAAAGAGATCCCAGGCTGACTTTAGACCTACCCTTAGGAAGAGAAAATTCCGGAGCCGGCAGCAACATCAACGGAGGTTTGAGTTGTGAGTTCAATATACCTATGTACATACAACCAACCAATCTGTGACAAGAGATCGAAGAATACTCAATGGATAAAGACTATTTGGCATATTCAGTAAACGGTGCTGGAAAAACGGGATATTCACGTGCAAAAGAAGGAAACTGGACCCCTATCTTACATTGCACTAAAAATTAACTCAAAATAGATTAAAGACAAAGGTAAGGCCTGAAACTATAAGACTCCTTGGAGAATACATAGGGGAAAATCTCCTTGATGTTGGTGTTGGCAATGATTTTATGGTATGATACCCAAAGCACAAATAACAAAAACGAAACCCAACAAGTGAAACTGCATCAAACTACAAAGCTTCTGCAGAGCCAAATAAATGACCAACAAAATGAAGAGGCAACCTATGAAATAGAAGAAAATATTTACAAACCATCTATTTGATAAGGGATTGATATCCAAAACACATAAAAAATTCACACAACTCAATAGCCAAAAAATAAATAACCATTTAAACTGTCCTAGGACCTGAATAGGCATTTTTTCCAAAGAGGATATTCAAATGGCCAATAGGTACATGAAAAAGTGCTCAACATCACTAACACCAGGAAAATGCACATCAAAACCACAATGAGATATCATTCCACATATGACAGAATGACTATTAACAAAAAGATGAGAGGAAACAATGTTAGTAAGGAAGTCTTATACGTTGTTGGTGGGATTGTAAATTGGTGCAGCCACTATGGAAAAACAGTATGGAAGTTCCTCAAAAGATTAAAAATATGATCCAACAATTTCACATTTTGGTATATATCTGAAGAAAATGAAACCTCCATCTTTAGGAGAAATCTGCACCCCCATGTCTGGCAGCATTCTGTACAGTAGCCAAGACATGAAGACAACCTAAGTGTCCATCAACAGATGAATGGATAAAGACTATTGGGTATATATGTGCAATGGAATATTACTCAGTCATAAAAATGAAGATTCTCCCATTTATGACAACTTGAGTGCAATATATCAAGTAAAATCAGTCAGAGGAAGACAAATACTGTGTGATTTCATGAAATGTTAAAAACAAACAAACAAACACATCCCTGGACTCATAGAAACACAGAACAGACTGGTGGTTGCCAGAGGTGGGGTTAGGGAAATTGGGTGAAGCTGGTCAAAGGGTACAGACTTCTAGTTATAAGATCAATAAGTTATAAAGTATAACACAGTGACTACAGTAAACAACACTATGTTGTATATTTAAAAGTTGCTCAGAGAGGTTTTAAAAGTTCTTAACACACATAAATTACAACTATGTGAGGGGATGGATACTAACTAAAATTATTATGGTAATCATTTTTCAATATATATGTATTGCTTTGGACACTTTAAGCCTACACATGTTCTGTCAGCTTTATCTCCATAAAGGTAAAAAATAGAAAAATGAAAAACTGAATGAGCAAAATTAAAATAAATAAAAGAATTAAGTATGCAATTCAAAACCTCAAGGAAAGAGTGAAATCAGCAGAGAAAAGTGATATTGAACTCCATACAGGGCCTTGGACACCCGGCCTCAGCTCCCTTGCTGAGCCTCTCCACTCTTTGTTTTCACATCATTAACAGGAGGGTTGAGGGTGAAGAATCCCTTAGTTCATTAGTCAATTCATCTCCAGAAAGTGCTCAGAGGCAAAGCTGATTTCTTTTACTAATAGGAGAAGATTGGCCCTTACAGAAGGAGGAGGTTATTTGGATGTGTGCCCAAAAATATGTATTCTGTCTTTCAATGCTCAGTGGGAGTTACTCTCATTAGTTCCCCTTCTTTATTGCATTTGGATAAAACAGAGAAGCCGTCTTGATGATGATAAATGACTAATAAATTTTAATTGGCTCTTTAGCTCAAACATACAAATAGTCATCAAATTCATCCAGAAAACTGTCAGAATTGAAAGTGCTAAAGTTGCAGAATATGCAGAAATAACCACTTCAAGATTTTCTGGTTTCCTTCTATTCTCAAAAGTAATCCTACAGCTAAAATCCCTAATGGATGTAGAGAAGAATCAGTTGTGTGTGTGTGTGTGTGTGTGTGTGTGTGTGTGTGTGTGTGTGTGTGTTGAATGGGTCAGAAATGTGGAGAAGAGGAAATGAGTTAAAACAGGTGCAAAATTGAAACACTTCCTCCACTCAGTGTTCCGGTAAGTGATGTGGTCTTTGTTTTCACAAGCACATGAGCACTGCTCTAATCACTGTGGGACAGAAAAAGACAAAGTAGATTTGGACTGTTCTCTGGTACACTGGCAGCCATGGAAGAGAATGCTCCTTTTAAAATAAGCAACTTGTACTTGAGTATGCGGAAGGATCGTATCACTCACGGATGAGCAGGATTCCATAGGTGTTAAAGCAAGACCCAGCGTGGGTCTCTGCTGGTGGCTTCCAGAGCATTTGTCATGACATTTTCCATCATCTGTTAGTCCTGGGGGACCTAAAAGGACGTCGGCCAATTTGAAAGCCACAAAATTGTCTTTCTTGGATGCAGCAAGTCCACTTCTATAAACTTTCCTAAATAATAAATAATGCTCCCAGGATTTAACTATGAGAGAATATTCATTGTAGATTTGTGTATAATAGCCAAATTTATTTTGGAAAGGTATAAACAGCCAACAATATAAAGTCTAATACAGTGACTATAGTAACAACACTGTATTGTATATTTGAAAGTTACTCAGAGAGAAGTTTATTTTGGAAAAAGATAAACAGCCAACAATAATTTACCTACATAAAGAGGCAATCGTCTAGGGGGCTACTCCCGTGTATGAGAGTGGGTAGAGGCCAGCCTGCCGAGATAAGGGGCCAGGAGAGGGGAGCCCGGCTCTCTGGAGGAAGCACCCTCAGAGCTGGGGGATGGGTGGTCAGATAGACACTCTTTGTCTAAACGTCTTTCTCAATGGGAGTATGAAAGACACACTATGCCAGAGACTGCTACTTACCTCTGCTCTCTCATTCTTCCTTAGGACTGTATTCTGACCAATGGGCCCAGGTCAAAAACAAACAAACAAACAAACATGCAAGCGAACAAACAGCTTTTACTTTGGTTAGAGATGACAAGTGAAATGCAAGCAAACATTCATGGGTTGGAGTCCCAGGAATGCCAGCTCAGAGGAGGACAGGTAGCTGGTATGGCCCTCTCTTATTCTTCCTCCCCCGTCTTTCTTCCCATTGGCTGGAATTGGGGTGTGATGGCGGGAGTTCCAGCAGCCACCTTGAACCAAGAGCCATCTTAACCAAGAGCTGAACTTGAGGCATGATGCGTTCACACTTCAACTGCACTGGCCTGTCCGCAAACCCACATGTAAACGTCCGGATCCTGGTTATTATCTTAGGACCTTGTACCACCCCCAGCAGTGGTGTTGCGTGTCCCTTACATTTCAAAAGCAATGCCCTCGGACTTACATCTGCAAAGTACTTGAGACTTCACATGTGTTATTGAAGAGAGATAATTCTGGTCCACTTCCTGGGCTCTCTTCTTTAAGCTCATGATGTGGTATGATATTATATTGTGGAGGCTGCAGTGTATAGAGAGAGTGGAACCTTCTAGAGCCCTTTGGTGGCACTGATATTGGTATTTTCAACTTCGTTGTATAGCGAGTTATTTTAGAGTGGAATCTTATGGATATTTCATTGTGTTAAATTTGCTGGAAGAAACATTCAAATATGGGTTTTAGATCCCCGTAGCAATTACTCCCAAATTGGCTGACGCCTTTGGCTAGAGAGCCTACCATTTCTATTGGCAGAATAATTGAAAGGAAGAAGCCTCAGGAACTTTGCACGCAGCTCATTCCTCTCCCACCTGCACAGTTACTTGCCTGTGATGGCCAGTTGGGTCACAAAGAAGGTCATTCTTGACTTCCTCTTCCGCCTCCACGTGGAGAACAGCACCATGGAGTTGCCAACGATGATGAAAACGAAGAGGACCCACAGCGTGATCAGCTGCTCGGTCTGTGGAAAACAAGCAACACGAAGCGGCGCGGTGACGACCAGGGCGCCCTGCAGAGCACGAGGCTCAGGCTTCCGGCTGGAAGGTCTTCCTTCTGCCCTCATGTCCCCACTGTCAAAGCTCTACTCGCAAGAGGCCAAAGACCAAGACCGTTTGCTCCCAGGGAAGAGGATGGTACCGGGGGGTGGGGGACCTGTCTCTGGTCCCGGACAGGATGAAGGAGCTGTAGGGTGGCAGCGCGGGCCTGCAAAGTCCTGCGAAAATGCAAGTGACAGGTTTTCCAAGCTTCCCCGCCCCCCCTCCCCCCCCCCCGTTCCTTTCGGGGAACCTGTTTCATAGGAAGACGCATTTCGATGCTTTACATCCATTTATTTTTTCCAAACCACAGAACACGGTCACGGCCACACATTCCTCCGCCTGGGCAGTGGCGCGGGAGTGGTTTGCTGCCACACTGCCCAGCGCGGAGCCAATCTCTGCGGGCCTCTTTCGGCCTCAGAGGAAGAAGGAACGGAGTTAGACACCGTTTTCCTTCCCGACTCCGTCTTCTCCAGCACCGTCCCTGGCCCCGCAGGCCGCTCACACCCCTCGGCCGGGAGAAAGCAGCGGGCTCCTCTGTGAGGTCTGAGCGTGCGGTGCACCTGCCGCGGAAAGCTGCTCCCTGGACCCTGCAGAGCGGGGCCCCTGCGCCAGCCTCCCCTCGATGGTGCTCAGGGACACTCTTCCCATGAATACGTCACAGCAAGCGCGTCTGTCTGCCCTGCACTCAGAACCTCCGTACCTTCACCTTCTAGAGTCCTCCAATTTCCCAGCAGGCGGGGGGTGGGGGCGGGTTGGAGGGGGGCTGACCTCACCTATTTTCTATTTCTCACAGAAAATTGTTTGCAACTAAAATGGCTCTGAAGGCCTTTTGGATGAGAATCGGAAAGAGAAGGAGACATGATCAAATAAACTCAGGTACATTTGAACTAGAAGCTACGTGTTTTTTTCCAGGTCATTCTCTCTTCATGCTGTTCTTTCACTAACTGCCTGTGGTTTGGTTTTAGGCCACATTTCCAGAAAACAACACCATATAAGGTAGCTAGTTTGTTGTGTGTGTGTGTGTGTGTGTGTGTGTGTGTGTGTCCTGCGTGCTGCATTGGTGACTATGTAGGCACCAACATTCAGATTCCCAGAAATCAGGTTCTCTCGAATGGAGGAGCCCTGTGGCCCCCAGTGGGCATGGAATGGCTGCTGTCTCTCATCCCTTGGACGGATCAATCCCCACCCAGGCCTGCAGTCTCTCCAAAGGGGCCGGGGCTCAGATGGGCGCTGCTGCGCACACAGTGGCAGACACTGCAAATCTAGCCAGCCTGGCGGCTGTGTCGGTGAATGGGAAGCCAGGCCTCAGGAGGGCTGACGCGCTCTGTGCTGGCCCGGGCCAGCCTTTTCCTCAGGAGCTGACGGTGACTCTGCAAGAGCTCTGTTCCTGAAATGGAGCAATGTCCACGGGGAAGGCTGAGCAGGCCCTGTGAAATTGCCCCCCCCTTCCCACTTGGGAGATTTCTGTTGGAAGACAACCTCCCCTGACCTCATGGGCATCAGGAAGTTTCCAGAAGGAGGCTGCCTCTCACTGTTGCTTTCTGGAGTCTTCCTAAGAGCCCTGCTTATTTATTTGTTTATTAATTAGTTCAACATCAATGAATGGCCTGCAGTGTTAAGATGTTGGCACTCCAAGGGTGAGTAAAATATGGAGCACGTATCAATTATACTCAGCCAAGTTCAAGTCTTGTTTTACCAAGTAAGGTCATGACATAGGAAAACACCTTGTTGCATTTTTCATTTACTCATAGCATCCTTACCCATGCACACATGTGCATGCACACACACACACACACACACACACACAAAGCCAAAGGTAATATGAGGATTGGAAAATTATGGGAATTGAGGAAACAAGGTCAGAGGCGTTTGCGCACCACAGTCAGGTGAGCGATTTGCTATACAGGTGGGGAAGTTTTGTCACCATCCTGACTGGGATCAGATGCTCTGCTACTTGTGAGATGTGTGATACACGGGGGATAGGCTCTCCCAGCCTACTTTCTCATTTACAAGACGGAGATCAAAATAAAATCTGACTCAGGACACTTTGATGGATAGATGCCATGATGGCAATGAGGTTTCTAGATGGTGCCTGAAGCGTAGCATACACACAATAAAAGGTGGTTCATCTCCTTCCTTCGGTTCCTGGGCTGCATATAGGTTTGAGGAGATATTTATAAAGAACTCACAACCTTTTCAGAATGAAGCTCAAATTCACCCTGTTCGTCCTGTTTTCCATCGGAATTTCCCCAGGCACTGATGGTGCCCTAACACGGGTTTCAGAACTATTGCAGAAGCTAGTTGGGGATGAAGTGCTCCCTAGTGGTCACAGGAGGAAAAGTTCCAGCCAGGTGCTCAGGATTGAGTAAAGCAGGGGAAACTGGGAAATTTTCAATGATGAAAGACTAGAGTGTTTTTGACTCAGTCACATGGTTGTGGCTTCATGGCTAATTCATTTCAACCTCAAGTTATTGAGGCCTTGCAGGGATGTCAGCTCTCTACAGACCAGAGAATTCCCGCCTAGGACTTAGAGGAATGAATTGACCTGTTCCCTCGGGGATGCTGGGGCTGCCACAGGGCAGATACCAGGGAATGGCTCTAAGGATTAGGTTTCCAAGGCCGAAAGGATGCCCATGAGGGCAGGCATTGGGTCCGGGTCACCACTTCCTGTAGTAGGTGCTATGTAAACATCTGTAGGAAGGCTATATGGTCAATGACAAGTGCAAGGGTAGTTAGAAGTATCATAGACAAGGTTATTTCAAACTAGAGGCCCGTGCATAAAATTTGTGCACTGGAGGGGGCGGTGTCCTTCAGCCCAGCCTGCATCCTCCTGTAGTCCAGGAGCCCCATGATCGATCGCCCCAAAGAGGTAGGCCCTGCCCACCCAGCTGGGGCTCTGCGATGGATTGCCCCCACAGAGGGTGGCCCCACCCACCCACTGCAGTGCCGCCACCAGGTAGCCTGGGCCTCCCTCTTTGGGGTGATCATGGAGCCCCCTGATTGATCACCCCGCCGGCAGGTGGCCTGGGCCTCCCTCTGCGGGGCAATGGTGGGGCCCCCCCCGACCAATTGCATCGCACCCGCCTTGGCTGGCCTGACGCCAATGGGTGTTATAGCATGGTCATCTGGAAGGTCGTTCCACTGTTCAGCTGTTCGGTCGATTTGCATATTACACTTTTACTATTATAGATGGGAATGATCTCAGGAAATACAGGACATTTATTCAGTCAGGTGACTCTAATTGGAACTGGATAGGTCACACCTGTCTGGAGAGGAAGACATGATTTCCCCCAACCCGAGGAATGATGATCTCCTTTCCCAGTGGAGTCCTGGAAACTGGGAGAAAAAAATGTCTGAAGGATCTTTGACAATCTTACGGGGGATGGGAACTAACATTATTTGAGCGACTCCATTCACCTAGCACCCGAGCTATTCAGTTCGCACTGTATAGTAGGTGATGGATAAATGTGTGTTGCTGATCGATTGTCCTGTGTTGCACATTGTTTGAGACGCCTTACTTACTGCTCACTTCATCCTCACAACCTGGCCAGGGAGATGTCGCTGTCCTCAATCAGAGGGAGAGGAGATGGGGCTCAGAGGGGTTACTTAGCTGGTTGGCACACCTGGTTTAGAAGGGATGCAGCTGAAGTTGGAATATTTTTTTTTGCTTAACTGGGAAGTCCATGATCTGCTTACAATTTGGGGCCAGAGACGGTGAAGTTGCCTCATTCGCTTTCAATTACCATCATTGTTATTCTGACTCCAAACTTGTCTGAAGCTGGGCTTCTGGAACTGGGTCGGTTTTGTGACCGTTTCCCCGCAGGCTGAGCCAAAGGGCGATGCTCAGTGTGTGTTTGAAGGGACTGACCCTGGAGCCGCGTGTGGCTTCCGCACCACAGCATCCCGAATGTCACACGAGATGCAGGGACGCCCCCTGGCCCAGGAATCAGCGCTTTCCATACGCCTTACACGTCCATGGTTCCTTTGATGGTTAGTGATGTTGAAGATAGTATTCCTGTGATGTTGAAGATAGTATCTCAAACACAGGACAGAGCAAATATATCTTCCTTCCCAAGAGAGGAAAGGAGGTCTCAGAAAGGTTACAATTCAGCCTCCGTCCTCAGCGAGCGGGCAAAGCAGCTGTGCTGCCTTGGCACTGGGCCCCGGTGCCACCTGTCACTCCCAGCACCTGCCTCTGAGGTGGCTCACAGCCTCATTGATGCGCGGAGGTGGGTTGGGAATATCAAGAGCAAAGGTCTGAAAGCCTCTGATTGCACTGAAGATGAGTCACCGTGTAGCACAGGCGCCCACGGTGTAAAGCGAGCCCGCAGGAGCGGACTGCAGGGCTTAGGGTTCAGTGATTAGTCCTGGGGAGTGTGATCCAGGCAGAGGCTCCGAGCCCCCGGGGAGGTGAGCACGTCTGAGCAGGTGGCGCTCCGAAGGCTCCGTGTCGCGCCCCACCTGCTGCTTCAGAAGGCACGGCCAGGTGGCAGCCACCGGAACAGCCAAGCAGGCGGCCGGGGGAGGACTGAGCTTGCTTGGAGGGCTCACCTGGCTTCTTCCCACAGCCACCTCCTCCCAGTGAGGCCCCTTTCGAACATCTGCATCTTCGCCACCCTCCCCAGGAACCCTCTGGGAGACACCCTGGCGGATACAGTTGAGTGACTGGCCTCACGCCCTCCTCTCGGCATTCACCTTTTCTGTTTTACTGAGAGCTACGGGGATTCTATCTTGAAGTACCCAGGCTAGTCTTTATTTCTAATATTCAAGTGTAAAAAATAGATAACAAGACATTTTAATGGATTTCTATTACAAAAAAAAAAAAGATGTAAAGCAACATACACATGGGGATGTGAACACAAGTTTTATGTTTGGTAAGGCTTTTCCTGTCGTCACAGGCATGAGGACCAGGGGTGCAGGTGGCAGCCTCTGGCCAGGGGCTGGTGGGACAGGCAGACGGGGGCTCCTGTGTGAAGAACAGAGAACAGGAATGGGGTGGGGGTACTGTCAGAGCCGGGCTCTGTCGAGGTGGACAGCAGGGCTGTGGACCAAGATGGTTCCAGATAGTCATGGACCAAGTCATTCTGTGAGCTCCCATGAAGTGTACTGGGGACGGGGGGGGGGGGGGGGGGGGCACTCAGCCTGAGCGGAGAGCCTTGGCATATATCTGTGGAGCAGAGATGATACTCAGGCGGGGGAGGGGGAGAACTGTTCTGGAAAGCATGTCCTGTGAACATGATTATACTGGTTTGCATTCTGCATAATTCAACAAGCATTTGTTGAGAATCTAGTAGCAAATTCAAAATACTTTGGGGATGGAAGGGAGGCTAAGACAGGAGGAGCTCACAGTCTGATGGTGGAGGCACATATGGAGACAAACGTTTTCAATGTGACCTGTTATAATGGAGAATTTGAGAAGAGGCTGGTTATGGCTGGTCAAAAGGTAGATTCTGGAGGAATTAATATGTGGGTTGAGTCTGAAAACGTGAGTAGAAGTAGCCAAGCAGAGAAGCAGGGTGCCTGGCAAAGGTGTGAGTGAAGGCAGAGAACAGAGGGGGCCGTCCCTGATCCTTAGGTGTGGTCATGGAACAGGGCAAGTCTGGTATGTAAGTGAGAACTTGGGCCAATGTCCTGAAAACCAGCTATTTCAAAAACGGGGCAAAGTCCACCCCAGCTCTTTGTCCTGAGTTCCAAGAACATGTTACCAAAAGGAAAGATTATTTGCCATCTGGAATTTTCTTCAATTGTCGTCCTGGCCAGAGTGGCCTTTGCCCTACCTCTCCACACCATTGTCCCAGGTGACAGGAGGCAACAGATTTACCTCCTTCAGACTGGGGCTGAGGGGAGCCGCTCGCTGCCTAGCAATTCTCTCCCAGTTTCGCCTCCAGGACATAGGAAGCGACTACATCAGGTCTTTCTCCTCTGAGCAGAAAGGGTTATGGGCATGGGATCTGGAGTGTTTCAGCACTGCCGCCTGGGTCCCCGTTCATGGCCCATGGGCGATGCTCATTTCCCACGGCCTGCCTGCCCCTTTCAGCCAGAGGCAGTGCCTGGGACTCCGTTTGCAAAGCTGTCTGAGTTTACGCCTGGAGATGATGGCTGGGCTACATGTTCTGCAGTCAGCTAGACGGAGAGGCCCAGAGAGAAGCCAAACTCAGTTCAGAAAAATCAAGTTACAATCTTGTCCGCTCGAGTTCATGGCCGGAAACAGTCTGAGAATGTCAGGGGGATGTTTTGAAGCGTTCATGGATGCCCTCTCCCCGCTCCCTAGAGAAAACCTCCCCCAGCCAGGCAGCCAGAGAGCTACCCCATGTGCCCTCAGGGAGAAACCCCCCCTCAGCGCAGGGGAGAAAGAAGCCAGCGCAGGCTTTCACATGCCCCTCGGAGGACGTCCTACCAGGGGTGGGAACCGGCTTTCTCCCCGGAGAGGTCTGTCCGTGCCAGTTCAGAGCAGACCGCCTGGAGTGAGAAGCGTGGGAGAGCAGTGTGGGCAGTTCCCCAGGACAGAGGAAGAAGCTGCGGGGCACAGGAGTGCGGGAGGGCACCGCGGAGGGGCAGATGTCAGGAGAAGAGGCACCGGTGAGAGGACTTTATATTGCCACCTCCACAGTTAGCACAACTGAGAGAGGAAGAGATGCCACCGGTTTGGGGGCTTAGGATGAGAAGGGGGGCTGATGAATAGATCCCAGGGAATGGCAGTCCTGGGGGTTTACCCAACTGTCTGGTGTGAGAGTTTTCCAGCCACGACGGCCACGGGGGTAGAGAAGGAACCAGAAGACAGCCCCACTTGGTTTTCTGCTGCCCAGAATCGGGAGCGAAGAAGTGAGATTTCACATTCCCAGTAAGGACACAACGATGTAGCCACGACTGAGACAGGGCAGGAAGGAGCTGCGACCACCTGTCCCTGGAGGGAGGATGACAGGGATGCTGTAGGAGAAGGCAGGGCAAGCCTGGCCTGGGCCGGATGGGGACCCACACAAGGTGGGGACCAGGACGCCCACTCCTGAAGGCCAGCGGCACTCGTCCTCTCAGCTGGTGCCCACGTGCTCAGACCCCGCCCTCACCCCTGCCTCACCCCTGCCCACACTGCAGAGACGCACCCCCTACAGCCTCCACGCCTCCCTGAGTCAGACAACAGGAAAACCCCCCACAGGCCGAAAAACTGTGTAACAACCGAGTGTGCTGTGGAACAGCGAAGATTTTGTGTCTTGCCACCAGATGCGTTAGTCACGCAGAGAGAAATTCAGTTGATCAAGTTTTCCTTTCTCACAACTGGAGGGTATGACTTGGGAGTCCCATGGCATCCTTGGGGGGCCAGCCAGCACATCTGGGCCTTTCTCCGTGGCACGGAGTGAAACTGGACGTGGTGGAGCTTGCCTAGGGTAGAGGATTCAAAGGGGAGCGTCAGGCCTGTGTAGCAGAAACAGGCGGTAAAGAGCAGACCTGTAATAATGATTTCACTGAGCGCGGCGAGCGGTAATTTCCTTATAACAGCTGCAGGATTCAGCGGGAGAAACTCGGAATGAACAGGCCGAGTGGAACTAATTAGAAGCGCATGATGGGCGTGCAAGACCCCTGGTTATAACCGGCAGCAGGTGCACGGGAAGCCAAGGGACCACGGGCTCCTGGCCTCCAGGCAGGCAGCACTGACGTCGCCCTGGGGGCCAGGGCAGGAAGGGAGAGCAGCCAGTCATGGAGGAGGGTTCTGGGGAGAGGAAGTGGGCAGGGGGGACCTGAAGTGGCTGTCCCTGAAGGTGGGACCACTGGCACTCAGTAGGGAGAGTGAGTTCTTACAAATAAGCCGGGAAGCTAAATACAATGACAACAAGCACAGCACAGTACACTTGGCTTCTTAAACTGAGCTCTTGCTTTAAGTCCAGGGTGAGAGAATTGGGGCATGGGTTGAACTGGAATTTGCTTTGGTGACATGAATGGAGGAAGAATGTGTTAGGAAAATGGACAGTCGGACTACAGGCAGGGAGGACAACAAAGGAGGGGAAGGCCCTGTGGCCAATCACCGTCAAGCACTTAGGAGCCGTCATTTGCATACAAACAACAGTTGGACTCACTTTTTTGTAACTACTCACTCCAGAAGACTCTTCAGAGACGGTCGGCAGGTAATGTCTGGATATCCAGCAGTCTTGGTTCATGCTTCTCCCCTCAGCGAAGAACCAGCAATAAAACTGAGCTCATTTGCATTATTTTATAAGTTAGGCAATTTATTAACCGAGTCGGGTTTCCTCCCAGTTACTTTGAATTAATTTTCTCATCATTAAGAATCAGAGATTTGGGAAGCAGTGCAGGCGAATTCCCCGGCAAAGTTAAAGGCTATTATGAAGAGGCCGTCATTCCATCTTTGTCTTCCTCTTGGATGGCTGTATATTCAGGTTCCCGGTTTACTTTCTCGTGAGACAGGTCCCATCCTCCTTGCAAACGTCCGGCAGATTCTTTTTTTTTTTTTTTTAATATATTTTATTGATTTCTTTACAGAGAGGAAGAGAGAGGGATAGAGAGTTAGAAACATCGATCAGCTGCCTCTTGCACACCCCCTACTGGGGATGTGCCCGCAACCAAGGTACATGCCCTTGACCGGAATCGAACCCGGGACCTTTGAGTCCACAGGCCGACGCTCTATCCACTGAGCCAAACCGGTTTCGGTAGTCCGGCAGATTCTTGAAGCCCAGATAACCCCGAATGCTGGGGTTCAGGGTTTGAGGAAGTGAGCTGGATGGGACTTTGAAAGTAGGAGAAACTGGAAGCTGGGAAGGAAAGCAGCGCCTGGGCTGAGGACCTTGAACCCAGGACCACACAGTGTTATTACTTGAAGTTCATGAGCAGGGGTAGGGAGCCTTTTCTCTGCCGAGGGCTCTTCGGATCGGATATCTATAACATCATTCACGGGCCGTACGAAATGATCAGCTTAAACATGAGCTGCTCTACTCGGTCAAACATTTAGTGAACTCACCCCTAATGTCCCGGCAGGGCCAGACCAAATGATTTTGTGGGATGGATGTTCCCCACCCCTGTGATAGAGAAAGAGGGCGGTGAACTCACTCCTGACCCACTTGTGGAGTGGTTAGAGCAGTGTGGGGAGCAGGGCAAGAACTTGGGGGTGGCGATGAGAAAGGGGAAAAGGACCTAAGCCTGCGAGGGAAGGGCCAGTAAGATCCAGACAGGGATACCCTGTCTTCAGCCGAGAGAGCTGTAGGGTTCAGAGGAGAACTCAAGTGCTCGGTAGGAGACTAAGTTAGGAGACCAGGCATGTAGCTGAGGCAAGACAGCCGAGTCTAACGGCTGCACTGCAGTGGGTATGGGCTCCCCGGCTCACCCAGGGACCAGGGTCCCCTCCATGGTGCCACAACTCATCCCACACCCCACCTGCCGGAATCTACCACGTACCGTGGCCACGTTGGCTTAGAAATGGGATAAGGATGCATGGAATGTGCCTGCAGAGAAGGCCCTCAGTGCATACGGGGGCAGAGGCCAGGCAGGGCAGGGCTGACACACAGGCCCCCACTGCCGTCATGGAGAAAGCGTGTTTTCTGTTGCCCAGCCTGACAACATGTAGGCGACTGACAGAAACAGAACCTCCCACTTCATTTTTGCAGGGAATGGTTATTCTGTATTCCCAGGACACTGCTGGAATCCAGAGGAGGAACAAATCAAGGGGAGCTCCATGGAGGAAGCAGCCCAACAGGAGCCTTAAAGAGCGAGTAGAACTTAAACACGGATGCACATGGAACGCAATTCCAGATGAGAGGATACCCCATGCGCTGTGAGAATGAAATGAGATACTTCACAGAAGTCACTCAGAAGGAGTCCTGTCATCAAGGGAGCCCACAGCAAACGAGATAGATGGGTATGGATGTGGTTATTCTGCTGCTTTATTTTAATGACATTTTTACTGCTTTTGGTAAAGGCGACGGGGATTAAAAGCGCACGCTTGGAAGATAGTAAACAAGCACAATTCTGACCTTCTTGAGACGCCTGTGGGATCAAAGCATCCCAGTGAACGAGGGTTTTTTTAAATTTAATTTTATTTGATCAGAACTCTTTCTGCATCAGCAGTGCCTCCAAACTGCTCATGCTGCACGGGGGCCACGGAAGAAAGTTACACTGAGCTGGGCTCCGAGAAACACCGCCACGGACGGCGTGGAACTAACAATCACCGCCTTAGTCAGTGCCTGCATCCCTCACAACCTGCCATGCACAGTGGAAAGCGCTGGGCCTGCCCTCCGCTTCTCCCCTCGTCCAATAGCTGTGTGAGGGCACACACGTCCATAGGAAGGAGACACAAACCAGCAGATTCCTATGAGCGCCCCGGGACGATGCTGCTCAAACACTGGTGGAGAGCGAGCCGTGTGTTTGTCCACGTCGCCAGCACACCCCTCCGGGAGCTGTGTTTAAAACCCCAGGCACGCAGGCTCTCCGCCGAGAGTGATGGTGAGGGAGAAAGGTGGCTCTGTGGTCCCACTTATCTCTGCATTCCCTGGCTGCCTCTGTGTGTGGCCTGATCAGCCCGGCAGCCTTGGCGGATAGGACAACGCTCTAACCGCTGAGCTACCCGGCCAAGGCCGGCTGAGAGCTCTGATGACCTGCGTCTCGGAACGGCCGCCTCGCTGCTATTATGCTCTTTGCCAAGGCCAGTCTCTCTCCGCTGGGGGCTGTCGGGCTCTGTCACTGTCACAGCGGCCGTGGAGGCGGCGTCTGCAGCAGCCCTGGCTCCCCGGGCTCAGCGCCGGCCTCTCCCAGCAGCCGCTCTGGGTCAGCGCACATTTCCGGAGGGAGGGGGGCTGCTCAGCCCTCGGCCACGGGCGGCACCCCGCTTCAGCGTGCACTGGCTTCTGCTGTGGAGCCGCAGCGGGCTGTGCGGGCGCCTGCTCCACGCGGTGGCTGCGGGCCGGGGCCGGGGCCGGGCAGCCCGCCTAGGTCACTCTGGGCTCTGCTGGGCCCCAGCGCCGCGGGGTCCCCAGGAGCGGGCTGGCTCCAGGGGCACCTCTGCTGCCGGTTTATCCTGAGGGTCGGCGCAGAAGCGAAGCTCCCGGGGCAGAGGTGGGTGTTCCAGGAATGCTACCTGGCTGGGTAAGAACCGAATCATTTCCAGAACACCAGGGGGTGTTCCACTAAACGGCTAGAACTTTTCCTGGAGTGTTTTCCTTTGGGGTTCAAAGGGCCAATGTGAGACCCGGGAATTAGTGTCCTGACCGAACGCGCCAACGGGCAGCGTGTGCCATAACCTGGCAGCCCAGCGTCCCGCCCAGGAAGCAGGAGGCGGTGGTTTGCCAGGCGCCCGGGGGCCGGACCACAGCGTGTTGTCCAGCAGGGAGCAGGGTGAGCCTGATGAGAACCATGTCCTCCCCGTGGCCCTCGGGGACTTTTCACCAAACTCGGATTCCTGTGCTCGGTCCGAGGACACCTGTTGCTGACAGTCACAGCACCCGCTGCGGCCCCGGCATCTATTCTGCTGCCGCTCAGGGCAGTCAAGAGGTCCCCCTGTCCCGGGGGACGGTGAGGTACCCCCTCTGCTGTTCCCAGCAGAACAGTCACGGCACTGACCCTCACGAGACACAACTACAAGCACAACTAAAGGATTCATTAAATGTACTTTCACGCGAGGAAAGGAGAGACATTTTTTAAAAAATCGTCCACTCAAATGCACACCTTTTCAGCAGCAGCAGGGGGAAAAAAGAGCCCTATTCATAAAAAACGACAATCCAGGTCCTCGCAGGGTCTATAGAAACTGTTGCGTGAGCTCATCAGTCTGGTTTCTCTCATTCTCTTAAGTAAAGAGAAGAAACTGCCCCCCGCACAACCCTGGCTGTGTGCACGGGGGTCTCTTCCATCCCGCGTGTCCCGCGCGTCCCCGTCAGCGTGGGGGGTGGCGGGCAGCACACTCACCTTGAAGGAGGAGTAGAAGGAGCCCCGCTCCTCTCCTGCCATCACTTCCGTGGAAGTTGTGGGGAAGCAGACGGCCGTGTGGGAATCCGGGGTCTGCGTGGTCCCGCTGGAGTTGGCGCTGCCCTCTGTGAGGTTGGCTGGCATGGCTCGGGGGGCCCGGAGCCCAGGCCGAGCGTCCAGGTCCTCCTGAGAGCAGAGAGCCGGCAGCAGCCGCGCCTCCCGGGCTCCCGGGCTCTGGCGGGAGCTGCGCTGAGCAGAGGCGCGCAGCCCTCGGAGCCCACTTCATTGAAGAGCTGGCTGACGGCAGGGCGCATCCACGTGCCGCTCTCTCCTCGGCTGCCACGATCCAGGAGCTGCAAGCCTCAGCTCCCACAGCCCACCCAGGGCCGGACTCGCCCCTGGAGCGGCTCCCCGGACAGGCCTCCCTGCCCAGGGGTGCTTTCCTTCCAGAAGGGACCCCTCCCCCACACCCCTTTGCTACAATGTTAGCCACTGAGGAAGTTAGACTGATCACAGGTTGATTAATTCAGGTCATGTTGGCACGTTCTGAAATCCAATCGTAATTATGCATTTGCTTCAGCTGAGGTTGCCTTCTGACTTACAATCCTCCGTAGCCTGCACGTCATTTCAGTAAACAAGCGCACGTTTGTCTGTCGCACCCACCCTTCCCCCTGGGCTTGCACAGGGCAGCTCTCTGGAAAGCCTGCGTCTGGGTTTGTCAATAAGCCACGTCCCGTGAGGACTGGGATTGGTGCCTGGGGAGTCCTCTCAACGCCTCAGGCCTCAGCGTTCTTTCATGGATATGCAACCACTCTGTGAGGCAGGCAGCGCGGTCTGTACGCTGTCATTTTACACCAGGAAAGTCTGAGAGGTGGAGTGACTTGTCCAGGACCCCACAGCTGGGGATGGAAATGAGATGAAAGCCCATGTCTTCCAAAATTCCTAGACAGGGGTGCTTTTACTGTAACACACACTGAGTTGCACCAAATCCCAAATGCCTATCCTGGCATGAAGTTACCCCAAGTAAGGGTGGCAGGCCAGCTGGGAAACACTAGGACATATGATAGCAACCAAGCATAACACTGGCCACTTACACAGAAAACATGCAGGGCTAATGCCCACAACCAGGGGCTAATGCCACCTGGTAAGAGGCAGCAGGCATGATGATCATAAGGGACTGTAGCCCTCACGAGGGCTCCTGGGGAAGCTTTAGCATAAGGCAGGAGCCCAGGACGCATACGGTGTGTTAGAGCTGAGATGGTAAGTCTACAATGAAAGGGCAGCAAAGAGGAGGAAGTTGTGCAGAAAAACGTGTGAGCTGTAGGCCCTTAGAGAAAGGGTCAAAGCAGCAGAGAGCGAAATGAGCAAAATATAGTCCCGCTGGCAAATGTACGTGAAAAGACGCCCAATAATATTACAAACTGAGGAAAAGCAACTTCAAACAACAGGCAGAATTCCTACCTATCCGGTAGCAAAACGAAGGTGTGACCCCCACCAAGGTTGACAAGAAATGGGTACACTTTTTCACTTCTGGTGTGAGAGTTAGTTCCACGGTCCCTTTGCAGAGCAATTTGGTGGGACTGGTAAAGATGAAATCACCTGTTCTATAAGGAATGCATCATTCCATTTCTAGATGATGGTAATTCCCATCTCTTTACCTGGGTTTCTTATGTTCAATTTAGGAAGATGCATTGTACTACACGCTGAAAATGCGAGTGCTTTTTTTTTTTTTTGTAGGTATGTTTTACTTCAATACAAATTTGTAAACAAAATCTGTGAGTCACTTCTGGGAGAGGACAGACGCTGGTGAAGTCATATTGTGATGAGGGGGGAGAGAGAGGACATGGTAGATGCCATGGACGGGGAATAGGTGGAGAGAGAGCTTTCTGAATGTGTGGTTTTCTTCCTACTCATGGTCCAGATGGTCACTTCTTGACCTGTGGCTGCCCAAGAGAAACATGTATGTCTATGTACAAGGAGACGCCCAGAAAGTTGCCTTTGCAACATCGTTCAGAAACAAATCAGAAGCAACTCAAATATTTATGGTGACAGTATCAACAAGATGCTCCCAGCTGGAAACTGCCCACATGCCCATCAACAGTAGCTGGATGAATACATTCCATGTGGTCACACAATGAAATAGTGTGAGAAGAATGATCTGCAGCAAATATAACATGATAGCTAAAACTCATAAATGTAATATTCAATAAAATAATCCATATTTTTTATTGATATAAAGTATCACTATACTGTATATGTGTGTATATATATACATATATATGTATATATATACACACATACTTATATATTTACATATATATTCACTGTGGAATACTATACAGCAGTTAAAAGAAAGGGTTGCAGACAAGATGGCAAACTAACATAATGTGGCAGTTACTTTATGTATCAACTTGACTGGGCAGCAAGGTGCCTGGACATTTGCTCAGACATTATTCTCCGTGTGTCCCTGAGGATGTTTCTGGGTGAGATTAACTTGTGAAGCAGTAGACTGAGGGGAGCAGATGGCCCTGTCCCATGTGGGTGGCCTTCATCCAATCATTTGATGGTGTGAACAGGAGAAAGTCAGATCCTCCTGCAAATAAGAGAGAACTCTGCCTGCCTGACTGCTTTGAGCTGGGACATTGGTCTCTTCAGGCCTTTGGACTTGAATTGAAACATCAGCTCTTTTTTGGGTCTCAAGCCTGACAGCCTTCGGACTGGAACTACACATCAGTTTTCCAGCTTGCTGACTACAGATCTTAGGACTTAGCTTCTGTAATCACATGAACTGATTTTTAGTAATATCTATCTATTATCTATCTATCTATCTATCTATCTATCTATCTATCTATCTATCTATCTATCATCTAACATCTATCCATCCATCCATCCATCCATCCATCCATCCATCCATCCATCCATGCATCCATCCATCCTATTGGTTACGTTTCTCTGGAAAACCTCAAATAATGCATATGGCATCTAGCTCCTCACCTGAATTCATCCCTATAGATTCCACAAAAATGAGAGGGGCATTGATGTGTCACAGGACATGGAGTGAAGCCATGAGACCCCCGGGAGACACGGTGTGCTGGTGAGGACATGCAGGAGGAGGCCTGTCTACACGGCTGCAGTGATGTCCGTTGGCACGCGTGCTTTGGAAAATGTCTTGGCAGCATTATCTAAGGCTGAGCATATGCATATTCTACGACCCAGCGGCTTCGCTGCCAGATGAACAGAGCACTTCTGCTTGGAAATGCCCCCAGCTAGACACTCCGAAGTGCTCATTCACAGTGAAGCAGGTAAAGAGCGTGTGGCATGTTCAAATGATGCAAAACATACACTGATGCGGATGAATGGTCTGTAGAAATCTCACAGTCATAAATGTTGAATGATAAAAGAGTTAGACACAAAAGAATCTGTGGTGTTTGATTTCATTTATTTTAAGGTGAGTAGTGACTGGAGTGGACTTACATTTTACTGTTATTTGTTTAGGTTTTGCTTGTCTGCTCTGTTTTCACACTTGCTTAAGTCGTTCACTTCAAGGTCTCTGATCTCTACGTTCCCTCTAGAAACTGGGGGCTCTCAGAGTCCTGTGTAGGACAGGCTCCCTGCTTGCCAGGTCCGGCGTTCTCAGTCCTGCCTGCACCCTAGAATAACCGGCTGTGCTTCTAAAGAATATTGGGGCTGGGGCCTCAGCCCCAAAGGTTCGGACTAGGGCCCTGGTTGGCAAACTGCCGCTCGCGAGCCACATGCGGCTCTTTGGCCCCTTGAGTGTGGCTCTTCCACAAAATACCACGGCCTGGGCGAGTCTATTTTGAAGAAGTGGCATTAGAAGAAGTTTAAGTTTAAAAAATTTGGCTCTCAAAAGAAATTTCAATCGTTGTACTGTTGATATTTGGCTCTGTTGACTAATGAGTTTTCCGACTACTGGGCTAGGGTATCCTGGGAGGCAGCCTGGCCACTGGGAGTTTTTGAAGCTCCCCAGGAGATTCTAATGAACATCCGGGGACGAGAACCTCAATCTCTAGGTCGCTACTCCCTGGCTGCCATGTCTGCTGCCTGCCTTCTGGGGCCACTGTCCACACTGCCTGGCCCTGCCAGCCCCGGGGGCTGCTCCTGGCCCTCCCGGGACCCACAGCGAGCCCCGCATCCTCCCCGGACCCTCCTTCCTCAGGGCGCAGTTTGAGTCACTGGGCATGCGTAGTCTCAGCAAGCAGATGGGAGGGAACTTTCCCATTTCTTTATTTTGGGGCCAGTAGGCTTGCTGCTCTCTCTCAGCATCAGGAAGCCCTAGTTAACCTCCGGTTTGGAGACTTCCAGACAACCAGTTGGATCACCCTTCGGGATGCTGCCTTCCTTAAACACCATCCGCCAGAGCCCGGAGGGAGGTTTCCAGGTAAGGGAGGGAGTGTGGGCGACCACAGCCCAGCTCCCCTTCGGACAGGCTCTGCTCTTGGGGTGGTTCAGGAACTCATCTGCCTTCCTGACCTGGGCGGGGGGCGGGGAGGGGGGAGGGACATGATGAAAGCCTGCCCATTACTGTCAAAGCCCTACCTTCCCTTCTCCTTAGAGTGATGACTGGCTTATGAATGTGTGTCCATTGTTCTGGGCTCTTGGTCGAGTCTCCCACTTCCTGACGGCAGGAGCTCCCCCTTTTCTTGTTGTGTCCTCTGACAACATGGACCCCCAGCCCTGTGGTCCTGGAGCACAGAGTGGCGAACCTTTTCTTTGCGTTGGAACAGCTCACTGCAATGACCCATGGTTCCCCATGTGGCTCAGATCAGACCCATGGATGCCCCTCCCCATGCTGTGACGATGCTTTCCCCCCCTCACAAAGATTCTTCCCAACAACCCAGAGTCCTAAGCGGTTGGTAGACACCTCTACCCTGTTCACCGATTCGTGTTGTACTGAACTGGAAAATGGTATTGGTGGTTAAAAATCTACTTAAGCAACTGCTATGGAGGAATAGGTGATGTCAGGTGCCGTGGGAAAGTTCATGGTTGGGTTGGAGAGAACAGACAGACATGTTCCAGGTTATATCGCTCCAGGTTAAATCACAAAAGCCGTAGGTGGCTCTGGCGGCTGAGTGTGATTCATCTCAGAGTGAGTCATCAAAAGAATTCACGTTCTCAGATCAGAGGAGGCACAGATCATAGTTCTGAAGTTCAAATGTAGGTTTGGTGCTTTGGATACCTTTGAACGAAGCCCGCCACGTGGAGAATGGCGAGTGAGGGTGGGTTTAGGACACAGGAAGCCAAGCTCCTCTGGGGTGTTTGCTTTTCAGACCCCGGGCTTCGCCACTGCCCGCAGAGATGAACGCTCAGGTGCTAATCGACACTCCACCCATGAGTTCTCGCTCAAAGGAACGAGCTGGCAGCCGAGGCTCGTGCTAATCATCGCGTCTCACTTGGTGCCTACGTCAGCTACATCGCAGCTGCTGCACCTGGATCGCCCTGTGTCTCTTTGAGAATCAGTGTAGATATGGGTTGGTTAGAGGAGCTTTAATTATGCAGGTGGAAGTAGAAAGGGATATGGGATAGAGGAGAGGGGTGCTTGACAGCAGGCATAGCATTTAATTCCCAGAATATTAAAGTGGGAGCAGGTTTCCCTGTGTTAAAGGTGCAGAGAGCTCCTGGCAAAGGAGAACTTCTCAATTAGAGAAACACAATTAGAAACAATCATTGACTTCCACGCCCGTTAGCTTTCCGTGGTCCCTTTATTGTTGCCCCGCTTTCTGATGTGGTGGGAGGACTCTAAATCATTCGTGTGGAATAACAGCCTGCGAGAGAACACGGCTTCGAAGGCAGAGGGAAATCCTTGGGGCCCCGGAGAAAAGCTAAGTGCAGTATTACATCTGGTAATTGCCTGCTCTACTAGGTACGAGGGGTTACACGTGTTTCGGTGATATACGAGATATACTCCCGAAAGAAATGAAATGCACTGTTCCATTTTAGAGAGGACACGAGAAGAAATAAGATTTAGCGCTCCGTGCTTTTAGAATCGCATTGTTCTAATTTCAACAGTAAAGCTTGCCTACTCTAAGCAACCACCTGAACATGCAAAGACAGAAGGTATATTAACTGCTAACTTACTCCTCAGTCCCCAAATGAGGTAGATTATGCACTCGGTTTTGCATTCTGTTTTTTAAGTTCATATATTGTAGGTTTTTACATCAAGAAATAGAATGGTTATTTCTCGTGTCTCTCTATAACGCTCTTAGGTAATGTTGCCACGGTTTATTCAATCATCCCCATGTAACTGAGATTTAAGTTGTCTGGCTTTTCAAACACCAAGCATTGAACGTTCGTCTCTGAGCATTTATCTGGTCATTTCCTCAAAAGATTTTCTTGAGGTACGGTTGCTGCTGCCATTGCCTATCTATTCCTTTTTTTTTTTCTTGTCTTACTTTTGCTGTCCTTTATATGACCTCTTGGATTAAATGCTTAATGTGTACTTCCATTCATTCATGGTTAAGGCAATGAATTTTCCTCTGAATATATTTTTAGCAATGTCATCTAGATTCTGATACATAGTATTCTTTTTTTCATTATGTCCTTCAGTATACTGTAATGTGTGTTTTGATTTCTTCTTGGACCAAAGAAGTACTTGTGGGTGGTTTCCAAATGTTGATATTTGTGTTTAATCCAATGCAATTTCATATTCATATTTATTTCTTGAATTATGTTTTGAAGACAAGATCTGTATTTTGAAATATTTTTTTGAATTTTCATATAATTTTTTTTTAGAAAACCATGGAATTCCCTTTACAAGATGATTAACTAATCACACACACAAATGCTTTCATATGCCAAGGTGTCAAGGCACCCTTATTAATTTTACTGTATTCTATAGAACCTCAATTTCCTGACCTATCAGTTGTGGTCCACATGCTTCTTTCAAAGACTCAGACAAGTTTGTTTATGTTTCATATTATCATTGGAATCCTATAAGTTTCACCTTGTATTTCCTAGGGACTCAGATCTTTTTAAAGGAGCTTACCTAGAAACCCCCTCTAGTACCTTCCACTTCTGTTTTCTGTTTCATTGGTTATATGGCCTCTCCTATTGAATGACATTTGAGTCAATAAAATAGAAGGTTTCATCATCATCATCATCATCATCATCATCATCGTCAATAAACTAGAGGCCTGGTGCACGACATTCATGCGCTGGGCATGGGGGAGGGTCCCTCAGCCCAGCCTGCGCCCTTTTGAAGTCCGGGAGCCCTCAGGGGATGTCCTTAGAGCTGCCTGCCGCAAAGGTGGGCCACTCTGCTTGCCAGCCATGAGCCCGGCTTATGGCTGAGCGGTGCTCCCCCTGTGGGAGTGCACTGACCACCAGGGGGCAGCTCCTGCATTGAGTATCTGCCCCCCTGGTGGTCAGTGCACATCATAGTGACCAGTCGTTCCACCTGTTGGTCGATTTTCATATTACCCTTTTATTATATAGGATAGGTAGTAAATTGGAAAATTTCAGGAGAAAGTGGGAGTCATGGGTGAGCCTCATTTCTCAGCTCCATAGTTTTCTTTAGAAAATTAAAAAATAGAAGAATTGATGTATAACACAGATCAGGACATATAAGGAGTTCTATGGAAAGTAAGACAGGCAAAGACTTTTGAAAGAAATAAACCAACTGACCTAAAAGGATATTTACCCATATTTGATTATCCACATCAGTTAAATCTCCAAGTAAAAAAAAAATTATTTTGTGAAACAAAAGATGGAATGTGTTTTAATAATAACACATGTCAAACATTTGAGCTGCTTAGAACATTTTGAAGAACTACAAATTATTAAACATAGAACATAATCATATATCTGTTATAGTTAAACACCATATGTTACTTGGATAAGAATTCATTAATCTCCTCATTGCTTTTTAGTTATTTACTCTAATGTGACTGCCCCCCTCCCAATTTTTTTATTGATTTAATTGTTAACCATGTGTGACCATTCTCTAGATCCATATTGTCTCAGTTTTCCCATTAAGATGAAAGTATTTTTTGGAAGAGAATAAGTCAAATGGTACATATGTATTTAGTACCCATTTTAAGACATTTAGGAATTGGAAGGGCAACTTATGCTCTCAGAATCCTATTGGAACATAGAGTCCACTTTATCTTGCATTTGTAGTCTGGTGTCTAGGATCCTTCCTGGAACAGAGAGAGCTGGGAGGGAGCAAGGTGGAGCTTTTACACACATGGAAATACTCCTGGTCATACATCCACTATGCTAACACACAAATAGAGGATACATATAGAAAGGTATTTTTTTTCCAATTATTAATTCCGTTTTTTTGGGATTCTCATGACTGAGCCAGATGGCAGATGAATTCTCTAATCAGGTCTAGAACTGAAAAGGAAAGAGAACGTAACTACATTTTGGAGATAGACTATCCACTTTGCTTCTGAGAAGTTTGTGTGCCAAGAAAACTTCAACAGGGAAATAATTTACATCTTTTAAATGATAGGAACAATTGTAGTTGTGTTTTCTTTGTCTACATAAGACTTTTTGAGATGGAAACAATGCCTCATCAAAGCTTTAAATGCACAGCCCGGAAGATGACCAGGCCACAGAAACGTAAATTCTGTCAGAACAGCGATTGCGATAACAGCTTCACAAAGTGCCTTATTATGAACATCATCAGCGTCCTGGCTTCAGATGTCTGTGAAGTGACTCACACAGAGCTGAGGAAAGAGGGGTGGCTCCTAGATGGAGCTAACTTGGTGCTTCCTTTAGCTTCTTTCTGTCTGCTTAGATGTTTGCAATAATTCCCGCACTGTCTTTCCGAGTCTTTGAGCCCGTACTCTGATCACTATCAGTCCTTCCATTTTTATTTCTACCCAACAGAGGGAGTGGCAAATAATAACCATCTCCTTTATCCAATTGGAAGCAAGAAGTATTTTTACTGAGATCTTAGAGTTAAGAAGAAAACCAGGATGTCAACCGACTGTCCAATTATGAGAAGACAAGTAGTCTAGTCGTGTTAGTACAGTTTAATATGTGTAGCATATTTAGGATAAGGGTTGGACTCTGAATATGAAGAAGATGAAGAAATTCTTTAACCAATAAATTTCATGTTTAGAGGAGTCACCCCAGTACCAGTCAGACAGCACCCCCTCCTCACCTATAATCTAGGGATAACAGTGTTTCCTCTTCACTGTCATTGGGAAGATTGCCTTTGATAATCAATGGGAAGGTGGGGTGCCGAGTAGACTTTGTATCCAAGTGGTCTCCACTGAAGACATTCTATTGATGTTTTCTCAACTCTAAGACTCTGTTTCTCTTTTTCTATCACCTCCACCCTCGAAGATGAATATAGGAGTTCCTGGGCTATTTTCTTCTAACTTATGCATTTATTTTTCTTATAAATATTTACCTTGCTTTCCCTGCCACTAATACATAAATTGATTTCCAAAATTATCTTAAAGAGTTTGCATGTGCTATGATTTGCATAGAATGTGCTCACTTAGCTCCTTTTTAATGAAATGGAAATGGACATCAGAGTTCTAAGGGCATCAGAGAGATAATGGAAGGGAAATAATGAATGAATCCAAATTAACTTTCAAAACAATTTCCCACATAGCAGGTTTTCCCAGCTATACCTTTTCACTCTTTGAGGATAGATAATATTTTGAAAGTTTTGTCTCGGAGTATTTTTCTCTATTGCCTTTCTCTCTTCCCTAAGGAGCAAGCAACCTCATTGAGAGTTGCCTAATTTAATTCTTAGAAATAGTGGGTAAAATTGGGGTCTTGGTAGCAGAGACAGACAGAAGGGAGGGTGATTGGAATGCTTATCAGCCAGCTTCTCTCCTACTTGACAAGTTGAGGTAGGACAGTTAGGGTGGCCTAGTTTCCATTATTTGAATACAAAGGACAGGAACCTGGAGTTAGGCTATTGGGCTAAGATGGCAGTGGTGCTAGCTCATGGGCGACAGTGTGGCACATCCTCTAGTAACAAAAATTATATTGCTAATAAAACAATAACAACGCTTATTCCATGCGTTCAGCATTGGAGGTACTGTGCTCAGCACTTCTTATGGGATTGTTTCATTTAAACATTACTCGGCCTTTGAAGGAGTCATGATAATTATCTTCAGTTGATGGATGTGGATAACGAGGCTTAGAGAAATGAAAAATTTGTTCAAGATCACAGGGCCAGTAAGTTAGAGGAGCAGGACGGTCTCAACCTTGGTTTCTCATTAATCTTGGAGATAGTTGGAAAAAGAAAACAACAGTAAAAAATCTATCTGAGCTCCTTTTTATAGATTGATTAAAGTCATTGGGTGAAACCCCAGAATGCAAATTCTAAAAACTCAGTGAATTTTGAACTGCCATAATTTACCTTAGGAGCAAGGCTTAGGATCTCAAAACAATTGCCGATGTATTAGGTTGGTGAAACATTCTACTTGCAAGATGCCACCTTAGTTTTGATTAAATTGTTATTTATCTTTAATTTCCCTTTAATTTTGATTCATTATATTATTTATCTGATCCAAGAATGGTTGATTTACTCTATATGGTAATAAATTATTATGATAAAAAGAAACCAGCTTGCAAGTTCACCCTTTGATTTACTCCATAAATGATTATTAAGCACCTACTATGTACTTGGCTATCCTAGGGCTACAGAGACATAAAAAACACTACCCTTGCTCTGAAGGACTTCAGGCCAGTAGGGTGAGCTTGAGAGAAACTGAGAAAAAATAAACTGACTTGCTGAACAGATTTACTGTTTTTCCCTAACCAGTTTGGCTCAGTGGGTAGAGCGTCGGCCTGCAGACTGAAGGATCCTAGGTTCGATTCCGGCCAAGGGCATGTACCTTAGTTGCGGGCACATCCCCAGTACGGGGTGTGCAGGAGGCAGCTGATCAATGTTTCTTTCTCATCGATGTTTCTAACTCTCTATCCCTCTCCCTTCCTCTCTGTAAAAAAATCAATAAATTATTTTTTAAAAATTACTGTTTTTAGGTTAACAGATGTATTGGACACGTACTTTGTGGTGGCCACAGGAAAGCTTTGAGGAAGCAGGGATGAATGGAACAGTCATCACCCTAGAGCAGTGATGGCGAACCTATGACACGCGTGTCAGCACTGACACGCGTAACCATTTTTGATGACACGCGGCCGCTGAGGCGGCCGCATGCCGAGGATGAAACATTTGCTGCTCCTGAGGATGAAACATTTGCGAAATAATGTTTTTTCCTCCAAGTGACACACTACCCGAGTTATGCTCAGTTTTTTGGCGAAGTTTGACACACCAAGCTCAAAAGGTTGCCCATCACTGCCCTAGAGCTTACCTTCTATTTGGGAGGACGCCACATGATAACCAAGTAGTCAAATGCCGCACGATAAGTCCTAGAATAGTCATGAAGAAGAGCTGTGCCACCCAGAGGAGGGAATGTCAGCTCTACCTGCGAGAGTTACTGAGCAGGTAACTCATGGCTGGATCTTGGGTAAGCAGGCCAGTGGATGAGAAGAGGCCAGGAAAGGTGTGCCTTACAGGAGTCTCACATGCAGTGTCCTAGAGCATTGGTTGGCAAACCTTGGCTCGCGAGCCACATGCAGCTCTTTGGCCCCTTGAGTGTGGCTCTTCCACAAAATACCATGTGCGGGCGCGCACATACAATGCGATTGAAACTTCGTGGCCCATGCACAGAAGTCGGTTTTCGGCCTGGGCAAGTCTATTTTGAAGAAGTGGTTCTAACGCCGAGACACACTCAAGGGGCCAAAGAGCCGCATGTGGCTCGCGAGCCGCGGTTTGCCGACCACTGTCCTAGAGCATGAGTAATTCACAACTGTCCAGAGTATTTAAAGGTATGATGAGAAATTCACAGTTACTGAGGCTTAGGGTGGGTTGCTGTTGCCAGTGGAGGACCCATGAGCTACCGGTTGGCAGGAGAGGCCCAAACAGCCACCTAGAATCAGCCCAAGCAAGCTGCCTTCGTTGGTTTCCAATCCAACTATAGGACTGGGGGAGGGAGGGCAGAAGTGGTTCTCTCCCCAGCTGAATAGTACAAACTGACAGCTAATATGTGTGAGGTCTGTGTTCTAAGCATTTTGTGATTTAACCATTTACTATTCATAGCAACCCTGTAAAGTAGGTGCTATTTTTATCTCTATTTTACAGACATGAAAACTGAGCCATAGACAATCAAGTAACCTGCTTAATGTCACATAAAAAAACAAAACACACACCTAGAGCCAGGATATGGACCCAATTTGACTTCATGGTCCATACACCTTGCCACCATTTTTCTCACTTTTGTTCATAGTTAGGTATCAAGTGGCCTGAGGGAGTGCCTCTTGCCTGTCAGGTACCGTGCTAATCACTTTATGTACAGTAGTGTCTCTTTTCGCAAATCCAGGGCAGTACTATGATCACCCCTACTTAGCAGATGAGAAAACTGAGGCTTGAGGACACAGCTGGTGAACAGCGTGGCCATGATGTGAACCTTGTCAGGCCTCTGCTAAAGCCTTTGTATTTACTGGTAATCACTACACAATTCTGACTCTACTTGGAAAATAAGCAAAGGACCAGGGAGGTGCAAGTGCCCAATTTTCTGGGTTATGTGTTGGGCTGGGCATTGTATGTAAAGAAGAACCTGGTCCTTCAGTTTCCAGCAAAACTTGTAGGGAAGAAAACAAGATTGTGCTTTTATCACATGCTAATTGGACTCATCTGTAATAATCTCAGGCAGTTCTTAAGACTCCTCTCCTCTGCGAGGTGACAGAGTGAAAGGAGAGAGGGGTGAGGGAAGGGAGGAAGGGAGGGAGGGAGGAAGGAAAGCAAAGCAAGAAAGAGATAGAAGGAGGCTCCTCAGCTTTCTCTCCCACTGGTATCTCTCCAACTGGGTTCCTGTCACCCCCCTCTTCCTATTCCTGGATTAAGGCCTTGTCTTTTCTTGGATGTTTAGGGACAGTGGGACATGAGTGAAGAGAAGGCACTCTGGATGCGAGAATGTTTCCACTTGAGAGAAAGCTTTCGTTTAGGGAGTTGTCAGAAGAGTCTATAAGCTTCCAGAACCCCATATTACCCACACTTGTCGACTCTGTGGCTGCTGTGATGAATGAAGGGGGATTGCTGCTCCTCCAGAATTTAAATGTGCAAATCCTTTAATTCCATCAGCAATTAGAGATAATAACATAGATGAGAGATCAGACTGTCATTAGCACTTGGACTCTGAGTGAGAGAGAGGGCGTCTGAGAGCTATTACAACTGGAATTGCAAGTCTTCCGTTTATCTCAGCCGAGCCCACAGGCAGCAAACACTACTCTTTTTTTTTTTTTAATAGAAAGTTTTAAAAAATGGGGCTAGCTATGTTTATTGTCATTTTCTTTCAAGTGACAATTTTTTGAGATAAGTGCCTGATTTCATTGTTTTTATAATTTGAACGCTAAAAAACGTCATGCCAATTAATTGGGGGGCGATTATGTTTGTCAAGGGTGAGTTACACCCATGGGTTTAGGTTGTGCAAGTGAACATCAGCCAATACATGTGGCTCAAGTCAGAAATGTGGAGAACAGCTGCCTTAGAAGAACCGATCGCATGATGTCTTTGGTGCCCCCTGGGTCCTGGCCTTATGGTGGCTGGATCTTGTCACCCTTCTTCTCAGGGAGGTGGATGATCATGGGTAGTCATGGGTGGTCATGGGTGGTGGTGAGTGGTGATTGGACTCATCTGTAATAATTTCAGGCAGTTCTTAGATGTCCACTCCTCTGTGAAGTGATAGAGTGATAAAGGAAGGAAGGAAGGAAGGAAGGAAGGAAGGAAGGAAGGAAGGAAGGAAGGAAGGAAGGAAGGAAGGAAGGAAAGAAAGAAAGAAAGAAAGAAGGAAAGAAGGAAGGAAGGAAGGAAAGAAGCCTGGGAGCCTGGATTCTTTTGTGCAGCACCCTGGTCTGTGATCTGGCACATTTGCTCTAAGGCCCTCAGCCCAGGATTGCCCAGCACCCTTGCAGAGCCTGCCTCTGCAGCTCCTGGTCCTCCTGCCACAGGCTCTGCACAGGAGAGAGCCCTGTATTGCAATTCTCCTGACATCAGCTGTTTTAAACCCCAGACCTTACAGGGGCCGTGATCTCCCAGGGGTTAATGATTTCTTATCTGCCTGTTTTGAACCCTTACTCTGTAGAAAGTGATGGACAAATGTATATACTAAAGTGATGTTGATGAGTAGTATATACATGGACAAATGTTGACACAAATTATTGAAAAATTAAATTCTAAACAATGTCATCAAAGCATATCCTAATTTTGCCACGACAAGAAGCTATTCTGATAACTTGACTTCTAACCATCTCAAATATATTATTGATCTCAAATACATCTGTTCTGACTTAATATGTGGCCTTTTTCTTTGCTCCCACCCATTGTAGTCATGGAGGGGGGGGAGTTGATAGCACCCCCAGTGCTGAGGAGTCTAAAAGACCCAGCTCATAACTTATCCCTGCAGAGTGAAGACCACAAATTTGCAAGTTAACTCTGGGCCTTAGGTACAGCGAAGGAGAACCAGGAGACCAACTTACACATCCAGAAAATGGGTAGATAGGGTGTCCCATTTACTGATTCTGGAAAAATCACTTGTTGGTTTTGGGCTTGTTTGTCCTGCATGTGAGATTTGGTATAATCAGAGCGCTGGAGTTCCAAAATGCTTTAATGAGACCCACTCTGTGTTTCTGAAGTTTCTGAATCCCTCTTCTTTCTATCCTTGGGCCATTGTATGGCTGACAACATGTAAAAGATATTTTCCCATTGTGATAAAATTATTTTTCTGTACGTACAACCTCAATGAGTTCCATAATCGAGTGTTTCAGCCTTGGCTTGTCCTCTGCATACTTGAGGTCTCTCACCCCCTTTTTTAAAATCGGGTTCATCTCTTTTCCGAGTTGCTTACAGGATGTGTATAATGATGCACATACTCCCGGCAAGGCAAAGGGCGTGTGATTGACAGGAAGTCAGGCCTCTCCTACTTTATCACAGTTCATGGTCGCATGGGAAGAAGACACGTCATGACACAGTCTAGCGCGGGGCAGGATGTGGGGAGCACTGTCCAGGACCTCACACACAAAAGGAAAGCTCTTTGTGTGGACTCGCTGAAGAAGGCAGCACACAGAGAAAGGAACTGCCGTACGAACGGTGAGAGGAAGGAGGAGGACACCAGAGGAAGCCTGCTTCGCTGGGAGCTCCTAGAATTGTGGTATGGAGGTCACTGTAGAGGTCGCCTGGGCCAGTCTTCTAATCCTCGGCCTCCCCCAGCCATTCCTAACCCAAGAATGCCCCGCAGTCCTCCCTAGCGGATGCTCCTCTGTTTGAACCCTCGGCAGTGGGCTCATCCTTCCTACTAGGCAGCCTCTATCTGTGATCAGAGCTCTACCATGCTCTGACGTGCAGCCAGCGCCCCTCGGGCACAGCAGTCAGTCTAGTCCTATCACTGTGTGATCCCCTTCAAACATTTGAGGACACACATTATGTCTTCCATACATCTCCTCTGCCATTTGTTTCCTCACTAGCTCCCCAGTGACGATACGTTGATGCCTCACCCATCCCAGTTGTCCACCTCTGAATTGGGACCAGTGTACTTGCATTAAGGATTTCATGAGTAGAATCCAGAACTGAACCCTGAGCCATGCAGCTCAAGTCCATGATGGGCTCAGCATACCCTGGGGCTCTGGCTTCCCTTGTCCCAGATGACACGCAAGAATTGTGGATTGCCCCTGACCTTGTAACTAAATAAGCCCGTGCCTGGCTGATAGAGGATGGCTCCCGGCTGACAAGGTGGTCCATACGGGACCCTGGCTCCGCCCTCTGAACCATTAACAATCTCTGCTTCTCGTGCTGGGGCAGCCACCTTTGAGCCCTCCCCCACCCCTCGCCTCATCATCTCTGGTCAGGGTTATTAGATCAGCATATTATTTCAATCCACCTCCCAGTCATTAACAGAAATATTGACCAGAACAAAAAACGAGATCAGAACAAACCATTAAAGGCATTGTTTTCTTTAAAACTCTATTCTCAAAGGTAATTAAGACAAACTACCAACTGTCAGGCTGAGTACAGACAACTTACTTTGAACATGTCCTCTTTATGATGTTGACCTCTATGAGAGATAATGTCTGTGTAATCTTTCAAAACAACTCATTTTCCTCTACACTTTCAATCAGCGACTGGTTCAGTTTTTATTGCAAGTATACATATTAGGGTAATCTCCATCTCTCTTTTGTTTGCAACTTTCTTATTATGGTATTTTCTACAGTAACTTCTTGTGTAAAGAGGGAACATAGTTCTTAATGAATTTTTGCATTATATTTCTTAATGAGACTAGAGAATAATTTTTAAGAGTTTCATGGGAAATGTGTTCCTTTCCTCTCCTAAGGAGGTATCTGAATAGAATTGTTTGAGCAGACTAAAAATTTCCATAAACTCAGGTACTGAAACCTTTTGTTTTCTTTTGTGGATGAAGAGCTGAGTTCCTAGATGATTCAAGTAGCCGAAGGGAAGAGAACAGTGTGGCCTGGAGCCATTTCTAAATCCAGAGGGGTCTCTGGCTTTAGCCCAACCAAGACCGTTTCAAAAGAAATGGTGCTCAATTTGGTAAGACCCGCCCTGTGTCTCTCTTAGTACACCAGTCTCATTCCGTGCCTGTCACTGAAAGCTGAGAGATGAAAGGTGAACAAGCAGGCAGGGGACACCTGCCAGCCCAGTGGCTCATTCCCCTCTCTGTTCTCCAGGTCGGATCAGTCCTGGCCGCCCCAGGCCTTGCTGAGTATCCCCGAGGCGTGTTTTCCGGGGAGAAACTTCTCTGCTGAAGGGCTTCCTTCCTCCTCCTTCCTCCACTGCAGGAGATGCTGGGCGTCTCCTTCCACCTTTCTTGATTTCCTAGATTGTATTTGTTGTGTTTTGTTGATTTTTGCTCTTTTTTATTTCTTCTCTTCTCATTCATTGGGTCTGACTTGCTGATTTTGTGTCCTTATTTGTTTGTTTTTAGCTTGTTGAGATGGAAATTAAGGAGTTAATCATGGGCTTTTTTTCTTCCTGTCTGGCCACAACCATCTGGTAAACCAAGATGGGCGCTTACAAGTACCGCCAGGAGTGATGGAGGAAGAAGCAGGCTGATGTAATGCGCTTCCTTCTCAGGGTGTGCTGCTGGCAGTACCGCCAGCTCTCTGCGCTCCACAGGGCCCCCACCCGGCCCGACAAAGCGCGCAGGCTGGGATACTAGGCCACGCAAGGTTATGCCATATGTCGGATTCGTGTGCACCATGGTGGCTGCAAACGCCCTGTTCCTAAGGGTGTGACCTAACGGTGTTAACCAGCCAAAGTCTGCTCGTCTTCAGTCTGTTGCCGGGGAGTGAGCTGGATGCCACTGTGCGCTCTGAGAGTCCTGCATTCCTACTGGGTTGGTGAAGATTCCACGGTCAAATTCTCTGAGGTTATGCTCGTTGATCTATTCCATAAAGCTATCCGAAGAAATCCTGACACCCAGTGGATCACCAAACCAGTCCACAAGCACAGGGAGATGCGAGGGCTGACATCTGTGGGCCCAAGAGCCGTGGCCGTGGGAAGGGCCACAAGTCCCACCATGCTATGGGCGGTTCTCGCCCTGCACCTTGGAGAAGGCGCAATTCTCTCCAGCTCCACCGTTACCGCTAATATGTTTGTAAAATGCTTACCTAATAAACAATTTAGGACAGTCAAAAAATAAGTAGAAATTTAAAAAATCAATAATTGCCTTTTCAGACTGTCTTCTTCATATAAGTGTGTATATATAATAATTCCCCTTTAACCCCAGCTAGCTGCATCCCCCAGCCTTTGCTCTGTCATTTCTTCACAGAGATCTATAAGGAAGAGTGTGGGGGTGTCCACTGTGCATTGTTTGTGGTAAAAAGGTCCTGGAGGCAATTTAGGCGCTTTTCCTAAGAGCTTGGATTATCATAACATGGTGTGTCATTACTGGGGACAGAGGAGAAGGGAATGAGGATTGGAGAACTAAAGGAAACAAACCAATAAGAAAACCAAACACAACACACGGTCCTTCCATGTGTGGATGATGTCACTTAAGGTCCCATGAATTGAGAAGTGTGATGAATTCAACACACTTTACTGGCAGTGCCGACACCAAGCAAACAAGCCACGCCAACAAGCCCTTTGACATGTGTCTCTGCATTCTAGTGTTAGTCTTTAAATTAAAAAAATATATATATATATTTGTAGTTTTTAAAGTTATTATTAATTTTTAGAGAGAGAGAGGAAGGGAGAAGGAGAGAGACAGAAACGTCGATGTGAGAGAGAAACATTGATCAACCGCCTCCTGCATGCCCCCTACCAGGGAATGAGTCTGCAATCCAGGCATGTGCCCTGACTGGGAATCAAACCAGCCACCTTTCAGTGCACAGGATGATGCCCAAACAATTGAGCCCCACCGACTAGGGCGCAGTATTATACTTCTAAAAGAAAGTTTCCTTAAGTTGAATTGTTAGGTCAAAGATTATATGCATTTTTAATTTTAATATATATTACCAGGCTACTGCTTTTCTGGCCATTTCAAAACTTTTTCTTTTGCAGTCTGATCCATTTATACTTTTGGTTAAACTGAGAGTGAATTAGTTCTAAAATAAATCCATGAGAATTTTTATTAGAATTGCATTCTAGTAAAAAAAAAAAAAAAGGCAATTTAGAATTACATTAAACGAATAGCTTAATTTAATAGGGTAATTGACCCATTTTCTATTCAAAGAAATACTTTATAAGCATACATGAAGAAGCCATAAATGAAAACATTAAAATGTTAACTATGTTCTTTTCTTGGGTAATGAGGCTAAATGTGCTTTTTTCCTTCTGTCTAGTTTTCTGGGTCTTCCAAGTGTTTTTTAATATGCATGTTTTAGTTTTATAGTGAAAGCATTTATTTAAAAAGTCAACCATCCATTAATAGGGCCAGGAGGGATGGCTGTTTCCACAACTTCCTCTTATTTTCCTTTTTAATGAGAAGGGAGATTTGAGAGCTGTATTTTAAATGTCAGAAGCTATTTATCAAAGATGGTTGTAATGATTACAAAAGTAGAAAAATTGATAGTAGAGTTTTAGGTAAGTTAAACTACTTTCCTTATTTATGAAGCTATGTTCCCTAACCAAGTGGGTCTCATTCTGCGGCATGGTCCCTAAGAACAGTGTTACCAAGGTTCTCATAAGGAAGCATGGAGCAAAGATGGTCACCCAGATTGAATGCTCAGAAGTTCCCAGAAGGCTGGAGGGAAGATTCTTGCTAGGAGACATTGGCACATCTTGGCAGAGGGATGGACCGTAGAGATCGATGCTTCTCCGAAAGTAAAGGAGAAACTTTGGGGTTTTGCATTTATTTAGTGACAGAAAACCTGTGCATCAAATGTTCAGGTTGCTAGTTCTTTCTGAACAAGTGCGAGTATCCAATGAAATCTGGGACATAGAAGCCATCAGTGAGACACCTTCACATCTGTGCATCCCAACTCTATCCTAACTCCACTGTTTGGCATCATGAAGAAGGAGGGAACTGGGTATTGGAAGGGGCAGGGGAGACACAAAAAACGAGAAAGCCTAAGAACCTGTTGTAGTGGAAATCCAAACCAATGAACCTTGGGCCTCAGCACTGCTCTGTGGGGTCTGGGAGACAGGAGGGAGAGGAGTCAGCCATGGGACTCTCCCACTACACTGCTCTGGGGAGTTTGGTAGGAAGCCATTATCGGTGAAGGTTAAAGGCAATTCTTTTAGCTGAGATGAGCAGAATATGAAATTAGAGAAAATAAATTTTGAACTTTAACAAGCAAGGCTGTTGTTAATCTTTGAACTTTAATTTCTCCCTGGAATTTGATTAAGGGAGACGTTTGAATAATCAAATTCAGGGTGTATCTCTCTGGTTGGCAATTTATTCACTTGCCTTTTATTGCAGAACCTCTGATATGCTGACTGGACGTAATTTGGCATGGGAAATGAAATACAAAGCTAATTTTTAGTCTCAGGAACTGAACGACCTTGGGGTTGTCCTAATTAATTAATTTCTGAGCTTTATGGAGGCAAATTATATATTGTCCATCGGCAGTCTTATGAGGATAAAAGAGCAGAAGTGGATGCGTGGGCAGAGGCTAATGAAGGTGGGGGCAGTTCTTCCCTATAGCCCCAAGGGAGCAGCCACACCCCTAGTTGACCAAAATCTTAAACTCAGTGGACAAACATAAGGATAATCTAGACAATCTAAGCATGTGAAGGTATATGAAATTGTTCTCTGTTCTGTGGAAGAGTCAAGAAGATTGGTACCTGTTTACTTTGAGTAACATTCTCCATCTTTCCTCCCTCTGAACTCTTCTTGGAGATGATCTTCCTGCAGAGAGCATGGATCCTTTAACTCTCTTCCATGCTTCCTCTTTTAAAGGTGTCGACTCAATTTGGAAGCTCATTTGATCATAGATAGAGGCTCTGCTCTTCAGTCCTGCCTCTGGTAGCCACCTCCAGTGACAAGGTGTTTGGTGTACTCTTTGGCTTGTTTTCAGGTGGGATGGATCCCCGCACCTGGGTATTGTAGAAGACTACTTACCTGGCCTATGTAGACACAGGGGTCATGGGCTTGGTGCCTTATTGTGTTTTATTCTTATGATTTGGGGCTCTCAGACAAGCATGGTAGTGAGGGGGCAGTTCTTGTTAATGTCAGCAAAGAAAACAAACAGACATTGTAGATTTCAGAGCTTTTCTCCTGCCACATAAAAGAGATTTCCTCTAAATAAGAGCCATTGCAACCTTATGTTGATAGGGTTGAGTGTAGCTTCTGCTCAAACAGCCTCTGACAAGCTGGAGGAAGCCAGTTGGAAGGGACGACACTATAGCCCCCGCGTACTTACCACTCTGCTGATGCAGAGAGTGCAATTAAAACATGGCTTTGCCTGTAAAACCCACTTTAGTTTATCCCTTAGAATTTTTAGGAGGCATCCACCTGCTAAAGATTAATATTCAGAAAGAAGAGGATTAAACACGTTCAGCATTCAGTCAAGAGGAATTGAGGGATCCTTCTGCCTTTTGATTATTGGCTTTGAGGCTGGTGCTTTAATTTCCAACTTATACAATGTCAAGAAACTTTTTAAAAAAAATCATAATTTACTTTCCATGGTGCAGCATAGTGTAATAGGTAAGAACAGGAATCTGGAGTCAGAGACCTGGGTTTGAATTTCAACTCACTGGTTGTGTGAACTTGAAAAAATTACTTATCGCTTATGTGTCTATGTTTGCTCATCTGTAAAGGGGATGTTTTGCCTCATATGGTTGAGCATTAAGTAAGTTAATATTTATAGGGCTTTAAAGTGGTTCCTACATATAGTAAGGACTGTGTAAGTATTTGTTAAATGAAATACATTTTAAAAATGAAATATTAATAATAGCAGTACACTGACAATTCCCAGCTATTACATTTAGCAACAAAGCCAATAAAAATCTTTCATGACATTTAATAGATGAAAAACTGGGACTTCTAAAGGTTAATCATTTCCTAGAGCTGGGAGGGTAGTCGGATCCTGCAAAATCTGCTTCTCTGACCTTCTAACTTGTGGTCTGGTGACTATATTTTTTCACTCACTTGGAAGGAATAACTGTTGAGTTTCAGAGGCTGAAGCCAATTAATATCCAAAACAAGATGGTGCACCACTCTGGAGATAACACACACATTAACAGTTAAAGAAAAGGGATTCACAATGGATCTGGACAAATATGGTAACGTCCCTGGTTCTTCTGGACAAACATTTTCATAGAAGTCCTAGGAACTCTACATGAGAGGCAGGGACCAGCCAAATGACAGAGTTCTGAGTCAAATCAATGACTCAGCTTAACAATTTGTATGAGAGCAGCTCAATGGAAATGTCATGATTCCATCCTTTTCTTTGATATGAGTACTTTGTGGGAGGGGGGAAAACCCCCACATATTGGTTGCACAGAAGTCATTTACTTCACTCCCATGCAGTGATTTTTCATTTTTATGACTATAAATCATGGAGGTTCTTTTGTGGCCCAAAGGTGGACAAGGTGGTCCTCAGAGAGCCAGAAGCAGACAGGGGTAAACAAATGCCCTGCTGATTAATGGGCCCTGCCCCATTACTTTGTCTGAAGTTTCTCAGGTGGGCAGTTACTTCATAATTCCATTTTAGCAGAATGAGAGTTAAGGGATCTGGACGTAAGTGCCCTTCAATCATTTCATCAGAATAGCTTTCAATTTGCAGGGGGCTGTACCAGGAAAAGGAGGAGGCCAGAGCTTCTCAAATTCCTTGAAGGCGATGTGCATTCTGTAGACACCATGTAATGGGACGATCAACGCTGTGAAAGAGTGGTTTCTGACTAAATCCACGTTGCCTGCTATTTTGTTCAGCCTGTTGTCTTGACCATTTCCTAGAGGCTTGTGAGCAGAGGTGAGAGTGGTGGAGTAGATGGAGCAGTGAGTTAGATGTCAGAAGACCTAGATTTGAATAGCTGTCTGAGCCTCTGATTCCTGATCTCCAACATGCGGAGTGAGTGAGCATATTTTCACATTCATAGTGGTGAGACATAGATGAAATAACATCAGGGACAGTACTGTTAAAGGTGCTTTTTACAAATGTTTTTATTGATTTTTAGAGAGGAAGGGAGGGAGATAGAGAGATAGAAACATCCATGAGAGAGAAACATCATTGATTGGCTGCCTCCTGCATACCCCTTCTTGGGGATTGAGCCCGAAACCCAGGCATGTGCCCTGACCGGGAATCAAACTAGCAACCTCTTAGTTTTTGTGTCAACACTCTACCCCTGAGCCACAGGATTTGGGCTGAAGGTGACTTTTAAATGCTCACAATTATTACTTGTTTTTCTCAAGGAGAGCTTGAAGTTCTTCTCTGCTGCAGCCTGCCCTTGAGAAAGAGGAGTTGAGATTGAAGAGGTTAAGGTTAAGGCCATTTTATTGCTCAGGGACCGTGTGTGGAATGTCTCCATCTGAGCGACAGCACAGCTTTTTCTGGAGTCTCTTAGTTACACTTGCTGGCAAGTGACGGCCCAGGAGACAGCTGCACTCTCTGTTGCCATCTCTTTCAAGGTACCACGCACACCGCAGGCACTGAAGCAATTTCTTTTAAGAATTTGAGGGCAGTGTTTTTTCCAAAACTGCTGAAATTTTTATGATCAATATGTATATTTTTTATATAAATGTCTGTCCTTTTTAGTGGATCATGACATTCTCAAATAGCAAGGGTGCCTGAGTATTGTGTGAAAGCTAAAAGACCAGTCCTAACCATTTTCAAGAACAAAGAGTTTCTCTGCGGTGCAATGAGTGCTAGTAGGTCAGGGAGTGACGACTCATGCTGACTGGTATTGGAAGCAGCAAACCCTTGCCCTGTAACTGCCTTCAAAAACTTAAGAGAGCTACACATACTTCAGAGAAAGGCTTCGGAGAACTATGATGAGTAGAGCATTGACTGGGGGCCATTTAACCATAAATCAGTTCTTTCTGAGCTGACCCTCTTGCCTGCCCCAATGTCACTTAAAGAGAGGTCCTGTGTTACCCGAGGGTCTTTTCTGTCTGCAGGAGTGTGCTCTGCACCCACCCCTCCCTGCTGCACACAGGTTGGAAGTGCCAGAGACAGTTCCAGGAATGACCCTCAAACGAAGAGCAATGAGAACGGGTGTCATCCATTGTGGAATTAGGTGGTAGGCACCTGAGTACACAATGCACCATCTTTCTACTTTTCTGAATGATTGAAATTTGTCCTAATAACATGTTGGATGAGATGGTATTGTGGAAGACAAAGCATGGGCAGATATTCACCATATGATGTCATATAGATAGATATGTATACATCACTTTCAATAGCTTGACCAGTATTTCTGGAAGAAAAAACAATAAACACATAGCAATTGTTAACTGTATGTAGTGGGCATTTGGAGAATTTAAAAATAAATTTCTATTACTTCTCTGTAACTTGTGTAAATTTTACGATGTATCAGTTTATTTGGTCAGATTAAAAACCCCATTATTTACAAGTTGTTTTGAAAAGTTTTTAGAAGAGTAGTTAATGATGGGGGAAAGAAAGCTATACCTAGATGTTGTTTTATGATATGATTACAACTGAAAAACAACACATGTGATTTTGAAGGTTTTAAGGAGAAACAGATAAGGGTATATTGGAAGTTAAATCATGAGAGTAACAATGCTTATCTCTGAGATATGCTTTTATGGAGAACTTTTTTTTTTATCCTTAAAGCATTTTGGATGGCCAGATTTTCTACAAGAACATTTATTATTTTTACAAACAAAACGTTATATTTTAAAGGGAGAAGACCTACATTTCCATTCCAGGGCCAACATGTGATGAGTTTCAATGAGAAAACACTTTTTTTTTTAAATGTAGGAATGAAGAACTCATGACATATATGAAGGTGGTTTTCCTACAGCTTTTCAAACTCATGCGATTATTTCAAGCATTAAGAATTTGAAACTCTTACCACAAATAAATCTTCACGCTGTACTGGTTCCCCTTTCATGAGACTCATTTTTCATTGACTAGGCAGAGCATAACAAGCTTCATAAGTTATTCTCTAAGCAGAAGAGCAGCAAGAAGCCAGAGCAGGGGAGGATTTTATTAATCTTGCACACACCGGGGCTCTATTTCACACGCAGAGCAGCATCTCTCAATAGGAACACGTAGACCAGCGGATGGGCTTGAAGTTGGGTTGCACAGGCAACCATGAGGCAGCTCGGATCCCTCAGAGAGGGTGTTAGCTTGACTTCCATCCATCACATCCCTCCCTGCACACTCACGCCCTTTCTCCACTGAGCCAGGAGTCTTCTCCTCCACTCACTTGATTCTGGGCTGGCCTGGACGCTTTGAACAATAGCATATGTAGAAGTGATGTGCCAGGTTTGGGGTTGACCTTTAGGAGGACTGGCATTTTCTGTTTCCTCCCTGCTGAAGCCCTGAGATGCATGTGAGGAGTCCCAGCTAGTCTTCTGAAAGGAGAGGTCATGTGCAAGAGCGCTGAGGTGCCCAATGTGTGACCTTCCGCCACCTGGAACATTCTGTCTCTCTTCCTCTGCCACGTGTAAAGCATCGACCTGTGTTGGGGAACCACAAGGTCATCCAGGTCTGTTGGTGACCAGGTTGTCAAGTTTAGTCTTTGTCCTGAGAGTCAGTGAGTGGAGGAGATGGTCTGGATACCCCTTGGGCACCAGCTCTGAGCTATATTCTGCAATCGACAGTAGGGCTCTTGCATTCTCCATCTGTCTTTCTACTTTGATTTCTCAACCTAGAAGTGGGGACCAGGGAAGAGGTTTGATTCATTGTGTTCCCCTCAAACCTCGACACTTCAGAGGATTTTCCTTTATGTAATTAGAACACTTGCCAGGATGAGTTCTAGCATGGGTTCCTGGTCATTGATCTTGTCTGCATTGCAGGGAGCTGCTTCAATGCCACACAGATGTCTCCGGGTCGTCGACGTATGCTGATAGAATTAGCCACACAGTGTCACCAGCTCCAAAGTTTTAGCTAGTGGGCAAAACCACACGCATTTTATCCTTAACGTTAATGTGAAAACTGCTGTGCTTCTATTAATGGGAAAGAAAGTTCAAGCATTAAGCTGTTAATATCAATAATGAGTCATGGTAATTACATACTGTAGATAATTATAATCTCTATTATTATGCCATTCGACTAAAATACTCCTAAAGTAAAAGGGATTTGGGTACCAGTGTTTGCCAGGTTTTTTTTCTTGTTTTGTTCTGTGTATTTTTTGCAAATTACAAGTGATGGCTAAATGTGTTTGAGACACAATTTTGTGACAAATTATAATACTGTTAAAGGTAAAACGCTGTTTTAACCTTAAAAATTGAAAAAATGCATGAGCAAAATTTGTCACATGCCTCTGAGCTGACTACAACCAGATTCAATGTTGTAGAAGTAAAAAAAAAAAAAAAAAAGAAAAAAGAATACAAATCTTGCATTGTATAGCAAAAGTGGGTGGTTTATAAGTCTGCGGACATACTGTGTGAACGTCGCAAAGGCAGCAGGTGAATGGTTGTATGTCTCTGAATATAGCCTCTGTTCCTCTTTGTCTGATCTTTCATTCTGGAACATCCATCCCTCATATCTGTCCTCCATATTCACCAACTTTCTTATTGTTGAAATCTCTGTTTATTTCCTGAATATCCTGGGAGGCTATCCCACTGGTCTCTCCATCATTACCCGTGATTCTTGCATTTCTCTGCTTGTTTCATGAAGATCATAGTTTCCTAAGTGCTTTGCACTGGTGATAATGATGATGCTAAAAGTATATGGATAATAATAATGTGCTACCCTAGCAGTCATTGTTTTGTGTATATAACCCCACAGCAGGGGTAGGAATTTGAGTCTTAAGAAGGTCATGCAAACCATACAAGCTCTTATAGTTATTAAATAATGAAACTGGAATGCAAAACTTGGTTTTATTTTTTCAAAGCTCATGTTTTTAATCATGAGATTACATGATCGCACAGTTTCTGAAAATGTTACTCTGCATCCTGCCTAGGCCATTTTCATGTATACTGCTTTTCATGTGTATTTCTATCTCAGGCCATTTTGCTTTCCCTTCAACTAATAGAAATCCTAATAGACTTAATAGATGTTTTTTTCTCTTTCTTTCCTGCAGAAAACATAAATTTCCTTGCTTCCATTATCCATTTATGTTTAATCTGCCAAACATAAATTAATTCCATTTGTATTTCTTTTTCCCTTTTCATTTGTACCATGAAAGAGCTTCCTCATCTTGCCAGCAGTTAATTTCCCACGTCCCCTGCACCCCTGCATCCTATAGCTCTCATCAGGGACTTGCTCCTCGATGCTTCCCCTCCTCTCTGCATGTCCCCTCCCAGTGATGCCCCGACAAGCCTCTCCACGTAAAACAAAACAAAAACACACCACCTCCTTCAATCCATGTTTTTCTCTGACCACTTCCCTATCTCTCCTGTCACAACCAACCCTCCTGAGATGGAGTTTTTAAATTTTCCATCTTCATGCTACATTCCTTCCTCAAGATTTTTTGTTTTTGTTTTTAATATATATTTTATTGATTTCAGAGAGAGGAAGGGAGAGGGAGAAAGAGAAAGAAACATCAATGATGAGAGAGAATCACCAACCGTTTGCCTCCTGCACATTCCCCACCGAAGATCAAGCCTGCAACCCAGGCATGTGCCCTGACGGGGAATTGAACCATAACCTCCAGGTTCATGGGTCAACGCTCTATCACTAAGACACTGGCCGGGCCTTTCTTCAAGCTTTAAAAATTTGGGTTAGCTCCCCACTGCCCTGTGGTGTGCTTCTTGCTTGTTGTCTCAGATGAACACCTTTTCCTACTTAGCTCATTTGCCCTTAAGCGTTACCTGGGTTTATGTACAACCCACCCCCGGAAAGTCTCTCTCCTGGGCTCCTTTCCTTGCATAAACATCCTTGTGCTTTCTTCCTGCTTCTCTGAGTCTCCATCGCAGGCTCCATGTCCCTGACCCAGCTCTCACCTGTTCACTCGCACCCTGCAGTGCCTGCCCCCACTTGCCACTTTCCCTCTACACTGCCGGGAACCTGGATGCCAGCAGCAGCATTCAACCTGGGCTCCCTGCTCTGGGTCTTGAACTCTTGGTCATTCTAAAATGTGACTGGTCATGTCGCTTCCCTGCTTAACATGCTTTAATGGCTTCTTTGCAAACATGGATGAAATTCAAACAACTCCCCAATGGTATAAACATTTGAACGGGGCCCAATGAGTGCTGATGTTGAGAGTTATGGGTTAGAATTCCAGCAGTATGACCGGGTTCTATGGAGACAAACCCTGGTTGGTGTGAGAAAGATTGCTGTTTGTGACAGATTTCACCTCTAACCCATGTTTCTATTGTTATGAGTTTGAGGAGGCTGGGTGACGTTAACTAGTACACGGTAAGTACAAAAGTACGTCTCTTCCTTACATTAGGGTTTGAGGTGTGGCAGGCAGCTGTCCCCTATTTGAACTTTAGGGACCCCTTTGGGCCTCATCTTTATATGTATCCAGCTGACAGAAGGGCAAAGAGTATGGGGAAGGCACCAGACCCTGAAACACGGTTCCTGCTTTCTTCCTCTTCACAGTAACTAGCCACTTGGTCATACGTAGATGAAATGGGCTGGGAAGTATGGCTCCATTGTTGATATAAAAGGAAAAATAAAGAAAGAATGATTGAGGATTGAAGTGTGTCAGACAGGCAGGTAAATGAGTGATTGTGGTTGGATGTGATGAGCACTTGTTGGGAGGGGTGGCAGGATGCTAAGGAATATGGGGGAGATGGTGATCGAGAGGGAGGAGATGAGTGAGCTTATTTTTTGTCATTTTCATCTGTTCAGGAGAGAGCCTCTTTGGACTATCTTGTCATTCCATATCCGACATCGAATAATATTTTGGCTGATCCTGCTGCTCCCCCTCCCCCCATTTTATGTCAGGCAATTAGAAAAATGAAATTTTTTCAAAAGAGAAACATGCCATTCTCTGAAAGCGTCAGTCCATTAACTGTAATTGATCGAGATGGTAGGAGCCCGTCTGCTCTGCTCTCTGAAAAATCTCCCTGGAACTCTGACTCTGGCCGGAGTGAAGCTCTCAAAGCAGGAAATGAGTCGAACGCTGCTGGGGATGGTCTCTCCTCCTCAGCAGTGGCTTTGGGAGAGAGAACAGCCTTCAGAAGGTTCCTTGGGCCTGTTTATCCACGAGGAGCTGTCCATGAAGATGGTTCTGTAATCTTTCATTCAAACACACGATGAAATAAGAGCAGAATTAATGCTGTTAACAACAAACCTATCTCATGCCACACGACTGGGGCTGAGCACTGAAATGATGTCTACCTGGCTCACACCATTGTAGCAGCATCTACACAGGAGCAGCAAAGCCGTGGGTGATATTGGACGAGTTGCTCTTGTACAAAGAATCCTAGTAACCGCTATCGCACAAGCTTGCCCCGAGGCTTCAGCAGGACAGCCTGTGGAAAGCTCTTTGCCCAGAAGAGATGCCCCATAAAGGTGAATTCCTCCCCTTCCTCCCTCTCTGTCCTCCCTGCCCTCCATCCCTCCTCCCTTCCCTTTCCTAGTAGAGCTGAGAGTTAGCGGAGAGGACTGGGGAGATCTAGACCGAGATGAGACTGACTTGCGGTTCTACACGGAAGGAGAGAAAGTGAAAGAACAGGACAAAGGGCAGGTAACAAGCGAGGGGGAGGGTATGTAGCTGGAAGGAAGAAAAGGAAGAAGCTGTTTTGCAGTGAGAAAGTGCTGTTTGCCACTGGAGAAGTCTGAGGCTTGAAGGGGTCAAAGAAAGATATGAATTACACACCTGCTCCAACCAGCCCCTGCAGCTCAACACGGACTCCCGGCCGAGTCAGCCTCACATTTGGTCTGGTTAAGGTTTGACAAGCAGAGAGAGAACTAGAGGTGAGCAGGCCCCTGTCATTGGACACTTAAGCCAATAGCTCAGGTGGGAAGGAGGTGAAGGCCTTAGGCTCCTTTGGCTTCTGCTCTGGTGACTGCAATCTCGCTGGCTGGCCACCATGGCACTGAGGCTGGCATGGAGGACGGGGCTGGGACAGCAGTCTCCCTCCGTGTTCTGTACATGGAGTCCTTTCTCCTACCTGACTTCATTTCTCTTGCTCTTACTCCTCCCCCTTGGAGTCCTGGCTTCATAGTCCAGCCACATCCTCCAATGTCCTGCCTCTTAGTTACCTGGATTATTGCTCTCATTCCCTCACTTGGGTCTGTGTGCCACCCATTCTCAGTGAGAAACCCATCTTCCCAGACAGGCAGGGTCTGAACCGACTAAACCCACTCCCACCACCACTAGAGGAGAGGGCTTTGACCCTCTGTCCTTATCCGTGTTCTGCAGAAGACAGTGCTGATGATGCCAGAGGGGATGGGCAGGCCAAGGGATGCTTCAACCCAGTGACAGTGTCCAGGTTCTTGTCACCATGTAAGAAAGAATTTGAGTGCGAGACAGCTAGACTCAGTAAAGCCGGACATTTATTAAGGTGAAAGTACACATTCAGATAAGGGAATACAGGTGGACTCCAGGAGTGTGCAGCCCCACAGAGTTTGGGGGCTAGTTTTATATTTTGGGTTAGCAGGGACGAATGCAGGAAGGGGCAGATTTTGGGCGGTCCAGGGTAGAGTTGGGGCAGGGTAGGCAAAGCACCTCCTTCACACCAAGTGGAGGGATTTTTCCCCCCTTATTTGGTCTTGATCAGAAGTGGCATGGCATTATGGGTACTGGTCTATTTGCAATGCTAATATTATAATGGCATTACAATTAGCTGTAGGTTATTCTTTAGTCTGAGTGCCTTGCTGGGCTGGACAAGATTGGCTTTTTGTCTCTGGCTTCCTGCAAGCCTGTTTCCTGCTTCTGTATAGAAGGGAGGGAGGAGGTTGCCTGGTACCTTAATCTAGCTCTCCTGCCTCACAGGGAAGATGCATCCGAGGCCCCTTTCATGTCTCCCAAGAGGGAAGCACCTCCTGATGGGTTCCCACAGGAGCCCAGAGTCCCCCAAGGCCAGCCAGCAAGAGCAGGAAGGTCTCAAGTAGAATGGTTTATGGCTGCTTTAAAAGAGATTTCTGTTCCTTTGGGGTGGTAGATGCTGCTTCAGAGAACTGGAGTGGAAAACTCTATTCTCAGCCCTTACCCTGAAATCCTTCTTCTCTGGTGATCTGGCCAGGAGATGCCTGAAGTCATAGGTGGACAACGTCCTGCAGGGGATGGGCAGATGTGTAAAACAATGCAAAGGTAAAACCCATTTTCCTGAGGGATTTACTAGAGGGTGTTTACATGATGGCCAAAAGGGAAAACCAGGAACTCAGGGCATTAATTAGAACGAAAGTCTCTCAAGAGTCAAGTATGCACAAGAGCCAGAGACCACTGTATCTGTGAAATGCTACACTAGGCAGGAGGGTTTTATAACCCCGGGCTAGGCATCGTGGGCTCTGCCCTTGGGACAATACAGTGTCCCATGACGGGTGGGTGGGTTAAGCCAGTCCTCTTGTCCCACCCTTTCCATCTTATCACCTGTCCCTTCCAGGTCATTCTGAGAAAGAAAGGAAGATTCGAAATATTGGCACCTGTGTTTGTTTCCAAGGGCTGCAATAACAAAAAGCTACAATGAAATTTTATTTTCGCATGGTTTTGGATGCCAGAAGTCCAAAATCAAGGTATCGGCAGGGTCCCACTCCCTCTGAAAATTACAGGGAGAAACCTTTCTTTCTTCTTCCATCTTCTGGTGGTTCCGGACCTTCCCGGACTTGGTCCCGTGTAACTCTGATACCCTTTCCCATCTTCACACCGTTCTCTCTATGTGTTCTTTCCTCTTCTCCTCAGAGGACACTTCTCATTGAGTTTAGGGCCCACCTGCCCTAACCCAGAATGATTTTATTTCCAGATTCCTAACTTGATTATAACTGCAAAGACTCCCCGCCCTCCCTGCCTTTTTTTTTTTTTCAAATGAGGTCACATTTTTAGGTTGGAGTCTTTTACCAGGCTTGGTTCTTTATCATTCCAGAAATTAACAAGAGTTGCAATACTACTGACAAAATACATGAAATCTCTCTTTTTTCTTTCTTTTTTTTTTACAAGCAATGCCCACATAGCCTGTAAATATATTAATCGCCATTTCCTCCATTCACTTAATTTTTTTTAAAGAGAACTAGAATTAGCTTTTTCTGTGTTGCTCCAACTGAATTTTAATTTCTTGTCAAAGACAACATTCGCATAACAGGCAAACGTAAACGCGATTGTTTTAGTGCCTGTCATCGTCAAAGGTGATGCGTGTCAGTGGTGGAGAGGCTGAGAGGGGTGGTGGGAGCCATCCGTCCTTTCTCTGCTATCCACCCGCGGATGGAGCTTTGGTGCCTTTGTTTGGTGCATTTGCAGCAATACATTTCCGTCCATGGTTCTGCCTTTGGAATGTGCATTTAAAAAAAAATCTTTGTTAAGAAAGATTGATCATTTATACAGCTATGCTCAAATCAAGGGTAAATTCTTGGAGCCTCCCATTGAAGGGTTCTCATTGTGTTGGAATTATGTTTTATTGATAATTATTTGAAATAAGTTAATATCTTAGAGCATAGTAATCTTTTTTGGTGGCTATATAGTGGATGGTAATAAAATTTGGTCAAAAATAAGTAAGCATAGGAAATAGAAAAATAAATAATAATATAAAATTTAAATATGGCTGCTACAAACTTTTCAAGTAATCAGCAAGAAACACACACAACAAAACAAGAAGGTACCACTTACTGAGAGATAAAATAATTTTAAATAGCAAAAAAATTCAAAATAGGACATATTAAAAGAAGAAGACTCAGATTGAATCACAAAAGGGGTACTAGACGTATGAGGCATGCCACAGAAATGATTGTGGAAGGGTAAAATGAAAAAGAATAGGCAAAGGAATCAAGGCAATGAGGGACAAATGCAGATAAAAAAGAGAAAAGATCCAAATCTTAATCTCTCATAGGTTTCCATTCAAACCAAAAGCATTCAGTGAGAAAAAAAGAGCACTTTGTAATGGTTAAAAGTTATACTCCAAAATATAAGTTTAACATTTCTAAATATCCATATACCAAAGAACAAAGCATCAACCTTCATAAAGCAAAATGTAAAAGGAATACAAGAAGTAATGGGTGGAAACACATCACTAGTTGGAGACTGTAGTTCACCTTTCTCGGTCCACGACAGTTTAAGTAGGTTAAACATATGTAAGGCTATAGAAACCTATGTTCCTGCAATAATATACATTGAACTCTAAGCAAAACAAAAACAGAGTCTATGTAAAGTCATAAAAATTGACTATGTACTAGACCACAGATAAAACAAGTAAGCCCCAAAAGCAGAAAGGCACAGACAATAGTCTGATCACCACCCAACAAAACTAAAAATTCACTATTGAAGTAGAAAAAAGTCAACATTGGGAAATTAAATTTGTTTGGAGAGATGGATACACAATGCAGTGTGCAGATGATGTTTTATTGAGTTGTACACTTGACACCTGTATGGTTTTACAAACCAATGTCACCAATAAATTCAATAAAAAAAATAACAACTGGAAATGAAAATAATAGACCTGGAAGTTAAAAATAATTTTTCCTAAAGAACTCTGTGTTAAAACCTCAATTTGAAACATCAGAACATTTCAAGAAATGTTAATAATAACACTCCATTCCATAGCCAATTTTGCTCAGTGGTTAGAGCATTGGCCCATGGACTGAAGGGTCATGGGTTCGATTCTGACCAAGGGCACATACTTAATCACCAGCCTAGGAAAGGGTACATTTGGGAGGCACCCAATTGATGTCTCTGTCTCCCATTCCTCTCTCCCTTCCACTTTCTCTAAAAACCAATGTAAAAAATATCCTTGGGTGAGGATTAGAAAAAATCCTACATAATAAAAGCCTAATATGCTAAGTGTCTGGTCGTCTGGTTGGCTGTTCAACCAATAAAGCATAATATGTTAGTGATATGCTAAAGCCACTCAACTGTTTGCTATGACATGCACTGACCACCAGGGGGCAGATGCTCCAACCTGTAGGTTAGCTGGCTGCTGGGGTCCGGTGATCAAGACTGAGCGAGACTGGTCGGACACACCCTGGAGCCCTCCTGCAGTCCCTCCCCGGCTGGTCAACATCCTGCATCTCTCCCTGGCTCCGAGATCGTGCACTGGTGGGGTCCCTTGGCCTGGCCTGCGCCCTCTCACATTTGGCCCAATGGCAGAAAGACCGTTCACTATGATGCGGCTGACCACCATGGGCCAGATGCTCAACACAGGAGCTGCCCCCTGGTAGTCAGTGCACTCCCACAGCGGGAGTACTGCTCAACCAAAAGCTGGGTTCATGGTTGGCAAGCATAGCAGTGGTAGTGGGAGCCTCTCCTGCCTCTGCAGCAGTGCTAAGGATGTCTGACTGCATGCTTAGGCCTGCTCCCTGAGTTTCATGCACCAGGCCTCTAGTAAAATAATAACACCTCATATTAGAAGTTATGAAAACAACTAAAATAATGTTTAGAGAAAACCTTTGGGTGCTAAATACTTATGTCAATAACTAAAATAGAATTCAATCTATCTGAAATTATCCAAATTATTTGTTACTGACTTTCTCCTCCAAGTAGAATGAGAGCTTAATGCAAGCAATGCCATCCCTTGCTGCACGGAAGTCAGAACAAGGGCATCCTGCAAAGGTCGGCACCAGTACATGGGTCTCTCAGGTGTTCGGGTGGGCTGGCTGAGGCCCAGGTGTTGGGGCTGGGCTGAGGCAGCCACTCGGGACCTATCTAGAAGTGGCTGCCCCTGCGGAAGACCAGGCTGGGCTGGGGATGGAGAAGGTTAAATAACAAAATTGTCCAGCAATAGCCCTGAATTTAAAAAGCACAGTATTTACAATGCCATTTAAAAATTTTAAAAAATGCAAATTCTGAAGCATGATGATTAGTAAATATTTTTGAAATTCAATTAAAAATAATAAATCCAAAGCCTCAGCACAAACATTTTCCATAACAACAACGGGTTTCACGGGGGAAAATGCACCCATTGTTGTAGGTAACCAGCGGTTTATGCCCGCACAGTGTTTCCCTGCTTAAGCACCCTTTCTGATTGGTGCACACACATTCATGAGTTGTTTTCTTTTCCTTCCTTCTTTTTTTCTCTTTCTCATTCATTTCTCTTGTTTCTTTGCATAAACTGGTGAATAGATTCTTAGCTCAGAGCACAGGACTAAAGTGCTCTGGCTCTCAGTCTGAACTCTTCACGTTTCCATCCAACTGACAGTTGAGACACTGTGTGTGGGAAGGCATTTCCATAAATGCCCTGGATTTTTAATGGGCAGCTACAGGACAGGGGCGTGTGTATGTATCCGTCTATGTGTGCGGTGGGTGTAAAACATCATGGCTCTTCCCTTCTTTTATAAATGTCACTACTACGGCCCATGGAATTCTCCTGGGATGTATTAAATAATGACAATATCACAATAACTACCCTTTATTGAACCGTCCTCTGGGGATATGCACTCTTTTATCATTACAACAATCCCGTGAAGGACAGAAGACACAAGTTCAATGATGTACTTGAGGTTGTAGGTTGACATGAATAAACCGATAAACTACTAGTAAAACAACACACGCTGACCCTCTGGCCACAGGGGCCCGGCTTGGAGTTGCAGACCTTAGCAAAGTCACTGCCAGTGAGAGAAATGCAGAGGCTCTTGCAAATATTTCCTGCTCTTCAAAACCCTTCTTCCGCTCACTTGCTGATGCTGGAAGTTTCTAAAAATAGACTTTGTTTTTTTAGAGCAGCTTTAAGGTCACAGCAAAATCGAGCGGAAAACACAGAGATTTCCCATGTATTCCCCTACACGCTCAGCTTCTCCCACTATCCACATCCCCCATCAGAGGGGCCATTTGTTACAACTGATGAGCCTGCGTTAACGCATCACAGTTCCCCAAAGTCCACAGTTCAGATTCACTCTCGGTTTGTACATTTGATGGGTTTGGATAAGTGTATAGTGACATAGGAATCCACCATTGTAATATGCTACCGAGTAGTTTTACTGCCCTGAATATCCTCTGTGCTCTGCCTATTCGTCCCTCTCTTCCCTCTCCCCATGGCAACCACTAATCTTTGTACTGTCTCCATAGACTTGCCTTTTCCAGAATGTCATAGAATTGGAATAATATGATATTTAGCCTCCTAGGATGGTTTCTTTCCACTTAGCAATATGCATTTAAGTTTCCTCCATGTATATTCATGGTTTGATAAGCTCATTTCTTTTTAGCATTAAGTAACATTCCCACCCTAGCTGGTTTGGCTCAGTGGACAGAGAGTCGGCCCACGGACTGAAGCGTCCCGAGTTTGATTCTGGTCAAGGGTATGTACCTCGGTTGGAGGCTTGATCCTGGCCCTGGTCAGGGTCTATGTGGGAGGCAACCAATCGATGTGTCTCTCTCACATTGATGTTTCTCTCTGTGTGTCTCTCCCCCTCCCTTCCACTCTCTCTAAAAATCAGTGGAAAATTATTCTCAGGTGAGGATTAACAGCAATAACAAAACTATTCCCTTGTTTGGATGGACCACGGTTTGTTTATCTGTTCATCTACTGAAGAGCATCTTGGTTGCTTCCAAGTTTGGCAATTATGAACAAAACTGCCATAAACATCTGTGTGCAGGATTTTGTGTGGACACCAGTTTTCGAATCAGGACATAACTGTGGCTCTTCAAAATACATTTCCTACTCTCTTTGTGCTTTTATGCTATATCTCTATTTTTTTCTGAGATAGTTGTTTTATTTTTGTCTTAAACGGCTCAATTATTTGCAGGGTAACACTTTCAGAAAGCACAAGAGTCCTTCCATTTCTGAGAATAGCTTAATGATGTCATTCATAAATTACAGCTTGCCTGAGTATAGAATTCTTTCTCCTCAGGAGGTATGCAACTCTCTCCTTCAAAATTGCATGGAATTTAGTATTGAGTGCAGTAAAGAAGAAATTTGGTTTTATCCTGACTTTTTTCTTTTGTCTTCTATCAGTGTCTTCTTTTCTGGTGAAAAACAAGACTTTTTAAATTATTATTATTATTATTATTATTATTATTATTATTATTATCAAGGTCATCTGATATTTGACAACCCATTTCCTGGTAAAGATTCCAAATTTTCTTCAGCGTAGGCAACTTTTATTCCATTATTTCTTTGATTTTACTAGTCTTTGTGCCAATTTAATCCTCCTGTGCTACACAGATCATGAGTGTTGACTCTCCTGGATAACTTTCTACAGATCATTTTATTCATCATGATGTCATCTGTAACATTTTCTCTGAGTTCTGGGACCAGGTTTTGTGCTCAGTTTTTATCAGCTTCTTGGTTTCCTTTGTTATCCAACTTGCTAGTGACGGCCTCTGCAGTGTTTTTTAAAATGTGGAAGTTCAGTGTATTATCCAAACCAGGTTTTCCTGATACTGGATTTTTTTCCCCTAACATTTTCTTCCCACCATGTCTGGAATTTGGAACCTAAATGGAAATATGAACAACAAAGTTCATATTTACCCCAATTCCTTACCTCTACCCCTTTTCCTTTAAAGTAGTAAATCTTTCATCTGGTGATTTTTATTAGTCTATCCTTGCATACAAGAGCAGAAAGGAATGTCGGGGCCATGCTAAAGAATCTTGAAAGTAGCGATGCAGACCTTCCCCACACCTTCTTGCTCTGTCTTCAGGAAGACTTCCAGGCCAATAATAACTTCAGAGAGAGATCTACAGCCTTCAACCCTGGGACACTTCTTGAATCAAGGTCTATTTTCTTTCTCCTATAGCCTACTCTTGCTTCCCACCTGTACCACTTCTAGCTTAGAATTCTGCTAGTCATTTGCACCCAATATCTCCAGTGAATTTTTCCTTCATGAATAGTAATAGGTAAAGGCTTGCCATCTCCTTGCCCATTTGCCTACTCTCCAGAATGAATTTCCAAAAATGTGAGTAGCACCCTTTTCCGGATCCAAGGATCTCTATTACATATTCTCAGTCACTTCAATGGACATGGGTTACAGAGAAGAGCACAATAAGCATAATAAAACTACTACCCCAAGTGGAAATCCTTAGGGTCCCTTGTACTAGAGGAGCTCTAAAATGAATCAGATGTTCCACAAAATTTTAAGCTCTCTCTCTAACCAAATAGCAGCATCCTTGGGCCATGATTCTGTGCAGAGATTATCTGCACTGCACCAAATAAGCCTCTAAGATAATGTGGTCCATCTCATTCTGCCTCTCTCTTGGCATCATCCAATTTTTATTTGTGTTCCCCTTCACATGTCCATCAGATTCCCGCTCCCAAGCTAATGACACTAAAATAAGAAACATATTTTCTTGCTGATTTCCAAGCGACTTCGAGATGATGCCAGTCAGTTTCCTGCATGAACTCTTGTTTTATAATCAGTCCAGGATTCTGTGCCATCATAGATGCCACTGCTCACCGACTGCCTCCTCCTGAATTGTCAGCCTTCCTTGGTAGACAGCCCCAGGCATGATGTAAGTCCTGTTGGACAGTCTTCTCTCTGTTAAAAGTGTTTGACAATCTCATCCTTAAACTGGAGCCCCTGCCTTCTTTCCCAAGCCCTAACTCAGTCTTTTAAGCAAAATCATTTCACTTTCTATTTTCTCCTCTCCCTTAGGGAAGTTACTGAGTTTAGAGAAGGAGGTTGAGTGGGGCAGATGCCCTTCATTTTCTAGAGAGAATGAGCTGCAGAGATAGGGGAAGAGAAGAGAGAAGGTGGGGAGGGGTAAAGCTGATGAATTTCTCGCTCATTGAGGGCTGGATCTGTGTACTTTGGCATCATTATTTGATGAAACATGTTGGAGATTTTTAAATGATCTGACTTCCCCACAATCAAATACAAATAAGAGAACTTTCCAAGGCTAAATTAAAATACTATTTTGGACAAAATTGAGTTTGGCTTATGTGTTTCAGTGCTCCAGTGAAAACACTACCCCATTCATTGAGTTTGTCACAAAGAGAGTTGCAAGGAAGAAAGAAAACTACATTCATTGAGTGCCTCCCAAATACCAGACATGTAACATGCCTTCCTCCTCAATCATGTTCAACGCTCCTTCCTCAGATCTAAACTGGGAATTATAAGCTCTAACATACAAGGTTGTAGGGATGAAGGGCACATACAAGTGCCCATAAATACAAAGTTGCTCGATAAGTGTAAATATCCATCCCCATCCTTCTTCAAAAAATGCCTTGTAGTGGTCAACCTTCTCTTCCCTTCCATATGGCTGAACCTCTGCAAAAATGATGGGGCTTCAGGTTCTTGCATATGTATGTAGCCCATGAGCCTGAGAACATGACTCATATTCCAGAACTTAAAAAAATTTGCAACTGTACAAACAGAGAAAAACATTTTTAAAGGCCATAACAGAGTTTTACAAGCTAGTGTTTACCTTATTCAAACGAAGTAATAGTATCCAATATTCTTTCATCACATAGAAAAGGAACTAGTCCATGTGAGGTTGAAAGACTTAATACATAGTGCTAATTAGCATTGACACTGAGACTAGAACCCATGTTTCTTGATGTCCAGGCCAAAACATTTTAGGCACCACATATGCTGGGATGTATGATTAGAGAAAAGTATTTGTATTTTAAGAGAATTATGTTACTTAAGAGAGAACCAGATGGGGATATAATGAGGTCCTTGCTAATGGTAAGAGTGTAGATCTTTGCAAATGCACTCATCATCTCTTTACTCATTAGTTTCATGCAAGTCTTTATGAATTTATTGCTTTACTTATTCAATACAACTTTTTTTTTTCTAAAGCATTGCAAGCAACAAGCATATTTCACAATTGATAGATGCTAAAACTCCCACCAACTCTGCCAGCTTAGTTGCCATGGTGATAAATGGTTTAAAAAAAGTCTCATTTATTTGAAAATATATTTAGAAATAATTGAGTCCCTTGAGAGCAAGATGTCCTAAATTCTTTCGATGGTAGTGCTTGATGTGTTTCCTTCTGGGTATCAGCAGCCTTTGAAGGAAAACTCTCCTAAACATGGTAGCTGAGTTGCTTCCAGGTCTGTTCTCTTGATTATATCTTGAGCTGGCAGGACTTGTCCGGGGATCAGCAAACACCCTCCTTGATCACACACCACCAGGGATTAAGAGAAGTCTTCCCCGGTGGACATTTCCCCCTGTAGTGGTTGTGCATTTGAACCTGATATTAGACACAATGTGATTAGAACAAAAATGAGTTCTAGAAGTTTGACGAAGCAAACTTTGGAGAGAAAAGTGGGATAAGCACTTGTTACTTGGGCAAAAGAGAAGAGGATGGGCAGTTCGTGTAGATGTAACCCTCTAAACACTCTCTGGTTTCACACATGGTTCTCACTCTTGGATTTTTTTTGAACTGGGGCCTGCTAACATTCCTTTAATTCTTATGTAAAATAAAATACTAGATCCACATGACACTACAGATAATAATGGATTGAGGCCATTCTACATTCTAGCACTTCACGTACATGCATTATTAGTTTCAATCTTAACCAATATAGCTATCCAGAAAATATTGTTATTTTGCTCAGTTTATAGGTTAGGAACATTCTTTCCTTTTCTCCATCCCAGACACTGATTCTAAACCCTTGCCTGAGTTCTCCCTCCTCTCCTGTCCGGCCTGACTCTTCCCTAAAGGACTTGATAACTGGTTGCACGCTTTCAGGATAAGCTTTTACTGATCCCCTCTGGATGGTCTTTGATTTACAGAAGGTTAAGGATAAAAGCTTTGTTTTCCTTTCTCTGAACATAATTTAGGTCATAGAAGCAAGGACAAAGCTGAAAGGCTCACTGGGAATTATCGCCCCAATGTTCTTTGAACATTTTCAATTTGTACCGAAACGTGGCCAAAGCTATTATTATTTGGCTGGAGGGAAGTGAAAACTCTACATGATAACTGAAAGAAATTGAAGCACCTAATTGCCAGCACTAAAAGCTACCCAATTTTTCCAAGAAGATGTTGATTATTTTTTCCTGGCCAGAACTCTGGAGAAGTTTTTCAAACACGGAGCAGTTAGCGGCAACATCTGCTCTTCTATTTAGTCGAACACAGAGCTTTCTGTAAACAGTTCCCTACAGCTTTGGGTTGCCGCCTCTTCTGGATCATATCTCCTCAACTTTTCCCAGGAAAACCATGTTCCTGGGTGTCTAACACAGTAACATAATTAATTGGGAGTTCTCGCGTTTCTCGCTTTGTTTTATAATCCAATTTAAAGAAAGCAATTGCTTCCATGTCCTCCTGGAAGTTGGTTTTAGACAGACCTCCACATTTAAGAGAGGATTTCAGAATGATGTCTTTGAACATGATGGAGATACTGTGCTGATGTCCAGACCTTGGTGATGGGTTTGTGGTGATGCAGCCACCATCTGGGCCTTGGCCACGTGCAGGGCAGTGTGCCAGTCCAGGTTGTGGCTATGGGAGGAAAAGACCTGCCAAGAGGACTGAACCCACAGTGGGGCCTCTTTACCCCTCTTGCTCTGCTCCCCCTGAATGGGCTCACATATCTCTGTGGAGCAAAGGAGGGGAGCCACTGGACCACAGAGCAGAGGCAGGACCGGGCAGGGGTTCCCACCTTAACTTCACCAAAGCTCTTGTGAAAGCCACAGAGCCCAGGGCCCCACAGCAACCTACAGAATTCATGCTCCAGGGGTGAGGCCAAGAATCTATAATTGAAAAGTACTCCCAGTGCTTCTAATGAACAGGAGGCCCCTGGCCCAGGGACAGTGGACTGAAAATAGCACCAGACTTGGAGGCAGACTGGTTTCAAATTCTGGTTCCTTTAAAAAAATTTTTTAATTAAATTTATTGGGGTGACATTAATTAATAAAGTTATATAAGTTACAAGTGTACAGTTCTATAATACACCATCTGTATATTGCATTGTGTGTTCGCCACCCCGAGTCAAATCTTCTGTCACTGTATTTTTGACCTTTTACCCTTTACTACTCCCCCCCCTCCCCCCCCCGCCCACCTTCCCCTCTGGTGACCACCATCACTTGGGCACTATGTGTTTTGGAGCAAGTTATTCAAATTCTCTCAATAACTTTCCCTGAGATAATATTGTCTATTTTTTCAAGTTGTTGTGAGAATAAACATATTAAAATAATCCATATGCAAATAGCACAGTGCCTGTTACATTGTAGTTGCACAGAAATATAAATCTGAATCTTCATTCGTTTGTTCATTTATTCAACAATATTATTGAATGCTACCAATAATATCATCATCATCACTAGTAGTAATAGTGTAAGTATTATTATTGGTAGTAATTATTCTACACCAAATGTTATTCTAAATGCCTTGGGTATATTGCCTTACTCAATCTTCATTCTGTCTCAGTGAGATTACACATGATGATTCTCATTTTCCCGATGTTGGAAACAAAGGCCTGGATGTAATAAGGATCTTGTGGAAACAAAGGCCTGGATCTAATAAGGATCTTGCTGAGTTTCCACAGAAAGTAAGTGTTGGAGCTAAGAGTTGGCTCTATAGTGTGAGATCCCACCGACCCCCCTGTGCTCAGCACTGAGGGTGCTGTGCAGTGATGCACAGTCTAGGAGACAGATGATAAACAATAAACAAATAAGCAATTGCAAAGAAGAACAAGCTAAGAAGGAAATTAAAAAAGCAGAATAATGAGGTGGGAATGATACTGATGTAGAGAGATAGGAAGCATCATCCCGAAGAAGTACTATTTAGGCTGGGACCTGAAGAAGGAGAGGGAGGGGCCATGTCACAAGTGTTGGAAGGAGCACTTCAGATCAAGGATGTAACAGTGTTCACTGAGGCGTTCGGGCGGGGAATCACTGTGGCTGTACCTTAGTGCCCAAGCTGAGATTGGAAAGGTGGGCAGACGCCAGAACAGGTGAGGTCTCACAGGCCAAGTAGGAAATGCGAATTTTATTTGAAATGCAATGAGGAGTGGAACGGTTTTAAACTAATTTAGGCTCTTTAAAAAAATCACTCTGACTTTTGTTTGAAGAATAGATTGGATAAAAACGAGGCAGAAGATGAAGCAGAGAAAGCAATTATGGCATTACAATGGGGATCAGATGAAAGGTAATGGTGATTTACTCTAGGTGAGGCAAAATTAGAGGTCTAATTTTGAACATAGGAAATTTGTGATCATTATAATAAATTTGAGAAGTGGATATCTAAGAATAAAGCTCCAAGAAGAGAATAAATGTAGAACTCAATAATGAAGAGATGGTCCTCAAAGCCAGGGGGAATGAATGCTGTCTCCTAGAGAGTGGGTCGGGAGAGAGACAGAAAAAGATGAAAAGCGCTAGAAGTGAGATCTGAGACATTTGAAGGTTAGGGGAAGTTAAAGGACCCAGTGAAAAAAGACAGAAGAAGAATCAGCCACGAATGTCTAGGAAAATCAGAACATGCCCTCCAAACCAGGAGAGACATGTGGAAGCCATAGGGGGTTGTCCTTGGTGTGGGACATGAAGGATGATGGGAATAGGAAAATGTGCATTTAATAAGAGCGCCCCCCCCCCACTGCAATTGATCTTTAAAAAGAACAGTTTCAGTGTAACCATGAGCAAAATTCAGAATAGAGCTGTTGGAAGAGTGAATGGAGGGAGGTAGAAAGACGAAAGTCTAAGAATTTAGGCTCTACAGGGATGAAGCAATTGCTGAAGGGTATTGTGGACATGCACAACTTTTTCCTTTTGCTTTTCTTTCCTTTTTTGTTTCTAAGATGGGAAATGCTAAAGCCTATTTGGATACTGCAGAGCAAGGTCCAATCGGGAGATGAGGATATAAGGAGAAACAGGTGGCACTGAAGGAATCAAGGACAGATTCGCTTTACAGGGTAGGAGCTCCATGAAACAATGGAGAGTTCTTTGTGATGAGGAGGTAAGAGAATGAAGAAGACAAGGCATTGACTAGGTCATCCACACAGACCCTGGTAATGAAAGTACGGTTGAGATGGAAGATGAGACTGTACCCCATCTGTTACCATCCTATATAACAAAAGGGTAATATGTAAATCAACCAAACAGCAGAACAACCGGTCGCTATGATGCACACTGACCACCAGGGGGAAGATGCTCCATGCAGGAGCTGCCCCTGGTGGTCAGTGCACTCCCACTGGGGGAGCGCCGCTCAGCCAGAAGCTGGGCTGAAGGCTGGCCAGTGCAGCGGTGGTGGCAGGAGCCTCTCCTGCCTCCGCCACAGCACTAAGGATGTCTGACTGATGGATGTCCTGCTCCGGGGAGCGGGCCTAAGCCATCAGTTGGACATCCCCCCGAGGGCTCCCAGACTGCAAACAGGCACAGGCTGGGCTGTGGGACCTCCTCCCTCCCAGTGCATGAATGTCGTGCACTGGGCCCCTAGTCTTTATAATAGGAGGAATGAAAACCAGGTAATGAACAATGACAGCAATGAGGAAGACTTATCCACAGTGGATGCAGACCCAACTATTGAAATGCAAATAATCGTTTATCCTGCAGGGAATTTTACGCTATCTGATGGTGGAGGTTTGCAGTGTTGACTATAAAGGAGAGGTCATCTTAATAGGCAGAAACGTGGTCATACTCAAGGGTGTCATCCAAAGATGCCTGGGTAGGGCACCCTACGTTTGCCAGCAGCATCCAGGAAGGATTCCCAGAGAAGCTAGTACTTGACTTGACTTTGGATTTTGCAAGAAAGTGAATATGTCAGAGGTAGACTTGGGGAAGGAAGGCATTAAAAATGGAAGGCACAGCATGAGTTGGCACTCAGGCAAGAAAGGATGTGATATCAACGCAATATGGCTTGAGTGTAGATTATTAGGGAGTGGGGAGTGATGAGACTGAAGATGCAAAGTGAGGCCAGATGAGACAGAGAATTGCATGTCATTGTAAGGAAGCTGAGATTTATCCTGAATATGTTTGGGACCCGAAGAAACATTCCGAGCTGTGGTAGATGATGGTCATATTTGAACCCGGAGGCAGTGTTGAGATTTGATTTTATGGAGTTTGGCTGGAAGAAAGATCAGTTAGGAAGCTCTGAAATAGTCCCAGCAAGACGTGATAGAGGCTCAGAGTAGGGAAAGTAAAGTGTAGACTAAAAGCATAAGGTGAGAAATTATGGGAATATTGAGAAGGAAAAAATGGCAAGACGTGGTTTGAGTAGTATACTAGTAGGGTCAAGAAGAGGGATGAGCTCATGATAACCATCAGGTTCCAGGGTGCCCGGATGATCTGGGTGCTGTTCACAAAAGCAGGAAAGACAGGAGAAGCACGGTTACAGCGCGGTAGCTTCTGCTGGGCAGGTGTTGAGTCTGAAGTGTTCGGCGGTTACCCTGGATGGCTGGGAGTCCAGAGGAAGAGAGCCCATCTCTTCCGTTGGCTCTCCCAGAAGAACAAGAAGGTTTCTATCTTTGCTAGAAGCCTCTGGCAAATATCTTCCCGTGTTCTGTTGACCTAACTTGGAACACATGCCCTCCCAACATCAAACTTGGTGCCTGGATATGGGATGCACTTACTTGATAAGACAATCTTGCCATCCCTAGAGCTGAGAGGAGATAAGTCTTTGCCAGACGATATGACTGGCCCTGGGGAAAAGGCAGTTTTCCAAAGGAAACTCATAAAATATCCAGGACGTGGAAACGCCACCATTGTCAGGCACAGGAAAAATAAAGCAATCTTTGCTCCACCTCCCAAGGGTCACACAGACCATTGTAGCGCAGAGTAGGGGCGCCCATCTCTGTGTAGGAGTACTGAGAATTATTTGATGGTAGATGTGACATCTGAGCTCGGTTCTTCAGGATTGTGCAGAAGGTTGCCAAGCAGAGAAAGTGCATGGACAAGAGGATAGAGTATTCTGACGGAGAACAAAAATGCTCAAATGCCAGGGGCCCAGACAGAAGGCCTCACTGTGCTTGTCTGGAAAATCACCCTTGCTTATGATTCAGACACCAATTTGTTTCGTCAGTCAAGTATCTTGTTTCTGTGCAGAGAATTACATAGCATTGTCTTAATCCATTTAATCTAATTTTTATTATAACTCCTTTTTTTTTTTAAAATCCCATGTAATTTTGACTGTGGAAAAGGGAAGGGGTGTGTGTATTGCCTGGTGAATATGAGGGCCATCATGATAGGTTTTGCCTTGTATGACTCATTTTTGGACACAAAAGGGTTTTATGACAGCTGTTTGATAGTATCTTAGGGAACTTGAGAAACTTACTTAACCTCCCCTACTTAACCTCTCTGCACCTCAATTTCCTCATCTAGGAAATGAGAGATAATAACACCTTGCTGCAGGCTCACTGTTAGGTTTAAACACTATAATACATGCAAAGTGCCTTGTAGATTGTATTTCTCTATCAAGTCAGAAAAAATTGATTACTACCATTCTCATTATTATTATTATTGAGGGCCATGGGAAAATCACTCAAGAGGAGCAGTGTAAGACCTTTGGGGGAAAAGTTGTCATGACGGGATTGCCAGCCAATGAAACAGCAGGCAGCAGCCTTCCACACAGGCGGAGTGAACTGCCTCCTCAGTCTTTTTATTATAAAGCGGATAATCCCTCAACTGATTCTGTCAAGGAAAACTGTAATAATTGTAATTGCAAGTATAGAATACAAAAAACAGGGGTTATTTTAGTGAAAATACAGGTCTGGAGCTAGATAACTGCATTTTAATCTCTGATCAGTCTATTGCTAGTTCCTTTATATGGAGCAAATTACTTCTGTAACCTGTAGTTTCTTTATCTACAAAATAGAGCTAGTAATAGTACATATGATTAGTGGTAATAAAATTAAGTGAGAATGTACATATAAAGCCCTAAGCAAACATTTGGTACATCGTAAGCCTTAAGTAAGTAATAGTGATAACTAATATTATTTTAAAGTTATGGGGCAGCTTATCTTTTTTTTTTTTTGGCCCCTTTTATGGGCTATCAATTATACTGTAGTAGAGGTGTCCTATTTATAAGGCACTGAAGGGGAGAATATCAGAGTGTGGGGACCTAATGGGGTTGTCAGTCATCATGCTGCTGACAATATTCAGGCTCACAGTCAGAGAGATTCTGTTTCATATCAGAAACAGTAGGGATGTGAATGTCAATACAAACATTATATGTTATCTTTTTTCCTTTCTTGGTTCTGAGAAAGACGTATGGCAGTTTAGAGTATATTATAGCATTGTATGGTGGAGCCAATAACATATTTAGACTTAATCTATATGTCAACTATAGCACAAAGAATGTGGGGATAAATGGAACTCTGTGTGTGTGTGTGTGTGTGTGTGTGTGTGTGTGTGTGTGAGAGAGAGAGAGAGAGAGAGAGAGAGAGAGAGAGAGAGAGAGAGATATCTAAATCCTGGAGCCACAACATCCCAGCTTTGTGACCTTTGAAACATAATTTCACTCTTTTGAGCGCCCATTTTCCATCTAATACAGAGAGAAGTGCTATACCAACCTACAGCCTTAAATAACACTACGTGTGTGTGGCCTAATGATGCTGGAAGAAAGTGCTCAATGCATCTGAGGCCCTCTTTCCTTTACTTCCAAAGGTGACCTTTATTATAAGTAGAGAGCATTTTTGACACCGAATGGAAAGATGAGCTGCTTCAGAGTACCTTTAAATTAGTTACAGAATCTGAGACAGTCTGTTATAATTCCCTCTATCCCAGCCACCATATCAAATGAATGATCATCTTTTAATATCCGGAACATAAAAAAGGGGTGAGGCTTATCCCTGGGTATAATTAAGATACAAGGGTAAAGTGACCGAAACTGTCCATAATCACAGTCATGACCATCCTATTAGTTGGCAGTCACCGAGCCCTTTCTTTGTGCCACTGTTCCTTTACTTGTAAGAACTCCATGAATTCCCATACACTGAAGAGAGCCTGGAATTCCAATGGGGGACATGTAGCGCACAGTGAGTGTGGGGCTGACTGGGGAAGGCTGGCTGGCCACACAGAAAGGCCCTTTACAGCTCCTGAAGTAACTAGTGTTGAGGGCCTGGCTCTCAGCCACACAGGCTCATAAAAACACTTAAATTCAGCCCCAAGTTAATTGGATTTGGAAATGCTGATTCAGGCTTTAAAAAAAAACCACAACCTTCCAAAAGGCTGATGGGTAAATCAGATCACAATTTATCCATTCGTAATAAGAAATCGCTGTCAAGCAAAATAGATGTTTGTGTCAGTCTGACTGGTACATTCCCTCCCTGCAGGCAACTCAACCAAAAAAAAAAAGGAAGAAGAAGAAGCCAAATGTTAATTAGGAGGACTCCTGGTGAGCCAGGGAGTTTCTCATTAGGTCACGTTAGTCTAACACATCAATTTCCAGATGGGCCAGTCCTTCCAGATGGGCCTGGCGTCAGGCAGAAATTGATAGGATTAAATTCTGCCAAAATTTGCTTCTGTGCTTTTCTATTTGCTTCTGACTGTTTAGACACAAAGCCTTGAGGTAATTCTATCTCTGTGAACTAGAATGCTTTTCTAATGATTTTTCCTGTGACTATTCTAATGCAGGCATTGGCCCTATGGCCTGTGGGTCAACTCAGCCTGCCACCTGGTTGGGTACTGCCTGAGAACTAAGAACAGTTTCTATGTTGTGGTTAAAAAAGAAATCAAAGGAATAGTAATATTTTGTGATGTGTGAAAAATTATAGGTAATTAAAATTTTCATGTCCACACACAAAGTTTTATTGGGACACAGCTACGCTCATTCACTTGGGCGTTGTCTGTGGCTGCAATGGCTGAACTGAGTGGCTGCAACTGACCATGAGGCCTACCACGCTGAAGGCAGGTACTACCTTGTGCTTTAGCGAAAAAGCATGCTGACCCTGCCCAAATCCATTATTTTGATTTTATTCATTAACATTTCAAAGAATGATCTTATTTTCCTTATCTTGAGGGGGCCACATAGGATAGCCCATTCCAACCCAACTTACTTCAGGTTACCTAATTTTATTGCCATAAAGTCTTAATTAAAACTGGAGCTCAAATATAAGATTATTTGGTCATCATGGATAACGGGTCATTTATTGAACAGCTATGACATGCTAGGAGCTTTCTGTGAAGCTTTTATTTAATCCTCAGAATCACTCTGGGTGATGACTCATTGCACCTCTTTTTAGGGATGAGGAAACTGTGCCCAGAACTTGACTTTCCCCAAGTTTACCCAGGACAGTTGGCAGAGCTGGAATTTGACCCCAGGCTGCCTGACTCAACACTGCTTTTCTCCTCCCCGTCACGTCACGCAAGGTCACAGTAATAAACTAACCAGGAGTGAGGAAGGTAACAATCCATTTTCTGGCAAAAGTACATTAAAAATAGCATCAGGTTTGATTCTCTAAAGTTGTGTCTTTACTACAAGTTCAAGGCTAAGCACTTTTTCTGTCAAGAGTGAAAGAATCCAGTGTCACAGCAGAGATGGGCAATAACGCAAGTAGGTGACTGGGCTCACGTGTGAGAAAAATTGTGTGGTCCTCTTTGTTCAGTTTTTAACTGTTTCGTTTCCCATTCTTATACAGACAAGGATATGGAGGATCGTGTTTGAAAAATATGTACTAACTGCAAGCACCAGGCTTGTGGTGAAGTAGCATCTAAAGGGACAGATGCTACTCAGAGGCCCGCAAATGCTCATGTGATTTAGGAGCAGGGTTTTCAGGTCTTCTGGTTTACTAGGGAAGTCACAGAAGTCTTTTTCCCCCCATGATATCATGTGACTCTTAAAGCTGTACAGGCCAAAATGTGTCTAGCTTCGGGTCCACGATGGCCCATGGGCTGCCAGGCTGTGACCTTGGGCTGTAATTGCTAGCCAACACCTCCTCCCCCGCCCTCCCCACATTGCTCTTAGCTGGTGAAGGACTGTGACAGGGTTCCTGCTCACATCTCCATCCACACAGACTGGTTCTTTGTTCTCCCCAGCCCGCGAAGGATACAGGCAGCAAAAGCCAGTCTGGGGCTTTAATCATCCAAATGGCCCTTTTAGCTCTAAGTTCCAGCATAACAGTTGTAGCTAACAGGCTTTTGATCTCCCTCAGGGTACTGCCTCCTGATTAAAAGTCTTTTCTGCCTTTTAAAATTCCTCAGCCACTTCTGATTTCCCTGCCAGCTAATTTGGCTGCCTTTTCCCACTTTCTTCTCAAGTCTGTTGGGAGTACAAGCACCAGAAACAGCTTGTTTGCTCGCATTTGTCATCTTCCTTTTCTAGAAGTCTGCATTCCCATCCAGGGATTGGGGCGACCTGTCCTACAAACTCAACCTACTCGTGCTCCCGCCTCCTCTGAAAGCCCCATAGCAAACCCAAGTTCCTCCCTCAGTGACTTCAGTTTTTGAAACAAAAGTAGTAAACCAGTTTAAATTGGAACAAACCTATTTTTTGTGTGGCTATTGAATTAGCCTTCAAAAATCATTTGAGCTGGCCCGGCCGGAGATGCTTAGTGGTTGAGCATTGACCTATAAACCAGGAGGACACAGTTCAATTCCTGGTGAGGGCACATGCCCTGGTTGTGGGCTCGATCCCCAGTGAGGGGCATGCAGGAGGCAGCTGATCAATGATTCTCTCTCAACATTGATGTTTCTATCTCTCCTTCCCTTCCTCTCTGAAGTCAATCACAATATAAAAAATACATATATTAAAATAGAGTGAGAATCAAAGGACACATTCTGTAACAAGGTAAGGCAGCATTCTTCCAGCTCTTAATTTTTTTCCTGGATTATTTTTACAGTTGTCTCCCCCATGCCCAGTTTTATAGTATTTGTAAGCTGCGCTCCACTGTCTTTCCAAAGCATTCAACTAAGTCTTCGCAGAAACACGTCTTTCTTTGCTGCTGCCTCACCTGTGCGCATTTTTAACCACGTGATGAAATAACAGTCACTGGCATCATTGGCATGAACAGGCTTGGAATCTTGGTGTGCCAGTGCGCAGGGTGGCCACCCCTCCCCGAGCACTCGGGGTGTTGGCAACATTGGTCAATGTTCTATGGAGGAAAAGAAGGCAGTGGGTGAAGAGGAAGTCAATTGTGGATGTAAGAAAGCCCCACACTGCCCACTTACCTTCCACAAGTCCTCTGTGCTACCCATACACCTAATTTTCTCTGTTTTGCATCTTATCTTATGCTCTAGGGAAAGTCAGATTATGAAACATGGTTGGTTAAAATGTCTGATTCCCTGCTGTGCCTAAGGGCTCCCAATTTGCGTGGTTGGTCCAAAGAGAAAGCTTGAGGTTCTGAGGTTGAATTCGAAGCTGTGAGTCCTAACACCTTCTTTTTACTCCTCACAACCAGGCTTTTCTGTGGCTGCATCTACTTTGCCATCATCAGAACTGAAGTGCCATTGCACAAGTGCGTTTCTGAGTAGCCCTTCATGCTCAGCTCTCCGGTTTTCCTGCTAATGTGTTTATCCCAAGGAAATAAAAATATCCATGAAAAGAGAGATACAGGATTCTGTGTTGACTCATTCCCTGGCCCAGGAGGCCTTTTGATTAAATATTACTCACTGTAGAAACTGAAAAAAAGGCTAACAAAGTACCCATGGGGACCACTTACAATTAGATGACTCATACTTTGATTATGTGGAACTAAAATCTCAGCCATCACCTAATGGCATCCCTGGATGAGGCCTCTTGGCATGCCGTGTCTTTTGATATAGCTTGGATACATGGTCTTTATAAGTTAACTAGAGGCCCAGTGCACGAACTTCATAGGGTCCCTAGGCCTGGTCAGTGATCAGGGCTGATCGGGGCCTTCCAGCTGCCAGCTGGGGCCTTCCTTCATTCTGCATCAGCCCCTGGTGGTCAGCGCACATCGTAGCGAGCGAGCGAACTCCCAGTCTCCCAGTCAAACTCCCAAGGGGACACTTTGCCTGTTAGCCTTTTATACATATAGATAAGAGGGCTAATTTGGAAGAACTGACTGGAGAATTCAGAACTACTGAGTTTAGTTCAGAAGGAAAAGATATTTGCTGTTCCAGACTACTTTGTTGTGTGAATACATTTTAAATCATTTTCACTGATTGGATTACACATAAGGGCTAATCCCGCTGAAGCTTACTTATGCGTTGAGCTCCTATCTCAGTGCCTGAGGTTGGGGGTCTATGTCAGCATGTGGTTTGCTGACCATGACTCGGGAATGAAGGGAACCTTGGAAAAACGCAAATCAGTGCAGAAAAAATACAAACACTGTTTCACATGCTAAGTGAATTCATCACTTTAAAGAAAATCTTGGGTTTTTTACTTTGGTGACTCATTGTTTGTTCCATGATAGAACACTGTGGGAAGACAAAGAATGGCTACCCAGCGCCCCCAAGAAATGGGAAGTATTTTATTTCAGGTGCTGCTTTCCTAATAATATTTTGCCCCTTAATTTTTATCATCCAGTATCATGTCAAATCTGCATGTCCTTAGTCAGTGATACAAGGGCAAGCACAATGGCCCTTTTTAACCTTGACAAATAACTTAGACTCTCCAAACTGCATTATTGTCCTCTATAAAATGGGGTAATAGGAGTGACCTCAGAGAGTTGTTGGTGAGGGAATATTCTCTGCTTCTCTCTCCTACCAGTGTTCAGGACTCCTTCCATTATTCTGGGCTCTTCTCTCTCTTTGAATTGTCTCTAGCTCACTCACCTTTAACCCCACATTCTGGGGCCTCATCTTTGTCACTGGTGTTCCCCCCTCCCCCACAAAAGCCAGGTCATCTGATAGGAATTATGTGATTGGCTCTTAAGTGAACCATTTTTTTCCTTTCTTCAAACACGTGTAAAATACAAGATGTGGCAAAAGTAGGTTTACAGTTGTTCCTATGGAAAATAAAAAAATAATAAATAGTAATACAAGAATAAACTCTGGCCCTGGCCTGTGTTTCTCAGTGGTTAGAGTGTTGGCCCTCGCACTGAAGGGTCTTTGGTTCGATTCCCAGCCAAGGGCAAGTACTTGGGTTGCAGGTTCGATCCCAGACCCCAGTCCCCAGTCGGGGTGCAGTGCGGGAGGCAACTAATTGATGAGTCTCACATAGATGTTTCTCTCTCTCCCCCCTCCCTAAAAATAAATGGGAATGAATGTTCCTCCTCCCATTTAGAGGGAATGTTCCTCCCTCTAAAAATAAATAGAAAGAATATCCTGAGGTAAGGATTAACAACAATAAAAAAGAATAAACTCTGTTTCATGTACTCACAATTGTAAACCTACTTTTGCCCTGTGTTTTGTGTCCAAATGGCAGATACTATTAGCTGGAATTTTTTTTGTAAATGGCATCACTTATTTATTTGCTTAATTATTTTTAAGGAGATTGTTTATTGTGTTCTTGCCATCTGTTTTCATATTCCTTCATCATAGGTTCCTGAGCTGAAATCCATCTGTTTCCACAGAGGAGCCGGTTTTTATCTTCATCCCATTGTGCTTCTGTGCATAGTCTAGAGCTGCAGGGGTGCCCCATTGTTCTGGATTCTCTTCTTGGATATCTAGCCAAGGTCAAGTGTGATTGGTACCTATTCCAGGCTTTTCTGGACTGACTCCATCCTTCCTCTTGCTAACTCCCAGTTCTTCCACCATCCATATTGGTTCATGACTGTCTGTTACTTTATTATGTGGCTCCTTCTTAGCTCATCCAAACTGTAGCTCTTGTCAATAAACTGAAGAAATACAATTGTAATACAAAGACATCAAGACTAGGGTCATGTAATTAGCTCATTTGACAAACAATTATGGGAATTATAGTGTGCAAAGAATTGTGTGAGATTTATCACATAAACTCTGCCTTCAGTAACTTTATAGTTCAGTCGGAGAAAAAGCATATGTGGAGAGAAAATTATAACTTAATTATGACTAAATTAGACATTGGAAAAGGTGTTACAGAGGTACAGTAATGCACTACAGAAACAAATTTAAAGCTTGTGAATTTTCTAAATGACTTCCTGTCACTGTGAATGTTCACCCAGAACTTCATCTTCTGTTGAGTTGTTTCTTGCTTGGGTGCCTGTAAAACTAACAATGAAATCAAGACAAGGGATACCTCTCATTGATAAATCTGAGTGCTGCCATTTTACTGACTGTGAAATCAATAACATCTTTTCCAGAGATTGCATCAGCATGCAAGATGGAAAAAACATTTGACTGGGCTTAAAAAAAACACACCTATATGCAACTTCTTTGTTTGCCACTAGATAGAAGCATGACTAATGCACTGTTCACTCATTTTCTCCTCTGAAAGCCCCCGGTGTGATGAGGATAATAGCAGAGTTGTTGTGATCAAACAAATCAGGTGAAAATGGTTCAAAATGTATGAAGCTCTGGGAATTAGGTGTATTATTAATGTAACTAAATGAATAATCTGTGGACACAAATGAGGAAATATAATTCCAGCTTTAATCAGCAAAGAACTGCAAAAATGTGGGCGAAAGAGTCATCATTCTGCCCCACAATGAATGGCTTCCTTTCGATTTCCTTGCATCTATCGTCAGGGACAATTTGGTGTTCCACACATAATCTTCCTTCCTTTGTTAGAGCTGCACACAACATTTACCCTTCTGAGAATACTCAGAAGACATAGTTGTTTGCTCATCTTTTGAGTTATCCATGAAGACTTATTTATCTCAGAAGTAGAGAGGCTCTCATGAAAGGCACAGGATTCAGTATCTAGAGCCCAAAAGAGGCAGTAAGCAGGCCATATTATAAATAGTGACTGTAATCAGGCTTTGCCTATGTACAGTCTTTTCTCTTAAAACACATATTCTGGCTATATCATATTTTCTTTTAATCCTGATTATGTGTTTGTTATATTGATCAATTGAGAAAGGATAGGAAATAATTATAACAACTATCATAGTAATACTTTGTACACTTAGTAATAGTTATAAGTAATTGGTAATGTACTACTATCCAAAATCTAATCACAAATTATAGCCTAATATAATTTATAGTCTTTTAAATATGGAATAGTATCAGGTGTTTGTCAGGTTTATCTTAATTTAATTTCAAGCCTTCAAGTCAAAGAGTTATTTTTTTCTTAATGTGTTAAAATAAGAAAAGGGTTTTATAACTTCTCCCACTGGCTTGTTCAATATTTAACAAAAAAACTTTCTCTTTATTCTTAATTTTACTTTTGGCAATTTTATTTTATATTAGAACTAGAGGCTTGGTGCACAAAAATTCATGCGCTAGGTGGACGCGGGGGGGGGGGGGGGAGGGGGGGCGGGAGGGTCCCTCAACTCAGCCTGCATCCTTTCACAGTCCAGTAGTCCTCAGGGGATGTCCTACTGATGTCCGTGGGGAGCGGGCCTAAGCTGCAGTCTGGCCTCCCTCTGCAGGAGGTGACCGGGTGGGCGATCAGGAGATGGTGCTGTCCCCCCCATCGCCATACCCTCCCTCTGCCCACTGGCATGTGCCTTGTGCTTTGGCTGGCCTGGTGCCGCCTGCTCACTGACCCCCCCTCCCCCCCGCCGACTGGTTGTTCTGCTGTTCAGTCAATTTGCATATTACACTTTTATTATATAGGATTATTATATAGGATCATAACCAAAGACAAAGAGTAATGGGCTGTCATTATCTTTAAAATAACTTGTAATGCATACACAGATAACTAAATTATTCATCGTTTTTATTGTTCATACTAGAGGCCCGGTGCACGAATTCATGCACCAGTGGGGTCCAGCCGACCTGCTCTGATCAGGGCCAATTGAGCCTGGCCAGCTGGGGGGAGGGGCCATGGGCAGTTGGCCGGCTGGCTCTGCCCCCTGGTCGAACTCCCAGTTGAACTCCCTGTCAAGGGAACAATTTGCATATTAGCTTTTTATTATATAGGATTCTTCTTCACTCTTCTCCCAAGCTCAGGATAAAACTCACTCTTGCTATGACTTACTTTCTCTTTTCTTCCCTAATCAGGTATGTGTAAAATGTGTGGTCATGCACTAAAAACACCCAAATCCGCTACTTCCCTCGCCTCAATGTACTCCTCAAAGCCTACTCAGCCTGGCTAAGGTAGATATAATGTGGAATTTAATTTTTTAGCATAATTTTTTTGGGATGTACGTGTGTACCACTCTCTCACTTCACAAAAGTTTTACTGATATAATCTGCTTATGATTTGCTGTGATTTTTAAAACACGTTCTTCTGTGTTTTGCAGGCATTCTTTACCTTATAAGATATATGTGTAAAGAAAAGCCTGTATTTCTGTTTTTGTACCTTTTTTTATTATTATGATATAGCATTTGGTTAGCTTTCTTTTATTCACTTTTGCCCAACTCCCAACAGAATACCTATGGGAACTCAGGAAATGATTATAATTTGTAACTACATCCAAAGCTGAGGCTGATAGTAAACATATTGCAGGACCATAGGGAGCATTTTTGTTAATTAAAAATATATGAAGCAGAAAAGAGAACTAGAATATAAAAGAGACATTGGCATATGGGTTTCATCTAAGGCAAGGAAAACATTCTTGCCTCAAGTATAAAGAATATGAAATTTTTTACCTGACATCTTAGCCTGTGGATCAGAAACTCAGACACGATCAGCCCAAAACAGGGATATTTCTTTCTCTGCTACAGTAGGTTATTATTTTGAAAGAGTGAGACATTGTTCCCCACCCGGCCCCAGAATTCCTCTTAGTCAAGTAGCTTCAGAGACTGCAAGCCCCAGAAAACAATGAGTCAGGCAGTCCCAGGTGGGCTCAGTGGTGCTTTTTGCTAAAATGAGCTCTGGAGGGAAATACCACAGGCCTCCGGGGCATTGGAGATTTCCTACCAATAGTTTATGTTTTCCAAGAAAAAAACAAGTAAAACACTTTAAAAAATTACAGTTAATTAGGTAAAAGGAAAGGTACACCACAAAACCTGACTGTTGGCTCATCCAAATAAGCCTCTTCTCATCATTTTTAAGACGTGGAGGAAATCATGTCACAGAAAATGATTTTATGAGTAAAACAAGCTTTCAAAAGCAGGGTTGTGAGGCCATTATAAGAGAAGAGACGAAACAAAAACAGAAATTCAAAGGGAAATGGAAGGTATCAGGAAACTAGATAAACAAATCCAACACCTGAATTAAAAAACATAAATAGACAGAATTAGAAATTCAGAATCTCAACTAAGGGATATTAAGAAGCTAACAATGCAGGAGGAAATGACCAAAACAATGAATATATAGGTTATTATCATAGTAATGGGAAAGTAATGAATGGAAATCTAATTTCAGAATTTTTAATTTCTTGAGAAATAAATCACAATAATTAGAATAGAAGCCCAAAATCAAAAGATACAACTGAAGAGGATTTAGCTTTCATTGAGAATACAATGCAATATGCAGATGTTAGAAAAGAAAAAGACTCAATGGGGGAAACTAGGGGGGGGGGCGGGGGGGGGCGGGCGGCATATGTAATACTTTCAACAATAAAGACTTTTAAAAAAGAAGAAAAAGACTATATTCCTAGAAAAAAAATGACTTGTGAAGAAATAAATATCCTCAGTGCATTAAAAAAATAAATTAAGGAAATAATAAGAAGTTACTACTACACACTTATCAGAATAGTTCTATAGCATAAAAAATGACAATATGCAAGCTGGGTCCTGAGATCAGTGTTCAGAGAGACCTTTCACATTCACAACTGTTTGTATGTGGCCTACATAATTAAGGGAGAATTTTAATGAATATAAATATCCTGATTCATATTTTTCTATTTCTAAACATGTTGCTTTTCTTCTAAATTAAAACAAACAACAGATGTGGTCAGGATATCATCCAAATCTGATCTTTTCCCCTTGTTTTTTTTTTTTAATATGTATATTTTTATTGATTTCAGAGAGGGAGAGAGAGATAGAAACATCAATGATAAGAATCATTGATTGTCTGCCTCCTGCACGCCCCACACTAGGGATTGAACCTACAACCCAGGCATGTGCCCTGACTGAGAATCGAATCACAGGTAAGACATTCAACCACTGAGTCATGTCAGCCAGGCCTGCTCTTTCCCCCTTAAATAGCATAGCTCTTTGCCTAGATTCTCAGATCGTCTTCTTAAAGCCCTTTGGTTTTAATAAGCTATGTCTCCCTGTTGAATGTTCTGAGCTGTGTTTCCAAGGTACATGCTGTGCCCTTTGAATATGAAAGTTCAAGTCTCCTTTCATTTTCAAAAGGTTGAATTATGTTTTTTTTAGGTATTTATTCTATTTTAACTGCCTTTTCAGTGTCTCCAGTGATCTGAATATTTAATCTCCTTTCCTTGACTTTCATATGTATCACTTTTCCTCAAATTCATTTTATTTCTTTTAATAATAATATTTCTCTTTGATTTTTTTCACCTTTCTCCTTTGCTTCCCATATCCCCCTTATATTTTCCATGGTATTTATTCTTTCTTGAGTACCTTCTCATTTGGACTTCATCACAGAATTCTTCTTTTAAAGCCTTTCCCTGTGTTATGGCAGTTCTCATTCACAGTTTCTTGTTGCCTAACCATGTTATTTCTAAGTTAATCTAGTTCTGCTCTGTGCCATTCCTTAAAGCTCTGGTCACTTTTAAAAATTTCTCTTAACTTGGTTTGAAACATGTTGTATTTTTGTCTGCTGAATCTACTCCCTCTCCAATACCCTGCCTCGTCATCACTCTGTTGGACAAAGTTCATCCCTGGTAGATTCCTCAGGAAGGCTTGATGGGCTCAGCATTCCCCAAGTTTTTGTAGGTAACAAACTGTTTACATATCTGTTGATGTTGGAAGGACAGCTTTGCTGGACATAAAATCTTTAGTTTACATTTTCTTTCACTGAATATTCTAAAAGTGTTGCTCCATTATTGCCTTGCTTTTTCATGTTGATTTGGAAAAGAATTAGTCTAATTCCTTTGCCTCTGTAAATATTTTAGCTGGAGACCTAAAGTTATCTATATCTTTGAAATCATTTTACTCGGCTATGTCTCAGAGTTAGTCATTCTGGTTTAATCTTCCCAGGTACTCAGGGAGCCATTTCAATGTGTCAATTCCGATGTTTTTCTATTTCTGGAAAGTTTTTATGACATATCTTTTAATTATTAACTCTCTGCTGTTACTTTTCTTCTTTGTGTGTTTCAATAATATGCATATTATTGCCTCTGCCAGCCTTTCATTTCTATTACTTTCTCTTTGACCTTTATTTTTAATTCCATTCTTCCCGTCATTTTTATTTCCTCGGTTATTTTTCTACCTTTCTTCAATGCCCCTTATTAAATTTTCATTTGAGTCTATTTTCCCTTGGACACTCGCAATTTATTTCTTCAACCCTAAGAAAATGTAGTCTTTTCCTTCCATTTCTTTCTTGAATTCAATCACCTCTTTTTTATTTTCCCCTATTTTTGGCTCATTCTGATTTAGATTTAGAATTTTTGATTCAAGGTGATTTTCCATTTTCTCAAATGCCTGAGTGTATTTAATTCTCTTTGGACTAAAATTTAAAGTTATAGTGTGCTCCATCCTGTGTCTTATTTGTCCCCTTTATCTCAATTGCTTTTGGTACTTAGGAAAATATGTCTTTTAATTGTCAAAGTTCCCATTGTATAAGTACTATTTATACTGCCCTTGATCTTCTTTCTCTTTTTGAATCCTTTTACTCTCTGATATTGTTTTAAATACTATCTCTTGAATCTATGTATGGCCTGTGCATCAGTGATGGGATTCTATTCTCATTTTCTATCCCTTTTCCTCGCTTTTAAAAAGTTGCATATTATTCTTTAACCCATACTCCCATTTAGTCCCAGCTGTACAATTAATGTCTAGTCTGTTACTGATTTTTTTCCAGTTGTATTTTGTTTGAATGAAGATCGTACTTTAATAAGTTGCTCAGAAAGGACACATATATATAGTATTCCCCAAGTGAGTAAAAGATAATGAAAACTAGTTTTCTTTTTCAATTTCCATAATGTGCCTCTTTTTTCCATCGAAGGTAGAGAAAGTGGTGAATTATTCCAAACAGCAATATAGAAATAATAGTGCATTTGAGAAACCTTTGCTGCCTCTAGTCAGCTTTCTGAATTACCCAACCCTACATAACTGGTGAAACTGAGACCATTCAGAGTTCTATTCCTTGGAATGTATTTAACCTACATTATATGCTTAGCAAGCAGAGGCAACCAAACAAACATTTTTAGGATGTAAGTAAGCTGTTCAGGGAGAAAAAAACCACCAAACTGTATCTCAAATCCAAGGCAAACATAATGCAGCATGTGAATGTCTTAGGTAGTGGTTCTCCTGTGGAGCAGAATAATGTCAGGCAAGATGTAAGGTTCTGATACTAACTTCCAATAAGTTCCTGCTTGTCAACTCCTATGAGCACCCGTGTGACATCTCTGGTATAACGTCTCTTCTGCCAGCATGATGGGCAGAGCATTATTCATAGGAAACTTTACACATGTTGATTTTTACACATGGTTCTTTTCCTTCTGTTCCATTCCTTGGGCTCCCTTCCATGAGACCAGAAGTGAAAGCCTGGAAGAAGCATCGCTCTGAGGAAGAACCAGATATGTGGAGAAGGTAGAGTATGCATTGAAGATCATGGAGTGAAAGGGAAGAAAGAAATAAGAAGGAAAGTTGAGGATCCTAGCAATTAGAGAGAAACAAGACACGCTGACCATTCTTCTGCCAACCTTCTTCCCAACACTAAAGAGACTGCACAGAGAGAGCCTAATGAATAGGACAGGAAGGCCCCGATATTAAACACTGTAAAAAACAGGGAGGGTTAGGAAAAGGACCAGACTGCAATCATACCATACGTACAAAACACCAGAAAATAGCCGTGTCTGCTGCTGCGGAGGCGCTTCACAAAAGCCTCCATTCACTGTTTTTTCCCAATAATCATCTCCACTCCGCAGCTTCTGACCACTCACATCAGGAGCCTTAATGATTCAGGTGTGTTTGACTATGCCTCGTAAATAATAAATAGCACCTCCAGACTCTCTGTCCTGTTCTATTAATAAAACACATGGTTGGTTCTCAGAAAGTAGCAACTTTTATGACAGTTTCCAGACACTGTCTTCTCAATTATTTATTTATTTATTTGAATCTCAGCAAGCATCTTTTCCTGCAATTTTGATGAGCAGGGAATTGCAGCCAAACCTCCCATTCCATTGAAGATAACTTCAGAAGCATTTTGCCTTCTTGAGGATGAGCTACTGTTTCAGAAGACTCGCAGAAATTGTTGTATTCTATTGGACGAGCAGCGCCTCCTTCCAGCCAGATCCTGCCCACTAGAGGACCAACGAAGCAGAGCAGCCAAGTGCCCATCAAAGCATCATCATTCATGAGGACCAAGTCACTCCTGAAGCATAGAGTTCCTTGGGGGAAATGTTCAAATGGAGAGGACCCAGGAACATAAAAAATAGTTCTTGCCCTGCTGCAATGGCTCAGTGGATGGGTGTTGACCTATGAACCAGGAGGTCACAGTTCGATTTCTGGTCCTGATTGGAGGCTCGATCCCCAGTAGGGGGCATGCAAGAGGCAGCCAACCAATGATTCTCTCTCATCATTGATGTTTCTGTCTCTCTCTCCTTCCTTTATCTCTGGAATCAATAAAAATATATTTTAGCCCTAACCAGTTTGGCTCAGTGGATAGAGCGTTGGCCTGCGGACTCAAGGGTCCCAGGTTCGATTTCAGTCAAAGGCATGTACCTTGGTTGCAGTCACAGTAGGGGGTGTGCAGGAGGCAGCTGATTGATGTTTCTCTCTCATTGATGTTTCTAACTCTATCTCTCTCCTTTCCTCTCTGTAAAAAAAAAATCAATAAAATACATTTTAAAATATATTTTTAAAAAAGAATAGTTCCTATAACATCTCTCAAACTTAGACCAAATATAGAACTTGGCACAGTTTTGCAGAGAGTCTTGGGTCTGAACAGACTCAGAGTCACTTATCCAGTTAGTTATGCTGTGGACCATGGTCTTCCATAAAATCTCAGGCACCAGCAGAATGGAAGGGCCCAGAGAAAGATGGCTCACTGATGTCTTTTCAACCTCATGCAAGCTGATAACCGGTTTAATGCAATTCCTACCCAAACTCCAGCAATATTTTTGTAGCTATAGATAAGATTATTTTAAAATTTATATAGAAACACGGAAGGAATAGAGAGCAAAGGTAATATTGAAAAAGAATAATGTAGGAGGAATCAGAATAATCAAGACTGTGTGGTATTGACCGAAGGATAGACACAGAGGTCAATAGAACAGAATGGAGAACTCAGAAATAGACCCACAAAAATATTTCCAGCAGGTTCTCGACAAAGTTGCAAAAGCATTTCCTTGGAGGCAGGATAGCTTCTTACGCACATATGTGGGAGCAACTGGATACCCACAGGTGGCACACTGAACTTCTGTCCACACCTCACACCTAATACAAAAATGAACTCAAAATGAACCGCCGGTTTAAATGTAGAACCATAAAAGTTTTATTAAAAAGCAGGATAAAATTGTCATGATCCAGTGCTAGAAAAAGAGTTCTTAGACTTGCTACCAAAAACATGATAAATATGGGGAAAGTTGATAAAATGAACTTCATCATCAACACTAACAACTTCTGCTCTGTGAAGGACCCTGTTAAGAGGATAAAAAGGTAAGTCCCATAGTGGGAGTAAGTATTTGCAAGCTATATAGATGAGAAAAGACTAGTATCTAGAATTCTCAAAAAAAACACACAAAACCCCACAAAAACAGTCCACTAGAAAATGGGCAAAAGACACAAAAGGACATTCACTGAAGAGGATACACAGATGGCAAATAAACACATAAAAAGATGTTCAACATCATTAGCTGTTAGGAAAATTCAAATTAAAACCCCAATGAGATAGCACTAAATGTCTGTCAGAATGGAACAAATAAAAAATAATGACAGCATCAAACGCTGGCAAGGATGTGCAGGAATCAGATCACTCATACATAGCCGATGAGAATGTTCAACAACACAGATACTCTGGAAAATAGTTTGTCAGCTTCTTTAGAAATTAAACATATAACAACCATATGACCCAGTGATTATACCACTGGGCATTTGTCCCAGAGAAATGAAATCTTATGTTCACTCAAAAACCTGTCCCCAAATCATCTTAACAGCTTTATTCTTAAAAGGCAAATACTGAAAACAACCAGGATATTCTTCAACGAGTGAATGGTTAACCAACTATGGTACTTCATACCAAGGAATACTTCTCAGCAATAAAAAGCAACTAATTATTCATAAGCACAACAACTTGGATTAATCTCTAGAGAATTCTGCTGAGTTTAAAACATGCCAATCCTAGGAAGTTACATACTCATTAATATAAAGTTCTCAAAATGACAAAATCATGGGAAGACACAGCAGAGTAGTGGTTCCCAGAGGTTAAGGAGTGGGTATGAGTGTGAGGAAAGTGGGTGTGGCTACACAAGGCAACATGAGGAATCCTTATAGTGACAAAAGTGTTCAACATCTTGACTGGACCAATAACAGTATTCGGGGTATGACATTGTACTGTAGTTTTGCTATGTGTTACATTGAGGAAAACTGGGTAAAGGGGTGCTTGGGATTTCTCGCTATGATTTCTTACAGCTGCATGTAAGTCTATGCAGAGGCCCTCATGGCCTGGGGTCAGGCGTGGCTACAACTATGTGAGTGAACTTGGAAGCGCCTCTTTCATCCTCAGTCAAGTCTTCCAAGGAGACTTGCAACTCTCTAAGCTGTGCCTGAATTCCTGACCCAGAGAAAAGGGGAGGAAACAAATGTGTGTTGTTTTAAGCTTCTAAGTTTTAGGGCAACTTGTTATGCAGCAATGAAAAAAGAATGCACCTTGAGATTTTTCCAACATACTGGCTACCCCTTAGTAAAAACAGTCTTTTCATTGTCTTCTTCGAATATGCCAATTTGACCATGCCAGCTATAACCTGCTGGGTCATCAATAAAACAATATTTCCAGGCATGTAAGTTACATTAATACTCTCCTCAGGTTCATTTCCCCTAAGGTATTAAAATAATAGGTCATGATTAAATATAGAAACGTTCCTGGATCTTGAGGACCCTAAGTCCCTTGGAAGAATTCAGATTTATTTTCCAAGGTTGGTAGGCAGGGAGATTTGTGTTTTTAAGAATTTAAGAGAAAAAAAAATAGCTCCCAGCTTTCAGATGAGAAATGTAGGGAGCAGGTGTTGTTCCAGGAGCATCCAGAAGCACTTGAGCGCAGCACACCCAGGGCACAGACTTTAGACTGAATGGTCAATGGGTGGATGGGTTCCTCAAGGACCCAGCACTCAGTGTCCCAGGCTTGGGAACCTAGATGAGAAGAGCGAGAATCTCCTGCATGAATTTCACCCTCATTGTGGGGCTCACCAGCCTGGGGAGCCAAGATGCCCTATGGCTGGAGCAACTTGGAGACAGTGGAGACTCAAAGAGGGACAGCGGCATTATCTGGGGGCAACAGCAACAGCGAACGGGGACCTTCACTTCTTGGTTGTGGAAGTCAGACTGTCAAGCCCTTTCCCTTCTCTCCCCAACCTCTTCCTCAGATACCTGGGACTGCGTAAGGCTTCTTTTATTCCGTTTCTGTTTTTCCTTTAACAATCCAGGGAAGATAGAGGTGGGGAACAAGCCAATTCTTAAATTATGGAAACTTGAAATAAAAGTTACAGTACTTGCGCCGTGAGTTATGTGGCATAACTGATGCCTGTTATAATTGAAGTAGGTGTGATTGATGTAGAAAGAAGGAATGGGAACTCGCAGGTGCCTTGCTCCCAGTAGGGCCAGGCCCTAGGAAACCTCACAGGGTGATCATATTCATTATGTCAGCAGACCAGGTACTCGGTACATATTTGCCAAATAAATAAATAAATGGGGAGCCCTAACTGGTTTGGCTCAGTGGATAGAGCGTCAGCCTGCAGACTGAAGGGTCCTGGGTTCGATTCCGGTCAAGGGCACATGCCTGGGTTGTGGGCTCAATCCCCCGTGGGGGGCGTGCAGGAGGCAGCTGATCGATGATTCTCTCTCATCATTGATGTTTCTATCTCTCTCTCCCTTCCCCTTCCTCTCTGAAATCAATAAAAATATATTAAAAATAAATAAATGGGGAGAGAATTATACTGTCTCTCAAGGAAGGACTATTATATAAAATCACAGTGTCAAGAGTACATATATTCATATTTGTATATGTTAATATGTACATAAATATATATAATTGCATATATATACACATATGCGCCATAGGAGTAAGCACTCAGAGTTATGGAAAGAATGCTGTCTTCTGCAGGTATCTCATATATGCCCAGATTGATAACCCACTGTTTGGGGGGGCGGGTATGAGAGTGGAATAAGGCTGCTCAGAGGAGTAAGCTCTTTAATAGTCTCAGCTGAGAGAGCCCAACACTTTTTTTTTTAATGGTGGCCCTTGACCATGGATTTGGAATAGACAGCAGATCCAAAATAAGATCCCTAGTGTTCCAGAAGTTATTATTTATTAACTTGCAATAGACAGTGAGAGGCAATTACTTGATTGAATAGATGGTTCCACTCCAACTTGTGGATAAACATGCATATGATTTGTTTATTTTTAAGTTGGCCAGAACCTCCCAATTTATGTTTCTAACTAGTATCAGCTGTTTCATCTGCCCTGTCTAATTCATGGCCCTGAACGATCACCAGCATTTTTCTGTCACTGCCAGGCTCAGAAATGGCTGACACCAAGCTAGTGACCGTACATTGTCATTGGCCGGCTAGAGCCGAAAGGCCAGCTGTGATAGGCAACATGATGACCTGAATGTTAGACAGACAGGGGTCACAATTCTGCTTTGGCTTATCATCTTTATGCCCTTTTAAAGATTGCTAGCTCAACTTCTGGAACACTAGGGATCTTACATTGGAAATGTAGAGTGGAAATGAGAATACATTTCTTGTAAGGAGGTTGCAAACTGGTACACAATAGGTGCTCAATCACCTGATATCTCTTCCCTCAGACAGAACGTGAGTCTTGGTCCATGTACTCGGTTTATAGTTTTGGTGTGAAGACTAAGTAGCAGGGTTACTCGGCCATGAGTTCCTTGAGTTGGAGACTCTCCCACCTAGAGTGGTACGTTTGGTCTGAACACAGCACTTAGCGCAAGGTAGGTGCACAGACACTGTTTCTGCTTTGTCTTAGCTGAGGATTTTCCCGTCCTCTGGCCACATGGCTGCAGATGTGTCCTCAAACTCCACTCATCCAGGGCCATGGAATCATGTTTTGCTTTTAACATTTCTTGGATTTTACTTTAATGACTGTGCTGTTCAATATCTCCCTAGCCTGACTCAGCAATTCTCAAATGACATACTAAGTGCTCTTTCAAGTACATTAAAAGTTTATTGCTGAATAAAACTTAGGGTAAGCAAAGTGCTTAAAAACCAAACAAAAGGCATGCAATTAAAAGTGTTTGCTTAGCTTACAAATTCACGGGAGATTACTTAGTGATAGGAAATGTCTCAAGAAAAGTTAGGTCAACTAATTCCATCCTCTATCTTTTTCCATCTTCTCCCATACAGTTTGGTTAGGTTTGAGTAAAAATAAGAATAATAACAGCTAACATTTATTAGCTATGAGTGGTTCAGATATTAGGAGCTCCTACTGTGTGCCAGGCACTTAGTGTTTTTCATGTTTAACTCATTTGTTCCCATAATAACCTTATGTGGTGGGTGCTATTTTTGTCTCCACTTTACTGGTAAGGAAATTGGAGCACAGAGGGTTAAATATCCTGCCCAAGGTCACACAACTAGTATGTTGTATGGACAGGATTTAAACAGTAATCAGATCCGACGTCTAAATACTAGAAAGAGTCAATATTGAATGTTGCATCCAAAGAATACAAGAAGCTACCATCCACTGGGAAGACACACTTTGTCCTGTACAACTTTAGCCACATATTTCAATGTCATATTCTAATTCCCTTCCAATGAAGCCCAAATAAGAGAAACTGTACTCTTTAGGCAACACTGAACTGTAGATAAGAAAAATATTGAAAAGATCTGTTATCATTACCAAATATTATATAAGTACTTAGTGTGTGCATACGTATTTATTTGTTTCAGACACCTCTTGTTCACTCACCTCTTCAATTACTCTTGGCCTTACCTCTCATTGTAGCTGCCTCTACAGGGACAAGTTCTGCATTGGCGTCCACGGTTTCTTGCAGGTGCAACCTCCTATTTTATTGTTTTAGGTCCCTCTCACTTCCTATCCGTGGGCATCCCTGGAACAATTAGTACTCACAGGTGAAATCTGTAGAGGCAGACACCTGTATAACAACCCTGACCTATGGGACTGGCAGCTAGCAGACCCATGCTTCCCCCTTCTTACTCAGACTTACTGATGCCTCTGAGACACATTTCATAAGGCTCTCCAAAGGCTCATGGTATGAAGTGACCAGTCATCCACTGGGTGGCCAAGTTCTGGTGCAAGCTTGTGTTGGATTCCTCTCCTTCCCCATTTCCTTCCCTCATCCCTAGCTTTTCCTCTCTGCAGTCACGTTCTCAAATAAACTACTCATCATAAACATTCACCTCAGTTATTTCTTTGGGGGACACTAGGCCAAGACAAGCACAATTCCACTTATATTTTCTCTATTCAATTATTTATTTTATTGCTAAAATATAATACAAATTAGAACTTCCAAAGTAATATTGTAAGTTTCATTGCCTGTTAAAGGTCATGGCGTTAGTGTATAGCTTTTAAAAAATAAGAACTTTCTGTGGTAAAAGGTTTGCAGGCTGAGAAACATCTATTGCAGGCCAGCACTGGTCTGGTGATCAGAGCTGGTGATATAATGATTTATGTCATATGTGTCTGGAAAACAAATTGAAGTCGTTCTCCAAGCCAGATTCCAGTTTCCAGAGAAATTATATGGTATCACATACAAGTCTTAGTGGGGACATTATGACTTTTAAAGGGCATACATTTTATTAAATGTACAATGTACATATGTGAAATATTAATGGGGGTGATGTTGACTTATTCCATTTTTTAAATGAGGAAGATGATGGATGACTGTGGAATGATATATTGTGATTCCACTATCAAGTGGCAGTTTCTTTTGCTGATTCAAGTTCAAAGTCCCAATACTTCTCTGCCTAGCAAGCAAACGTTGCCATTTCTAAGCGGCTATTAATAATGTGGGCAGTGGAGAAGGGGAGGGGTAGGTCAAAATGTCACCTTGAGGCATCTTGGTCATCAATTGTTAGGATTCTCTGAAGCAGGGTTTCTCAACTTCAGCACTATTGATATTTATTCTTGGCTGGATAATTTTTGTTATGAGGAGCTCTCTTGTGCTTTGTAAGATACTAAGCAGCATCCCTGGCCAGTAGTATCGTCTACACTGAAGTCATGACAACCAAAAATGTCTATGGACATTGCCTAATGTCCCCTGCGGAACAAAATCACCCCTGGTTGAGAAATGCTCCCTTAGGGCAATGCACATCCTGATTGACTGGTGTGGTGGGTTACCTCACAATACAGAGCAGAAGGGTTCAAGGTCTTAGCGTGAGGTTCTTCTGGGAGGATACAGGACAGTGAAATGGTCAAGCCAAATCCCCAGCATGCACTGAGTAGGCCAAGATGGGTGGCCTAAAGCAGTGGTTCTTGAACTTTGGTGGTGCATGAGTTCCCTAGGGTGATTGTTAGAACAGATTCCTGGATCCCACCCCCAGCGAACCTAATTCAGTGAGCCTGGTGTCCTGATGAACCTGATTTGGTAAGTCTAATAATTTCGTTCCTCACAGCCTCTGTGACGATGCTGATACTGGGGGTTTGTGAACCACCCTTTAGCTTTAGACTAGAAGTTAGGAGACGCTGACTTGGGGCAAGTTACTTAAACTCGATTTGTTTCCTTTGAAGCAGAATGAGACAGATAAGTAGATAAACAAGCAAGAGAGGGAATAAGGGTAGAAAAATATAAAGAAGGCATTGGGGCAACTAGGGAGGCCAAGAAGCTTTTGTGTTGAAAGTGGCAGTATGTGGAGTCTCCTAAGTTGTGAACATTGTTACAGCTGCATTCAAAACATAGCCTTTAAATGAATTAATAACGTGTAACTCTGTGGGATAGAGAAGAGAGCATAAACCACAAACACTGGAAATTATAGCAGTGTTGATTGTATTGATTATTGTGTTATCTATTAATAATAAATATAGCATGAATCTATTTAGTTTTTTTCTCCTGTACATTTCATTAATCCTTGGGGACCATGAGAAGCAAAGTATTATCCAAAAGGCAAGACAAAAAGAAAAAAACCACACTAATTGAGGTTGCATTGCCATTATAAACTGAGTAAAGCAGCATCCGTGTCCTCATTTCCCATCCATGTGGCACTATTGAGGCTGAGTTTAGGAACAGACACGACGTGTTCTAGGTCAGCTTCTGGCCCAGTGTCGAAGCCGTCTCTTGGACCGCTGGAGAGGACAGTGAGGTGGTTTATGGGTTTAAAGGTGTTCATATCTAGGCTAATCTCATTTCTATTCTTGAGTCCCTACCTATGACCACTGGGTGAGCAAATGGCCCAAGCTATTCCAATCCTAATACCCAAATGCCCTATGGCCCCATTAAATGGACGAATAGGTGAGCATTATAATGATTAGTTTTATGTATCAACTTGGCTAGCTAGATTAATGAAACACTAATCTATATGTTGCTGTGAAGGTTTTTGGTGGTGTTGTTTTTTTTGAGTCTCAAAACATTTATTGTCATTCAAATATTTCATACAAAAAGGGACATAGCAACTGGGTCAGGGTTTATGAAAAAATATCTGAAAATGCAGGTTTGTAGGCATTTCTCTATTTACATCCGGGGCAGGCTCTCCCCACGTCACGCACAGCAGCTGCACTTGTCGGAGGCTCCTTTGCAGACGCAGCCCTGGGCGCACTTGGCACAGCCCACGGGGCAGCAGGTGCAGCAGCTCTTCTTGCAGGAGGTGCATTTGCACTCTTTACATTTGCTGGCACAGGCGCAGGAGCCACCAGTGGCGCAGGAGCAGTTGGGGTCCATTTCCATCAGAGGTGAGGCTTGAGATCCAAAGCAAGAGAAGAAAGGGTACTCGTTCTTGTCCAACGCGTGGTTGTGAAGGTATTTTGTAGATGTGATTACCATCTAAAATCAGTTGACTTAGCCCTAGCTGGCTTGGCTCAGTGGATAGAGCGTTGGCCTGTAGACTGAAAGGTATTGGGTTCGATTCTGGTCAAGGGCACATGCCTGGGTTTCGGGCTTGATCCCCAGTAGGAGGCATGCAAGAGGCAGCCAATCAATGATTCTCTCTCATCATTGGTATTTCTATCTCTCTCTCACTCTCCCTTTGTCTCTGAAATCCATAAAAATATATTAAAACATAAATAAATAAAATAAAATCAGTTACTTTAAAGAGTAACATTTAAAGTAAAGGTTATACTTGGTGATGTGGGTGGACCACAGTCAATCAGTTGAAAGCCTTCAGAGCAAAATCTGGGATTTGTCCAAAGAAGAAATCCTGCCCTAAGATTTCAGTCTTAACTCTTGCTGTGTTTCCGGCCTGCCAGTCTACCCTGCACATTTCAGACTTGTCAGTCCCCACAACTGGGTAAGCCAATTCCCTAAAATAACACTCTTAATATATATACACATATAGAGGGTGTCCCCCGAAATGTATACACAAACTTTGAATAGTTATAAAGGCAGTGTTTATTAAAATACATTTCATTTTCAAAATTGAGCTATCAGCTGTTAAAGTGTATATATATATATATATATATATATATATATATATATATATGTATATATATATATATATATATATATATATATATATATATATATATATATATTTGGGGGGGGGAGACCCTGTATGTTTCCTACTCCTTCTGTTTCTCATAAAAACTGACTGATACAGTATGTGACTAAGCTGAATCCATTAGAATCTTTTCCTAGGACTTAAGAAACCTCCTTTCATCTCTGGTTGGGAATCTTCAAGGATGTGGTAGAGCCCTGAGCAAATGTCCCACACAGGATCAGCTGGTTGGAGAGCAGTGATGCCCACATGACCCGATGCAGAGGCCAGAGATGGAGCTAGAGAGCACATGAGTCCTGTCCCAGGTCAGCTGGAGGTCAGCTGCAACCCCTCTCTTCCCGTAACTGGTTTACACGGGCATCCAACCTTCTTCTGGCTTAAGCTAAGTTGTAATGTGGTCTGTCACTTTCAGCAAGTTTTGGGGATTGGCAGGAAGTCAGTACTGGAGTTTCAGTTCTAAGGGTGTGTTTTTTGTTGGTTGGTTGGCTGGGGTTTTTTGTTTGTTTGTTTGTTTTTTGAGTCTCTTGAGACAATTTGGTATTAGGATTGTATACCTTTGAAGGCCATGGGGAATGATAGCTGCACCTGTCCTGGTTTCCCATGTAGAAAAACATACATGGCTCAAGCGATCATTGTTCTCATGCTTAAACAAAACACTAAAGATAAATTTAGACGTAGGCCCTACCCTGTTGTAATGCACATTGCCACCTTCAGCCCCTCTGTCTAAAGAGTCCGGTGTCTATTTTCTGATCCTTACGACTGTCACAGCTGACTGGAGCAAGGCCAGGCATCTTACCCAAAGAGGCACCTGTGCAGGCTGGCCAGTACCCACCGTTTGTGAGGCCTGCTTCCGAAAGATGAGCTGGGCTGCTCAGGTCCCGTTCTCGGGAACTCAGAGGTAGGCCATCGTGAACCTGAGTTAAAAGCAGGGGTAGGTGGAAAGTTACACGCGTGATGTTGAGTTGAGGACCTGTGAACGTAAGAGGTATGTGTGTAACAGATAAGGAAGAAGAGCAGGAGAAGAAGACGCCAATTGGTGGAGACAAAAGCACTGAGCAGACGTGCAATGAGCAGGTGCCACGAGAGGGAGGCTGCACAGATGAGTGGGTTCCAGCCCCGCTCTCATCAGGTACAGTGATGCTGAGTGTCCTGCTGTGTAAAATCAGGGTTCCTCTGCCTGAGTCACGCTGAGGTTAGCCTCCATCCCGTACCACCAACAGGCAAGGCTACCTGAGAGCGTTCCATGTGATTGGAAAGTGCGTGTCGTGGGCAGAGGCCCAGATTGCGACATTTTAACTGGAAACAGAACAAGAAATGCTTTTTAGATGGCAAAGCTTCTTAGTAGGAACACTTTCAAAATGTAAATTCCACTTTCAATATGTAAATTCCAAGCATCTGTTAACGTTTATAGAGAACAAACAACTCTCAGAGACCCTATTTCTTTTTAATTTTTTATTGATTTTAGAAAGAGAGAGAGAGACATCAATCTGTTGTTCCACTTGTTTATGCATTCATTGATTGATTCTTGTAGGTGCCCTGACTGGGTATTAAACCTGTAACCTTGGCGTATGGGGACGATGCTCTAACCAACTGAGATACCTGGCCAGTAGGGGTCAAACCCTGGCAACGCTATTTCTTAATTAAGCGATTTTTATTTCTCTGTGAATAAAAAACTTCTATTTTAGATAAATATAACATCAAGGTGTGTTATTAGGTCATCCATAAATCTCATTTTTTTGTGGCAGGAGGAAACTTTGGGAGGTGATGGGTATGTGTATGACCTTGATGGTAGTGATGGTTTCATGGGTGCATACTTATACCCAAATTCATCAAATTTTATGCCATCAATATGTATGGCTTTTTACATGTTAATATAAAAATTAAAGTGATTAGAAAGCTCTCAATTTTACTGTTGTAGATTTTTTTTAAGGAGAAAAATCCCCCACAAATAATTATTTCTTTTAAAGACAATAAAATTTAGAGAACAATAGAGATTGGTACCCAATGACAGTCAGGGTTTTTTGTTTTGTCTTTTTTTTTACTTTTTTTTATTGATTAAGGTATTACATACGTGTCCATACCCTTCCATTGTCCCCCCACCCCACTCCCTTACATGCCCTCACCCCCCTGCTGTCTCTATCCATTATTATGCTTATATGCATGCATACAGGTCTTTTGGTTGATCTCTCCCCTTTACCCCCACTCTCTCCTACCTTCCCTCATGGTTTTGAGCATCTGATTGATGCTTCTCTGTCTCTAGATCTATTTTTGTTCATCAGTTTATGTTGTTCATTATAATCCGCAAATGAGTGAGATCATGTGATATTTATCTTTCTCTGACTGACTTATTTCACTTAGCATAATGCTCTCCAGGTCCATCAATGCTGTTGCAAATGGTAAGAGTTCCTTCTTAATTTACAGCAGTGTAGTATTCCATTGTGTAGATGTTCCACAGTTTTTAAATCCACTCATCTGCTGATGGGCACTTAGGGTGTTTCCAAATCTTAGCTATTATAAATGGTGCTGCTATGAACATAGGGGTGAATATGACCTTTCTGATTGGTGTTTCTAGTTTCTTGGGATATATTACTAGAAGTGGGATCACTGGGTCAAATGGGAGTTCCATTTTTAGTTTTTTGAGGAAACTCCATACTGTTCTCCACAGTGGCTGCACCAGTCTGCATTCCCACCAGCAGTGCACGAGGGTTCCTTTTTCTCCGCATCCTTGCCAGCTCTTGTCATTTGTTGATTTGTTGATGATAGCCATTCTGACAGGTGTGAGATGGTACCTCATTGTTGTTTTGATTTGCATCTCTCGGATGATTAATGACTTTGAGCATGTTTTCATATGTCTCTTGGCAATAGTCAGGTTTTTTTTAAAGAAGAAGGAAATGGTCCTAGTCTTGGAGGAAAGTGAGAAAGGTGATGAAACAAACTGAGAAGGTTAAAAAACATCATGCCAATTCTGTACCAGTCTGTGTTATCAATTTTCCCTTCAGTAGGAAAGGCAGATTATGACGTCAGTCCAGGGACATAATCAGGATTCATCCAAGAGCAGCGTTAACTTGCACAGCTTGGGAATGGCCTTTCAAAAGGCGCTTAGTGTCTGGCTGTCCACTTGTGTGAGACAGATGAGTGCAGGTGCCATCATTAAGGCCACAGCATTTGGTTATGATAATGGCCCCTGACGACCAAAGAGATCCATAAATTTAACGAAACTGCGATTGAGAGCAGGCAGCAGGTGACACAATTAGTTCTAGTCACCTCATTCTAAACTCAAAACTGGAGTTGTCAATGCAGGAGCCAAAAGACAGGGGGAGAGTTCGCCAAGAAATTCCGTCTCTGCCTCAGCTTCCCTGGTGATTGCTGATTGGAGGTGTCGGGGACCCAAGCTTTACAAAATCGCACCGGATCGTGGTCCTCCCAGCGGGCAGATTTTCCTAGAGTTTTGAAAGTAGGGGTCAAACCCTGGCTGGTTTGGCTCAGTGGATAGAGTGTCGGCCTGCGGACTGAAGGGTCCCGGGTTCGATTCTGGTCAAGGGCACATGCCCAGGTTGTGGGCTCCACTCGTAGTAGGGGATGTGCAGGAGGCAGCTGATCAACAATACTCGTTCATCATTGATGTTTCTATCTCTCTCTCCCTCTCCCTCTCCCTTCCTCTCTGAAATCAATAAAAATATGTTTTGTTTTTTTTAAAGAGCGGGGGTCAAATGTGGCAGTCAGCTAAAACTGCCCTCTCCCTTATTGATTCCATTAACACTTCATGGCTTCTTTGACAGTGTGTGGGGAAATGCTGCTCGAAGGCTCGCTGTCTCCTGAAGGAAGCCGCCTCGTGGGGACGCCCGGGGCAGCGTGCAGTGGTATAGACACTAGGCGCGTGCTCACGGGCTCCATGGAAACTCTCAGGGAGGACTGTCTACAGCATCCTGGCTGGGTCAGGGAAGGCTTCCTGAAGTTGGTGGGGGATCTTTTCATAACTGGTTACCTCCATGCAATACTTCCATGACATTACATGTTCCTTTTTCTGGAATTTCCTGCCGCCTTTGCTTTTCTTTCAAGGGCCCCACCCAAGTCCCTTCCTCTGTAAGAACCTCATCTACACTTGCAGGCGGCACGTCAAAGATTGTGCCCGCCTTGCTTATCATAGTATTGACAGTCTTGAACATGGAGAGGGAAAGAGGGGAGGGAGGGAGGGAAGGAGGAAGGATGCCTGTGTCCCGCCTTGTCTTCCTGCAGGCCAGGTCTTTGTGACAGTGGTAGTGTCATAAAACAGACAGATGACCTTTAGGCAGAGGGGCTGAGGGTGGCAAAATGCATTACAACGGGGTAGGCCCGGAGGACACGGCTGAGCCCCACCCCCTCTGCTTCTCCAGGCCATGCTGCCTGTCATTCAGTGCTCTCCAGCCCTTCACTTTTCCACAAGCCCCTGGCCCCTCTGCGTGCTGACAGGGAAAACCAGGCATTCTCCCAGTGACTTCTGCTCTCCCGCCGCCACCTACCGAATCTGTGCTGAGGACGCAGGGAGGAAACAGCCTGTATGAACGGGGCAAAGAGAAAGAGGAAAACCAGAGACCGTGAAGACAGAGCAGATCAAAAATGAATGGCTCAAACACTACCAGTCACAGAGTCCCCATGGCACACGGTTCACGGTGATTTTCACACTCCACAGAGATGGAGCGTGGGGAGGACGGTGATCTCCCGGACCCTGCCTGTGATCCCCATCAGCTCTTCCCCACACCGGCCTGTGGAAAGCATCCGCAGAAACCTGCTGGCCCGGCCATGCTCACATTCCAGGGACGGACCCGCGAGGGGCCCGGGAGGAACAGACAGCAGCTGAATGCACTCCCACTCCCGCCCTTTTCTGGCAGGCACTGCCGCTTGGGCCCCTCGCTGGGAAAATGCACCCGTTTCTGCCAGCGAGCCCCTGTGTTTATGAGTGACGGAGCCTTTGCCAGCATCGCTTGGAAGAGGCAGGCAGCGTCTCAGTTTCATAAATACAGCTCTTTGGCATCTGCGCTTGATGGGAGCTGACCGAGAGATGTGTGTTCTTTCGGCATCAATGTGCTCGGGAGCTCTTGGTGTGACAGGTGCTGGTGACACGCCTGCCATCTGAGTGTGTGGACATGCCTGCAAAGCCCTGAGTGTTTGCTGGGAGGGAATGAGTGCACAAACACACACAGAGACACAGCCGCTCACACACACTGCCACTCACAGTCACAGTCACACAAACACAGAGTCTCACACACACACAGTCACACAAACAGTGTCATATACACACATAGACCCAGTCACTCACACACAGTCACACACAGTCATTCACACACAGTCACAGTCACACAAGCACAGTGTCTCAGACATACATATACAGTCACACACAGACACAGCCACACAGTGTCACATACACACATAGACCCAGTCACTCACACAGCCACACAAACACAGTCACACACAGACAGTCACACAAACAGAGACACAGTCAGTCACACAGAATCATACACATATAGACATACAAACAGACACACATACACCCCATCACACACACACACACATACACACACACACCAGCACATGCAGTGTCACTGGATTGTGAAAGTCTAGATCAGGATCAACCTTGCAAAGTCTTGTTCAAATATTTAAAAGTACATTTTTCTAGCCTTTCTCCCCATAAAATTCTTTCTACGCCTCAGGACTGTTTTCTCCTTTGCCTTATGTTATTGGCTTTCTGAAGAAGGCAGCCCAAATAAAAGGCAATCTGTTGCGTTTCATCATAATTGATTGTACCCATCTGTTTGTCAGGTTTCTCAAAAAACATACACATGTCTTGTCCTCAGTATCAACCCCAGAGCCTGGCCAGAGTAGGTGCCTAAAACCTGAAGGTGTTTTTATCAAGATCATTATTTGTGCATTTCTGTGGGTGACCGCATTCCAGAGAAGACGTGTCCGGTTACCCCTCTGGTTGACCCTTCAGCGTTCCCATTGCCCTCAGAATAATGTTCAAACCCTTGACAAAGCTCAGGAATCTGTGGAAAAACTTCTCTCACCCCCAGACCCTGCCCTGGCATCTCTGTTACCTCTCTGCCCTACCAGGTTGACAGACGTTCCTCACAAAAATACCATAATACCAGCCAGGACAGGAACATTGGTCATCCCTTAAAAAATATTGCTTTGCTCATTTTAATGAGTAAGTTGTACTCTATGCTTGATGAGCTTTGTCAATTTTTAAGGAAATGTTATAACTTCCGAGCAATTCTTAGTGTTGCTGAAGAGCACACAAATTGGAGAGGTTTTTAAATATTATTTTTTTATAAACAAAGAAAAATTCCTGAATTAGATGTTAGTGTTTGCTACCCAGTGACCCTGCTCTGTTCTGGACCCAAGAAATCAAGCCTGCGCTAGAGACGGGCTTGATGCTAGGAACCCCATTTCCTTTTTGGAGCATGGAAGACAGTATATTTCCCACATGCTCTTGCAATTAAGTTGTGCCCAGGTGACTGGGTCTCATCAGTGGAATGCAGGAGGAAGCAAGGTACATGACCTGCAGGCAGACCAGGCCATAGAACCCCTTGCATGGTCCTCCTTTCTCCCTCTTCCTTTTTTACTACAAGTCTGGATAGACTGAAGGAGCCTGAATCCCCAAGTTATGACAAGCGACTTAAAGGAAAGTGTTGTGTGAACAAAAGAAATCTTAATTATGACATGAGATTTGGGGATTTTTGTTACTGCAGCATAGCCTATCATACCCTAACTAATACTCTGTTATCTCTTGCCCATCAGACCTGATTCAACAATGCAGGACTGGAAGCCCTCATTCACCCAGCTTCCAGCAGTGCTGCCTGCTGAGGGCTTACAGCTAAATCCTTCCCCAGGCATTGTCTTCAGCCGAGGGGAATTGCCTCTCCAAGGTTACAAAGGCTTGTCAAGAGCAGCTATGTCTGATGATGGATGGTTGAGTGCCTACAAAGGCATGGCTTCCTTGCCTCCACTTGTGTCCCCTCTGCAGAGCCATCCCAGCTCTATAGCTCCCCCTAGGGGCTGTTGAAGCCTCTGTAATAAGTGCCTCGCAGCTTAACTTCTGCTCAGTTCTGCTTCCTCTTCCCTAGTTGATTACTCCCTAGTAACCTTCCTGCATGCAAATCTCTGACAGTCTGTTTCCTAGGGAACCAGCCAGTGACACTTCTCGCAATATGCTGGGATCTCTGTTGTTTGATAACTTTACCTATTCTGTCCCTTCTGCTCTGAACAATTCTGCCTTTCCATACCCGATGAGCCAATCATATTGATCATTGACATCATCTGTAGTTCAAATAGTATGCCCTCCGTCTCTGCTGGTCTTCTGATGGGTGGACCCAGACAGTTATCTCCTCTCACCTGTATCTTCCCCCATCGTAGCATTTAGCCCTGGTATTGTGGTCCTGGCAGAGCTGCTGTCTCTTGGACAGTACACCCACTGACAGCAGATCCGAGTCCTCTCTGTCACCCAGGGCTGAACACAATGCCTCACTGTTCAGTGCTCATCGCAGCTGGAGAGAACAGCACCGTCCAGTGCTTGCTGGGCTCAGAGGCCTTGGGGGAAGCCCACCACCGCAGATAACTTTTGCAGATATCAATTGGGATTTGTTCTTTCTGTCTTGTAAGATTTGGAAAGAATGAGAAGTATTTTTATCTTGCTCGTTACATTATTTAGTTGTTTTTTGGTTTGGTTTATTAAAAATTTTTAATGTTGACGTAACTGCAGGTGTCCCCTTTGCCCCGCCCTTCGCCCACCTTCCCCAGCTCACCTCCCCCTCCCTTGGCCTTCACCACACTCTTGTCTGTGTCCACAGGGTTATGCATATGTGCTCTTTAGCTAATCCCTTCACCGTCTTTATCCAGTCACCCCCACCCGCCTCCCCTTGGGCACTGGCCAGTCTGACCCATGCATCCATGCTTCCGGTTCCATTTTGTTCATCAGTTTATTTTATTCATTAGATTCCACATATATCATATGGTATTTGTTTTTCTCTGATTGGCTTATTTCACTATATTATTTTTATTGTCACCAGCATCTGGGCCATGTAGCAGGACTCTAAGTTTCTGAAGGGCAGCCGCTCTTCCTAGTGTTAAAGAAGATCCAAACTCACTGGGACTACGCTGTGAAGAAAGGGAGAGAGGGAGTGCTTGGGAAAGTTTCCCTTTACATAGAAGAGAATGGAAGCAGGGATTTCCCCAAATCCTGGAGTCCATGGTTCAGTCCCTGGCAGCCAGATGGGAAGGGGCTGGTGTGGTGCCTGAGGAAGACTTGGGCCCAGAATGGGAACCCCTGAGGTGGGGAGAATGCACAGCAATAAGGGTTGATATTTTATATCGTGAAAGTGCAAAATCAGGTTCTATTTATTTTGAAGACAATAGTGTCACATTTCTTATATAAGAGAGTTTGTGGTTGAGAATCCAACCTCAATATGCAAATATTCAAACCAAACTAGAATGAAGTTTGAGAGTGAGAATATTTCTTTAACTCCCTGGCTCCCTCTTTGCATCCTAGCTAGAGGCCTTTGAGATGGGTAACACTTTCTCCTTCACTTCCTTTGTTCTCCTAGCAAGACATTTTTCTAATATAAAACCTTCCCACATCCGGCATGTTATCTGACCTTGGGAGAACACATCTGCGTACATTACTTGGAGGTTGACTTACAACCTGCCTTAGAGTTAAAGGTAGGTAACTTTTTATTCCCTGTAGCTTGATAAAATGAGATTTAGGGATTTCGATGGGTGAATGCTGTTTTCAGATGAAGAAGACAAGTAGATTGGCAGCATCCAGAAGCCTCCATGATATCTGGTATTTCTACCACTTAATCAGTGATGTTGTATCTACACATGTCACCAACACTTGAGCAAACAGTGGTAGCTCTGACTGCTCATGGGCATGAGTGCCTAGGACTCAGGAGGATGAGTTAGCGAGAGCTGCAGACAGTTGTGTAACGAAAGCCGAGCCTCTGGAAATGTGGGGCACTGCCGTCCTTTAAGCTCTACAGAGGGGTCCCTAAATCCACCCCGTGATGCCATGATAATCAAGGTGTCGGGAGGTCTAAGTAAAATGGGCTCTCCCAAGATGCTGTGAGGAAGATGATATTTGACTTCCCCCGCGTGGGCTGGCTTGGCCTGTGGTCTACTTAGGAGTCATTTCCCACCTTTCCCTGCCTGCTCTGCCAAGAGGCTGAGCTGTAAGAATTCCATCACAGGCCAACTTGCACTCTGGGTAGGGGTTAGAAGGAGACATTGGCACTGGCAGAGATGCCAGCAGGAAATTGGGGGAGATAAGGATTGAGAGGTCTATACCCTCAGCTTCTCCCTGGATCAAGAGTTAACAGTAGGGCCCGGCTGGTGTGGCTCAGTTGATTGAGCTTCGTCCCATGCACCAAGAAGTCGTCAGTTCAATTCCCAAGTTGCAGGCTTGACCTCCAATAGGGGCTTCAGGAGGCAGCCAATTAATGTTTCTCTCTCATTGATGTTTTTATCTCTTTCTCTCCCTCTCCTTTCCTCTCTCTCTAAAAAAACAATAAAAACATTTTTTAAAAAGACTTAGCAGTAGGTGTGTTCTTCCGCAGAAGGCTACAGCTCCTGTTGGTGAGCTTGTCTTTCCTCCACTGTAGCCACAGCTCTTTCTGCATTTTGACAACCACTCCACCCATTGCCTGGGCAGCTAACAGAGTAGCAATGGCTCCCTCGTGTCCATAGCCCCAGGGGCCTCACCATGCTTATTGGTTTCCTCTAACCATAACTGCTTTTAGTGTACCAAAACCGTGATGATGTAACACAACAGCCTTAGATTTTTTGACTATAAAAGGTGGATGATAGGGACAATAAGTATTAGTAATTGTAACAGTATTCCTTAGAAAATCTTGTCTTTATATCATATCATATTACAATATTATATTTATAGTAGAGGCCTGGTGCACGAAAATTAATGCATTCAAGGGGGGGGGGCGTTCCTTAGCCCGGCCTGCACCCTCTCGTAGTCCAGGACCCCACGGGGGATGCCTACCTGCTGGCTTGGGCCTAAGTTGGCAGGTAGACATCCCTCTGGCAGCCTGGGAGCCCTAGGGGAGATGTCAGACTGCCAGCTTAGGCCTGCTCAGAGCAGGCCTAAGCCATAGTCAGATACCCTTAGCACTGCCGAGGAGGTGGGAGAGGCTCTTGCCACCACTGTGCTCGCAGCCGTCAGCCTGGCTAGTGGCTGAGCGGAGCTCCCCCTGTGGGAGCACACTGACCACCAGGGGGCAGCTCTTGTGTTGAGCATCTGCCCCCTGGTGGTCAGTGTGCATCATAGAGACCGGTTGTTCCACCATTAGAGTCAATTTGCATATTACCCTTTTTTTATATAGGATTACTTATATTAACCAACCTTGATCTTAAAATAGCTTTATTTTCTGAAGGTTTGTATATGTCCCAACACTCATTTTTAAACTATTAAAACACAGGTGTGTGTTTCTGTAAAAATTAACACATTCCTCTGGATTCTGCCAATTTTTCAGGTCATTCTTTACCCAAATCCAGCCAGCTTTGTTACTCACCATGCTTTCTCATGCCTCCATTAGCTTTCTCTCCTTGGATGCCTTTTCTATCTATCTCTATCTCTTCATACTCAGCTCTGTCTTGCACAGGTAACACATCTCCTATTAATTTGTCAAACCAGCAAGTTTTGAATGCCTGCTTAGTGTTGAATGTCTACTAAATGCTAGAGCCCTCAATGTAAGAGATAATAGGTGCCTTTCCTGAAAGCCCACACCCCTCTCTTCTAGACTCCACCCTCCTCTCTCTTAGGCTCCACCCCTTCTCTCCTAGGCTCCACCCTCTCACTCCTAGGTTCCAGAACCCAGCTCTTCTACTTCCCTCACCTTCTGCTTTGTACTCTGAGCATTACCTTCATGCCTGACTTTGCCACTAGATTATGAGCTTCCTGAATATAGAAAATACATTCGATCGATGCCATCTCCTCCTTAAGAACCACATGCATACCAAGTGAGTAGAATGTGCTTGGTGAATGCCGGAGGAGTCAGACAGAGTCACCAAGACAGATTACCCAGCCAGCAAATGCCCCTAGCAGCTCTTCCGAAACGATAGCCTGGTTTGATGAGTTGGGCTCTTCATGAGCTATTTCAGAGTTGAGAACCACTGGGTTCTGGCCAATTGGAGCAACTTATAATTAAGATGGTGATATTATCAACCTCAGAAAGAGGGCATTTCAGAGGGAGTTAGGGCAGAGAAGTTGCCTCATCAGAGTGGTCCCAGTCACAGAATAAGTTTCAGGCCCCCACCTCCTCAATCCTGCTCCTACACAGAGCCTTAAATAACTACCCAGGACAGCTTTAGTCACTCTGAAGAATTTATGTAACTTTAGATCACATCTAGCCCAAACATCCCTCTCACGCTGCGCTGAGTCATTTGCCGGAAATTTGCCTGGCCAGTGAGGCAGAAATAATGATTTGTGCTGCCTTTTAACTCTCTGTCTCTCTAGCTCTGTTTCTCTTTCCTAGGGGCAGATCCTAATTTGGTACAGAAAAAATAAAAAATAAGAAAAGCATACCAGTCAATTTCTATCCTGATCTAACTGGAGAAAGAAAATGTATATGATTATTTTTAAGGCACAGGTATTTATATTAATCTGTCATTTACAAGTTCTACCCCTCACTTCACACCCTGACCACCATAGAATTGTCCTAACCTGATTGCATCTTGGGGTAAAGCCATCGCCCTGTATTGTAAGAAATGGTATTGAATGTCACTGCAAGAAGGGGATTAAGAATAACAGCCTCTTGTCTGGAACTTTCCGGACCCCTTTCTGCTTTGCTGTGCGGAATAGCTGTGAGTTGACAGAGTCATTGATTTGATTTAGCTTCTGTTAGAAACATCGCAAAGGGTGTCTACACTGGATTTGAGAAAAGTCACGGCCAATGCTTGCACACCATTTGCAAGGGCGTAGGTCTCTGGAAGACACAGTTTTGTTTAACCCTCACTTCAGTTTCCATTTCATATTCATGCCCCTCTCACCCTTTCTTTGTTTTCTGCCTTGATCTTATCTTGGTATTTTTCTGTATCTTTGCAGGCTGCCTAGATACTTTAAGGAAAATGAAAGGGCTTATGAAAAACTGTAACAGTCCCTCTATTTCCACTCATTTGCCTCCTTCAAGGCAGGCAAGACAAGTCAGGAGTGAGGGCCAAGATCTAGGAACACACATCTTGCCTCCTCATATGCAGAGACCAGATGGAGAAGCGAGAAGCAATCTACAAAAGTCCTCACACTCCCTCAACACCCACCTCCACCCGCCAGAATTACATCGCCTCTATTTTCTCCCAAGCATGACTGGTGTCCGGAGGCAATTGATGTTCTTGACCTACTTTCTGTAGGAATGGAGGGTGAGAACCCATCCATCTGTGCATTAAGGAATACCTATGCAGGCTCTTAGCTATTGACTGGCTTTTCCATTAACTCACAATTGAACAGTGAAATCCATTGATTCTGTCTTGGCACCTTACTACGGAGAGCTAAGCTGCACTGGTCACCCTTCCTTATAGCTTACGAGAATCACCTGAAAATCTAGGATCATCGAATGCTAGAGCTGGAAAGACTTCTGAAGTCACCTCCTCCAAGCACAAACACGTATATGTGGCTATTTGCTTTCTAAAACTTAGTTGATTGATATAAGGATATCAAATTGCCCAGATGTGTAAAAAATAGGATGTAAGTCCTCTCACCCCTACTCATACTTCCTGGGATAAGCACTATTAATAGGAGCTTCCATTCATTCATTCATTCATTCATCCATTCACTATTCAAACAATATTTACTGATACCAACTGTGTGTTCAGGATTAAGACAGGGAGACAAAAAGAAAGAAAGATTAGAAATTCAGATGAAAGAAAGAAAGAAAGAAAGAAAGAAAGAAAGAAAGAAAGAAAGAAAGAAAGAAAGAAGAGAAGAAAAGGAAGGGAGAAAGGAAATAACATCAGTTAGTGATAAGTGTGTAAAGAAAACTAAAGCACAGTGCTGAGATGACAAATGAGGTCTTTTCAGATGGAATGTGACCACGTGACAAAGGGGGATGCAGACCCAGGCCCTGCCGCAGGACTGTGCTGGGTGTGTTCCAGAAACAGCCAAAGGGCCAATGTAGCTAATGCTCAGAGGAAGAGGGAGCGTGCACAAGAAGAGATTAGAGATGTCAACCGCAGGCAGGTTTCATAGATCCTTGAGGCACTGTAAGGAAATGTGTTTCTTTTCAAATGCCAGGAGTAACAACTGGGCGGTTTTAAATGGGAGACTGGCACCCTTAATGCCCAAAAAGCTTTTGCGAGGGGAGAATGAGCTAGGGGGATGGCTAAACATTAATTTTTCAAGGAGGCACCATCCAGAGAGAAGGATCACTGTATATGATTGTTTTTGTTGTGTCTATGCTTCTAACGATTTCCTGTTGCATCAAATCCTACAAGAGTATTAGTAGCAATCATACATAATAAAATGGTAATATGTAAATTACCATCACTCCGCTATGCCCACGATTGGGCCAGCAGGAGGTGCAGGGGGCGGGACTCAGGGTGGCCGGGGTAGCTGATTGGGCCAGCAGGACGCTGAGCTCGTGGAGCCAGTGGCGCCGCGAGCTCAGCGGCCGCGCCAGAGGCTTTCGGAAGGCCTGGGGCACCAGCGGACAGACAGCCAGCCAGCTCCCCCGCGATCAAAAGCCAAAGCGGGGGAGCTGTCTGTCTGTCTGCTCCGGCACAAGGCCTTTTGAAAGCCTCCGCCCCGCTGGAGGCTTTCGGAAGGCCTGGGGCACCGGCGGACAGCCGGCCAGGTCCCCCGCGATCAAAGGCCAAAGCGGGGGACCTGGCCGGCTGTCTGCTCCGGCGCAAGGCCTTTCGAAAGCCTCCGCAGTGCCGGAGGCTTTCGGAAGGCCTGGGGCACCGGCGGACAGCCAGCCCGCTGGTGCACCAGGTGCATGATTAAATCATGCACTGGGCCTCTAGTAAAAAATAATAGGCTGGCTTAGCAAACTCAGCAAGATCTACCTCACACATCATGCCAACCCCCGAGTTCATAGGCAGAGCATCCAAATGAGGCAGAGGGACGACGGGAAGGTGACACAGGTTGAGCAGGCCCTCCTGCGTGTACCATGAGGACAGCGCATGCCTGTTCTTTTATGCGATCACTAACAGCTACATATTTTTAAATAACATTTTTTATTTTGAAATAGTTTAAGAGTCACAGGAGTTTCAAAAATAGTACAGAATTCCCATATATCCTTCCCCCTGCTTCCCACCAAAGTATCTTATGTAACCATAAGACATGCCAAAACCAGGGCATTGACATCGATAAGTGACTGTTAACTTGAGTAGACCTTGAATGGATTTCATCTGTTCTTCCATGCTCTCTTTATGTATTTATTTGAATTTTAGAGGACGTTTATTAAAGCTGGGGACAGTGAAAGGAGGAAGGGCTGGGGACATGACCTGGGCTGGTCTGCGGGAGTGTATGTGTAGCGCCAGGAAACTTTATCCCATGTGCTGATCCAAGTAATCGCCACCATCATCCCGGACAGCCCGTCGCCTTGCCACAAAGAGACGCCCTCCGCGGTCCTTTGGTTGTAGCTTTTGTTGTTTGTCTTAGAAATACACCCAACCTGGGCATGAAGAATGCTTCCACTGGTGTTTCTCTAGCATTGGGTTTATTAAAATCTATAAATCCACCTCACACGATGCTTCCAAACGTTTAAATATCACAAACACATAAACGTTTACACAGTTTATGAATGTTCTTCAGTATTTAAACCTTAATTTACCAAGTCCAAAACATTCCAATAAGATCAAGGCTGTCAACTTTTTTTTTTAACTTTAAAAATAAGCCTCTTATTGTTATAGAAACAATATATATATACATTACAGGTATAGAAATTTAGGGGACATTTTTAAATTTCACATTGCTGCCCTCCAGAGATAATCTCTGTTAACATTTTAGTGAAAATCCTTCCAGATCTTTCTTTGTACACATACATGTCATATTTTAACCAAAATAAAATCATAATATATGTAGCCCACTTTATTCAATTAATGATCTTTATCTTCAATTTTAGTTTATTTTCATATAATCTAATACTCAGACCATATACTGATTTCCCAACAAATCCCAAAATGTTCTTTGGAGGTGGTTTGTCCTTGCCAGGATCACACACTGTCTGGTTTTCAAGTCCCTCAAGTCTCTTTTATTCAAGTACAGTTTCCTTTTATTGTTTTTGAAAAAATTGTTATTGTTTAAGAAACCAGGCCAGCTCTTCTGGAGACTACTCTACCCTTCTGCGCTTGCCTAGTTGGTTCCTTATGGTGTCATTTAGCTTGTCCCTATACCTCCAATAATTTCTGTAACCTTTCAAGAAAAGCTTGATCGGGTCAAGATAACCATTTTGGCTCGAATGCATTGCACTGTGTGTTATGTACTTCATGTTGGGCACTTTGTGTCAAATAACATCAGAATCACATAGGCCTGATGGCCCACCATCAGTGATGCTAAACTGACACTTGAGTGAGAGTGATAACAATCTGATCTCTCCATTGGGCTGTTTTGTTTTCCTTTTTATTTTTTTTAAAGAAAAAAAAGGTTTTTTTGTTGGTTTTAGAGAGAAGAAGGAAGAGGGAGAGATAGAAACATTGATGGTTGCCGCCAGTGTGTATCCCGACGGTAATGGAACATGCAACCTGGGTATATGCCCTGACTGGGTACCAAACTGGCAACCTTTTGGTACATGGGACCACACTCAACTAACTGAGCCACTGACTAGAGCTGTTTTCCATATATATATATATATATGATCTTAATTTTTTTTTATTGTTTAAAGTATTACATGTCTCCTTTTTTCCCGATTGACCCCCCCCCCGCCACTCCCACCCCTGAGGGCAAGCCCCCACCGCCCCAGTGCCTGTGACCATTGGTTATGCTAATATGCATGCATACAAGTCCTTTGGTTGATCTCTAACTCCCCTCCCCTGCCTTCTCTCTGAGGTTGGACGGTCTGTTCAGTGCTACCTTGTCTCTGGATCTATTGTTGTTCATCAGTTTATGTCGATCATTATATCCCACATATGAGTGAGATCACGTGATGTTTATCTTTCTCTGACGGACTTATTTCACTTAGCATAATGCTCTCCAGTTCCATCCATGCTGTTGCAAATGGTAAAAGTTCCTTCTTTTTTATAGCAGCGTATTATTTCCATTGTGTAGATGTACACACTCATCTGCTGATGGGCACTTAGGCTGTTTCCAACTTTTAAATTAATTCAATGACCTTGAAAACAGAAAACATCCACACAGGATAATTTCAAATTTTATTTTTATATTTTTTACTAATACAAAAGTCATGATACTAGGGTTTTAACTCACTTCTTTACTTTTTCCTATACTTACACTAGAGACCCGGTGCACGAAATTCGTGCACGGAGGGGGGCATGTCCCTCAGCCCAGCCTGCACCCTCTCGAATCTGGGACCCCTCGAGGGATGTTCGACTGCCTGTTTAGGCCCGATCCCGGATCAGGCCTAAATGGGCAGTTGGACATCCCTCTCACAATCCAGGACTGCTAGCTCCCAACTGATCACCTGCCTGTCTTCCTGATAGCTCCTAACCGCTTCTGCCTGCCAGCCTGATCACCCCCTAACCACTCCACTGTCAGCCTGATTGATGCCTAACTGCTCCCCAGCCAGCCTGTTTGCCCCCAACTTCCCTCCTCTGCCGGCCTGGTCACCCCTAACTGCTCTCCCCTGCAGGATTCATCGCCTCCAACTGCCCTCCCTTGCAGGCCTGGTGCCTCCCACCTGCCCTCCCCTGCTGGCCATCTTGTGGTGGCCATCTTGTGTCCACATGGGGGCAGGATCTTTGACTACATGGGGGCAGCTATATTGTGTGTTGCAGTGATGGTCAATCTGCATATTACTCTTTTATTAGATAGGATAGAGGCCTGGTGCATGGGTGGGGGCTGACTGGTTTGCCCTGAAGGGTGGGGGTTCCCTTGGGGCATGGGGCGGCCTGAGCGAGGGGCCTGTGGTGGTTTGCAGGCCGGCCACGCCCCCTGGCGACTCAAGAGGAGGCCCTGGTATCTGGAATTTATTTACCTTCTACAATTGAAACTTTGTAGCCTGGAGCAAAGCCAAGCCTGCTGCTCGCTCCACGGCCAGCAGCGATTTCTGTTGGAGTTAATTCACCTTCTATAATTAAAACTTTGTAGCCTTGAGTAGAGGCTTAGGCTGGCAACAGGATGGCTTCTTTTGTTACCGAGGAAGCCCAAGCCTCCCTCCCGCTCTCAGTGGCTGTAGCCATCTTGGTTGGGTTTATTTGCATATTTGCTCCTGATTGGCTGGTAGGCGTGGCTTGGCTGGTGGGCGTGGTTTAGGTGTAGCGAAGGTGTGGTCAATTTGCATATTACTCTATTATTAGGTAGGATTATACCTGTCCAGGGTTATAGGTGCCCTTCTAGACTCAGAAGGAAACAGCACCTCACACAGACCTACCAAGGCGATGGGTGTTGGAGTTTGTATTAAAGAGCTGATTTCTTGTCACGGAATGAGACCTGGTGTCATGGGTCTTTCCCGTGGTTTTGTAATTCAAGAAATGGGTGTTTGGTCTGTGCCTTCCCCCATCCCCTGGGTCCTCGGGCTGGTCCATCACCTTCACGCCCTCTGGAATTCTTTCTCCCCCTGGTTGTCATGAATGAGCACCAAGTCTCCTCAGTCCTTTCCTCAATAAAATCCTTTCTTCTCCCAGAAATATTTTGTTTGCTCACAGTTCCACAAATGCGCTGGGTCCTGCCTACACAGAAAAATTCATAGAAACAACACTCACCCACCAATGTCAACTCTCCCATATGCATTACAATGAACAAAAATAAGCAAATGCTATTACAGTCTCTTTTAATATGTTTCCTGAAATCACACATGTTTTTAAGTTTTTGGTGATGAAGTTGCCACCGCTTGGTGAATCCCTGCCCCTGTAAACAACACAGCTTTGTGCTCTGGCAAAAACAAGATGTTTTACTCCCACATTGATATTAGTCAAGCCCCAAGACACGGAGTTAGCCACTTTTAATAATTTGTGATTATTATAACAAACTAGAGGCCCAGTGCATGACATTTGTGCATGGGGGGGGGTCCCTTAGCCTGGCCTACACTCTCTCACAGTCCAGGACCCTTTGTGGGATGTCTGACTGCCTGCTTAGGCCTGGTCGGGCCTAAGCGGGCAGTCAGACATCCCTCTCGCACTCCGGGGCTCTTGCAGTCTGGGACCCCTCGCTCCTTTCCACCTGCCTGCAGTGGAGGCAGGAGAGGCTCCCACCAACACTGCTGCACTCACCAGCCATGAGCCCAGCTTCTGGCTGAGTGGTGCTCCTCCTGTTGGAGCACACTGACCACCAAGGAGCAGCTCCTGTGTTGAGTTTCTGCCCCCTGGTGGTCAGTGTGCATCATAGTGACCAGTCATTCCCTTGTTCGGTCAATTTGCATATTAGGGTTTTATTACACAGGATTTTAATACGTAAAATTACACCCAAACTTTAACCACTTAGAAAAACTGTCAGTAGTCATCTCTCTCTCTCCCTGTAAATATGCAAATGGAGGCATGAATTACAATTTTAAAAATAATGAGATGTCGAGGGAAAAAATAGTTTAAGTGATTCAAATAAATGACTCAGTCTTTACCAGTTGATAAGTATCAGGGAGAACCTGAAACCAGGTCACTCCCCAGACCAAAGCAAGGCTCGATTTTTACGGGAAAGGAGAGGGCTCCCCATCCTGGGGGTCTGCCTGTAGTGCAGTTTTTGTTTGTTTTTATCTTAAATCTCCATCTGCTGCCAAACTGGTGGTGGGTGCGAGAGATAGAGAATGTTCTGGTTTCTCAGGTTCCTTGCTCAGGATTATCGGTACAATCACATTTGAGCACCTGACAGAGCAATTCTTTCAGGAGCTATTTTTGCAAGCTTTGTGGTTTGTAAAGGTTCAGGGGAAGGTGAGGAAAGAGAAAGGGCAGAAAGAGGGGAGAGGAGGCACAGGTTAAAGTGAGGAAAACAGGGGTTCTGTTGTCATTCATTTACAAAGGTCATCCTAAATCACTCCATTGCTACATGTGATTTTACCTGAATTTAAAAGAAGAAAAGGGAATAAGCAGAATGTAAACAATTCAGAAACTTTTGTATAAATGTTTCTTCACAGCAGAAATATTCCCCCAAATGACCTCTCCTAAGGCTAAGGGAATTCATAATTTTAGAAAATGGTAAAAGGTCATAAAACCAAAATTTTTGGTTTGTATTCATTTAAAAGAATCAATTGCCTTCCTGCTAAAAAGGAGAAGATTAACATTTTCACATGGCCTCCCACAACCTTCCTAGCCATGGTCTTATTGCTGTTAGATATATCACTGGGGACCCATCCCGTCTGTTGATCAGGTACTTTGAGGGCACATCTGAACCTGAACTTTGGCTCAGAATGGAGCCTCTCCTATGTTTGTGTTATTTTGTGTATATTTTCTTATGAGCAAGAAATACATAGAATTAAACTTATGTAAACCTCACACTGAGAATAAAAGAAGGAGCCTAGCCTTCTGATGATGGTAAGAAGGCCTCCATATGTAGAGGACAGAAGAGAAGTAGGCAGTTATCTGGTGATTTTGCTCAACAGATCAAATTACACAGTTTGGAAGGCTCAGACTAACCCCCATGCTTTTAAAGACAAAGATGTTTTGAAATCATTTAGGAGATTATGAAAGCACATGCATTTAGGCTTCATGAAGAAACAAACCTAAACAAAACCCCAGCAACAACAACAAAACATTCTCCAATAATCTGCAGGATTTAGCTTTTGTGCAAGCTTTCCATCTAAAGTCAAAGGCAGAGAGAATGTAATGAAATTAATGACAAATGCAGCTGAAAATTTGAAGCAATTTTGTCTGAAAGTGTTTTCAATATCAAAAGTATTTCTGACATTTCAAAACATCAAAAGAGAACAGTTTCCTTGAGGAAAACGTTAGAATTATAACAATTTGGAAAAGAATTGCTTTCAAAGAAGCTCAGAGAGTAGATTGGTGTGTAGGTATTTGAAATGATTAGCAAGAATAATAATTTAAGAAGTGCAGTCCTGGCCTGGCCAGTGTGGCTCAGTGGTTGAGCTTCAACCTATGAACCAGGAGGTCACGGTTAGATTCCCGGTCAGGGCACAAGACCAGTTTCGGGCCAGGGCGTGCAGGAGGCATCTGATCAGTGATCCTCTTTCATCATTGATGTTTCTACCTCTCCCTCTCCTTCCTCTCTGAAGTCAATAAAAAATATGTGTATATTTTTTAAAATAAGAAGTGTGGTCCTGGCCCTCCCAAAGATGATAAATCTTTGGAATAGCAAGAATAGACTACTTATAGAACAAACAACACAACAAACTTAATATATGATAAAGCTAGCTTTTCTGTATAACTCTGTACTTGAGAAGAAAGGCTGATTTAATGAGTAACTTTAGAACCATTCAGTAACAATTTGAAAAAAAAGAAAACATTCACACCTTTTTCAAGAGAAAAGTAAGGCCCTAGCCTTTGCTCAAGCTGCTCCATCCATGGGGGCGCCCTCCTTCCACTCATGTGCCTGGCAAACTCCCACACTCCCTCAACACTTCCTTGCTTTTCCCTCCCGATTTCCTCTAAAAAACACAGAAGTCTTCCCACCTCTCCTGGGTAACTCTCTGGGGCAAACACAGTCTTGCATTGCAATAATGTGCACTCCCCTAAACAGCATGTTTACTCAATTCTTTTCACTTTTGCAACCCCAGCATCCAAACCACTATTGGCCCTAGAGCAGGAGTCTTTGGTGAAGGAATGGACATCAATATATGGGATAATACGCTCACATTATAATTCCAAGCATGAGTTAGCAAAATGTTGGTGAGGAATAAGTTTTTTTTTAAAAAAAAAAATAGATTGAAAATGCATGTGTACAGTTAGATTACAGCTATTTTAAAAAGTATGGCTTTATAAACTAGAAAATAAAAATGTTTGTTAGGGCAATTAAAATATTTCTCATTGTTTCATTATCTTTTCAAATATTTTTTTCTAGTACCATGTCCGCCCTGGGCTTAACATAACCTCATAGTTGTTAGAATGAGACTATTCCTGTACTTAGCTTCCTGAAACACCAGTACAGTAAATATCAGAAAGACAAAACAGTCCATCACTCTCCAATGCAGGATTTATAGTTAATAGAAATCCCTAAAATTTTAGATACTGCCATGAGATCAAAGGTATAGAAAGCATCAGAGCAAAGCTTTGGGGAGGAGTTCCCTGGAGAGATTTGTTTTTTTCTGGAGAGAGACCCATTGTCTTGCTCTGCTTCTCCATCTTCCTCCTCCTGGAAGCATGAAGGGCATCAGAGGGCAAACATGGGCCCCTGCCTCGAGGCCGGCAAGGCAGTAGCCCTTGATGTCGGAAGCAGGTGGTCTCCAAGGTGTCCACTCTGGTAAAATTCCGTTCCCTGACATTAGGAGACACAGGCAGATGATTCCTGATTTTCAACCGAGAAAGTAAAGCCAACTGTGGAAGGTGCTCTGAGCTGGCCCCAGAAATCTTGAGGAAAAGAGACGGCCAAAGTAATTGCTGTGCTGAGATGAGCCTGGTCTCCCAGGGTTTCTAGGGACAGGGGATACATGAGTTCCCCCATAGAGAGAGAGAAGGGGTGGGCATCAGCTGAGATGGAATTGTCCAGGGTCCTGTCCAGTAGGGTCAGCTGGAGGGTAAGGAGACCTCAGCAGAGAGAAGCTGGAAGAGGGGGGACCGGGGCCATAACACTAGGTGACCAAGGGCTGACAAAGGCGTCTCCCTTTCCCACGCAGATTAATTGGGTCTGCTTGAATGGAGGAAACTGGAAGAGAGGGTCCCAGCTGAAAACCTCCGCGGGGTTCTCCAAAGCACGTTATGGGAGAAGCTTTCACCAGTGCAGGGATCAGAAAGCACAACGACCAGGCGCTCAGAGAGAACTGTCCTCTTCTGACCCCCGAGGCTCCCCCGCTTGAGGGTAATAACACTGTTATTACCACGGAACTCACAGGACCACGCTCCCTGCTCCCAGAAGCAGGTCCAAGATGGTGGAGGGAAGAAAACATTACACAGACTGATTATGGCATTTTGGTGATTATAAGACACCATACTTCTGGCCCTAACTGGTTTGGCTCAGTGGACAGAGTGTCAGCCTATGGACTGAAGGGTCCCAGGTTCAATTCCGGTCAAGGGCAGGTACCTTGGTTGCGGGCACATCCCCAGTGGGGAGGTGTGCAGGAGGCAGCTGATGGATGTTTCTCTCTCATCGGTGTTTCTAATTCTCTATCCCTCTCCCTTCCTCTCTGTAAAAAAATCAACAAAATATATTTTTAAAAAAGAAAAAAGAAACCGTACTTCTGATTGAGAGTGTTTGCTACTTAAAGCAAATGTTGTACTATTTCCTAAGAGTGAAGGGAAAAATCAGGAGCCTGCAGGAAAAAGATTACCACGGGCAAAAGATGACCGCCACGGGGCAGCGTTTAAAGGACGGTGGGAGATAAAATTGAACTTGTGTTTTGACTCTAGTCCACACATTGAGCGTGTTCAATATATGTCAGTTGCATAAGGAAAATCGGTCCTTCTCCTTTCTTAGTGGCCCAGGCATCAAAAGAAGTTGTCCAGGTGGAAAAGTTTGTTCGGTTTTGATTTTGATTTTAAAGGTTAGTTAAACCCTCATGAGCCACAGGACAGCCTACCTTTCATAAGCCTTCGGATGAGAAAGCTTGGCTCATTGAACATAAGGCATGGAAGGAAACTCATGTGTCTGACTCCCCCCTTCTACCCCACCCCCATTTTACCCATAAAATGTAGCATAGAGAGTTTCAATGACGTGCCCCCACCCCACTGCTGGTGAATAGCAAAACAACTGACATGCCCCACTTCCTTTTCGGATCCGCTTCCAAATCTCCACAGTCCGCTACAGCTACGCCCCCGGTCGGAACCGAGTCTGGAAATAGAAGAGAAGTGGGCAGTTCTAACCATGCTGATCAGAAGACACGTCTTCTCCAAGGGACTGTCAGAGAGGCTCGAACCAAGCAAGCTTTAGGGAGCTGAGCGTAGGCAGTTAATTGCCTTCCTCTAGAACTCATTAGTCACCGTCCTTGTAACCCGAGGCTGTTGGAAGCACAGCTTGGGCTGAGTAGCATGGATCCGGAGGGCTTTAGAATGCATATGTCCAAGGGAACCTCTCATCCAGTTTAGCAAGGTTTCCCTCTAACAGGCCTACCGACTTTCAGAGGCTCTCTTGGTGTTTAGTTCAAAACAACAGAACACCTAGGATTACCGAGAAAGGATGTTTTTATTGGCATTAATGATTCCCTAATAGGTCTCCTTCAAATGAGCATGAAAATGGAGCTTATTGTGTATGTAAGTGGATTCCTGGGGTGAAATTGAGGAGGCTTGCATATACAGGATGGAAGAAAGGATTGTGAGTCTCAGAATAGCCCTTAGCTATCTGTCCCAGCACCATTAGAGGTACCCCTTGTGTTAGGATAAAACCCCTGTCATCCAAGGATTCTGGGAAGATGCAAACATCACCCAGAAATGAGACATGAGCATTTCCCAGTGTCCCTTAAGGAGATGGCATCGTGGAGAGAAGTGACAACCAGGACAGAGACCTCCAGCTGGGGTTCGGTGGGGGTGGGGCACATGAGAAATATTCTGTGGGGAACATGGTCTCAGGACAGACTGATCAAGCCTGCAGAGAAGCGATGGGAGGCAAGGCAAGCAGAAAGGAGGCAGGAAGCTGGGGGACAGGAGGAGGGTACCAACCAGCTGACAACCCCACAAGCTCATCAGAGGCAAAGTAAATTGGTTTTTGGTTCTTTCCTTCTCTGAGATCCTTCTAAAATTTCATGGAATTCTAAGGAAAATTCTTATACAAAAAAATACATATAAGGCCTTATATTTAATTTTAATAAACCAGACCTTTGGTTAACAAATATTTACCAAGTATTTATGCCAGGAGCTGTGCTGGGTGTTGGGATAGGATAATAAAAGAAACAAAACTTTTATCCCAAGGAACTTAGAGCATGAGGAGGAATATAGACAAGTCAGCAGGGACTGTAATTACATAAGACTGTACTCCTCCACCATTCCATATTGTACATTTGTCTGTCTGCCATCTGCCTCACAGCTTAACAAAAAGGAGTGAACTTCTAACAGTAAAAAAATAGGCCATTTCCCCCCCCAAAATTCCAAATGGTACAAAATTGGTCTAATATACACTAAGCTGCAGTAGTGGTTTGATCTGCCATTTTGAAACAAACACAACCCAAACATTTCACAAAACCCTGAACTACAAATTACAGGAATCAGACAACCATAGGGGTGGGGGAATTTCACATAGACCTCAATAGATGTCTTTTCAGAGATTTGAGGTAAACATTGGTAAGGGCGTGGTGGGTTCAGGCTGCTTGGAGGCAGGATATAAACCTAGACACCATCTCAAGGTTCCTTGTTTTCTCTTCGAAGAATGAGCAAGAACTTTGGTTATTATACAGAAATTCTGGAAGGGGCCTTTTCTGCTGGTGCTGGCGTCTCCTGAGCCTTTATGATGATTTATTGCACATATCTGAGAGTGACACTCAATTTGTCACTGTTCTGAACCCACAAGGCCAGTGTTTTAATGAGGTCTTCATTGTTGCTGTGTGGGTGGGGAACGTGGGAGCCGAGTGCTGTGTTCTCAGCCCGATGGAGCACTGTCCAGTCAGGTAGGGCTGACTCCAGCCATTAGTCTGAGTGACGCTCATTTCCTCCGCTGGCTGAACATCACTGCCACGCCCTCAACAGAAGACTGGCTTCCGTGCTCCATGGCCATTCTTGGAAGCAGGAGGCTTATCAGTATCCATTTCTATGTGCAGTTCATATGTATTGATCCCCGACATGGTGCCTACTCACTGGGCATTTTTCCCAATGTCGAGAAGGTAGTGTTCACATTAGCAAGTGGCCAATATCTGCTCTCCATGCTTGGCATTTACACAGCACTTTCCTATAAAGAATTGAAATTTTCACATTTCAATTACCCCATTTACTCTTAAAGTTGATGTTTTCCTAGATCTTTATGAAACAATGGACCCAAGACCACCAAAGATTCCATGAAAAGGGTAACCTTCGCAGAAATAGTTTATTGAATTCACTGTAGTTGTGTTTTCTCTCCCTTCCTTCCTGCTCATCCTTTGCACAGAGGTAACCAGGGCCTTTGGGGCTTCCTGCTCTTAGGGATTTGGGGAAAGCTGAAAGCAAAGACTCCCAAGGCATGATTTTTCCCCAGTTTGTAAATGCCAGAGTTCTTTAAGAAGATAATGTTAAGTGTCCCAGAAGGAGAGCACAGTGATGGACAGTTTTTGAGGACAAGGAAGGAGAAGAATGATTGCCCAAGGCTGAGGAGAAGAGGTGACTCAGTTCCTCAAGTAGGTCTGGGCTTTGTCCCTCACAGGAGCCCCTCTGCAGGGATAACTGTGTAGTTCCTCTAGGTGGTTTCCCCTTGCCTACGTGTGCCACAGAAGATGCTAGGCCTAAGGAATCAGATGGTGTCTCCATAGTAACCAGTGGGGTCTGCAGTGGTGTTATAAAAAACGCCAAGTGAAGTCAGTCAGACAGAGAAAATACCACATGATGCACTTATATGTGGAATCTGAAGACAAAACAAACAAAACAGAACTAGACTCACAGATACAGAGAACAAACTCATTGTTGCCAGATGGAAGGGGGGTTGGAGGACTGGATGAAAACAGGGAAGTGATTAAGAAGTGCAAATTGGTAGTTACAAAATAGTCACAGGGGTGTAAAGTACAGCACAGTGATATCCTATATAATAAAAGGCTAATATGCAAATCGACCGAACGGCAGAACAACCAGTCGCTATGATGCACACTGACCACCACGGGGCAGACACTCAATACAGGAGCTGCCCCCGGGTGGTCAGTGCGCTCCCACATGGGGAGCCCTGCTCAGCCAGAAGGCAGGCTCATGGCTGGCCAGTGCAGCAACAGTGGCAGGAGCCTCTCCCACCTCCATGGCAGCACTAAGGATGTCCAACTGCTGACTTAGGCCCACTCCCCCTAAGCCGTCAGTCGGAAACCCCTGAGGGCTCCCAGACTGCAAGAGGGCACAGGCCTGGATGAAGGACCCCCCCCTCCTCCAGTGCATGAATTTTGTGCACTGGGCCTCTAGTAGTCAATAATATTCTAATAACTGCATGATGCCAGGTGGGTACTAGAATTACTGGGGGAATCACTTCATAGATTATAAAATGGTCTAATCACTACACTATACACCTGAAACTAATATAAAATAATACTAAATGTCAACTGTAATTGAAAAATAAAATAAAAAGAAAGAAAATCCCAGGCCTGTTGACTACCTGTTAGAGTGGGAGGAAATGGCAGCTGAATAATGTCTGAAGTTGAATTTTCAGCCCTTTCAGAGGTGGGTGGTACTCCGATTCTGAATGAAAATTATCTGGAGGAAAATTATGAAACACAATTTTTCTTACACAACTATGGTTATAGACTAGGATTCATTCCTACTATACTAACAATGAATATAACTTTTTAATTTTCAGAATTGTTTCCTTACCTTAATTGATTTATGCCTTAGAATAAGTATATGGATGAACATGATTATTTCTCTTGCTTTACAGATAAGGAAATTGAGATTCAGAGAAGTTAAACAATTTGCCTAAGTTAACACAGCCAACTAGTGTCAGAGTCAGGAATCAAGGTCAGATCCATCTGCCCCTAAATTTCATATTCTTTTCAATATTTCAAGGTGCCTTTATAATAGGAAAACTAAAATTGCCACTCTCTTCTTACCTCTATTTCTCTTCTTATCTTCGTTATCACTTTCATCTCTCACCTGGACTTTTGCAACTGTACTCGCTGCTCTCACAGATCCTGTCTCACTGTAAACACTATCCCATAAAAGCAAAAAGACCCCTTTTAAAACCTAAATCAGTTCATTTGACCTCTGAATTCTGAACCCTCCAAAGGCTTCCTCTTCCACTAAAGGATACCCAAACTCCTTATCTCCGCCCACGAGCTGTCAGTGACCCTGCACATCCTTGGACCCTGTCTCATGTCCCTCTCTCTAAGTTGGATCTGCTTAACTTAGCTCCAGTTACACCGCATCCCACTGAGGCCTCTACACACGCTGTTCCTTCTGTTGGTAACTTTCTTCCCCAAACACATCCTCTGGCCATCTTTTGTCAGAAGTCTCAGAGAGGACTCCCTTGCCACCTATCTAGAATATCCTGAACCTCAGCTCCTTATCTGCTTCCTTCTTTGGATGTATCACAATTTATGATTTTTCAGTTCTTTGCTCTATTACTTGATTGAATTTGTTTCTACAACAGGATGTATACTCCCTGGGAACAGGGACCAGGACAACCTTGTTTGTTCTTGTATCCCTGGTGCTGAGCACTGACAGGAGCACCTAGAAACTGCTGGATGAATATGTGTTGACACTCTGCAGATCAACAATGGGTCAACATTGGTGTTGAGGTTACAGGACACTTGGATCTTGCTCCAGATTCCATCACCTGTCTAAAGAAGAATGCCATAGACAGGGATGAGGGTTAGTCATAGCAGACTGAGGGTCCATTAAATACAGAGGGGGTGGCATAACTGGACTACCCTAGACTGTGGACTACCCTTGAGTTCTTGAGCATAGATTCTAGGGAGTTCTGTTATGTCAAATCACATGGCTAAAAGTCACACTTCCATTTTATGTGGAGTGACTGACACCTAGGCTGAAACCTGAAGGTCTGTCATTTCTGACCATCTGTTCATGTCTGATCATGAGTGTTATGCCTTTTGGCATCTTTGTACTAATTCAGGGATCCAACCCTTCCCTGATCTGGGGTGTGTGTGTGTGTGTGTGTGTGTGTGTGTGTGTGTGTGTGGTTTAGCCTTTAACCATTATGACAATCAGAATCAACTGAGTCTGTTCTGAAGTGGTTTGCTGTGACATGTGGCCAATGAGATTATGATGATTAATGCTTTTAAAATCCACCTTGGCCTTGACTTTGTGTGGCTCATGAAATCATGTTTTTCAAGCCAAATATCTGGTGGGGAAGGGGAATGTGCTTCATAACTGGTTCTCATTGGGTAATGCCTAGGAGAGCTTTCTAGTCTTTTTAACTCGATTACATGCCTATAGATGTTCAAACTTTTGTAACGGGCCTGAGTTAGAAAACTATAGGAGATATCACCTCTTCCAATGACAAAACTTGTTTAGAAACATGGTGCTTCCATACAAGGGAATGTTCTCAATGATAAACAAACAACATGGGTAAATCTCAGAAGTTTCACCCTCAGAAGCAAATGAAGTGTGATTCCATTTGAATGATATTCTGGAAAAGACACAAATGTAGGGACAGAAAACAGATCAGGAGTTGACAGTGTTGGAAGAGTGAGTGGAGGGCAAGGAAGACTAATCACCAGAAGAGGCATGAGGGAATTCTCTGGAATGATGGGCGTGCTCTGTATCTTTATTACGGTAGTAGTCACACAGATAGCTGTATGTCTGCTGTGGTAAGTTTTATGTGTCAACTTGGCTAGCCTGTAGTACCCTGGTATTCAACCAAACACTAATCTAGGGGTGTTGTGAAGTCACTCTGTAGATGTGATTAACACCTACAATCAGTTGACTTTAAGTAAAGGAGATTGTCCTTGATGATGTGGTTGGACCTCCTCCAATTAGTTGAAAGGCCTTAAGAGCAAAAAAGAGGTTTCCCTGAGGAAGAAGAAACTCTGCCTCTCAATCACAATATCAACTCCTGCCCAAGAATTGCCAGGCGGCTGGCCTTCCCCAAGGGATTTTTGAGGCAATTTCTTAGAATAAATAGCTTTATATATTTATATGCATACACACAACTTTTACATATGTATGCATATCTATATAATTTTTCCTAATGGTTCTGTTTCTCTGGAGAACCCAACTCATACAATGTGTTTATCAGCATGTATAGGTATACCTAAAAATAGTACATTTTACTATGTGTAAATTATACCACAGTAAACAGCAAGAAAAAAACTGATTCAGAATACTAATCAGGATTCTGTTTTGAGCTGGCCAGAGAAAGTGTGTCTGTGTAAATGAATGTGAGTCAGCATGTAGGTGCCTATGTGCCATGTGTGCCTTTGCAGGTATGTGTGTTTCTGCAAAGAGTGTGAGGAAGGTGGTGAGTTTTTTTGGGGAAAAAAATCCTTAATCATGAAAGTGGAGTGATAAGAAGGATTTATCTATCTGCGGCCTGGGCTGATTATGAAGTTGTCCCAGAGTTAAGGAAGGAAGCCCACTGATGAGTCCTGACACCTGGGTAGGGAAATTAAATGAAAAGGAAACTATTACTCATTGACTATTCCCTATACACAGATGCTGTGCCAGGTGGTTCATTATAAACAAGGTGAATAAAACATGGTTACTGTCCTCTATGTGCTCACAGTCTAGGGGAGACACATATTACCAACTCCGGAAGTAACCATAACCCTGGACACAGAATGTTCTGAGAAATCAGCCAGATACAGAAAATTCTATGGACTGTAACGGAGGGATATCAGACTTGAGTGGGGAGGTCAAAGAGGGCTTCACAAAGTTGCATATGAATTGGACCCAAGAAGAAGGAATAAGATTTTGAGAAGCCGAAGAAGAAGATGAGGGAGAGGGTATATGGGGAGGAGAAAAACAGTAACAACAACAAAAAGTACAGAGCCAGGAAAACATGGACGGCAGGAACCGGGAGCTCCAGCAAGGCCACAGAGATGTGAGGAGGATGAATTCGATACATATTTGTTGAGTCCTTCCTGTGGGCCACTTCGACCAGAATATAAGGTACATGTAAGAGAGGAAAAGACTTAACTAGAGCCCTAACCAGTTTGTCTCAGTGGATAGAGCGTCAGCCTGCAGACTGAAAGGTCCCAGGTTTGATTTCGGTCAAGGGTATGTCTCTGGGTTGCGGACACATCCCCAGTAGGAGGTGTGCAGGAGGCAGCTGATCGATGTTTCTCTCTCATCGATGTTTCTAACTCTCTATCTCTCTTCCTTCCTTTCTGTACAAAATCAATAAAATATATTTAAAAACAAGACTTAACTAGAAAAGGGAAGGCTAAGGTATAAACACAGGAAAGACAACGTTTTAATTAGAAACAGCTTTAAAATGTTCCTTTTGAGAAATGAATGAACCCAGATGCGAAATGGGTCACCCTGCCCCTTAAGATCTAGCTGGGATTTACACAGGCCATCATTCCACACCCAATTAAATGTCTAATATCCTCCTCCGGAGGCTTGCTCATTCCTGGAGTGCTGCGTCACCCTCACTCTGGCTCTGATTTTCTCCCACTCTCCAATCATCGTGTTCACACTGGGTCTTGATCTGAGTTCATATGACTCATCCACGCTCCTCTAGCCAGCCCTCCTCATCTCCTGGGCTCCAGCAGCTTTCCACTCCTTCCACTCATTTACCAACAGAAATCTTTCCTTCTATGGAGAGTGTTGGGGAGGCTAGAATTGTCAACTGGCTGTACATCTAGCTTAAGAAAAAATCATAATGATGACAATTGCCGGGAAGCAAAATCTCAACGGATTCAGAAAATGCTCCGGAGAATGGCAGTTTTGCAGCTTATTTTATACGTTGGAATCAAAGGAAGAGATGGAAGGGTGGGTTCTACGAAATCCATTGGTGGTAGATGAAGGGGTCAGGAGAAAGCAAAGTGGGGAAATCTCCAGGATTGGATAAAAAGTAAAGGAAAGGGACACATACTTTTGCACTGGGGGCTACAGGATGGTGAGCAATTACATTTGCAGCACAGAGAGATGGGATGCGGGAAGTAAGATAACTAGCAGGGCTCTGGTGGTCTCTTTTTCTGGTGGGAGATTGTGCCCTGAAGGGTCTGGAAAAGAAGATCACTCTGACATTTCAGAGGGGTGTTATCTTAGATGCATAAAAACAATAGACAGGCTCACATGAAGTCAAGGTTGACCTTTGTCAAGGAAGCTGCAGGCCCAGAATGTGACTCCCGCCATGACCTGTTCTTAGTTAGGGATTTCGATGTCCAGACTATCCTATGTGGTTCCTTTAGGTCTCTGAGTTTGTAAGGCCCACTCTGCAGGCCTCCTCTGAGCTTGTCCAGTTTCGCATGTGCCCCTTTGCTGGTCCACATGGCCATGTGGAAGAGGGAAAGGAACCTGGCGTGGAGCTCAATGCGCTCTCAACAGAATCTCAAGCAAATCCCACCCCACGCCTCTGGGTGAAGGCACCCAGAGATTGTGAACAGGAAGCTGCTGGCACCCCTTGGACTGGAGGAGCAAAATGTCTAGGCCTCTGCTGTGGTTTGGACCTGTGAGACCTGTGCTGGAACCCAAACTGCTATCTATGGAACTGCTGGTGTGCCCAGGTCTCTACCAAATATGGCAGAAGACATGACTTCCCCCTCCCCCTGCTTGCCTCCCATGGACAGAATCTGCCCACATCCATTCTGTGGATAGTCTTCACCCAACCCCCCCCCCCCACCCAAACTCAGTGCAGGGCCTGCCTAGGTATATGCACACCCTCATTAACGTTCCCCTCCCTTGTCTGTCTGCTCCCCACCTCTCCCCACATCTCTGTGATGGGAAGGTGGCTGGGAACAGATGTAGTTTATTTTCTCCATAGTTCTCCTCTCAGACGGCAAAAATGCTTACAACTTGTTTTGGTTTAATACAACTTCAAAAGATTACAGTTTCGTGCTTTGGGATAAATATTGAATTAGGAATATGTCCTCGGGTGTGAGGATAGGAACATGTCAGGATAATCTTCCTCTTCTGAATCAAATATTGTATTTTCAAGGTAATAAAAGCAAATGAAAACGTATAGCGTGGCTCCCCTGATGTTCTCTAAGCACAAGTGCCTACTCCAAATACGAATGACAGGACTGAAAGCAAGGTATCCTCCATCTTCCATCCTCCGCTACAGCAAAGAAAACGCTTCCAATTCGAACGATTTCTGAAGTTAGACAAATAGAACTCAGAAAAGCGTGCGCACATTCTTGCCTATTGCAGGTCTTGATAGAAGAGATGCAATTTCCGACATCATTTGAATGCACAGGCTCAGAAGATTCAGGAACTGGGGAGTACCCTTCCGACAAGGTCGGAGTCAGTAGCTCCTTTATTTTCTTTCTTTCCTTTTTCTTTTTTAAAGAAATCTTTATTGTTGAAAGTATTACATAAGTCCCCTTCCTCCCCTCCCCCGAGGTCAGTAGCTCCTTTAACACTGAGAACCAATCGCAGGACCGGCCATTGCCAAGGGCCCAGGGGGGGCCTGAGGCCTGTGTGGGCAGAGGCTCTGGAAGAGACAGAAGTGGGGCAGAGCGCAGGCGAGAAAATGGAAAAGCAAACAAGGATGCTTGGGTAGCATCAGCAGCCGCTCCAGGTGCATTTTGCAGCCTCAGCTGTGAGTCAGCCTGGCCGCTAAGGATCTCTAACAGGTGGGGCAGGGCCGGCTGCATATTTCGGTCTGCACGCTGCCCACATCCAAGCTCGTGATTCTGCAGCTGTGCCTTCTGGCACTCATCTCAGAGGTCGCTGGGGGAAATGGGGAAAAGTCACTGTAGTATCAGCATATTAGTTATCGCTCCATGTCCTCTTGGCTTCTGAAAATAAGACTTGAATATTTAAGTGGAGAGTTTTGCTAATCAATCTGAAATGCCTTGCTTAGCAAAAGAAATGGGGCAAATGAGTGGCCTCTGAAATGAAACTGCGTTTCTTATCTCTGAGAGTGAGGAAGGCCCCCTGACGTCTGGGTTATAAATGTGGGCAAGTCTCCCCCTAGTGGACAAATGGCTTCACCTTGCACTGGCAAAGACAGCCGCGTAGGGGGTTAAACAAACAAAAAAATTCATAGAAAAGGGCCAGAAGAGGAGAAAACGGTGGAGAGGAGGTAAATGTGTTATTGTCACATATTTCCATCTCGATTTCTAAGGTTGTTGTTTTGTGTGTTTTTTTTGTGAAAAGGCAAAACTGAGTTGACATTTTTGCACACATTTGAGAATGTTTACTGCTCCTTCGTGTGTTTGTTATTAATATGACTCCGGGTCCCACAAGAAGGAAGAATAAGAGCAGATAAAACAGCATTTCCTAGGACTGATTTGGAAAAGCCTAGAGTCACTTCCAAGGAGGCACTGTGTCTGGGGACAAGCAAAGAGGTCCGTGGCAAATAGTGATTGGAGAAAGATGATCCTGTTTTCCTCAACAAAACGAATCCTGATGGCCTTGCCCTTTGAACGGGGCATGTCAGCCACCTCACTAGGCTCCCTGTGACGTTCTCCCATGAGTAGCCTTGAGTTAGCGTCCCCTACCAAATCTACCTTGTTTGAGCCAGCAGCCAACACTCTACGCTTCTGAAAAGACAGAGTCACTTTGGCTTAGTGGATAGAGCATTGGTCCATGGACTAAAGGGTCCCAGATTTGATTCCAGTCAAGGGCATGGGCCTCAGTTGCAGGCTCAATCCCTGGCCCTGGGTAGGGCCCATGCAGGAGGCAACCGATTGATATGATCTCTCTCACATCGATGTTTCTCTCTCTCTATCTCTCCCTCTCTCGCTAAAAAAATCAATGGAAACTTATCCATTATCAAACAAACCAACAAACAAAGACAGGGCAAGTCATCCAGTTCCTAAATTCTATGAACAAAGACCCTGAGGGGTTTGTGACCAAAAAGAGGTGCATGGTGCTGTTCTAGAGCCTCCCAAGTCTTCACAGCTCCCCAAACCCTCCCAGTTCTCTCTCAGATAGTTCTGTTCCCTGGATAGTTCTTCCTTGTGTCATAGACCACAGGCTGCAGAGCACCAGTCCCCCGGGGAGTCCCTGAAGTTGCTAAAAAAATTCAGAGCTTTCAGAAGAGGATGCTGGACTTCGGAAAAGCCAGACTTGCCAGAAAATCCTAAAGGAGCCTAAATAATTCACTAACTCAAGAGAAACCCAGGAGGCACAATGCAAACTTATTGGCTCTAAGGTGTTCTTTTGACATCAGAAGAGACACAGTAGGTTAAGGAAAGTCTGGGGAATGTGTTCAGAAGATAATCAGTGGGAAAGAATGGAGATTCATTCCTTTTCAAAGCAGGTTTTGATCTTGACAGAGGGCAGAGGCAAGTTGCCTCATTTTTATCTTTAAATTATCTGGAGACCTGCTTTCCAATGGCTAGAGAACATGGCCAATGCGTTTGTCTTTTTGACCAAAGAAACACACATCCCAGAACAAAAGAACAACATTGAGCTTCTGCTGCTCAGCGACAGAGAATTTACAGAGTGTTGTTTGAGGTTCTGGGGTTAATTAAACACTAAATGTTATCTGAGCGTAGCAAGCGAGGGAACAATTTATTTTCTATGAGATTTAGATCTAGTCTAGCCGACAGTAAATTGCAAATGTTACTGCGGTGGCCAAGTTCAAGGGTAAGAATGGAAGAGACTGGCCCGGACAGCCCGGAGGTTTTCTTACTCAGATGAGTACGATGCTCACTTGCAGGATGCTCAGATCAGCAGCATCACCCTTTCATCCACCCAGTCTCCTGCATGAAGTCCGTTACAATCCTGGACCACTGGCTCTCAATGGGAGGGAAATGTCAGTGCAAACAGAGGCCATTGCCTGAGGAGAAACCATGTCTCAGAAGATGCCGGTGTGGACGGTGAATGCCTCTGGGACATGGCTGGTTGCCTGCCTAGCAGCCATATCTCTGCTTCCTGACCACTGTAAAACAATGTAGTTTGGAAACCATAAAGGAAAACAACAACAACAACAACACATTGGCCAACTTTGTTCCAACTAGGAATGATCAACTAGATGGCCCAATTCAGGCCACTGAGATGTAAGCAGAAGTTGGGGAAAATTTCCCAAAAGGTGCTGAGTCAGCTAATATGTGCCTTTTGCCCTTGGCCTTTTCTCTTCTTTCTTCCTGGAATAGAGGCAAGTTGCCAAAAATGGTTGTCCACTGGAGACATGCACGGGGATCACATGTGAGTGATGGCTGAACAGAAAGATAGATGTTGCTTGGGCCCTTGGTGGCTTCATGGAGCCATCATACCAGCCCTCACTCCCTGACTCCAGTCTTTTTGTCATATGAGAAAAATCACATCCAATTAGCTGCCAATTGTTTTCTCATACTTTCAACCAAATGTAATTCCTATGGCTTCAATATTCCTACTCTTCTCATGGTTTAAGTTTACATAAGGCTCTTGAAATTTAGATGTAAAAATAGAGAAATATGATGAAACCATGGTTTTCCTCTCTTGATTACAAAATGGAATTAGAGCCCTGGTTGCTGTGGCTCATTTGGTTGGCCATGGTGCTATGTATTGAAAGGTTGCTGGTTCGATTTCTAGTCAGGGCATGCTGGGCTCAATTCCCTGGTTGGGGGTGGGGGGATGCAGGAGGCAGTTGATAGATATTCTGCTCTCACATTGATGTTTCTCTCTATCCCTCTCCCTTCCTCTCTCTCTAAAAATCAACAATAATAATAATAAACCATATTCAAAGTAGAGCAGAGAATTAAGGAGCATGAAGGCTCCTGAAATTATGGGTATAGAAATGTGAATTACACAGAGAAACATGGCCCGTCAGGAAAGTCTCTGTGGTTTGTTCTAAGAAGCTAAGCCTCAGGTCTATATAAAATCTCCGCTGCTGCATGCTATCTAACTCTCTGGGCAAGTTGGCAATGTGTGTAAATAAAAGTAACCGCTTTGAAAGTTGGTCCTCATTGCTATCTGGTGTGTGAAACGTGGTGATTAACAAATGATCCTGGGCCACTCTTGCCAATCCCATGCTGGTCTTGTGGTAAAAGAAATTGAGCAATCAGAGTTTGTGGCTCTCTAGGAAAAGGAGGGAACTCAAATTGTCAGGCAAACCATGCCAGTGAGAAAGCAGTGTCTCCAAGAGACAGACTCTGGGCTCTCAAAGACCACCCTTCAGGGGGTACCAGGGCCCGGTAAGTTTAGCCGTGGGGCTGTGCGGTCTGAACCATCACTGACCTGTCCCTGTGACTTGTTACCTGTACTTTTTATTGGCAAAATGTTAAAAATCTAGGAATTTCTTCAGGGCTTATCAGTAAGTAGACATAAAAGCTGAGAGCTTGGTCATAATATAAATGAACAAATTTGTGGTTTTCATTTCCGAAGTTGAATCTCAAGCTTTTATTGACTCGGAAGCAAATGGGTAGATCACTCAATGAGATTCTAACCTGGAGTCTGAAGAGCTTTTGACTTTAATCCTGCAACAGCCTAAATCGAGGCAGGAATGGGGTGGGAAGATGTGTTTCCTTGAGTGACTGTGAAGAAGGTGAGAATCCCTCTCTCATCAACTTTTCTATATTGAATTCTGGGTCCTGGGAAACAGCACAGCTGTTTATTCTTTTAAACACCAGGAAGTCTCGGGTCCCAGCCCCGGGTCAGGAGTCAGGATCAAATCTCAGCTGTTGACACTTCACACCAAACCACTGTCCTTCCGAAGGTCGTCATGGAAGCACTGGTTTCTCATGGAGCCACGTCGGTGCTGCGCTTGGACTTCTGAACTGGTCTTGCTCGAAGGGAATGTAATCAAGTCCCAGAAGGATGGAGCCTCTGAGAGAAAGAACAAAAGGAGAATACTATTTAGTCAGCACTTTCCACAGACCAGGCCTTCGCTAGTGTTTCACATGTTTTAGTGCAATTAATTCTCCTAACTGTCCTAGGAGAGAGCTACAGATATCCTCATTATCCTGATAAGGAAACTGGGGCTCAGAGAAATGAAGGAGCAGGCCCAAGGCTCCACAGCCAGAGGTGAATTCAGATCCGTGTGATTTGAAAGACTAGGAACTTTCTACTGCCCATCATTGCCATGGATTTCAGAGTCTGGGATAAACTCCCATTAACTCAGAGAGGAAGAGAGAGGGAAGCAGGAGAGAGTCACCTGCCCCAGCCCAGCCAGAGTGGCTTTGACATACAATTTAGTCCCACGCTTCTCATGGGCAGGTGAGGACATGGAGGCCCAGGGTCTTAGACCGAGTTCCTGAGAAGCAGGCCCTGAGATGGAGACTGTGTGAGGGAGCACACAGGCTCAGGAGGGAAGAAGCTAAGCCCAGATGTGGTTCGGGGTTGCCCAGCTGCAGCGAGCACCATGCGTGTGAGGCCATGGTGGACGGCCCAGCCCCAGTTGAGTCTCCCAGCAGCACCACGTGGAGCAGAGAAAGCCAGCCCCACGAGCCCTGCCCAAAGTCCTGACCCAGAGCCTCGTGGGCCATCTCATGGTTTCTGTCTTCAGCCAGCCACTAAGGTTTGGGGTGGCTTTTTGGCAATAATGGATTGCTAAACATCTCCAAACCCTGTATCAGATGGGGGAAGACCATTTCCTAAAGCAAAATCTGGTTGCTGTATATTTGCTATTGAGGAAGAAAAAATATGTTAGTCACTGGGAGACAAGACTTGAGCCTGGTCCATAGATCTGCAGCATCGATTTCCCCAGAAGCACATCTCACTACCTTTGTATTCTCTCAGCCACTTTTCCTGAAGTTCAGCTTCCAGGGAGAGAGCTCTGGCTGAGCCTAGCCAGGGCCAGAGGCCCATCCTGGCCCAGGGATGAGCATTGGACAATCAAATGCTTGGTTCCAGGGAAGTTGAACCTTCAATGGTGTGACATGAGTTCCATGCATCCTGTAGAAGGCACCCTGAGGTGTAGGCTGCTGCATCCTCCATCTCTGAACCTCCACCCTGCCTCGCTCTTCCTTCTGAAACCCAGTTATGTGACTTCCTTACAGATTCCAATTCTCCCCTCCAGTGAATTCCTTTAGTGCCTGCCACCAAAGAGCCTTAACTGGTACATAAACATTGAGAGAAAGTAGCCTCGGACTATAGTTCTAATTCAGCATAGGAGGTCCTGGGGCCCCAGGACGTTTAAGGTCATTGCTCCAGGTGGGTAGCCAGGATGAAGGCCCAGACTTTCTGGCATCTAGCCCAATGCCTTTCCTCTATTCCAAACATGAAGCAGGCATCGGGCTAGAGTTTCCATTTTTCAGAGGCAGCCAATGAAGTCCAAGTCCACAGAGGGAGTGTTACCCTCTTCAGGAACAACCTGAGCCCCAGATCCCAAGGGTGGGCAAACCTCAGTACTGAAGTCTTCTCTCAGGCAATGCTTTCTCTGTGGCCAAAAAACCTAAACTATGCCCCGAGTTAAGTCGTTGACTTATGTTTCGAACCAATAGCAAAGAAATACATTTGCATCTCCCTAATTCACTTATAGAATTAATGAAAATCTGGCTCACAACAAATGTATTAATTAATTCGTCCTACTCAGCAGAGGTCTCAGCAGTGAGACAGGCTCTGGAGGGCATTCATGAGATGCTCTTAAAACCCACATATTGGTTTATGTTTTTAAACTGAATTAGAAACTGGGATTGTACGCGCCTGAAGCCTATATCATTTTATTAACCAAAGTCATCCCAATAAATTCAATCAGAAAGGAAAAAAATAAATTAAAAAATAAAAACTATGAATCTATTACTCATGAATTTAGTTAAATTAATCAAGCAGTTTCTTCTTCTCTCTCTGTCTTTCTGTCTCTCTTTCTCTCTCTCATCCCTAGGTTACAGGTGTCTTTCTCTACATTCTCTGTTGAAATTATTTCTTTATTTCTCCTCTTGATATTTGTCAAAAAGAAATGACCTCAACACTGAAAACTTCTCTACTTTTCACAGCATATACCAGGTATTGTTGTTCCCTCTAGCAACACGCCTTGTATTTTATAGACTGGCTCTTGGAGTTTTTCATTGCTGAACTTTTATAGCACTCTCACTCTGGCAATTAAATATAGTCCCTTGCATTGTTACTTCCCACCTGTGCTTCAGGATTACATTTTCACGGACGGCAGTAAATCTTTTTCCTTTTTTATATGCCTCATCGTTCACATAGAGTTGTAAGACAGGAAGATGTTTTTCATTCTTTCATTTCTTCAACAAATATTTATGAAGACTATTCTACGTACCAGGAATGGTACTCAGCTTAGAACTAACTGAGATGAGTGTAACCCCGTTCCTGCTTTCAAGATGTGAATGAATGATTGAACCCCCCTCTCAGTCTCTATATAAATGTTCCATCACTGAGAAGGAAAAGTAAACCATTTGGGGCCTCTGGACCCTGAGGCACATGCAAGTGACACATTCTAAGAAGACGATTCACACAACTTGAACAAATAAGTAGAAATACTCAGTCTTCTTGAGCATCATAGAGGTTAAAGGACCTGGGCTGGGAATCTGAACACATGAGCTTTGGTTCCAATTCTGCTAAGACCAGTTTTGTAACCACAGACAACCCGTTAAACCACCCTTAACTCTGGTAGCTGAAAAACTGGGAAGATGGACAAGACATTCTCTTAGTTTCCCTCCAGTTCCAAAATTCTATGAACAAAGAACAAGGTAAAAGTCCTCCAGGGTCTAACGGGAAAAAAACAGAATGCAATTAGGAAAGTTAACCTTGAGGGTAGCTGTGAGATATGGTTCCCCTTCCTGGGAGCATAATGGAATATGGAATTTTTCTCAAAGGGCAGAGGTTAAAGCCTTCTGGTTAAATGAATTAAAAAATAAATCCTCACAAATTTCATGGTGCTTGCTGTCAGCATCCTAACAAAACCTTTGAAAACAAGTAAAGGAAGGAAAGGAAAGAAAATGGAGATAAATGGGCTCTTTTCTCTCTGGAATATCTATCGTTACATAAAAGAATTTTACTAGTCCCCAGAAATGTAGTCTTTGTTTCTGGAACAGAATCAAAAGAAATGAAATGATGGTAGAGTAGATTTGCAAAGTGCCCAATTAGACCGACAAATTTACAAATAATTTTTCCCCAGCCCAGGACTGCCACTTGGAGACACGGAATGCATTTGCTATTTTCTGAAGCACATTAGAGTGTTAAGTTAATGAGACACGGGGATGAATAATATGTCAACATCACAACAAGGCTGAGTGACAAAGTCATGGGATATGAGGAAACCATTTTTGGAGCAAAGTGGTAACAGCTGCAATGAGGCCCAAGATAAATTGTGCGGGATCCATGTAGCTCAGGGGACCCATGGGGAATACGTTTTAAAAAGCAGCAGCAAAAGTGGAACATGAGCTTGTTTTGTGTCAAAGTCCAAGGACCAGGGAAACGTACGGAGGACCCCAACTTGGTTTAAGAAAGCAGCGCCTGGCTCCGGGCGTGCAGACGATGTTCATCATTGGGGCATCACACAGAGAATGAGTGAGCAGGAACAGAACTGGAACAGAAGATTTCCATAATGCTCTCTTACTACTTTTCTCAAAGTTCCGTGTTCTTCCTTGGAAATATGAACAGTCCCCCAAGGGAGCCCTCACACAGCTTTGGAGGAAAGCTTGAATTGGGTCCAGACAGGCTAAAGGCAGAAAAATCAGAAGTCGATGCCCAAACACGTAGCTTCGAGTGTGGACAGCGTGAAAGATGGCAGGGGTCCCACAACCTCCGACTGTAAGACCATGTATTCTCAAATATGCAAAACTCTATTAGCATGTAAGTGAGGCAACAGAACACTACACACTGATGGAATTGGATTTGAGTTTAAGCAAACGTCAAGGTGGTTAGGCTTTTTAAGTAAAGTCAGAAAATTTGAGAAGATGACTCCCCCGGTAACAATAGCTCAGATGCCTCACCCAGACATATTTCATGTCTGCTGGCTGCATTGACTTTTGGGCTTTTCTGTTTGTAAAGCGGCCAGCCCTGAGCTGGGGGGAGACTTACCTCACCAAACCTCAACAAGGGTGGATATATCACATCTGGATCTGGGGATGAATTAAAACGAGTGCACACAAAAATAAAACACACGGAATGAGAGGATCTTCTCCAGAGCTCTGCTCCGATGGGATGTTTTCAAGTAGCAGACATGGAAACCAAAGTGTTCTTGACATGAGCAAAGAAAGGTGAGCTGAGTCTTGGGGATGGATGGATGGATGGGTGGGTGGATGGCCAGGCCAAAGCATCACCCTTGAATCCAAAACACAGCTGCTCAGTGGGTCTGGAGAAGACACACGTGACACCAGACACCTGAAAGCATAGGAAAACAGGGCAGTCAAGAAAAAAAAGGTATATACCGGTGACTGAGGTATATAGCCTATGAGATATGAGCAGAAGTGCAGGCTCTTTTCAAGCCTGTCCCCCAGAATCTCCCTTGCGTCCCCCTTCTCTGTGCTGGGTTCCTGTGAGCACGGCAAATTCTGAAACAGGAGAGCCAGCCTGGGTGGCTTAGTGCTGCTGGCCAACTACAAACGCTCATTGCGAACTCTGTGTGAGTGAGAAATAGACTTCGCCGGTCGTTTTTCATTGAGCCATTTTGCATTTCGCCATTTGTTTATTACCACAGTTGGACTTATTCTAGCAGAAAATCTCTCCAGCATTAAATATAAAAGATTAAATGGAAAGCGCCATAAACACATGGATAATAACTCCACCGAAGAGATTTATTTCCCTCACCAGTATCTAAGCATCAGCAGGGTGCTGAATTTAGGCAGATTTTATTCTCAGGTTTTTTTACACTCTCTATTTTGGCATTTTATATATATATATATATGTCTTTTTTTTTTTATTTTTTGCAGAGCTATTCTCAGTAATTGACAGGACATTTGCCTTGAGCACACCTTATGTCCATAGGCAGACAGCGCTGCAGAGCACATGCCAATCACAGGCATAATGACTCAAGACAGCGGAGCTTACATGGATCGCCACACGCCCTCCTGGAAATCTTTCTGGTGCAAGTCACGCATGTCTACCGAGCAGGCAATGTGACATACTTCCTCACTAACACAGAGTAAATATACCAGCGGCACATTCCGCCCACAAGGCAGAGACCCATGGGCTTGGAAAGAGGACTTGGCTGTCCCTCCTCCTCCGGGAATGCACATTCCCAGGCGGTGCCCGCTGGTGCGGCCAGGAGCTCTGTCCCCCTCCCCTCTTGGGTCACACTTAGGACAGGGGAGGGACCAGGGTCTACAAATGACCTAAGGGTATTGCTTGTCGCCCTGGGAGCCAGTCTCCATAGCCTGCCCTGAAGGACACAGGAAGAAAGCTGCCCACTGAAAGCCACGGGATTCTGAGCAAGAAGGCCCACCCCCCCTGTTGCCTCTGCTACTGCTGCTGGTGTCTTGATGGACAGCTGTGTTGATGCTCCCTTGGTACCATCCCAGGCTCTGAGACATCAAACGCGCTCCCCTCTGTGCTCACGCTTCCTCCCCTGTGTCCCTCCGCACAGAATCCCTTATGGGGGACTCTACCTCCTCTTTTCTCCATTTTCCCTGTACTGCTGTGGGATCCTTGGGGGCAGGGTGCGAGTCACGCCCATTTTTGCATAGTCTAGACTTAGCTCAGGGCCAGCAGGCACTTACAGACTCAAAAGGTGGTAACAATTCGTTGTCAGCCTGGAGCGTGGCAGATTTCTTATATGAATCTCCCCATTCTCAGTGTAGGGCCCAGATCTATGATTGCTGAAAAATCAAACAGAGCTCAGAAGATTAGGTTTACGTATAAATAACAAAGAGAAATACTGTGAACTTGCTCAGTAGGGTGGCATCCCCCTGGGAAGTCTCTGGCTTCTTTCCATTGCACCCGCTATTCCCCTGGCTGAGAACACCGCCATCTCTCAGCCCCCAGACCTCGGAGCACCCCACCCTCCCATCCCTCCATAACCTGCCCCCAGAATGACCCACCCCCAGCACCCACCTGATTCAGAAGTAGTTTGTGCGTCTCCATTGGCTGCAGATTAAGGCACAGACTCAACGCATCATATGTTGTGAACACCTTTCACAGCCAGCAACTTCCTGGCTGTGTTTCTAAAAAGTACATCTTCCCATCACTGGAATCACTTTGCCTCTCAGGATCTCGGCGGCCATGTGGCCATAGCGAGATGGTTGCCACCACCCGAGAACACACATCAGAACTTGCAGAACGGGTGTCAGCAGCTTGGAAGGAACCCCAGAGACACAGGGAGCCCTCCTCTAAGAAACACATCATCAGAGCTCGGGGTGGCACAGAGGACAGCGCTGTGCCGAATGCCCACGTGGCTCAGCATGCTGAACGTGATGCTACTGTAAGCATTCTTAAAGCAACTCATTTGGCTTTTATTTTCCTCCCTCCTCATGCGTGAGAATGGCACATGATGTCTAACTAATTCTTCAAAAGCCCTGCCAATGAAATACGTATTTTGTGTCACTGTTGAGCTGGCTCAGATCTTTTTCTTTCTAAATGGAGCATGAAATAATAGTGCAGCTTACCGTGGGTGGCGCTTTTCGATTTGATTGAAATGGAATCTATCAATCTAACCCTATTCATTCTTCATCTCTTCCCGTTACCCTATTATAGCACACTAATCCTCATCACTAGTGATTCCTAAATCAGAGCAACACTTTTTTTTTTTTTGGCCTTTATTTAATCCATTTACTCTACTGGAATTTTCTGATCACTTATCTCTACCTGTTGAAATTCTATCCATTCTTTAAATGCCAACTTAAATGTCACCTCCTCCATGGACTCTTTCCCACATCACTCATTCACTGTGACCTCCTCCAGTCTCCATCTCCCGCATGGCCTGGACTTCTGTTACACTTCACACACAGTATGTTCTTGTGAAATCTTCCTATGGCCTGGGCACAAAGGTAGGCACTTTGGTGTATGTTGTCCCAGGTAATCATCACAACAACCTTTCGAGGTAGGAATTAGCCTCCATTCTTCAGGTGAGTTTCACTGAGACTTCTAAAGAGCAGTCAACTTAGACACTTTCATACATTTAGCAGGTGGTTAACACAGGTCTTTTGGCCCAAATCTTATCATTGAACATCAGCTTCTTTTTTCCCATATCCTGCCCTCCCCATCTACATACTGAGTACATTGTGTTGAATTTAATTGAATGTGAAATGCAAAATACCATTCAAAACCATATTTCCTTGATAGCAAAGTCCAAAATTTATGTGGAAAACAAACTAAAGTGTTTGAAAATACACCTTTTCATTATTAGGCTGATATTCTTTGTTAAACTTCATTTGTTTAAGAAAAATGCGAGTTACGTTTCATTGTAAGAAGAGAACCATCATAAACTTAGCCTCAGAAATGCTGTGGTTAGTTTTCTTGTTTCTGTTTCTTCTGTTGTTTTCTTAAACAGTAATGAAGAATACTGAAAATTTTACCACAACCGCCAGTTTACATTCACAGTATTATTAAAATACAAGAAGTAGAATTCCCCTTTCTGCTCTGGGGAATAGTCAGCTATAGAACACATAGAAAGCATCTCCTTGCAAAGAGGAGAAAAGGACTTGCCTTTTCCCAGACGCAAGAAATAAGAGCAGCCAGTTAAATCTTAAAATCAAGCAGAGCTGAATCACAGTTCAAGCGCTCGTTAATTTTCTGATCTTGCACAAACTACTGAACTTCGTCAGAACATCAATATCCTCATTCATAGAACAAGAGTCAATAACAACAACATCGTGTCATTTTAGGACCAATTGGTAATGGCATATAAATCAAAAGCATTATTATTATGATTGTTATTATTATTAAAGCTGTTTATTGATAAAACATTTGGCCATATCCAAGAGGAGACTTATGATATTATTTGATCTCTGTTTTAAAAACAAACAAACAAATCGAAAACCTCTTTCTGCTATGTAGAGAACAGATTAGAAGGGTTCAATAATTGGGTAACCAGAAAAAAATGGCATAGTTTTCCAAATAAGAGACTAAGGTGGCCTGTACCCGGATCATCGAAGCCAAGGTGTTTCAAGTGTCTACAACTGAGACAATTTCAGGAGATAGGGTCCCTGTGATTTGGTGTTGGGATGGTTGTGAGAGGATGTGAAGCAAAAAGAATCAATCATAACCTCTAGGTCTATGACTTAAACATCTGGGTAGATGGTAGCACCACTAATTAAGTTGGGGAAGACTGAGGGGAAATGGGAAGTAGGCCAGGTTGAGGGGTGGGAGTAACATACAATCCAACTATAGAACAAAAGTCCACTTTTAGACACCAACAGTATAGTTTTCCAAACTAGAATTCACATTTGTATCTACATTTGGGGTGACTCTCTCTGTTTACTAGTACACTCAAAATATTAATGTAAAATGTTGATCCAAGTAAAGAATGTTTTCTCCTCTCTTCCCTTCCCACGGAGGCGACAGGAAAAGTCGCAGAGATCTTATTAGCTTGATTCCTTCCCAGAAACCCTTGGGGTTTTCTTCTCCCTCTTATGATCATTGATTACCTCAGCAGTTAAGGCAGCCATCTTGACTAAATCTTGAATTTCTTCCTACAGTTTTCCCTGCAGAAGGAACAATTCTGATGCAGAAACTTAGGTCCGCAGAGTGGGTTGGCTCCTTTGTCCTCGGAGGCCGAGATTCCTTGTAGGGCCTGGAAAATTTGATTGTATCACCTGTCATGCCAAAGCACTGCCCAAACTCATACCTTCTTCTGCACCCTCTTAGGATCCCTTGCTCAACAAAACCCACATTGTTTTGTTTGACAAACTCTTTCCTGATTGATTTATGAACATAAATTCAATTGTTACCTTATGGTCACCATAATCACGGTTGCAATTTCGATTATACCTTGCATTTACAATAATCACCATTCCCAAACTGCATCTGAGTGTCCGAACCTTCCCCTCCCTGAAATTGTCCGAGCGGAATCGGTCTAGATGACTATGATGGATGAGAGGTGGAATGGGATGACCCCAAAATAAACTTCCTTAGCTCAAAGTCTGTGTACTTCACATTTAATATTTTGCAGAAAAGCAACAGTATTTGCTGCGCAAATGGCTGTTCTAATTTACGGAAGTTTTATAGTATCTCCCAGATTTAAGTTGACCTAGAAAGCCAAATAAGCAGAAATGGACTCGAATTTACTGGGGAAGAAGCGATCGCTGCCATATTTCCTGTGATGTTGTCTGGCGTGGGTACCGAGGACATGTTTTAAATGAACATCTGTTAAGGAAGTGGGCTGCTGCAGTGGGAAAGACTGCAGTCCTGGGTTATTGCCTTCATTCTGGTACTAAAGGAATTTAAACAGGACACCTCATATCTGAATGTCTTAAACACCTTCTATGCAGGATAAAAGGCTTAACTTAACCCAGGGTTTCTCAGCCTCTGTGCTACTGACATTTGGGGCTGGATGATTCTTTGTTGTGGGGGACAACTCTGCTCATGGTAGGATGTTCAGCAGCATCCCTGGTCTCCACTCACTACATGGTATTAGCACGCCCTCTCCCCTGGTTTTGACAGCGATACATGTGGACACGTGTGTGAGGATATTGATAAAATAAAATGTTTTTTAAATATGTTTTTATTGATTTCAGAGAGGAAGGGACAGGGACAGAGAGAGAGAGAGAAATATCAATGATGAGAGAGAATCATTGATCAGCTGCCTCCTGCACGTCCCCTATTGGGAATCAAGCCCACAACCTGGGCATGTGACCTTGACCAGAATCAAACGCAGGACCATTCAGTCCACAGGCCGGAGCTCTATCCACTGAGCAAAACCAGCTAGGGCTGCTTTTGAGTTTTTAATGGTTGAAACTGGGTGATGGATACCTGTAAATTCTTTATACTATGCTCTCTAGTTTTGTATATATTTCACATTTTCTAAAACTTTCTGTAACTAAAAGGCAGATTCTGTCAGATAAGCTACCAAAATTACAGAAAGGCACATAAATGTATGTACATACATTGCAGTCCAGTGAGCAATGAAACCAGCCTAAGAATGCAGGAATCAAGATCCTAGAAAGATGGAAGGTACACTGAGATAAGCAGCTGTTTATTTATGTTGTTTTATTTGAGGTTTATATTTTATTTTATTTTTAATTATCCTTTAGGGCATTTGCTAATTCATGTTATGGAGCATCGGGGCTGAATCAAAATCAGTGGACTGAACACATCAGTCATCCCTGTGCAGTGAAAAATAAAAATGTAGAGTTCAGGGGTACCAATGTGACAAGGACATGAGGGACCAAGATCCTAAAGGAAAAAAGGCCACAGAGAAGTGAGCCCCAAGTGTATGTCACTTTCTCTTGAAGCATCTGTGGTGTGCGGAGGGGATAGGGGTAGAGGTGCTAGAGGGTAAGAAACAAAGTCGGAAGCATCGTCCGAGAGGCTAAAAGCTAAACAGGAATTTGGGCAGTCTCATGGTCCTGAGGAGACTAAAACTGGAGTTGAGCCTGCTAGGGAGGTGAGACCCTTACGAATATCCTGGAATTTCACCTGAGACCCAGCTCCCCAAAGAGCTACTCCCGAGGGGTAAGGGCAAACAGAAAATGCATGTGCCTCACAAAGCCTAACCTCGTGGCAATTGCTGCTTGTCTTAGATGAGCAGCCTACATCCATCTGCCTGCCAGGAAAACATTAGATCCTCTCCAGAGGAAGATAAAATCTTCCAAGCCCCATATTGTTTTCCATAGATAATGTCTGGCATTTGAATTAATAGCATGCCAGGAAACTGGACCAAATGACTACACGGCAAAAGAAAAGAAAACATAAAATAGAAACAGACCATAGATTACCACAATATTGAAGTTGTCAGACATGGACTTTAAAATACATACAACTGTTGTGTTTAAGATGAAAAGATAGATAAATTCTCCCATGAAGTAAAATATCTAAATAGAGCATTAAGTAGAAATTCTAGGACCAAAAATAATGAAATACTAAAATTGAGAATTAAATAGATGAGTGTAACAGCAGAATAGAAAAACCAGAAAAGAGGATTAAGCATCTAGAAAGTAGTCAGTAGAAAATATCTAGATTGGAGCACATAAAAAAGGAGGGATGAAATAAAAAAGGGTAAGATTCAAATAGAATAATATCTAAATTTTGTAATTGGGATCTAGAAAAAGTGAAGACGGAATGGTGCAGAAGAAATATGCAAAAAAAAACCCCACAAAAACTGGCCAAGGATTATCTAAAATTTATAAAAAAATAGAAAGCTACAGATTCAAGAATCTCTTAAACCTACATAAGATAAATACAGAGACATGTATATCTAGGCACATCATGATAACAAAGAGAAAATCTTAAAAGCTACCAGAGGAAAAAAGACATAGAACATTTTAAAAGAAGCAATAAAACCGATGCCAAAATTTTTAATAGAAATAATGGAAGCCACCAGACAGGAGAAGGACATGTTTACAGTGTAGAAAGAAAATACATGTCAGCTTAGAATGCTATACCTAGCAAATTATCTTTCAGAAATGAGGTAAAGCTTTTTTGACCAACAAAAAACTGAGAGAATTCATTCCAGCAAGACTCTACCAAAAAAAAATGCTAAAGGGAGTTTATTACACACACACACACACACACACATACACACACACACACTCCTAGATGGTAACAAGAAATGGATAGCACTAAAATGGGAAGAATGTTGGTAAATTAAATAAATATTCCCTTTTAAATCATAAGTAATGTCTAATGAGGGTTCAAATAAATACAGAATGAAATGAAATAGCAACCATAGCACAAAAGGTGGGAAAGGATATTAATAGATCAAAGTATTTTGTGATATCCTTGCATTATCTGAGAAGTACTAAAGGTGTAAATTTAAGGTAGATTCTATTCATTCAAGAATGCATTATAGGCTACCACTAAGAGAAGCATAAAAGAATATGTAACTAAAAAGCTAATATAAATATAAATAAAATTTAAAAATACTAGACTGATATAAAAGTAGGCAAGGAAAAAGAAACAGAAATAAGATAGGACAAATAGAAAACTAATTGTAATGGTATATGTAAATTTAAATATGTCAGTAAGTACACTAAATGTAGATAGACTAAATTACCCAACTACAAAAACTGGAGGAAAAATAATGTCTTACAAGAATATACCTTAAACATAAAAACACAGAAATTTTGAAAGGAAAAGACATGTCATGTAAACTTTAATCCAAAAGAAGCTGGCTCTCTCTGACTGGGTGGCTCACTTGTTTAGGGTATTGTCCTGATACATCAAGGTTGTAGGTTCAATCACAGGTTAGGGTGCATACAAGAATCAACTAATGAATGCGTAAATAAGTAGAACCACAAACAGATGTTTCTTCTCTCTCCTCTCTCTCTCTCTCTCTCTCTTTCTCTCTCTCTCTCTCTCTCTCTCTCTCTCTCAAATCAAGAAATAAAAAATTTTAAATAAAGTAAACAAAAAGAAACTGGTATTGCTTTGCTGAGATTAGACAACAAAGATTTTAAGGCAAGGTGTGTTACTAGGGATAAAAGACATATTCATGACAATAAATAGGATGTAAGCTAATAATTCAACAGAAACATATTGTAAGACATAAGTTTGTGTGCATCTGTTACCAGAGATATATTATACACCTGTGAAAGTGAGCAAACTGTTCCTATATGTGGCAACACAAATGGATCTCATAGACATCACGCTGACAGAAGATTCCAGGCACAACAGAGTATATCCTGTATAACCTCATTTATGGTAGACACAGCTCAGAAGCAGACAAAACAACGCTACAGTGAGGCGAGTCTGATGGTGATTTCCTTTGTGGGTCCAGCAGATGCCAACTAGGAAGGGGCTCAAGGAGGCCTCTGGGTGTTGGTAATGGTCTCAATGTTGATCCAGATGATATATGGGGTAGGTATCATTTAAAATATTTATGGAGATAGACACTTAGGGTTTCTGTACTTTACTGGGTATATATTATGTTTCTTGTTGGTTTGTTTGTTTTTTTAACTAAAAAGAAAAGAAAAACATATCTTCAGAAATTCTAATGTGATCCAGGTTTGAGAACCACAAAATCTGTCTTACCAGTTGGCTGGTGTTTGTGCTTTATTTTTTAAATATATTTTATTGATTTTTTTTACAGAGAGGAAAGGAGAGGGATAGAGAGTTAGAAACATCAATGAGAGAGAAACATCGATCAGCTGCCTCCTGCACACCCCCTATTGGGGATGTGCCTGCAACCAGGGTACATGCCCTTGACCGGGATCGAACCTGGGACCCTTCAATCCTCAGGCCAATGCTCTATCCACTGAGCCAAACCAGTTAGGGCTCGTGTTTGTACTTTAAACCAACTGCTGAATGCAAGGCCCCACCTCCCAACTGCATTCACTGCAGCCATGGCAAGCAGCCACTGGGCATAGCAATGCTGATGGAGAGCCCTCACCTAAGCATAGGTCTAGAACCCCACCCCTTCTCTGACCTGGGGAGGGCAAAATTTCTCTTTATAATAACCCCAATCCTTGATATGGGAGTTTTATAGCCTTCACTCCACCCATAGAACTTCTCCAGAAAATACTAGACTATATCAAACATATGCCCCATTCTATCAGTTCCTCTCAAACAAGCCTCAGCTGCTTCCTCCCACGAAAGGCAGAAACCTAGAGTTCCAAGTGTGTGCTACTAACCCACTACAACTTTCGTCTTGCCCAAAGCTCTACAGCTGAAAATGCCAGTCTTTTCTCCTGTCCACATTGACCCCTTTTCTTGTTCCTGGTCGCACATCCCTATTGCTAATCACTCACATCACATTGGGAGTAGGTAGACACTTCTGATCATAACACAAAGGTGTGGGGAGACTGTCTACTTCTGACCACAGGTATTGTATGCTTCATCTACGGAGCAAAGGATTGGGGTTATTATAAAGAGAAATCTTGCCCTACCCAGTTTGGCTCAGTGGATAGAGCATTGGCCTCTGGACTGAAGGGCCCCAGTTTCGATTCTGGTCAATGGTACATGCCTGGGTTGCGGGCTCGATCCCCAGTAGGGGGCATGCAGGAGGCAGCCAATCGATGATTCTCGCTCATCATTGATGTTTCTATTTCTCTCTCCCTCTCTCTCCTCTCTGCTATCAATAAAAGTATATTTAAAAAAAGAAAAGAGAGAGAGATAAATCTGGAAAAAATGCCCCCTTGAGGACCGTTTAATGGCCAATGTGTTTATTTTGTGAATGTAGGAAGCATTGCAAACTTTAAATGGCTTGGACTGGTGCGGTGATTGGACAGTTCTGGCCAATCTTCAAACACATGCTTTCTCTTTCAATTGTAAGCACGGAATTACAGCAGAGCTGGACCCATTTCCTCCAGTGATGTGATTGATGCGCTGACTGATGCATATATACGCTGAAGGTGCCACTGGGTTTTCTCTTCCTGTGCCTGAGGACAGGGAGGTTTCCTGGAGGGGAAAAAAGTGCTTTGTATTTCTGCTCAGGTTCACTTATTTATTTATTTCCTTTGCACTATGATGAATTGCACTGTGTTTTGGGAAATTGAAATGGTACATGTTACAATAAAAGAACAACGGAGTGCAGGAACACAATTTGGGAAGCAGCTGGAGCATCTCAAGATAAAAGGGGGAAAGAGAAGTGACAGAGTGTTAAGAAGAATTAATTTCCTCTTCATCATCTAAACAAACAGAAATGGATCTTCCAGGCTCCGTGAGGGGAGATGAGTGTTTGATAGCGCTCCTGTTCAAAGGTGTTCGGTATGATGGATAGATACCCGCGCTCCGCCCAAAGGGAGCATTGTGGTCCTGCGTGAATGATTTGTTTTTCTGTGCCTCAGTTTTCAAATCTGCAAAAACAGGGTGATAAGCACCGAAATAACCCACGCAGAGGGCTCCTCTGCACAGTCAGTGTTCTAAGCACTTTACATATATTACCTCACTTAATCATCACGACGGGGTGGGTGCTCTTATGATCACCTCTGCCTTACAGAGGAGGACACTGAGGCACAGAAGAGCTAAGTGACATGCCCACAGCCACACAGCTAGAAAGCAGCAGAGGTGGGATTCAAGCCTAGGCTGTTGGGCTCAGTGTCATGTTCTCTTAGGCATTAAATTCTACTGTTTCTCTTTTAGGTTTAAGCCTGTCACTTAAAAGGCTCCCCTGGGCCCTACTTGCCATGAGGATCAAGTCCCAGCTCCACCGCATGGAATAGATGACTTTCACAACGGAGCCTGTTCCTACCTCTGCAATCTTCCCTCTCCGGACACCTGGTCACCTCAGCACTTCACCCACCGGCCTAGGGGATTCTCATCATGTGTTCCCTGGACATCGTGGTGCCCTCTTACCCCTTAGGCCAGTGGTCGGCAAACTCATTAGTCAACAGAGCCAAATATCAACAGTACAACGATTGAAATTTCTTTGGAGAGCCAAATTTTTTAAACTTAAACTTCTTCTAACACCACTTCCTCAAAATAGACTCGCCCAGGCCATGGTATTTTGTGGAAGAGCCATACTCAAGGGGCCAAAGAGCCGCATGTGGCTCGTGAGCCACAGTTTGCCGATCACGACCTTAGGCTCTGCTCTTGCTCCCCTGTCTGCCTGAAGTGCCTCTCTCCACCGACTACCCACACCTCTGATCAGTGGGCTCCTCTGCTTCCTTCAAGTCCCTGAAAACTATTACCTCTCAGGAGTTTCCTTAACTTCCCTGGCCACAGGTAAGTCGCCTACCTTTGTTCTCTTAAAACATTACACTTCTTCTGTAGTATTTATCACTCGGTATTATACTATTTGATGTATGAATCTGTCTGGATAGAGATTATTTCCTTCTCTACCAATCTAAGGAATTAGTGAGCACTGTGTTAAGAAGGATTCCGAGGTTACATGTGAGTTCAACAGGAGAATGCTAAGGGCAGATTTCACAGGGCAAGGACCTTGTCTGATGTTTATACTCTGGTATCCCCAGTGCAGGCCTGCCTCAATCTGAATACACAGTAGACACTCAATTACTATTTGTATAAGCAAATGATTCGTTGACAATCTGCCGTAGCGAGGGAGGTGAACGGGGTGACATTCATGGCAGGTATTTCACATTCCGCTAGTATGTGAACTCTTCACCAGCGCCACCGCCCAGTTCTTGTTCAGTCCTGTATTTTGTTATGATCACTGTCTCTCCTCTATCATGGCAACCTCTCTCCCTGCCGAGGGTCCCTGAAAGCCTGGGAAATAGAAAATATAAACAATAAAAGGGTTGATCTTCATAGAAAAGAGGAAGCGGTGTGTCATATCTTTTTCTTTGTTTCTACTGAGCTGAATTAACTTAAAATAATGTGGTGGCATTCTTTGAGATACGCTGGGAATGTTTGAAGTATCATAAAACCAAAGATAGCTTGGGGAGGGCGAGTGTTCTTCTCTTCTGGTCTCACTGGGGTTTAGGATGCCCTCGCCATGGTCTCTAGAGCCGGGCTTGTCTGACAGAACTGCCCACATTGGTGGCAATGCTCTGCATTTGCACTGTGCAATGTGATTGTCACTGAGCACGTGTGGACACTGAGCCTCTGAAATGTAGCCGGGGTGACCTATTTTACTCTTCTCTTTAAAATAGTTTTTCCAACTTGGCCAGGTAAATTTTCTCCTTTCCCCATCACGTACACACCCATCTATAACGTGAAGCCATGTGGAAGCCGAATCTGACCTATCCATCCTTAAACCCTCAGGGGCTGGGCGTCAGGAGCTGTGCCCAACCAGGAGGAGCCCCGGCGCCCCACATACTTTGCATTGTTTTCCTGGATTAGACTGAACTCCTGGCACCTCTATCTACCTCTGTAAGGCGAAATATGACCCAAAGAGCTTTCCTGACCCTCACCAGGACACTGCCCAGACTTGTTCAGCCCTGTATTTTGTTATGCTCACTGTCTCTCCTCTATCATGGCCCCTCTCTCCCTGCCAAGGGTCTGTGAAAGCAGCCTAGGAAACAGTTTCATCCAAGTTCCTCCTTTAATACTAGAGGCCTGGTGCACAAAATTCATGCATGGGGGTGTGTGTCCCTCAGCCCAGCCTGCACCCTCTCCAATCTGGGATCCCTCTCACAATCCAGGACTGCTGGCTCCCAACTGCTCACCTGCCTGCTTGCCTGATTGCCCCTAACCGCTTCTGCCTGCCATATCACCCCCTAACCACTCCCCTGCCAGCCTGATTGATGCTTAACTGCTCCCCTGCCGGCCCCATTGCCCCTAACCGCCCTCCCCTGCCAGCCTGGTCACCCCCAACTGCCCTCCCCTGCAGGCCTGGTCCCCCTAACTGTCCTCCCCTGCAGGCCTGGTTCCCCCAACTGCCCTCCCCTGCTTGCCATCTTGTTGTGGCCATCTTGTGTCCACATGGAGGCAGCCATCTTTGACCACATGGGGGCAGCCATCTTGTGTATTGGAGTGATGGTCAATTTGCATATTGCCTCTTTATTATTTAGGATAAGGGGGCACCCACACTCACAGAGCATTACCACTCCCTTTCAAATTCTACTCATGTTCCTCTCTGGCACCCCCTTTCCCTTCGGGCCTCTTCTGATCGCTCTGCATCCACTGCTAACCCCTCCGGGAGGCCTCTAGCTCGCCTCCAAGAGCATAGCTATGGCACAGTGTCTTGCTTTGCTCCATTACCCTTCCCTTAACAATACAGTGGTTCAGAGAGTAGGGACCATTCCTTGACCTGTCTTCCCCACAGCGCTGTGTGTCAGAGCATGTGCTCCATGATGCTGTCAGGAAATGGAAGTGGCAGAGCCTGCCCTGCCCCCTGAGAGAACATCGTGTACCCTGAAGGGAAAGCGTAGGGAGATCACATCATCCCTCCTCCTCTCAGATAAACCGTGGCAGAAAAACATGTGCTTATGTTTCCTTTGTGCTTAAAGGGCCACTTTAGATGATGCCCAAGCACAGAGTTAAACAATTAAATTAATTCCAGGATATGAGCCAGTCAATTCAATTTGGCAGATAGTGATCAAATTCAAAAATCATATAATATTGTTTAACGGACAATATTTTCTCACATGAAGGAGAGGGAGATTAATATGACAGAATATAATTTCATTCAAGTGTTTATTGAATGCCCATCATGAGTCGAAAAAATGTGTTGCTCAGAGCTATTCAAGGTTGGTGGCTGCCAAAGTGACTAAAGATCACGTTACTCACCTGGTGAGAATTCAAATAGGCTTATATGATGGTAAAAGAGCAAGGCTGATAGGAGGAAGAGAAAGAGGAAGAGGAGGAGTTGCCAGGTTCAGAAATTAGCTAAGCAATGGCGTTGATGTGGAAATGCATGGGCTCTGCATAGACTTTGTCCGGCGTTGAGGTTGTTTCTTGAGAAGAGATGGGAATTTCATGAATTGGGTCAGCCAGCCCTGAGCGGGGCATGAGGCTGAACTACCAGCTGGGGCAGTGGGAAGCATATAGATCTCTGAACAGCAGAGGGACACCGAGGCATGGCAGTGGCCTTCGGGTAGAGGAGGAACACACTAGTCCAGGAGTGAACTGCTCTACGCTCTCGTTATAGTGGGACCGTGGTGACAAAGAGCAAGAGATTAGCCGTTTTAAGAACAATTGTCAGAACAACTTAAGGATGTGCTGTTTTATGGATTGGAAGAGTTTTAGGTGAGAAATAAAAGATATATTTTTTTCAAGTTTGGTGATTGGGAGAATGGAGAGATGTTCCATTGAGGAAATAAGAAATAAGAGAGGAAGGGAGGAGCTCATGTGGTAGGAATAACATATATTGAGTGTGACAGGATAATGGACTTTCAGCTAGGAATGCTAAATGAATTTCAAAATCCATTTGAACTAGAAATAGGGGTGCGGATAAAGGCAGTGGCTTTCATGTCAAGAGAAACTACCTCCCTCCCCTCCCAACCACACATTCATTCTTTCTTATTAGAATACATAATATGGTCAATAATACTGTAAAAAGTATGTATCGTGCCAGGTAGGTACTGGAAATATTGGAGGGAACGTTTTGTAAAGCATAGGATTGTCTAACCACTATATTATACACCTTAAAGTAATACAAAATAATATTGAATGTAAACTTTAATTGGGAAAAATAAATAATCAATAAATAAATGATAAATGAAAAGAATATGGAAGCCCCGGACAGGGCCAACGTTAGAACATGGTTGGAACGAGGCCACCGTGTCCAGGGCTCGCCAACTTACCTTGCCCAAGGCTTTACACGTGGTTCAAAGTCAAACTATCCGTTAGTTGCTTTATAAACTGCCCATGAACAGACAGTCTCAGTTTGATCTGAGAGCTAGATCTTGAAAAAGAGTAAGAGCTTTTGCCCCTTGAGTCATTAATGGGAAGACTGAGGGCTGGAAAGTGGAAGTGGGGAAGGGGTTACATTTACTTTGTTCATACCCCTGGCTTTCTCGTATGAATTCTAATAAAATAAACCCATGTTTCCCAGCTCTTACCTATCTGAGACAAGAGAGCACATAGGTTACCAACAATGGTCTCACTTGAGCCCTCACCACAAGAATTCCTGGAGCTCCACACCCCAATCCATTCCCCCACTGCCCACTATAAGCGCGCGCACACACACACACACACACTCACTATAATAATAGTAATAAGAGTGACAATAGTAAATGTGAATTCTAAGTGTTTCATACATTTCCCTCCACATTTCCCAGCTCTTTCAATGTTAATTCTAAGTTTCTCAAACACTTCCCTACACATTTCCCATTTCTTAAAAAAAAAAAAAGAGTGACAATAGAAACTCTACTAAAGACAAATGCTTTCTTTCTGTAACAAGGACCATGTGTTTCAGGACATGTAACCAGCAATCATACAGGATTAGTTGACTAAAGCCAGTTGCCTAATCTCATGTAGAACATATCCCAATTTCCTTGAAATCCCTGATATAAACTGGAAGTTAGTTTAGGATAATCAGTTTCAAAATAAAGATTAAATCATAATTCATTACCCGAGTCCAGTCCAGAAATTCCTTGGTCAGGACTCTCAGTCATTTCCAGTCATTTGTAAAAGACAAAACATGGCTATTTCGATAACCCTGCTGATTGCTTCAAGCTGGCTTTTATGAACGTGAAAAGGATACTGGTTCCAAAATATTATCTGATAGCATAAGAGGTCCACTTTTTTTTCCCTTGCCAGTACAATCTTAGCTTGGAAGAGAGCAGAGGAAAAATAAATCCAAACTGTAAGCTGTGAGAGAGTTGGCCCCACCATCTCTCTAGGAGTAGGACTGAGCTAGCTAATGAGCATCCAGGAAGTGCCTCAAAATGCAGCAAGAGTGAATTCTGATCTTGTTGTGTGACACAGTATGAGTTGTAAAAAATGGAAAAACACCGAGATTCGTCATTGGACGCCAATTGGCAATAGAAAGTTCTCTCCTAAATTGCTCTAGCGATTTTTCATACCCACGGCATGTCTAGGTAAAAAGCAGCTGGCTCGTGCTCAGAATTTAAATGCTAGCAAGACTTTTAAATACTTATTTCATCTAAAAGGTCACAGCTTTAAATATTGCTCAGAGAACTTGCAGTGAGAGGTGGCAGGAGAGAAAGAGCAGGGATAGAAAGAGGGGTCAAAGACTGAAGCCTCCCAGGGAGGCCCTTGTGGCCATCAAGACAGGGACTGGGGAAATTGGAGCAACTATTTGTGGAGCAGTCATATTGTGAACATTAAATGCAGGTGCTTTGCCATTGTCGGTGGGAGATGAAAGGCATTGTAACTTCATAGCTGCCTTGAATCTGCGACATTTATACTCTTGTAAAGCCATTTTTATCCCTGAAGTCTCTGGAAGATTCCTTATACACGCCACAGATTTTACCAGGAAATATATTTGGTTCTGACCCGATTACACTTATACATACTATTCCTAGCTTGTACAAGATCAAGACAAACCCCCTCCCTGCCCTGCATGGCTAGGAGATCGCTCACCATCTGCCAGTATGTTTCTGGGCTTCTCTCCCTGGCTCTTGCCCACTCCCGAGGGCATAAACCCGCACCAACTGTGTTAATGCACGTAGGACCTGAGCGATGCGATGCTGTTTCCTATGTTGTTGTGCTCTCTGCCTGAAGATGCTTGCCACCCACAGTCAGGGCTCCAGGGCTCCAGCCCCTTTAACTGGCCAGTTTCTCCCCATTGTCAAGGTCCCCTTTGCATTTCAGCCTAGGGCGATGGTTTCCCTGTGATGGACCAACCCCAACATTGCACCAGTGACTTAGCTTTCTACAGCGATGTTCTCTGGAACCGATTCCTGGACCTCCCACCTGGCTCAGTCCTCATGGGGAGTAACTATCAGGGCGATGAGAATGATGACAACAATGAGGAAAGCCACACCGTTACCAACACCCTTTGGATATGTCATGTACTGCCCCCCAAAAAGTGACAAATCCATCCTATTAGAAGACCCAATGGAAGTAGCAAAATTAACCCTCCCTACCAAAAAGTTTAATACGTGCATTTCAAATCACAGTGTTACATAGATTCCAAAGCTACCCAATCAGAATGGCCACAGTTCAGTTGGATTTATTTGTGGTGGCCTATAAAATTATTCTCTGCCATTGATCAGACTCGAATCAGTCCGTGGAGATGCGCCTCCTCAGATGTTTCAAGAGGGATCTAATTAAAAGAATAAGGTGTCTTTCAACCAAGAACACATAATGCGCGCCTAGATCTGGACAGTGGGCACAGCAGGGGACTGGAGGCAGGTAGAGTCACCTGCTGGGGCTGGGGACCGGAGGGCCTGGCACACCTCCCCGAGGGCTGCTCTCTCCTGCCCGGTGCGGGCACCATGGAAACAGTGGGAGGTGCCAGCTATGGAGCTGGAAGCGCTCTCTCCGCTCACCCCGCTACCGAGTCCTGGGGAGAACAGCACTGAAGCAGCTTCGTCCCTGCAATCTTGGGGTAATTAGCTTTATTGACATTAACTGCCTATAAATGCCCCTTTCTGAGTGCTCCTGGAAATGTCTAAATTATGAGACAAGCACTGTTATCATAAAATTCTATTACATGTAACTAACAGAGCTGACTTTCTAAAGTAGGACAAACGTTAAGAGCCTCAGGGTTGTTTAGACACACCAAGATTTCCAAGCCGACTTCCACATCAAAATCTTCATTCCCTGGACGTTACAAGGTGACTGTAATTATAAATAAGAAAAAAAAAATGCTGATTATAGTGCAGTATCTGATTTAAACCTCATACGAATTGTATGACATAGGTTCTATCATTAGCTGTATGTTAAAGATAAGAAGAGGCACAGAGAGGTTAAGTAACCTGCCCAAAGTACACAGGTGGTAAGAGGCGGGTGGAGATTCCTGGTTTTAGAGGCTGTCTCATTAGCATAGAGCAACTATCTCTCCTCCAGATCCACACGTTACCTGGGAGGGTGTTCTGGCCGCAGTGGCAACCTGTTAACAGCACAGAAATGTCATTTAATATTGATGGGAACTCAAGGAGTTAACATCTTTTTGACTTTAGATATATAGTTAATAGGCTTGGTAATTAATGCACGTAGAGAGCTATTGTTCAGGGACTGTAATGTGCGGCTGGACCTGCTCTGACTTCAGAACCTTTGTGCCCCAGGAGGACACAAGTGACCAAGACGGTCTCTGAGTCATTGTGCTCCAGGGAGAGAACATCCACCACCCAGGACACAGATAGAGAATCATAGGTCAGCAGATGAAGGGATGCTTGGAAAATCACCAGACTGCAGCTTTTATCTGATTAAACCTTTCCCCCTGAATTCCAAACCCCTTACCTACACTTTTCTTCTTCTAAAAGGGTTGGCTTGGGATGAGAGGTAAGACGGTCTTTTAGAATATATAACCTGCCGTCTTCTCAGATTGCCTGCCATCTGAAATAAAGCGCACATAAAGATTTAATCCTTGTCTCTACTTATTGGTTCTGGTTGTCACAGGCAGCACGGCCACTGACTTCTCTGGTTTAAATATGAACTTTTCGCCTTTCTTTCCTTTTGATTCACACTGGCCTCACCCAGCACCCTGACTCACCTGCCTCCTTCTCCCTTGTACATCCACTCCCTTAATCATCAGAACAATGAGGTCCTAATCAGCATCAAATAATCTTAGGAACAAAGCCTCAGGACCACAGAGTCAGAGTTTCAGTTAAACTAGAAATAACATCCAGGCCTCATTTGTGTTTCTGCTCCAGGCCCAGAAAAGCAGCAAAACCAGATAAAGCCACACCATGGCTGACATCAGGACCAGATGCAATGACCATAACCCCCTACCCTAGTGTTGGCCATGACCCTAGCTCCCTTAGGCATCATGATTAATGATTTCCCCTATATAACCCATCCCCTAGAAGCCATCGGGAAGCCAGGTCTATGAGCATTAGCTCAACCTGTGACTCTAGGCTGGGCCACTTCCTAAAAAGAAACCCTTACTTTCTTTGCTGCAAGCTCTTGTTCCTTCTTATTGAGCTCTGATGGGAGCAGACAAATGGACCCCTTTAGTCTGGTAACAAACCTTCTTGTTACTCAGCTCTGCCCCTGAATGCCTTGACCAGAGCCCCTCTGAAGCTCAACAGTTCCACAGACTTCACTCTGACCCTGCCCATGCTGAGACTTGGCATCAGGTGGGAAATGTTCTCTGATTCACTCCCAGCACAACGCCATCTCTCAGGAGCTTCCAGAAAGCCACAGGCACGCTGTCACTGGTGGCTGCCTGGCCTCCTCTCTCAGCCTCCAGTGCCACTCGCCTAGTCCTTGTGGGCTCACTGGGGAGGGAACCCAGTCCTTTGTTACTTATCCCCAACGTCTTCTGCAAATCCTCATCTTTCTTTTCTTTTAGTCACACAAAGTGTCCTTGGCCTGCTCTTCTCAGACAGTCCTCAGGTCTCTCAGGTGCCATCCTGTGTAATTCTATAATATATATCTAAATTGTCTGCCAGCGGTGTTTAAACAATAACTTGGTTTCTTCAGCAATTTCCATATTCTCCCCTATAAATAGTGGACATTATTACTTAAGTAAGGTAGAAAGAGTACAAAGGAACTGTCATTTATGAGGCACTATTTTCTCTTTATGGATTCTATTGAGATCATAGGGGAGAGTAAATCAAACAAAGTTTGCAGTTTCTATTCTTTTCATTTCACTTATTCAGAAAGAGATACTCAGAGAGGTCAAGCCACTAACACCAAAGTCAGCTTCACTCCAAACGCATGTTTTGTCTTGACAGCTGAGCTTCTGACACCTTAATGAGCACATGTATCACCATGGGGACTTGTTAGAATGCAGGAGGTGATTTAGAAGGTCTAGGGCAGGGCCCAAGATTCTGCATTTGCGATGATCTTCCAGGTAAGAAGAGTCTGTTGCTTTGCAGACCACAAGTTGAGTAGCAAGCTCTGTAGTGCTTGGTTAAATTTTTCATCCCAGAGAAAAGGCCTTCCTCAGGCCAGTCCCTTCCTAATGCCACCAATCCCATTCCTGGGTCAAAATGAACACATACCGACTTAATGAGAAGGTATTTCCTAAAGTGTGCTTCTTGCACCATCTGTAAAGAATTCGCTGGAATGCCTTTTAAATGCAACATTCTGGGCATCACCTGAGTCCTTCTGGACCAAAATCATAGCAGGTGAGACCTGAGAAGGTGCATTTATGGCCAGCTCCCAGACCCTTAGAATGTGCATTCAAGTTTGAGAAAATCCTGTGTGGCCCAAGCACTGAATGGATGGAAAGGAAAAGGATGATCATGGAAGCTTATTAAGACAGACCTGCAGACAAAGGATCCTGAATGACATCTCCTGGAAGGCAAAAGAAAGCTTTTCCCTCTGTGGTGTGAAAGTGAGGTTAAAGCTGAAAGGATGAGTCATGAAGTTTTAGAGCTGGAAGAGGCCCAGCAGACTAGATATTGACAGTCAGATCACCTGGGAGATCTCAAGAAAGAAACTCTTCTTTGCTCCTTATGAGGAAGAAGTCATAACATCTTTCCCCTTGGATAAAAATTTGAAGGATATTAAATATTGAATTGATATACTACACTTTCGATGGTTTCTTGGCAGTGCCTGTAGAGAAGAGAAATAGAGATAAACTCTTATTCGCAAAGCATTTTACCATGTGTGTTAGCACCCATGACATTCATTGCCTCAGAGGGTGTGTAAAGGCAAAAAGTATTCATTCCCAGCTCACAAGTGAGCACACCAGGCCCCAGGGAGTGGTAGTAATGCCAGGGCCGATGCTCTGGTCTCCAACAGCATGACCATACTCTTCAACCAGTCCAATAGCTCCTAGACGTGGCTGTGCATCAAAACCACCGAGGAGACCCCGCTCCAGGTCCACTGAGTCCTTTAGGAGGAACCTGACAGCAATCCATCTATGAATCCATGTTTGGGAACCACTCAACCACATTGTAGCATGTAAAGAGCTTCAAAGAATCATCTGAAAAGAGAAGAAGTAAAGGTGTGGGACTCTGGGACCCCTCCTGAAGATACGAATGGTGGCAAGCACATTTTAGGGTCTTCCACACTTGGCAAGTTGGTTTCATAACTGCTGGAGGTGAGAACCTTTAAGAGATTTTCTTTTGAAAAATTAGTCAAGAGAAAACATAGCTCAGAACCTGTATGGTTTCATCAGCAAGCCCTTCGAGGTTAAGAGATAAATTTAAATTTCTGTAACTGTAAGATATGGGTGAAATGGAGGAGGATGCTACAGTGCTGGATTTAGGATCAGCTCTTGTTTTAAGTCCTCATAGCTGTGTGACTTTGACTAAGTCAACAACTCAATGAGGTATTCAACCACCGTCTCCACAGAACATACAAATGTGGGAAAAGATGAATAAAAGAAGGCAACCCATACTAGGTGCTCTTTGCACATTAGTTGGAATTGAATGTGAGGTTCTTCAGATGGGTGGGCTGGAGCTGGGACAGGAAGTAGTTGACTCTATGGCTGATGGCCAGGTTCAAAATAGCTCAGACTCTACAATCTAGACCTTCATCAGAGGTCTGGCTCTCCAAATTGATGACTAGGGCAGCAAACTGAGCAGTGTGATTAAGGAGTCTCCAGAAAGTTCCTCAGGGATGCAGTGCCTGAAATGTTACTGTTTTATTATTTAAAGACTGCTCCTCTTCTCCAGCTTCTCTTTGAAAAGTGAAAAAGCCCTAATGAGTTGACTTTATTCTAAATTTTCATTGTTCCTCTGACCAGAAAAACACACAAGAACGTGTGTGTGGGAGAGTGGGTGATGTGGAGAGAGGACACAATAGGGGAGAAAGGGACACAGGAAAAGGAGTGAGGGTGCTGAGGCCAAGTTTTGCCAGCTTCATATTTGTCCTGCCCCAGACTTAGCAACATCATGCTAGTGAGATGGACTTGAGGTGCCCACTAAAGGAGAGACTTTTGCTTATTACCAGAAGAATACACCTGAATACAATATAGACAGTATTTTTTTGTTTATCATTCTCCCTTTTGACCTCCTCTACAAATCATCAGTGCAAACATGTGTGAGAGAGAAGGTTGCTGCAGTCAAATTCAAAATCATTTCCACTCCGTGTAGATCCTTGTTGCAAAAAGGGAAGTGAAAACCTAGTTTAGAACTGAAACTGATAATGGTACCATCCAAATGCCACGAACATAATGTAATACTTTATGAGGAGGAAAAATTGGCTCAAGGAAGGGATTGGTGGAGCTGAGATGTACCTTTTACAGAGGGATGTGTGTGTGGACAGAAAGTGGACAGCACTTTCCACAGGACACATCCAAATACTCCCAAAACTTGAAGCTGCCGGGGCTGGAGCTGAATACAACCTTTAGCACAGCTGGTGAGAAACAGAAGATAATAGAGTCTCTTGGGGAGGATGCCAAGGCTGGTATGGGAAGTAGCTAACTCCCAGCTTATTCCCAGAGAGCATTTTTTAATAAAACACAACAGCCTCCACTGCACTCATGCCAGATATAAAAGGGGACGTTGCCCACGCTAACTTTGACTTGGAAGATAAATTCTTCAGAAGGAATCTCACTGTGCTGGGCTTCTGACTCTAGCTCTCTTCCTGCCCCAATAGAAAAGCCACTTACACAGACAATATTTACAGCCCAATCTATCTAGAGGTCTATCTGAAGTTCCCCTTCCCCCTTTGCCTGCACCTGTATTCTTTGATAAGGCTCCTCCACAATTTCTAAGTGAAATTCTCTTATCTACCAGACTGGATCAAAGTGACACCTCCCCTGATAAGGTTAAGCAAAGGAAGAGAAATCACCAAACATAGTAAGACTTACTGGGTCAAAACAAACATACAGGTTAAGACGAAGTGCCACTGGGCAGCGGCCATGATCTGTTGCATGAGCATAACTGGCTCAGCTGTGCCCAGACACATGCCATGTCTACAATAGCTACTGGTGTGATCAGGGTGACATCTCAATCTGAATTAAAGTAGAATCCCACTATGCTATCGCTTTTTGAAAACAATAAGATATGGAATGTTCAGTATTGTTTGTTTCCAGCAGGGGAAGATCTAGTTGTTGATCAACAGTGTCTCACACTCAAGTGAAACCGCAAGCCTTTGATGGGCAGGAGAAACAGGAGCTGGCACACAGATTGAAATTTCAGGCTCTCATGCTCCAGCTGTTACCAATGGCTCTGAAGGCAAAAATTCTATTAAAATGCGAAGTCTCATTTCATACGCCATTGTACCCATGATCATTATGTTAAAGGCTCTGGGGTTTGATTTGAATAAATTAATTTAACCACTCTCTCTCTCTCCTTTATGGAGTACATTAAAATTCCATACTATTTGGTTTGAGATAGATGCAATGACTTTCTAATGAATCAAATATCCTGACTAATAAACAGCGATCACCATGTAGACACACTATATAGGCATTACTAATTTTCAAAGAATTTGAACAGAATTAACTCAACACTAAAATAGTCCTGAAAAAAAGTTGCTACCTTAGATTCACATACATTGTGCTAGTATAAATGTGTTAAATCCTGATTTATTTAATTTTAATATAGCTTTAAAAATAAATTTTATTTTATTAATTTTTACTTGTCAAAATTTTATGAAATGTTAAGGAAGGGGAGGAAGAGAGTTGAAGAAAATATTTTATGATTTATTAAAATATGAGTACTTGCTATTTCTTTTACACGTGTAGAAAAATATGAGAAGAAAAAGGAGTCCTGAATTGGAGTTTAAGAAAATTCTCAGTAGGACCTGTCCCTGTGGTTGCCAGCCAGCCTGTAGGATTTCAGAAAAGCAAAAATGGCCCACTAGAGAAAGAAAAAATCAGGCTCTTCACTGATGGTGTATCATTGATGAGGTGCCACCATTGCTACAAGCATGATCGGAATGCTGGTCTGATTAGGTTGAGCCCCACTAAGTAAATAGTAGAAATGTTCCAGCCATCACCCCCTCCCCTTTGTCAGTGCCTGGACTGTACCAGTTATGAAATATAGTTTGAATAGCATGCCAGTGTTTGAAGAGGGTCGAGGTCATCAGCAAAACTAGGCAGAAGCAGCTTTTTCACTGCATCAGAACTGTGTCGAGATGTTTTACGCTATAAATAACAGCCAACTTGAGCTGGCTGAAGTGAAGAAAGGAAGTGGCTTACATAATTATAATCTAGAGGAAGGCAGGCTTCCAGGCCATCTGCCTGTGTTCCCCTCTCCTCTGTGCCCATCTCTGCCTTTGCTCCCTTTAGTATATCAACTAGACGGCTGCAGCCTTGTCTACAGTGAGAGAAACCAGTTATCCCCAAGGCTCTGTCTATATGTGACAAAACTTCTCTCAAATATTCAAATAACCTTCCACTGGAGTCTCTCTCTTTTAAAGAAATATATATTTGTTTATTGATTTCAGAGAGGAAGGGAGAGGGAGACAGAAATAGAAACATCAATGATCAGAGAGACTCATTGATCAGCTGTCTCCTGCATGCCCACACTGGGGATTGAGCTCACAACCCGGCATATGCCCTGACTGGGAATTGAACTTTGAACTCCTGGTTCATAGGTCACGCTCAGCCACTGAGCCACACCGGCCAGGCTACTGGAGTCTCTTTAACCTGCATTGGAGTCCCATACATATGCCTAAAGCAATCCTATGGCCATTAGTTGGCTGAAGCCTGGGTTTCTAAACCAACTCCCAGAAAAGATAACTGTGTGCCCTATAACTCCTGGAGGGCTCAGCCCCCAAAGTCTGGTGACTCAGTAGGACTGGGATGGGAACAGAGAATTTGCATTTCCAAAACTATAGTTTTAGATAAAAACTTAGTCTTTTGCAGGTAATACTGATGCTTCCGGCCCCAGGATCACCATCTGGGAACCATGGAATTAGACCCGTCAGGAATGCCGATTATGGTTTAGGAAGGGATGCTGCAGTTCGAACAAACTCCCAGGGGATGCTGATGCTGCTGGTCTGCAGGCCACCCGTTGAAAAGCACAGTTTAGAAGTCCTCGTCACATTCTCTCTCTCCTCCCTTCCCAGAACAGATGCTCCACCGCCAGCCCTGAGCTCCAAGTGCTTTGGTAGGGTGAGTATCTCCTCCTCCTGAAGCGTAAAGAGGGCAGCTCTTCCATGGACCTGGGAGTAGCCAACAAAGGGAAGACCTACGTTAGACAGCCCTGAGACCCACCTTTGGTAGTGAGCCCTGGGGTGAGTTCTGGATTTAGGTGGAGTAGAAGCAAAGATGTTTCAATGTGGTTCCAGGGTCCCGGCATCTCAGATGGAGGCAGCCTCCTCCTGGCTGAATTCTTGGTGTTAGGTTAACCAGAAAGACTTTCTATCAAACTCTCACTATAATCTTATCTGAACTGAGGGAGAACTTTTTT